>NC_069502.1:186744043-187380563 GCF_027579735.1 Bombina bombina
TTTTGTATACTTCCTTTATAAAATCATTCAATGGTTCCTAAAATATACATGGCTAGATTACAAGTGGAGCGCTATTTTAACGTGCACCCGTAAAGGGGCAAATTTGCACGTTTACGGTCACATTTTAAACAAGCAGCTGTTTCACTTCTGCTCTCTGGTTAATGAAAAAAATGTCCCCCAATAGCCACCAAAATACAAAAGATAGTTCTTTCATCTAAAATAAAAAGATGAGCATCTTTATTTTTATTTTTTTAAATCTAGAAGAAGCAGTTATAAGGGTTTAGAGTGAGGGGATGTAGGGTGTTTGAAAAAGAATGGCACTTTAAGTGCCTTTACATTGAGGTTAATGGGGACTGTGTTTTTACTGTAAATATATATGTACAGTATATGCTTATATACATATATATTTATGTGTTAATATGTGTATATACACATAATTATATATATGTATATATTCATATATTTTTATTTTGCTGACCAACGCTGCACGAATTGTCCCCCGCGCTGCGCTAGGTGCTTTGCCCTGTCTGACGTCATGAGAACGAGGCTCCCATTGGAGCCTGCGGAAGTACGCTCTCGTGAGGACAAGGCTTTCAGGCAATGCAAACGCCTGATTTGTAATATAAGCGCACATTTACGTGCGCTGGTATTACTGAGTGGAGCGCAAAAGCCCAATATTGCGCTCCACTCATAATCTAGGCCACAGTTGGTTAGTCAGACAGTAGCATATCTAGATTTAATAAAGTTGCAACATTGTACCAATGAAAGGAGTATATATATATATATATATATAGCTAGATTAAAAGCAAAACAGAAGTTAGTGTGGCCAAATGGTGATAGGCCCACAACCATGTCTTCCTCCCTGGGTTCCTAACCCACCAGCCACACAATGAATGTCTTTAACCAAACACACTGAGATACAAACAAGGGTGACAAAGGACCTTTGTAATTTCCCTAGATAAAACATGGAAAATGACTGTACTCTCAAACCAGACTAGGTACACATCCCATGAACCTGCAAAAATTACAACCCTGGGTGCTCACCAGCACTCAGACAGCTGCACAGCTTTCAGTGACTCAGTCATTTAACCTCACACAAGTCGGGTTGCCACGTCAAGGTCTCCTCCTCCCTTTGTACACTGCCTGAGTCACTGAAAGCTGTTCAGCTGTCTGTGACTGCTAGTGAGCCCCCAAGGGCTGTGGGTTTGCAGGGTCATGGGACATCTACCCAGTTCAGATTGGAAGTGTAGTCCCTTTCCATGTCTTGTATGTGTCTAGGGAAATGCTCAATGGTCTGTGTCACCATTGTTTGTATCTCAGTGTGTTTGGTTGAAGGCATGCATTGTGTGGCTGTAGGTTAGGGACCCAGGGAAGAGGAGACATTGACGTGGCCCTCAGCCTATCACTATTTGGCCAAATGCTAGACCTAACTCTTCCATTTTGCTTTTAATCTAGTTGTGTGCTTGTAAGTGAGTGCCAGACTTTCTATGTATTGTGTTAATAGTTTTGTTTTGTAATTTTCCCTATGAGCTTTGTACTCAGGTTTGCCATGGGTTAACTGCCTAAGACACTGAAAACTGTGAGCACCCAGGGATGTGAGTTTTGCAACAATCCATTACTCCTGGGAACTTATACCCAAGCTGTGGAGTCCACAAGTAATATAAAGGGAGGGTTTTAAAAAAAACATTATTTCACTGATAAATTAAATCCACAACCCCACAAAAACCCAACAAGGGCATAAATATATGTTTTGTTTTTTTAAATGCACTTAAAAAATAAATCAATCACACAAGAAAAAATTAAGCTGATACAACTGCCTGATGGACCTTCCTACCAAGGCTGCCTAAGAAGAAGCAAAAACATCAAAATGGTACAATTTAGTAATAGTTTGCAAAGAAGACATAGTAGGTGTCTTGCAAATTTGGTCAACTGAAGTCTCATTCTTAAAAGCCCAAGAAGTGGCAATTGACCTAGTAAAATGAGCAGTAATCCGTTGCGGTGGAGGCTGCCCATCATGTCAAGATACAATAATATAATACAGAGTTTACAGTGGTAAGTTGCTAAAACTGTAACAGTGTGCACAATACCTATCCATTAGGTATTTACTGATGAGTTAATAATTGTTTACAGTTATATCCCTTTTACATTTCATAGTAAGCAAAATAAAAGCATGTCAACCCTTGTACTAGACACTTATAGCTAACAATTTCATGCCTGAATAATCAAGCAAAATTGTCACCAGTTTTTAAAAGGATTTAAATATATTCGCCCAAAATACTATTTTTGTAGTTGTAATTAATATAATATGAAACAATATGCAACAATAAAAAGCAGTCATTCTAAACAATTTATGATAACACTATTTTTTTTTTTTTTTTGGATTTTCACTTTTTAAAACTTTAGATGATTTAAATAGTGAAATAAGTAGACATGTGGAAGGGCGAAAAAAATTGGTTTGTCCGAAAGATTCGGTTTGGATTTTTCAGGTCAGAATTTCGTTCATGGTCGTGTTCGTTTCGTTTGAATAGTCAGTTAAGAATTTCGTTCAAAATAAAATCTATTCAATTGCATTACAACCAATAAAAAGCCCACAAAATATTAATGCTTTAACAACAAAATCACACTGGTATGAAATGCCAACAATTGAAAGATTCAGTGACAACGGTAACAGAAAAACACACAGGAACTAGAACAAAGAGAATTCAAACAAAAAAATTGACCCTATTGTCTAATTTATTTATTTTTTAATTCTCTAATTTTTTTTCATCTCCCCCCAGGTACCCATATTCCTCACACACCTGCTCCATACAAGTTCATAGTTAATAGCTATCCTTGGAGACTCAATTCAGAGACGGACAGGAGCAGGAGAGGCAGCAGGCAGCAGACTTGCTGAACTAGTTAGGTACACAAAACCCAAAAATTAGCTTTCTAGGGAGGATTGGTCACAGCTGCAGCTTCCTATGATTTTTTTAATCTAACTGATGATGACCACCACAGAGCAGGAAGGCCATGAGCAGGAGAGGCAGCAGCATCAAGCAGCAGAGTTACGGAACTAGATAGACCTCACAGTACATAAGCCTCATAAATACACTTCTAAGGGAGGAGGAGGACAAACATGTGCCTAGAGCCGCTTAGACACAGAACCAGTAGTTCCCTAAGGATTTGGATTGACGGATGATGACCACCACAGAGAAGGAAGGGCAGGAGCTTTCCCAGGTGTCAGCAGCATGCAGCAGACTTACTGAACTAGGTGTCACGCCGCTCCGTTGCTTGGCAGTTGCCAGGGACACAGCGGGTGTTGTGAGAATGCGGCGATGACATAATTGCCGCACGCCAATTTCGCTTTCATGCGGGTTGGATCCTGGGACTCCTCCTTGGCGCAAATCTGCGCCTGTGAAAGTACCTGCATTACTTACATACAGTGCTCCAGTATAGGTTGTCTTGTACTCCCTGGGTGCTTCGTTAGATTGCTCTGTTTGTTTACTACTGTATGCCTTATTGTTGCTGAACTCTGCCTGCCTGTGACTACTGTACAGATTAACCCCTGAACTGCTGGATTGCCTTATTGTTGCTGAACTCTGCTTGTCTCTGACCACTCTCTGATTAACCTCTATACTGCTGGTACTCTGGATTGCCCTGTTGTTGCCAAACTCTGCTTGCTTGACTATTCTCCAGTTATCCCCTGTGGTGCCGTGAAGGATTGTCCTCTCTACTGTGAGTACTACTTACCTCATTTAATTATCTATTCTCTTGTTCTGAGATATTTATTTATCCTTCCACCTGACCCCGGGATAAGAAGACTACTGGCCAAGTTTGGTCTGATAGGGAAATATCCCACGAGTATTACATTATACTTGGGCCATGGGAGTCTATTTACTATGGTGCAAGCGGACATGAACCTATATAGCAGATCACGTCCGCTGCATTTATCATCTTGTGAACTGCTGGTGCAATGCCGCCCCCTGCAGATTTGCGTCTAATCTGTCAATAGTAGGGGGTGTCAATTAACCCTATTGTATTCGATCAGGTTGATTTCTATCCGCCGCCTAAGAGCAGGCAGACAAGTTATGAAGCAGCGGTCTTTAGACCACTGCTTCATAACTTCTGTTTCCGGCCTCAAGCTCCATATGGAGCTTGATAAATATGCCCCATGGACCCAAATGAGGCTGCAAGAGCAATCTCTTTTCAGGGACAAAAGCTGGGGACCCATGCCACACACTTGCAGCCTGGATTCTAAGGTAGAGACTTTTACCACTATGCTCTCCTCACTTGTTGCTGAGAAAAACACTGCTCCTGTTGCCGTACAGCCTGCGCATGCTGCTAGTACCGCAACCTCCTCCCCTGCTTCTGGTAGCATACCCCGGATGACAAGTATGATGGTACTACAGACTGCAGAGGATTCCTTAATCAGTGCAGACTGCATTTCCGCAATGACCCTCATACCTTCCAGTCCCATCAGTCAAAGGTCACCTTTATTGTTTCCTAGTTGAACGATAAGGCCCTAGCCTGGGTCTCTCCCTTATTGGAACAGAACGCTCAACTCCTGAACGATGCCGATACCTTCATTTCTGCACTCTCTTCTGTGTTTGGGACCTCTGATCGCACTTCTGCTGCCGAATACTCACTCTTGGATCTCCACAAGGGCAATAGGTCTGTGGAACAATACGCCATCAAATTCCGCTCTATGGCACATGAGACCAGTTGGTATTGCAGTGCTCTCAAGGTGGCCTTCCGGAGAGGTCTACAAAAACGCATCAAGGATGAGCTCACTTACAGTGACGTTCCATCTACTCTGGATGAATTTTTAGAGATGTGTATCAGTCTGGATTCTCGCTTTCAGGAGCGACTAGCTGAAAGAGAGAGAACTCGTAGAGTCCTGCCTTCTCGTCCTCCTACCCGACTAGCTACTAGACCGACCCCTAACTCTCCTGCACCTCCAGTTACCTTTGAAGAGGAACCCATGGATCTCTCTTCCCTTAAGTCCTCTGAATCTGAAAGACAGAGTAGAAGGAGGTTAATACTATGCTTTTATTGTGGTTCCAATTCACATCAACTAAAGAATGGTGATATACTGCCAGGAAAAGCCAACGCTTAGAGGATAAAAGTGGGATACCTCTAAGCATAGCTACTACCAATACCCCTCACTCTTCTCGGATCCTGGTACCTACTACCCTTACTTTTCTCCAGAACACTGTTCATGCACAGGCCTTTATTGGTTCAGGGGCAGCTGGAAATTTCCTAGATCACTGTTTCATGATCCAAGCAGGTTTGCCTCTTCTACAGAAAAAACAGTGTCTCAAGATAACCACTCTGGATGGCACACCCCTTGGATCAGGTTTAATCCATTTTGAATCAGCACCTCTAACCATGACTATGGGAGTCTTACATTCTGAACAGCTACAATTTGATGTCATCCATTCTCCTGCACAACCATTTATCCTTGGTCTTCCTTGTTTACGCAAGCACAATCCTAAATTCGACTGGACTGAGGGATAGTTGGCCTCCTGGGGTAAATCCTGTTTTCACTCCTGCCTGGCCAAGGTTACTCCATTGCACCAAACCCCTATAGCCGACCTTCTTGTATTCTTCCCTTGGTATATGATGAAGTTAGGGATGTGTTTGAAAAGAAAGCTGATGATGTGCTACCACCTCACCCCCTTACAACTGCAAAATTGACCTCTTCCCTGGAGCTCCACTTCCTAAAAGAAGGACGTATTCACTCTCCAAGGCTGAAACCAAGGCCATGTAGAATAAATATCCAAGGAAACTTAGCTAAAGGCTTTATTCGCCCTTCCTCCTCTCCTGCTGGGGCTGGTTTATGGTTTGTCAGTAAGAAGGATGGTGGTTTAAGACCCTGCATTGATTATAGAGCTCTAAACAACATCAATATTAAGAACCGTTATCCTATTCCCTTAATCACTGAATTATATTATTCACTCCAAAATGCTTGTTACTTTACAAAACTGGATCTTTGTGTAGCGTATAATCTCATTCGTATCTTCCCGGGACATGAATGGAAAACTGCCTTCAACACGAGATTTGGGCATTATGAATATTTAGTAATGCCTTTTGGGCTATGCAATGCCCCTGCTATCTTTCAAGCATCTGTCAATGATGTCTTCCGGGACCTCCATAATCGTACTGTCATTGTCTATTTGGATGACATCCTCATATTCTCCACCACCCTGAAGGAGCATCATGAACATGTGAAACAGGTACTTCTTCATCTCAGAAACAATTCTCTGGTAGCCAAGTTGGACAAGTGCGAATTTGATCAAGTCCAGATTCAGTTCCTTGGATACGTTATCTCAAAGGAAGGTTTTGCCATGGATCCTACTAAGCTAACCGCAGTTCTGGAATGGCCTCAAACCATCACATTGAAGGAACTACAGACATTATTGGGGTTTTCCAATTATTATAGTAACTTCATAAATAACTTCTCCAGAATCGTTACCCCACTCACTGAGCTGATTAAACGAAACAGAGAATGCAAAAATTGGCCTCCAGTAATTGTGGAGGCTTTTTCTCATCTAAAAAATGCCTTTTGTACTGCTCCTGTGCTATGTCATCCTGACCCTGACCTGCAGTTCACTTTAGAGTTTGTTATCTCTGAAATAGGAGCTGGTGCTGTCCTGACTCAGAGGGACACTTCCACCTCCAAGTTGCATCCTGTAGCCTTTTTTATCTAATTGTTATACCCCTGCAGAAAGGAACTATGATGTGGGGAATCGTGAGCTCCTAGCCATTAAGATGGCCCTTACTGAATGGTGACATAGGATGGAGGGCACTGCCAACACCATTCAAATTCTCACAGATCACAAGAATCTAATGTACTTAGAAACTGCTCATCGACTCAATCCTCGACAGGCCAGGTGGGCCTTATTCTTTTTTTGCTTTCATTTTATAGTCTCTTATCTTCCTGGGACCAAGAATAAAAAGACTGATGCACTTTTCCATCAGTTTCCTCAGTCAAATAACTCTTCTGAAGTTCCTATCGAATACATTATTCCTCCCTCCTGTGTGGTTGCTCAACTCAACACCTCTCTTCTTCAAAGACTGCAATGTGCCTAGTCAAGAAAAACCTTCTGAAGCCCCTGCGGCTCCTGAGATCCTTAATGTTCCTCCAAACCTTTGCACTCCTGTGCTATCCTGGGCTCATGACAGCAGGCTCATCCTGGTTTGACAAGAACTGTTAAACTCCTTTCCCGCCACATTTGGTGGTTTACCATGAAGTCAGACTCTCAGGAGTATGTCAAGGCTTGTCAGACTTGTGCTGTTAACAAGACTCCCTGATCTCTACCTCATGGCCTGCTTCAACCATTGTCCATACCCAAACAACCATGGATACACATAGCCATGGATTTTGTTATAGACCTCCCTCCTTCTGACCATCATACAGTCATCTGGGTTGTGGTGGATCGGTTCTCCAAACTTGCTCATATTGTACCCTTACATAAGCTACCTACAGCCCAAGAGTCTTTTTCTGTTACACATAGTACGACTCTATGGTTTACCTATAAACATTTCTTTATCCTCTGGCTATCATCCCCAGACTAACGGGCAAACAGAGAACAAATCAGGATCTTGAAGCCTAACTCAGAGCATATGTCAATTCTCAACATACCAATTGGTCTGAGTTGTTGCCCCTAGCTTAACTGGCAAAGAAAAGTCATTAGCATTCTTCTCTACGATGGTCTCCTTTCCAGGCCACAGCTGGTTATCAACTTTGTGTCTTTCCTCTTTCTGCCCAGTCCACAGGGGTCCCTGCTGCAGATCGGCGCTTCACTGACCTCACTACCCATTGGCAACAAATACGCTCTCAGTTGCACTCAATCCTCTCCAGATACAAAAGGTTTGCTGACCATCATCAAACAGAGTCAGTGTTTTATAAAGCGATTTCACCTAAAACGTATATATAAAAAAAAAAAGAGATGGAAGCCTTAGACAGATGGCACAGTTATTAAACTAGGTAGGCCACACAGTACTTAAAGGGATACATTTGCACAAATACTATGTATAATATTTTTTTAAACGCCTAGACCTAAGGCAAACCTTTATATATTAATTACCGCAAAAGTAAGGGGCTATACCAATAGCATTTGTTAAAAATCCATTATCCTAGTATGAAATTGACTAAAAAATTTTTTATCAAACAATGAATAAAAACTATAATATGGAAGAAAGATCGGTTTCCGGGGAAAGGAGTCAGGTGGAGGTTGCACAGAGATCTGGCTCGCAGTTTGCTCAACCCTTGCTCCATAGGTGGAGAATTGGGATTTCTCATGCTGAAGAAGCCCTAGTGTGACAGGCTCAGAGGCTTAGATTGATATCATCTACCCAGTCACCCGACCAGCGCTGGTTAACCTGACCTGGAAGCGCTATATCATTCGCCCTTAGACCAGCAAGAGGAACTGGTCCGACAGTATCCTCGGACTTAAATTATCTACAAGCCTCAGGTCTGGTGGAGACCCTTTTCCCCCTCCCACTGGTGCTGCGAGAGGGGGGCCTGAGGAAACGGAGGAGGAAAAAAAAGAGAAAAAAGCAGTCAGACACCCTTCTGGACACAGAGCCCAACGGATCCGTCCAATAGCTGTAGCCAAGACAGTGGGCTAGTCCTGGATACTTGATAGTACCATTGGGGAAGTCTGTTTATCAAGGAGGAAGCAGAGCGCAGGCTGGAAGTCCCGGCAGAAGCCATTATCTAGAGGGACTAGACAGTAACAGCAAGGCTCTAGGAAAATCCCTGCCTCTCGAGCCTAAAAGATTTTTCAGCCCTAAGAAGTCATCGGAGTAGCCATAGCGGCAAGCCCCTGCAAAACCGTGAGTAACTGTGACTATTGTTTCAGAGATATTAGAGGCTAAAGGTTTTGCATAATTAGGGGGGGGTTTACAGCTGACTATCTATAAAGGCTTGCCAGCGGATTTTCTGTTTGTTTCTTCTTGCATTAAATATATTGAATATCTCTGATCAGCCGAAGATACCTCCCAGTCTTAGGGGGACAGGGAACTAAGCATTCTAGCCATTACCAAGGGCGCTACTGGTCTAAGGGAGGTCACAAGAGAGGGGCTTTTTGTTTTCTGTGCCCCCCTCCTTCATTTTTGCCCATATAAACTGCTTGCTTATGTTTACCTGATAAGTTTGGTCTAAGGGAGGGCACAGACTCTAATTACTCTGCTTGGTTCTACGTGCAATTCTTTTTAAGAAGAGGAAAGGGTATACCCACATACCATCTGGGGCAGCTCCTGAACTGTTGCTTTGTAACTTAGCTTGTATCTGGCCCCCAGCCATTTGAGTAGATCTCAAACACCAGAGTTGTCTGTTCCTTTGGACTAAGAAAGCCTAATAGGCTGTTTCTAGGTACGAGATCCGAGAATTCAGGACACCATAGCCATCAAGAACTAAGTGGCATGAGCGGGTGAACCTGAATAGCCTAGAGTGTTAATAACTGTTTATGTAACCAAAAAACTGTATTTTATTCTGTGATTTGGATAGGCTGGGAAAGGGGGGACTTTTGTAGGAGTTTTTCTTTCTCTGTTACTTTATGTGCAGGACTATAGTAGCCCAAGGGGTGTATTGTTACAGATACTAGCCCTGTGTGGTTATCAAGCTATTAGATCAAAATAGTTCAGATTACTGGTATATCTGGGCTTCTAAGACTGTCAATTCGGACTTGGAAGATCTGACAGCAACTCAGGAGAACAAAATAGACAGCAATTTGGCTAGTATCACAAAATTGCAGAATAAGATCGAAGACCTCGAAAATCGTTCCAGAAGGAACAACATCAATTATTGGGGTCCCTGAAAATCAGCAGAATGAGGATCTAGGTAAATTGTTGTCTATCACTATACCTCAGCTACTTAAGATCCCTAGACCCGACTCCCCGATAATCATTAAGAGAGTCCATAGGCTGGGAAAACCCAATTCTAAAGACACAGGGAAAGTAAACCTAAGACCAATTATTGCAAAGTTATTTTCAGTCTTGATAATGCAATACTATCGGAAGAATCAACCCTTGGTCATAGACGGGGCTAAAATCTTGTTATTTCAAGATTTCTCATACGAGACGTCGGTGAAGAGGCGAGATCTCTCCCCACTATGCAGCAAATTGATAAACGCAGGTATTCAGGTGGCAATATTATACCCAGCCACTTTAAAGATTAGTATAAATGGCCAAAATCATTTTTTCCAAATAGCTAAGGAGACAGAGAAATTTTTAGAGGTTAATAATATCTCCCTAGCCTAAGATAGGGATAAGGGCCCCTGTCTTGAGAGTGTTCATGTATATTTTTATTATGAGATACTAGTCCACAGGTTTTACTCCCATTGTTCGGGGATTAATGTGTGTGTAGGTTTTTATGGGACTCCCCCCCTCCCCTTTTTGGAATTGTTCCCCCCCTTTTCCTTCTCTCTCTCTCTCCCTTCCCCCCCCTCTCCTCCGCGGTATCGCTCTCCTCTATCACCAGCCTACATTTATTAAGATAATGCCTAGGGGTAATTCCGTGATTTTTACATCATGGAACGTTGGTGGCTTTATGTCCCCGATTAAACAAAAAGCGATAATATCGCATCTTAAAAAATTAAACACGGGCATTGCCTTCCTCCAGGAAACACACTTGGATGCAGAGGCAGTTGCAAAACTAAAGATGGCTTGGGTGAAGGAGGTCATAGCGGTGCCGAGCCTGGCTAGAAAGAGGCCTGGCAATTTTATTGGGCAAGAAGCTTAATTACAGCATCTTATCTGTTACCACTGATACAGAGAGTAGATTTCTGTTGGTAAAATTAAAATTAGACAAGTTAACATTTACTTTGTGTAATCTGTAGGTGCCAAATGAATATAGTTCAGAGTTTTGGGACTCAATACAATCAAAATTTCTGCAGCTTAGGGAGGGGCTTCTCATCATGGCAGGGGACTTCAACATGACGACACAATACCCAATAGACAGGCTTAGAAAAGGTCCTAACAAACTAGAAGAGATGCCCTAGAAAGCAAAATGTTCAAAAATATTTTTAATAACCTAGCAGTTAGGGATATTTGGAGAATTCAAAATCCAGTTTTACAGGAATTTACATGTATCTCAAAAGCCTCCAAATAGCTCTCGAGGGTAGATTTGTTCTTGATTGACAACTAGATTAATTAAAAGAGGAGTCAAAGCTAGTATAGCTCCAGTATGTATCTCTGACGATGCACCAATTTTGCTGGATATTCGGACACATTCTGGCCCCTCCTTACCTCCACGATTTTTCTTCCCAAAATACCTGGCAACTAACATTAAGTTTAAAATCTGGCTAAAAGAAAAACTGAAAGAATAGATTTGTCAGAATATTGGTTCGGTACAAAATCCTGCCACATTCTGGGAGGCAGCGAAAGCTGTATTAAGAGGGGATATCATAGCCTATAAAGCAATGCTGAAAAAGAAATACATGCAAAGGGAGAAAGAAACTCTCAGTTTCCTAATTAATGCTAGCAATCGCTATCTACAACAATCAACGAAAGCTAATTGGGACAATTACACTAGAGCTAAAAAAGAACGGGACACTTTTATCCTTCAAACTACCTCACAAAAGGAGCTCATATCTCAGGTGAAATTTTACAAACATGGCAATAAAGCTGGTAAGTTGTTTGCCAATATAGTCAGAAACAATAAAAAATCAACACTTATTGAAATAGTGAAAGAGGCAGGTATAACAATTAACTCAGTGGAGGGCATTCTCAAGGCTTTCTCCAAGTATTATAAAGATTTGTAATCATTTAAAGAGTCATCTGAACAGAGCAAGGCAGAGTTTTGGGATAAGATAACATTACCAAGGTTGGAGCAGGCCGCAGTATCGGCAGTTTAAATATGCCAATCTTGGAGGAGGAAATTCCCAGACTATATCGGACGTTTAGTTGGTTAAGGCCCTGGGTCCGGATGCATTACCCAATGAATTTTACAAAATTCTTGCCCCGGAGCTAACCACCTACTTAGAAAGAATGTTTAATTATTTTTTTATAGGAAACAATCAGATTTCATAAAATTTTGCAGCCTCCCAAACTATTTTAATTCTTAAACAAGGTAAAGATCCTCAGCATAAGGAATCATATAGGCCCATAGCCTTACTCAATACAACCATATTGTCAAAAAGACTACAAACAGTCGTGAAAAATATTATTCATATTTGTTAGGCAGGGTTTATACACAACCGTAATTCAGCATCTAAAATCAGGGAAGTATTTCTAGTAGTGGATTATTTTAAGGATAATGACAAGGCAGGTGAATAGTCAAGTCCAGGAGGCCCATTTATCAAGCTACGAATGGAGCTTGAAGGCCTGTGTTTTCTGGCGAGTCTTCAGACTCGCCAGAAACAGCAGTTATGAAGCAGTGGTCTAAATAACCTTTATAATAATTCATATACTAAACTACTAGTTAACGATTTGGAATCTCCTTTGCTAACTTTAGAGAGAGGTACGGGGCAAGACTGCTCACTCTGACCGTTATTATTCGACATCTCGATCGAACCCTTAGCAATATTTATCCGACAAGAAATAGAGGGAATTAAGATAGGGAAATACGAATTGAAGATTGCGCTTTAGGCAGATGACATTTTGCTTTGTGTCTCTAACACCATGGTTAATATCCCAAAACTCCTTTTGGCTAATTTCAGGCTATAAACTTAATACAACAAAATCTGAACTCTTATGGTTGAGGCAAAACGAGAACTCATTAGTAGAGGTACCCTTTAAAGTGGTTGCTAAATTATTTAAATATCTTGGAATAACCATCTCCCGAAATCCACAAGAGTGATACAGTTCAAATATAATCCCAATTCTAAAAAAATTCCCCGAAACTATGAGGTCCCGGCAGAATTTTCCTCTCTCTTTGTCAAGAGAGTTCTTCAGAATGTCCCAGTTTTACTTAAAACCAAAGAAATTAAAGAGATGAATAAAGCACTACCCTATTTTATGTGGCGTAGTAAAAGACCAAGGATCTCTATAGAAAAACTCACTTTACCTCGGCTTGACGGCGGGTTAGCTCTTCCAGACCTGAAATTCTATAATCTAGTATTTTTTAGTCGTATTGCTATAGACTGGATCTTGAATAACAATTATTTCACCAATAACAGCTTAGAAAATAATCTAACTTATCCATTTCTTCCATTAGCTCTTATGCACTGTCCATTAAAGAGGATCCCTAATCAGGTTAGACAATTTAAATCCATTTTTATGGTAATTCAGGCCTGGTGTAAAATAGGCTTACTATTGAACTTTCAACACGTAATACCCAGGTATCAAACAATTTTGGGCAACCCAGATTTTCAGGAGGGCACACAGATGTTTGTCTTCCTTTCATGGGCAAAAGCAGGTTTAAAATTAATGGATCAATTAATTGATCATCAAAGACAATGTATTAAATCTTTTGAACTATTGAAACAAGAATTTAGAATAGGCAACACAGATTTTTTTGCCTATTTGCAAATCCAACACTATCCGTTTAAATTAGTTTCTTTTTATGGTTGGAAAATTGTCAGTCTCACCATGGTACAATCTACTGGCTTCACGGAAGGGTGAGGCTAATCGATTGAACCTAGCTAATAAATGGAACGTTCTAATTTCAAAGAGAGTTATACAGGGAGTGCAGAATTATTAGGCAAGCTGTATTTTTGAGGATTAATTTTATTATTGAACAACAACCATGTTCTCAATGAACCCAAAAAACTCATTAATATCAAAGCTGAATAGTTTTGGAAGTAGTTTTTAGTTATAGCTATTTTAGGGGGATATCTGTGTGTGCAGGTGACTATTACTGTGCATAATTATTAGGCAACTTAACAAAAAAACAAATATATACCCATTTCAATTATTTATTTTTACCAGTGAAACCAATATAACATCTCAACATTCACAAATATACATTTCTGACATTCAAAAACAAAACAAAAACAAATCAGTGACCAATATAGCCACCTTTCTTTGCAAGGACACTCAAAAGCCTGCCATCCATGGATTCTGTCAGTGTTTTGATCTGTTCACCATCAACATTGCGTGCAGCAGCAACCACAGCCTCCCAGACACTGTTCAGAGAGGTGTACTGTTTTCCCTCCTTGTAAATCTCACATTTGATGATGGACCACAGGTTCTCAATGGGGTTCAGATCAGGTGAACAAGGAGGCCATGTCATTAGATTTTCTTCTTTTATACCCTTTCTTGCCAGCCACGCTGTGGAGTACTTGGACACGTGTGATGGAGCATTGTCCTGCATGAAAATCATGTTTTTCTTGAAGGATGCAGACTTCTTCCTGTACCACTGCTTGAAGAAGGTGTCTTCCAGAAACTGGCAGTAGGACTGGGAGTTGAGCTTGACTCCATCCTCAACCCGAAAAGGCCCCACAAGCTCATCTTTGATGATACCAGCCCAAACCAGTACTCCACCTCCACCTTGCTGGCGTCTGAGTCGGACTGGAGCTCTCTGCCCTTTACCAATCCAGCCACGGGCCCATCCATCTGGCCCATCAAGACTCACTCTCATTTCATCAGTCCATAAAACCTTAGAAAAATCAGTCTTGAGATATTTCTTGGCCCAGTCTTGACGTTTCAGCTTGTGTGTCTTGTTCAGTGGTGGTCGTCTTTCAACCTTTCTTACCTTGGCCATGTCTCTGAGTATTGCACACCTTGTGCTTTTGGGCACTCCAGTGATGTTGCAGCTCTGAAATATGGCCAAACTGGTGGCAAGTGGCATCTTGGCAGCTGCACGCTTGACTTTTCTCAGTTCATGGGCAGTTATTTTGCGCCTTGGTTTTTCCACACGCTTCTTGCGACCCTGTTGACTATTTTGAATGAAATGCTTGATTGTTCGATGATCACGCTTCAGAAGCTTTGCAATTTTAAGAGTGCTGCATCCCTCTGCAAGATATCTCACTATTTTTGACTTTTCTGAGCCTGTCAAGTCCTTCTTTTGACCCATTTTGCCAAAGGAAAGGAAGTTGCCTAATAATTATGCACACCTGATATAGGGTGTTGATGTCATTAGACCACACCCCTTCTCATTACAGAGATGCACATCACCTAATATGCTTAATTGGTAGTAGGCTTTCGAGCCTATACAGCTTGGAGCAAGACAACATGCATAAAGAGGATGATGTGGTCAAAATACTCATTTGCCTAATAATTCTGCACTCCCTGTAGACCCTGATTTAGTTACACAATCAATTGCAGCATCCCTTCAAACCACCCTTTCATCAACATGGCAAGAAACCCACTTTAAGCTGATGAATAAAACATAATATATTCCATCTAAGGGACAAAAGTGGCATAATTACAGTTACAACAAGTGCGCAAAATGTAAGCTTCTTGCAGCTGACTTACTGAATATGATTTGGAAGTGCCCGAAGATAAATCAGTTGTGGCTCAAGGTGAGATACTGGGTCACTAATAATCTGAAAATCAGGGGGGTGGATATTACAATAGTTAGAATAATTTTTCTTAAAGGGGAGACAAACCTTCAGGTTTCCGAAAAAATAGTCAATACCATAATTCTGGCTGTTAGAAATTTAATATTAAGGAAATGGAAAGAGAAAGGAGTACCGAATATGTCAGAAATCAAAAACTATGTAAAGAAGCAGTGTATTATAGAGCAATATGACACAGACATGAACATAGAACAAGACATAGTTTGTTTTTTTAAGAAATGGGCCCCATTTATTAAAATATCCCCCCCCCGCGGAAATAGACCAGCTGATATATCCTTTCAGAAATTCAGAAGTTGTAGTGCTAGGAATTTGGTAATTTTTTCTTTGTTTGCGTTTTCTGGCAGCAGTAAGTATAGGATATGTTGGAGCAGACGTGTCTGCGGGAGGAGAGGGGTTAGGTAGGTGGGTGAGGGGAAATTTATTATTAATTTTTTTATTTATTTTTTTATGTGGGAGAAGTAGTAGAAAATTGCACGCCGGTTCCTATAGTAAAACACTGAACCCAGTTACTTGCATGTCTAATGATATCGATTTAAAGGACCTAGGGCCTTTCTAGGCCAAAGAACTTTTCATTTTGTATTATAGCCCAGGTTAATTTGTGTTTTCTTTGTATAACATTTTCTGAACAAAATATGAACCGTTTGTGTTATAGCGAGAAGTTTATTCTTTCTGAATTGCTGGAATATAAATAAAGTAAAAAAATAAAAAAAATAAACTATAATTTGTAAGTTAATTATAAGTACAGTATATGTAATTAACATCTAATTCTATACTTAAAATTTGTAGTTTTTATTCATATTTGGTTCAGCACCTGGGTAGTGCTTGCTGATTGGTGGCTAAATGTAGATGGCTCCTAAGCTTACATTACTGCTTTTTTCAAATAAAGATACCAAGAGAACAAAGAAAAAATTATAGTAGGAGTAAATTAAAAAAATGCTTAAAATGCATGCTCTATCGAATCATGAAAGCAAAAATTTGGGTTTCATATCCCTTTAAGACATGCGCAACATCTGGCACCGGTTTGGGGGAAAAGTATAACAGCTGATAAATGTAAAAACACAGAATACAGACATTCAGTGCTTTCAAAGCAGGTCACATCGGCAGCAATGGTATGAACTCGTACTTGCACTGAATCTAAATTTACACTCACATATTTTACCTAGGTAGACCTCTGTGATAGGTCTCCTATAATGAGTCTCACAAAGGGTTTGGAAAGGAAAAACATTTCTAAATAAAAAGGACACAAAACAGAAAAAAAGAAAGTAATTATGTTTTATACTCAAAGTCCTACATCCAAACTTCTAAAAGGTAAAATAATAATTTTGGGATTTCATGTCCACCTAACGTCTGTACCCCCTGTATAGCACTGCCGAATGTGCTGGGATATTTAAAATAAAGATAAAAAAATATTTAAAATCCTATCATTTTCTGCTTATCTTTTGTAACTGTGAGCACATACACATTTACTCTACAATCAGATTTCTATGTTACGCTTGGCTGCATGGTTGTATGATAGCCTATAAAACCGTAAAGTGTGACCAGATACAGAAATGACTTTTCTTGTTAATATAATTTATATGTCCCCTTTTATAGATGTCAGAAAATAATATACGTCACAGAAAACGACACTTACATACTTTTATTCTTCCATAGAAAGAATAGTTCTTTGGTGTAGTTTATTGGCGATCATCAATTTTCCTTGGAATTGTTAGAGAGCATTTTAAAATGTACACAGAGACAAAGAGAACACCTTCAGAATAAAACTTAATTTTAAGGCTATTGCATTGCACTTGTACTGGAATTAAATAACACTCAGATCATACAATGTTAAAAGCAACACACTGTACAACATATTATTATATAATTGCAATGTTTTATAAGACAACTGAAAGCACAACCTTGATTTTAATTCTAAACACAAATTTAAATGCTGCAAAATTATGAATTTCAATTACTCTATGTTAGGAGTCCAAAAGTAAGAGTAATTTAAATTATACATATGAATATACTGATTGTGGTAATTAGCATACATTAGCATAAGAAATGATGCAACATAACTCAGAAAAAATAAGAAAGCCTAGCTGCTAAGACTGATTTTAAATGTTCATTATTTTAAAATTAGATCTAATCACACTTAAAATAAGTATCACTATAACAGGGCTTTATTTAAATTTCTTTTTTCTATTATCTACAATTATTGACCTGAAACTTAAAAATACCGGCTATGTTGGTAAAATACTGGTTAGGTGCCAACCATAATATATATCCAAAAAGATTACCACATCATTATTTCTGATGGTACATAATCAGGGTTGGCAACTTTCCTAAAAAACTATTTTGGCCAAACTATTTAATGTACATTTACCAGAAACTAAAATCTCACTTTTTTAAAATATTCTATAACACGTATCTTTTAATAACTTGTCACGCCCATACTCAGTGGCCACTGATCCAGTCAGCGTTGCTAGTCACATGACTCAGCTGCGTAACTAGCGCTGCTTATTAGATCAGTAGCAGTTTCTGCTTGGGACCAGTAGTGTTCTGCATGTCACAGGCTGTACTACTACTGTTTATTTAAACCCTTTGCCTGGGTTAATCACACAGTAGTCCAGGGTTGAAAAATCTTTAAATTGAATGATCTAATGACTTAGAACATGTAAAAAATTTTAATATTATGGCCCTTTAACCCTTACAGGTCCTTTGTCGGAATATATCCGACAAAGGGTTTTGGCGTATGCGGACAAGCGTCGGATGTATTCCAACATTTCAGATTTTGAATTTCACAGCTAAAGAGTGCCATCTAGCGGTGACTTGCAATTTAGATGAGAAATTCAAAAGTTTGGCGCGAAAATTAAATAAAACCTGCCAGCTGCAGGTTTTATTTAATTTATAGGACCGGAAAGGGTTAAGATTTACATTCATCTCAACCATATTATAAGATACAGGGTTCTGTGAATTTATATAAAGACTTTAACGCCATGTACACAAGTTTGATGTTCATACAACGAACGTCTCCACTTGGCACAAAAGTGGTTATAAGATTTTATGATATCATAAAAAGAAGCCCTAAAGTTTTTAAAACCATATTTGTTTGATGTAATGTTTTTATTTTAACTTCTAAGATCTGTGTTTTACAAGGTATCTAAAATAAAGCCAAGTCAAACATCTCAGCTATGTTTAGATTCTGCACTAGGCCCAATCTATTGTCCTGCCAACCTCAAATATTTTATTTATTTCTCCACTCATTCATTAAAGGGACATTAAACACTAAATAAATGCTAGATAGAATAAATGGCGATTGCGGGAGGGGAGGGGAGGTGGTGGGACCACTACACTACAGAAAAAAAATTTAAATAAAAAAAATGTAAATGAAAAAGGGGTGGTTTATAGGTACTGGCAGACAGCTGCTAGTACCTAAGATAGCGGCAATTGTTAGGGGGGGTTAGAGAGTTGTTTGAGCGGTAGGGGGATCCTACACTGCAGAAAAATAAAGATATAGGAATAGAGGGATAGGGATAGAGGGATAATTTTAAGCAACTTTCTAATTTACTCCTATTATAAAAATGTTCTTCATTCTCTTGGTATCTTTATTTGTTATTTGGGCCTAAACTTTCTGGCCTATCCGGGTTCTTGCCCTGTTTAGGGAGCACAGTGATATGCGCTTCTAACATTTGATCAGAAAATCCTCTCTCTTTTAATAAAGAGTTATATATTGATGTTAGGGGAACCAACATGTGGTGTAGGTATGTCTTGTAGTATTTTATGCCCAGACCATCTTGGCCTGTGCTTTTTTGCCATTGGGCATGTTTTTAATGGCTGTCTTGATTTCATCATGAGTTATTGGTGAGTCAAGAAGTTTGGTGTCTGCCCGATTTAGTGTGCAAAGTTGTACGTTGGATTGGAAACTGTCAATATAATATTGTCTGCAGTCATTTTGGATATTGTACAATGCCTAGTAGTATTGCCTAAATGTCTCAGCGATATGTGGGCTGTCTTTATGTGTTTGGCCTGCCGAGTCCGAGAGTGAGTGGATGTGGGTGTCTTATTGTTTCCGTTTGAGAGCTTTAGTGATTGAGGAGCCAGTCTTATAATTTATGTCAAAGTATCTTTGTTGTAGTCTAGTTGCTTTTCGTCAATATTCCCTGATGAAATGGTTGTTAAGCTCGCGTTTGGCTTTAGTTAGTCGTTCTAAAGGTATCAGTGGAGGTGGTGTACTTTTTGTGTTCCGTCTCCCAGTATCTAATTTGGGAGAGGGTTGAGTTTACAAATTGCCTATTTTTATTTTCTCTTGCCTTGTGTTTGATTAATTCTTCTCTCATTACGCATTTATGGGCTTCCCATATAGCAGTTAGCGACATGCTGGTTTTGTTTTCCCTAAAGTAATGTCCTATTGTAACGTCTACCTCTAGTTTTATAAGCAGGTTGTCTAATATGTGGTCATCTAGTCTCCACAGGAATAGTCTTATGGGAGTGTTTGGCCATGTAATTGTGCACTGGACTGGGGCATGGTCTGACCAAGTGGTCGGTAGTATGGTGGAGTTCTCTACCATTGAAAGCCCTATCTGATCTGTAATAAGATAATCAATTCTGGTGTATATGTGATGTGGATGAGAATAGAATGTGTAATCCCATGTGGAGGAGTTTTTTGACCTCCAAATGTCATGTAATTTAAGTTAGTGCAGGTAGGAATGTATGGCGTTTATGACTTTTTGTGGAGTGCTGGTTCTACCTAGGGTGTCATGTGGTGGGTTTAATGGCAGGTTGAAGCCCCCCCCCCATGAGTAGGATGCCCTTTGCATGTTCCAATAGTAGTTGGGTTACTTGTTTAAAAGTTGTGTGCTGTCCTTGATTTGGCAGGTATACATTCACTAGTGTTACATAAGTGTTTGAAAAGTAGTCCAGTGACTATTAAGTATGAGCCGTTAGGATCCCTGATAATGTTTGTTGGGTGAAAGTGGATAGTATTTGTTACAAAGATGCCCACTCGCCCTCTTTGAACCGCCCAAGGCTAGGAATGTGGTCTTATACCGATTATTAATAAATTTGGGTTCTCTCCTCTTTTTAAAGTGTATCTCTTGTATATAGAGAATTTCTTCTGATTCTTTGTACAGCTGATTAAAGGCTATTGTTTTTCTGGGCTGTTAAGCCCTTTGGCATTGATAGTTATCAACTTTAGGGGCCGCAGGGACATGGTTCCGGTGTTGTGCAAAGTGATGTGCAGGAGTAATGATCACTGATGTTGTGAGTGGAATACTGATTATGTGTGTCTGCACCAATTAAGCGCCCTGTGCCTCAGGAAGATGCTGGAGAGATGGGCCAGGCCCTTGGCTCTAATGGGTGCGGTAGTGTACCTAGTTGTTTAGCAGTGAGTAGGATGCAGCTGGGAGAGAGGTATGTGCTAGGTTAAAAGCGTAGAGAACCAGAAAATACAACAGTAATACGTAATAACCTGGTTAATTGAGAAATCACAAATAAAATGTTATATACTGAGTAACAACAAAGGTACCTATTCAATAAACAGTAAATAATGCAGTACAATACAATGAGGGCAGTATCCCTGTCCCCAAACCCAACTTGAAAAAGAGATAAACATATAAAGCATACGACCTGTAGCCAAAGAAGAATAGTGAGAGTCCCCTCAAGTTTTGACTATGATCAATCAGTCACTGTGTAGGTCAGCGACCATATGATCCTTTGAAGTTCCTGTTCTCGGCAGGGGGTTTTCGGCCACTGTGTCAGCAGGCCCTTCTGATGATGGATGCGGTCTGTTTCTCGAGAGGTTAGGGATCAATGTTTGCACAACTTGTAGAATCTGGCGGATGCACAGCGATCCGTAAAGCTTCACAAAAGTGGGGCAGATCTTCTTTAGACTTGAAGACAGCTGTTGTATTCTCTCTGGTTGCGATTATACTGACTGGAAATCACCATCTATAGGCAATTCTCTGTTCTCATAGGGTGTTTGTGATGTAGTTGAGGTCTCTCCTCTTTTGGAGGGTGGTCAGACTGAGATCTGTGAAGATTTAAATGCGGTTTCCAGCATGTGTGATGGCCTGCCTCTGCCTAGCATGCCTCAAGATTTCTTCTTTGTCCTTGAAATGGAGTAATTTAATAATTACGTCTCTTGGGGGAGCTTTAGGTAGGGGTTTCGCTCAAAGTGCGCGATGAGACCTTTCGATTATCAGATCTGGTGTGCTATTATCACCTTTGACTGCCTGAATAAAGCCTGAAGGCATCCCTCTAGTGCAGCTGTCTGGATAGACTCTGGTATAACCCGGATCCTTAGATTATTCCTCCTGCCCCTATTGTCTAAATCCTCTACATTCTCTAGGAGGTGTTGTATGGTCTCATCTTGGTCGTAGACCAGGCGGGAAATATGTTGGATGTCGGTGTCCATTGTGTCGTGACTTTCTTCCAAGTTATCTTCGCTCTTGACAGATCTCTCTTCAGGTCTCCATACCAATTCTTGACTTCTGTCACTATTTCTTTAAGATCATTTTTGGTGCAGAGGGGCAATAGGTCATATTTAGTGAGGTCTGCAGTGGTGGATGTTTGATAAGATTGTTCTCGGGGTGTATATATAGCTGTGGTTCACTGTTTAGTGCAGCAGGGTGGGCATCTGAAGCGGAGTCGAGTGGCTTTAGAAATTGTTGCAAGATCTTGGAATGTGGAGTATTATCCAGCTTGTTAAGTTTGCGGCCTGGCATGACTTATGCGCCACAAGGTTTGGCTATCTGCTATATGTGGATGGGTGTCTTTCGATAAGAATGTTTTCATTACTTAAGACACTCTCAGCTATGGTTTGCACTTTTTGTATTAATATAAAGTTTGAAATATATGTATTGTACTTATATTTGCCATGAGTCAGGTTTATGTATATTTCCTTTTGCAGACTATCAGTTTCAAAATTGGGAAACATATTTAGGAAGTTATTTGTTTCTTACCTGGGGTATAGTCTTTTCTTCAAATTGACTGTTTTTTTTCATTAAATTTCGCAGGCAAAATTAGGCTCGCGAGATCGCAAAATGCTGATATTTATGGTTTCATTTTGGCGCGATAATTTATTTGGCGTGAAGGTACGTTCTGTGATGCAAATTCATAATTTCCGGCGTCTTAGTTAATGCCAGGTTTCCTGTGACGTTTTCTATGATGCAAGTTGTGTCATTTCCGGATGTTGTTAGCACCAAAAAAAAATATGTTGCGTTGTGCGTCATACTTGGCGCCAAATAATTTAATTATTTAAACCCCACTTCCTATATGCCTCTTGCCTTTTGTATGCTCAGAGGGCTATGCTGTTTGCATTTTTTTCCCATTCCTGAAACTGCCATATAAGGAAATTGATAATTTTGCTTTATATGTTGTTTTTTCTCTTACATTTGCAAGATGTCTCAATCTGATCCTGTCTCAGAAACAACTGTTGGAACCCTGCTGCTGATAACAGTTCTACCAAAGATAAGTGTATCTGTTGTAAGTTAGCAGAGATTATATCTCCAGCTGTAGTATGTAACAGTTGTCATGATAAGCTTTTACATGCAGAGAATGTATCCATCAGTACTAGTACAATGCCTGTTGTTCCTTCAACATCTAATGCAGTGATTTTCAACCTTCAACAACAATAGTACACAAATACACACATGCACACATACAGACATACACATACAGACATACACATATGTATACATACACAAACACATGCATGCACACATACATACACATAGAGCCATACACACACACAGACATACACACACACATATACATACACATGCATGCTGGCTACTAATTTTTGCTTATGCCTATTGTTTATTAAATTATTAAGCAGGTACCAATGTTACTGTCTTAGTAACCCTAACCATGACATCTCCCCATCAAAATTAAACCCACCATCCAACACACCAATCAATCATAATTTTAAACTGGAAGCTAAGCTTCCTATACCACAATTAACCCTAAAAACACCAGCCCTGCCTTGTACCACAAAACAACCATGGTTCTACATGCAACAGAATCCCCATAAAGACTAAGTAATCTCATATCTCAGCTACCCTACAGAAATGCCTTCAGAGCCAACTCCCTAATTAAATGGACCCCTGCACCCGACAATGCTAAAAGATAATAATCCCTAAAGTTCTAGGATTTCCGAGTCCTACTTTAACACCATGTATGAATGATCCTTCCTCTTAACCCAGAATCAGCTCTTCTTCTCTTCATCTTCGTCACGTCAGTCAGTGTCCCTGACTGGTCTTTCTGTGTCAGGGTGCCTGCTCCATACCCATGCTTCTGCACACACACTGTGACACACAGGCAGCACCTGCTGGCTGGCTCCTCCCTCTTCGTCTCCAGAGTCTCCGGTCATGTTCCTTGTGCTGTGAAGGAATGTGACTGCTGGAACTGGTCTAGAGGAGGAGGAGCAAATAGCTCCAGCCCAGCAGCATGCATGCCATAATTGCATGGTGGGGTATATTGGAGTGCCGTGTGGAGACTGAGAGCCGTCACGAGGCACGTGTTGTGGTGGTGTGTGGGTTGGTTCAACTAACTTCCAATTAAACATGGGGTCGGGTCGGAAAAGCGCACAGTCGCTGTGCAATTAGCCAATTACCCTCAGCCTGTCATTCTCATGTGATTTAAAAATAAAAACAGTCACCTCACCGGCCCACAGTCCAGAGTAAAAAAGATACAAAAATGTAAAAAAAAATACTGTTCAGGAGTGCACTTAAGCAAGAAGGGACCAATTCATGGTGGCATACCTGATGATCTCTCACGGCACACTAGTGTGCCGCGGCACAGTGGTTGAAAATCACTGATCTAATGTACATGATATCCCTGTGAATATAAAAGATTTTATTGCTGATGCGATTCAGAAGGCTTTGTCTGCTATTCCGCCTTCTAATAAACGTAAAAGGTAAATGACCGACAACATACTGAATTATCCTCCTCTGAAGAGGATCTATCTGATTCAGAAGATCCTACCTCAGATATTGACACTGACAAATCTACTTATCTCTTTAAGATGGAGTATATACGTTCCTTGTTATAAGAGGTGTTGATTACTTTGGATATTGAGGAATCTAGTCCTCTTGATACTAAAACTAGTAAAAAAAAAAGTTTAAATTCTGTTTATAAACCTCCTGTGGTTACTCCAGAGGTTTTTCCAGTTCCTGGTGCTATTTCTGATATGATTTCAAAGGAATGGGATAGGCCTGGTACTTCTTTTATTTCTTCTTCTAGGTTTAAAAAGTTGTATCCTTTGCCAGCAGCTAGATTGGAGTTTTGGGAATAAATGCCCAAAGTTGATGGGGCTATTTCTACTCTTGCCAAACGTACTACTATTCCTATAGAAGATAGTACTTCTTTTAAGGACCCTTTAGATAGGAATCTTGAATCTTATCTAAGGAAAGCTTATTTATTTTCTGGCTATATTCTTAGGCCTGCTATATCTATAGCTGATGTTGCAGCTGCATCAACTTTTTGGTTGGAAAGCTTAGCGCAACAGGAAACAGATTCTGATTTGTCTAGCATTGTTCACTTGCTTCAACATGCTAATCATTTTATCTGTGATGCTATTTTTGATATCATCAAAATTGATGTTAAATCTATGTATTTAGCTATTTTAGCTAGAAGAGCTTTGTGGCTCAAATATTGGAATGCTGACATGGTATCTAAATCTATATTACTATCTCTTTCTTTCCAAGGTAACAATTTATTTGGGTCTCAGTTGGATTCAATTATTTCAACTGTCACTGGGGGGAAGGGAGTTTTTTTGCCTCAGGATAAAAGATCTAAGGGTAAATCTAAAGCTTCTAATCAGTTTTGTTCTTTTCAACAGAATAAGGAACAGAAAGCCAATCCTTCCCCCCAAAGAATCTGGTTCCAATTGTAAACCTTCTTCAAGTTGAAATAAATCCAAACCTTTTAAGAAACCAAAGCCAGCCCCCAAGTCTGCATGAAGGTGCGGCCCACATTCCAGCTCAGCTGGTGGGGGGCAGATTAAAATGTTTCCAAAGAATTTGGGCAGATTCTGTCCAAAATCAGTGGTTTCAGAGTATTGTCTCTCAAGGGCATCAAATAGGATTTAGAGTAAGACCTCCTGTAAAAACGATTGTTTCTTTTACACGTTCCAGCAAATCCAGTGAAGGCTCAGGCTTTTCTGAAGTGTGTTTCAGACCTGGAGCTTTCAGGGGTAATCATACCAGTTCCGTTTCAGGAACAGAGTCTGGGGTTTTATTCAAATCTATTCATTGTCCCAAAGAAAGAAAATTCATTCAAGCCAGTTCTGGATCTGAAAATTTTGAATCGTTATGTAAGAGTGCCAACTTTCTAAATGGTGACTATAAGGACTATTCTGCCTTTTGTTCAGCAAGGTCATTGTATGTCCACAATAGACTTACAGGATGCATATCTTCAAATTCCGATTCATCCAGACCACTATCGGTTTCTGAGATTCTCTTTTCTAGACAAGCATTACCAATTTGTCGCTCTTCCATTTGGCCTAGCGACAGCTCCAATAATTTTTTTGAATGTTCTCGGTGCCCTACTCTCTGTAACTGAGAACAGGGTATTGCAGTGTTTCCTTATTTGGACGACATCTTGGTACTAGCTCAGTCTTTACATTCTGCCGAATCTCACACGAATCAACTAATGTTGTTTCTTCAAAGACATGGTTGGAGGATCAATTTACTGAAAAGTTTCTTGATTTCCCAGACAAGGGTCACCTTTTTAGGTTTCCAGATAGATTCAGTGTCCATGACTCTGTCTCCAACAGACAAGAGACAAATGAAATTGGTTTCAGCTTGTCGAAACCTTCAGTCTCAATCATTCCCTTCAGTGGCTATGTGCATGGAAGTTTTAGGTCTCATGACTGCAGCATCGGACGCGATCCCCTTTGCTCATTTTCATATGAGACCTCTTTAGATTTGTATGCTGAATCAATGGTGCAGGGATTATACAAGGATATCACAATTAATATCCTTAAATTCCAATGTTCGACTCTCTCTGACTTGGTGGTTATATCATCATCGTATAGTTCAAGGGGCTTCTTTTGTTCGTCCACCCTGGACTGTATTCACAACAGATGCAAGTCTTTCAGGTTGGGGAGCTGTCTGGGGATCTCTGACAGCACAAGGGGTTTGGAAATCTCAAGAGGCGAGGTTACTAATCAATATTTTAGAACTCTGTGCTATTTTCAGGGCTCTTCAAGTTTGGCCTCTGTTGAAGAGAATACATTCATTTGTTTTCAGACAGACAATATCAAAACTGTGGCATATGTCAATCATCAGGGTGGGACTCACAGTCCCCTAGCTATGAAAGAAGTATCTTGGAAACTTTCTTGGGCGGAATCCAACTCTTGTCTAATTTCTGCGGTACATATCCCAGGTGTATACAATTGGGAAGCGGATTATCTCAGCCATCAGACTTTACATCCGGAGGAATGGTCTCTCCATCCAGATGTGTTTTTTCAGATTGTTCAGATGTGGGGTCTTCCAGAAATAGATCTGATGGCTTCCCATCTAAACAAGAAACGTCCCAGGTACTTGTCCAGGTCCAGGGATCCTCAGGTGGAGTCGGTGGATGCGTTAGCAGCTCCTTGGTTTTACCAACCTGCTTATATCTTCCCGCCTCTAGTTCTTCTTCCAAGAGTGATCTCCAAGATCATCATGGAACAATCATTTGTGTTTCTGGTAGCACTAGCATGGCCTCACAGTTTCTGGTATGCGGATCTTATCCGGATGTTCGGTTGCCAACCTTGGCCACTTCCTGTAAGACCAGACCTATCTCAAGGAACGTTTTTCCATCAGGATCTCAAATCGTTAAATTTGAAGGTATGGAAATTTAACGTTTAGTGCTTAGTCATAGAGGTTTCTCTGACTCAGTGATTGATACTATGTTACAGGCTCGTAAATCTGTTTCTAGGAAGACTTATATTTCATGGTGTTCTTCTTATAAATTCTCTTGGCATTCTTTTAGAATTCCTAGAATTTTACAGTTTCTTCAGGATGGTTTGGATAAAAGTTTGTCTGCAAGTTCCTTGAAGGGACAAATCTCTGCTCTTTCTGTTTTATTTTACAGAAAGATTGCTAAGCTTCCTGATATTCATTGTTTTGTATAGGCTTTGGTTCATATCAAGCCTGTCATTAAATCAATCTCTCCTCCTTGGAGTCTTAATTTGGTTTTGAAGGCTTTACAGGCTCCTCCTTTTGAGCCTATGCATTCTTTGGATATTAAACTGCTTTCTTGGAAAGTGTTGTTCCTTTTGGCTATCTCTTCTGCTAGAAGAGTTTCCAAATTATCTGCTTTTTCTTGTGAGTCTCCTTTTCTGATTTTCCATCAGGATAAAGCAGTTTTGCGGACTTCATTTAAATTTTTACCTAAAGCTGTGAATTCTAACAACTTTATTAGGGAAATTGTTGTTCCCTTTTTGTGTCCTAATCCTAAGAATTCTTTGGAGAGATCCTTACAGTCTCTGGATGTTGCAAGATCTATTGAAATATTATGTTGAAGCTACTAAAGATTTCAGGAAGACTTCTAGTCTATTTGTTGTCTTTTCTGGTTCTAGGAAAGGTCAGAAAGCTTCTGCCATTTCCTTGGAATCTAGGTTAAAGCTTTTGATTCATCAGGCTTATTTGGAGTCGGGTCAGGCTCCGCCTCAGAGAATCACAGCTCATTCTACTAGATCAGTCTCCACTTCATGGGCTTTTAAGAATGAGGCTTCAGTTGATCAGATTTGCAAAGTAGCAACTTGATCTTCTTTGCATACATTTACTAAATTCTACCGTTTGATGTATTTGCCTCTTCGGAAGCAGTTTTTGGTAGAAAAGTTCTTCTGGCAGCTGTTTCAGTTTGATTCCTCTGCTTATGTTTTAAGTTTTTTCTTTTCAATTATGAGAAAAACTTATTTTTTTGGATGTGGATTTATTTTTTTCAGCGGAAAATGGCTGTTTTTATTTTTATCAATCCCTCTCTAGTGACCCTTCTGTAGAGTACAATATTTTGGGTATTACTATCCCATACGTCACTAGCTCATGGACTCTTGCCAATTACATGAAAGAAAACATAATTTATGTAAGAACATACCTGATACATTAATTTCTTTTATATTGGCAAGAGTCCATGAGATCCACCCTTTTTATGGTGGTTATGTTTTTTTGTATAAAGCACAATTATATTTCCAGTTCCTTTTTTGATGCTTTTTACTCCTTTTTCTATCACCCCACTACTTGGCTATTCGTTAAACTGAATTGTGGGTGTGGTGAGGGGTGTATTTATAGGCATTTTGAGGTTTGGGAAACTTTGCCCCTCCTGGTAGGATTGTATATCCCATACGTCACTAGCTCATGGACTCTTGCCAATATGAAAGAAATGAATTTATCAGGTAAGTTCTTACATAAATTATGTTTTTTACTGAATGTTTCTGATAACTACTTTAATAAAATATCTGGTAAAATTGAGGTTTCTGCAATACCGGTTATGGAACTTTTTTGTTTCTTTGCCTCTATAAACACCAATTACCCTGACTTATTTGTACTTGAAGATTCAGGTTTTGGTTTCATGTTTGCTTGAATTTCAGGTACTTGGTCTACACTGTATAGAAACTATGATGTTTATGTTCTGGACCCACTGTTGCATTACTGTCTCTATTACCTCAATAAAAATAAATTTAAAAAAAAACGGAACTTAAAGGGGTATGAAACCAAATTTTTTTCTTTAATGATTCAGATAGAGCATGCAATTTTAAACAACTTTGTAATTAGGTGGCCATGCAACGAAGTTGCAGGACAACCTATTGTTATTGTCAGGATTATTATTATTATTATTTTTTTTTTTATTATTATTATTATTATTATTCCGCCACTTTTTCTATTGCCCATAACTTTTGAACTGCTAAAGCAAAGCTCTTGAAATCAGGTATGCTAGTACAGCCTATTGCTCTGCTACATCTCATGCAATATTGAACTCATAGGTCATAAGGTTACGCAGCCATATTGCATTTTGCGTCAAATTTCGATAAACGCTTAATAATCTTTATCTCCGGAACTGCTAATGTTACAACTTTGAAACTTGCTGTGCTCAGTGCTGCTATGAACTAGATTTGCCATTGCTCAACAGAAGTGCCTTGGTCACATGATGTAGCAGCCATCTTGCATTTTGCGAAAATCTTTAAACATCTTCTTCTCTTAAACCGCTTAGTGCAATAAAGCGCAATTTTGCACATATGCTCCTTGCAATGTCCACTACCAAGTTTGTTAAAATTGCGATTTTTCCATAATCAACATGGCTGCTGTGAGACAATAACCTTTTTATCGCCATTTAATTGCGTAATTTTGCACTTTATACATTAGTTTTACAATGTTTAACAATATTACAGTGTAATAGACACATGATTACACATAGTCATAACCCTTAAAGACAATATTGCAGTTAAAATTCGCATTGCGCAATCGCCTTCGTGAAATAAAACATTTGCAAATTTTCATGAAACTTCTGCAAATTGTAGAGGTCTATAGTGAGCATTAGTATGTGCAATTTGAAAGCCATACATTGCATAGCTTGGCGGCCATTTTGTTTCGTATGCGCCATTTTTACAAACTATAAAAATCTTCTTCTCCGAAACCGCTTATGGGACAGACTTGAAATTTTGTTTATAGAGTTATCTTATGACTAACATTCAGATTTGTTCAAGAGAAGTTGATACGTCATGTGGTTTGGCAGCCATTTTGAATTGTTCAAAATTGCTTAACGATATTTTTAAACTAATAATAAAACAAAAACCGTTTTACAAAAATGATTTATTTTTGCCATGTTTATTGACATCTATAGTGAGCACTATTGTGCATAATATGGAGGCTGTATATCTTACGATCGGGCAGCCATCTTGGTATACGCGAAAATTTCGAAAGTCTATTTTCTCTGCAACCGCTTATGTAAGAACTGTGAAATTTGCTGTACTGTCTTATATTGTGACCTAGATTCAGAATTGCTCATTAGGAGAGAATCAGTCACATGATGCGGCAGCAATATCGGTTTTATGTTTATCGTAATTATTTGTAATTCAATACTGCCTCTTTTGAGTCAATTGCTCACAAAACACAAATTACTTATGCTAAACTCTTGAAATCAGGTATGCTGGTACAGCCTATTGCAATGCTACATCTCATGCAATATTGAACTCATAGGTCATAAGGTTACGCAGCCATATTGTTTTTTGAGACAAATTTCGAGAATTGCTTAATAATCTTTAGCCCTGGAACTGCTTATGTTGCAACTTTGAAACTTGCTGTGCTTAGTGCTGCTATGACCTAGATTTGCCATTGCTCAACAGAAGTGCCTTGATCACATGATGTAGCAGCCATCTTGCATTTTGCGAAAATCTTTAAACATCTTCTTCTCTTAAACCGCTTAGTGCAATAAAGTGCAATTTTGCACATATGCTCCTTGCAAGGTCCTCTACCAAGTTTGTTAAAATTGCGATTTTTCCATAATCAACATGACTGCTGTGAGACATTAACCTTTTTATCGCCATTTAAAAGTGTAATTTTGCACTTTATACATTAGTTTTACAATATTTAACAATATTACAGTGTAATAGACACATGATTACACAGTCATAACCCTTAAAGACAATATTGCAGTTAAAATTCGCATTGCGCAATCGTCTTCGTGAAATAAAACATTTGCAAATTTTCATGAAACTTCTGCAAATTGTAGAGGTCTATAGTGAGCATTAGTATGTGCAATTTGAAAGCCATACATTGCATAGATTGGCGGCCATTTTGTTTCATATGCACTGTTTTTAAAAGCTACAAAAATCTTCTTCTCCTAAACCGCTTATGGCACAGACTTGAAATTTTGTTTACAGAGTTATGTTATGACTAACATTCAGATTTGTTCAAGAGAAGTTGATAGGTCATGTGGTTTGGCAGCCATTTTGAATTGTTCAAAAACGCTTAACGTTATTTTTAAATTATTAATTAAACAACAACCGTTTTACAAAAATGATTTATTTTTGCCATGTGTATCGACATCTATAGTGAGAACTATTGTGCATAATATGGAGGCTTTATATTATATGATCTGGCAGCCATTTTGTTTTACGCGAAAATTTCGAAAATCTATTTTCTCTGCAACCACTTATGTTAGAACTGTGAAACTTGCTGTATAACCTTATATTGTGACCTAGATACACAGCTGTTCATGTTGATGGAATTAGTTACAAGCTGTGGCAGCCATATTGATTTACGCGAAAAATTTTAAAATGTGATTTCTTTGCAACCGCTTATGTTAAATCTTTGAAATTTGCTGTATAGCTATATATTGTGACTTAGCAGCTTGTATGCCATTGCAAAGTCAATGCGCATGGCCACCTCTATCGCTGCTTGCAGCTATATTTTACTTCTATTATCACTTTTTCTTAATTATCTTGGTATCTTTTGTTGAAAAGCAGGAACATATGCTGGAGCACTATATGGCAGTAGTTTTGCAAGAATGTTATCCATTTGCAAGAGCACTAGATAGCAGAACTATTTACTGCCATGCAGTGCTCGAGATGACTACCTTGTTAAAGGGACAGTCTAGTCCAAAATAAACTTTTATGATTCAGATAGGGCATGTAATTTTAAACAACTTTCCACGACCACTTTACTTTTATCACCGATTTTGCTTTGTTCTCTTGGTATTCTTAGTTGAAAGCTAAATCTAGTAGGCTCATATGCTAACTTCTAAGTCCATGAAGGCTGCCTCTTATCTGAATACATTTTGACAGTGTTTCACCGTTAGAGGGTGTTAGTTCATGTGTGCCCTATAGATAACATTGTGCTCACACATGTGGAGTTACCTAGGAGTCACAACTGATTAGTTAAAATGCTAGTCTGTCAAAAGAGCTGAAATAAGGGGTCAGTTTGCAGAGGCTTAGGTACAAGGTAATCACAGAGGTAAAAAGTAACATAATTTATGTAAGAACTTACCTGATAAATTAATTTCTTTCATGGTGGCGAGAGTCCACGAGCTTGTTACTGATGGGATATACATTCCTACCAGGAGGGGGCAAAGTTTCCCAAACCTCAAATGCCTATTAATACCCCTCCCACCTCACTCATACCTCAGTTTAACGTATAGCCAAGTTGGTGAGGTGTATAAGGAAAGCATAAAAAAGAGGAATAGGATAAATAATGTGCTTTATACAAAAAATCATAACCCCAAAACAATGGGTGGGGCTTGTGAAATCTCGTCACCATGAAAGAAATTAATTTATAAGGTAAGTTCTTACATAAATTATGTTTTCTTTAATATAGGCGAGAGTCCACAAGCTTGTTACTGATGGGATATAATACCCAAGATGTGGAAGTCCACGAGTAACAATAAAGGGAGGGATAAAATTAAAAACAGCTATTTTTGCTGAGAAACTATTTTCAAAAAATAATTAAGTTTATTTAAAATTCAAAAAACTTAAATTATAGGCACTAGAATCAAACTGAGACAGCTGCCTGAAGAACATTTCTACTAAAAGCTGCTTCTGAAAAAGCAAAAACATAAACATGGTCAAATTTAGTAAAGGTATGCAAAGACCAAGTGGTTGCTTTGCAGATTTGATCAACTGAAGCTTCATTCTTGAAGGCCCAAGATGTGGCAACTGATCTAGTAGAATGAGCTGTAATTCTTCGAGGAGGAGACTGGTCCACCTCCAAATAACCTTTGTGAATCAGAAGTTTCAACCAAGATGCTAAAGAAATGGCAGAGGCTTTCTGACCTTTTCTAGAACCAGAAAAAATAACAAATAGACTAGAAGTCTGTCTGAAATCCTTAGTAGCATCAACATAATATTTCAAAGCACTTACCACATCCAAAAAATTCAAAGATCTTTAAAGAGTGTTCTTATGATTAGGAGGACACAAGGAAGGAACAATAATTTCCCTATTAATGTTAGTAGAATTCACAACTTTAGGCAAAAATTTGAAAATAGTCGGCAAAACTGCTTTATCTTGATGAAAAATCAGATAAGGAGACTCACAAGAGGAGAGCAGACAATTCAGAAACTCTTCTAGCAGAAGAGATTGCCAATAGAAATAACACTTTCCAAGAAAGTAGTTTAATGTCCAAAGAATGCATAGGCTCAAAAGGAGGAGCAAGAGTGGAAATAGCCCCAACAACCTTAGGGACTGTTTCCAAAAGTTTCAAATTAGCAATAGGCAAAGGATACAATTTTTTAAACCTAGAAGAAGGGTTAAAAGAGGTACCAGGTTTAGACCATTCTTTACCAATCACATTAGAGAGAGCATCTGGAATAGGAAAAACTTCAGGTGTAATAACAATAGTCTTAAATACAGAATGTAAACTATTACAAGATTATCATCAGGAGGTTTAGACTCCTCAATACCCAAAGTAAATAAAACTTACTTCAAAAGTGAGCAAATGTGTAAAATTTTAAATAAAAACAAAGATTTATCAATTTCTGTCTCTGATATAGTATCCTCTGAATCAGAGTAACCCCCATCAGTAGAAGCTACATCAGTATGCTGTCGGTCAGTACAAAAGTCACTAGACTTAGGAAAAGTTTGTAAAGTTCTTTTACGTTTATTTGAAGGTGGAATAGCAGTCATAGCCTTCTCTATGACTGCAGCAAAAAAAAATCTCTCATTTCTGCAGGAATGCCTTTTGCATTAGACTGAGATGGAATAACAGTGGATGCATTGGTATTCATAGAAATATTATCAGCATGTAATAATTTATCAAACACTGCACTTAGAGAGGAACTGGGCTTTAATATGCTTAGAAGCGCCTTTCACTGAAGAAATCAAGCACATCTTGCTTCACCACCTCCTAAGGAAGCAAAGTTTTTAAAACTGAGGTATGAGTGAGGTGGGAGGTGTATTTATAGGCATTTGAGGTTTGGAAAACTTTGCCCCCTCCTGGTAGGAATGTATATCCCATCACTAACTAGCTTGTGGACTCTCACAATATATATGAAAGAAACAGTATTCATAAATCTAAGGCTCAGAGACAGTCCAGCGGACTCCGGGCCGGTGCTAGGATTTTTGGCCACACAGGCGTGGATACATTTTGCTGCCCCCTCCAATTACATACCATCCCATTGCTAGTTAAAGGGATATGAAACCCAAATTTGTATATCATGATTCAGATAGAGCATGACATTTTAAGAAACTTTCTAATTAACTGTGTGTGTGTGTGTATATAGATTTATATAATATAATACAGGTGGCCCTCGTTTTACAACGGTTCAATTTACACCGTTTCAGAATAACAACCTTTTTTTCCAGTCATGTGACTGCTATTGAAAAGCATTGAGAAGCAGTGCATTTATTAAAATAGCCAGTAGGTGGAGCTGTCAGCTTGTGTTGCAGCAAAGTCAAGCAAGCTGAAATTAATCAGTTTAACCAGACCTGAGCTATCGAGCAGATTTCAAAGAAACAAGATCTTCCTGTCTATAAATCAGTCTAGATTGGAATGCATAGAAAGAACTGTTTGCAGAAAAATGCAAGTGAAGTCTGTGTTGTGATTATTTTATTAGGTTTATAATGCTGTTTAGCAAATGTTTTTGTTCATTTAACTTAGTTTAATTATATATTCTGTGTTGTGTGATTATTTTATTAGATTTATAATTCTGTTTAGCATTTAAAGTCTTCATTTCAAAGCTTTAAAAATAATGTGTTAGGTGTTACTTATGACAATTTTGAGAGGGTCCTGGAACCTATCTCCCTCACTTCCCATTGACTTACATTATAAACTGGGTTTCAATTTACAATGGTTTCGATTTACAACCATTCCTTCTGGAACCTAACCCCGGCGTAAACTGAGGGCTACCTGTATATATATATATATATATATATATATATATATATATATATATATATATATATATATATATATATATATATATATATATATATATATATATATATATGCAAGAATCTAGAAAAACAAGCGCACAGATACACTTTTCATAGTGCAAATCAATTTAATACCATAAAAACATATTGCATGCATTCAACAATTAGGAATGTATCCTACTCACAAAGGTAACCCCAATCATATGAGGTAAGTTATAGCAGTCGGATCCTTAAAGTGTCCCCACTTATTACTGGCAACAAGTCCCAATGAGGTAGGAGAGTCTCCTTGTTGTTAATGTCCCCAGTACAGTTCAAAGTGGATAGAGGTAGCGGTAAGTGTTGTCAGAAAGTTCCGGTTAATCTTACCGCTCCTGAAGTAAACAGTCCGGTCAGAGGCTGATAGATAGATAGACGCTGAAGACAGTGATAGCGTGGATCTGTATAGCAGCGTGTAAAACAATGCTCCTGTTCGGCGTGTGGTTCACAAGTGACGTAAGGTGGGCGTGGCCTATATATGTATATATATATATATATATATATATATATATACACACACACATATACACACACACACACATAGCTAAAAAAGAGAGACTCAAAGGATATCCAATACTATCCTTTGAAAGAGAGGATATGCAGCAATTCTGACAAAGTAAGAGTCCAGAACAAGAGTCAACGTGTGTGTGTGTGTGTGTGTATATATATATATATATATATATATATATATATATATATATATATACATACACACACATACACACACATATATATAGGGATGTGCAGTCATGGGAGGCAGGGGAGGCAGGGCCTCCCCTGCCATATTGGGCAAACGTTAATTACATTTTAATAAATAAATACAATTTAAAAAATCACCATTTTTTTCCTCCCATGTAATGCTATAGAGAGGCAGGTACAGGACCGCTTCTCTCCATAGCACTACATGGGTCATAGGAAAATCTGTGCTGGAGCTCCACCTGTGTGCTGTCAAGATATCAGCACACACAATTGAGTCCAATAGGAGGCATCCCTCTTAATGCCTCCTAGCAAGGGAGCCAATCAGAGATGGTCATGTTCTCCTGGTGATTGACAGCACCAGGAGAACGTGACCAGCGATGTTTGACTCCCTGCGCATGGTCAAAGCAAGGACAACTGGCGGGAACTGGGAAGAGTAGAGAGACTGCTGTGCATCCATTCCTGTTGTCCTGAGCAGCCTTCAATTTCTTAGCTAGAGTAACTATCAACAGCTGCTGCCTTGGCCCCTGCCTGAGGAACCGTCCTACAGGGAACACTCCTGGAAGTCAGTGGAGTACTTTGGGACCGGGGGAGAACCGGGACTCGGTGCAAGACTACAGCTATTGAGGTGAGGAGGTAATGGATAAGAGTTTCTGATTTGAGTAAGGGTTTAATAAAGATCATCCACCGTTCCCTCTCCTGAAGCTGGCACACTAGAAATAAGTTTTTTTTTAAAACTGCACTCCTACAAATAACCAATGTCCCTGTGCTATTAGTACAACTGCTGAACTACAACAGTAGTCTAGCAGCAGTGCTAATAGTGCAGCGACATTAGGGGATGCCGGTTGTGCTACATCTGTTTTAAATGTTATTACTAGTGCTGAGCACTGCTGGGGGGTTTTTGTCCCCAGATAGTAGCTTTTGGGGGTATAATGTTCCCAGCCACTGCTTCCTCTTAAACTACGGCTGATTCTAAGCAAGCTGCAGCTTCTCTCACTAAAGCCAGTCCCCTCCCCTTCCTCCCGGAGCACAGTGCAGTCAGCCTCTAACATAAGGCAGAAAACGGACAGCAGCTTCATTTATAGCTTTAAATCAGTGAACCTAGGTAAGAGGGCAATAAGGGTGCTGCACAAAGTATGGTCTGCTCATAACATTAAGAGTTTCTTTCATGTGCACTGCGATGTGGGCTGAGCAGGATTGTAACCAGGCTCTTTACTACAGTTCCCCAGCACAGCACAACACGGATTTGTTTTAACCCCTAGTGTGTTAAGATGCTATGCTGGCCAGCTTTGATATTTCTCATTTTCACCATGCTCTAATTTTGCATGGTTTATCTCTAAAATTGTTTAATAAGCCTCTTTCAGCTCCGTGTGCATTATAAAACTGATATTTCCTTGTGTACCACTACCCTTCCTTAAAGAGACAATAAACAACATATATATATATTATTTATTGCACTGTAATAATATAGATATATTGCTTATTGTCCCTTTTAAATATGAGTACACAAGGAAATTGTTTTAGAATCTACACAGAGCAGAAAGAGGCTTATTACACATTTTAGAGCTTAAACCATGCATGTAAAATCAGAGCAAGGTGAAAATGAGAAATATCAAAGCTGGCCAGATATCTTAAACTGTCTTAATCAGATTTATTAATCATTGTTCATGTAGATATTTTGGATGTTTATAGGAATCATGCAGAATATATATCACTCAGATGTGCCAATTGCCGAGATAGGATATTGCCTGAACAAATGCCATGGAATTTACTATATTATAAGTGTTAGTAGATTTACAAACCAAGTACAATTACATATACATTATTTACTGCATAGTTGCATACTGTATTTCCAGTGAGTTAGAAATCCTGGCTTCAATAATGCATTTTTCCAAACAGTGACTTGCTTTTAATGCTTATGCTATTGAAGGAACATTGCTACTTTTGTCAGAGTTTGTCTTTCCTATGCAAGTATGCAGGTCTTACTGGCAACTCCCTGGCTGAGGGGAGCTCAGTTTGTGGAGGTTTAGCATGTACTATTTTCATTATAAATTTGCTGCCTTTTTGACAGCAGGTTAGTTTCTCAAAGCTTTTGATGGTTATTAGCTGGTAATAGCCTTTCCTCTCATAGTTTGAAGGAGATATTATACAACCATGGCCTGCTTTTTAAAGAAATTATTTTTCAAAGGAATTATTGCAAAGAATAATGCTGAACTTAAGCTCAGTGAATTGGTTGGTAAACAAGTCCTGTGTTTTCTATGGGAATTCAGTATCAGTTCAAAGTAATCTATGAGCAAAGTGGAGCTTCTAAAACAAGTTATATGGCATTTCATGCCCTCAGACTGGTCAGCTTTAAGTGTAATATACTGTTTATTAGGTTTATGGTGGAAATGAATGCACCCCTAAAGCAGAGCCCTGGTTAAATACAGGAAACTAAAACCTCTGGGATATTCTGTCCACTTCCTATTGTTTGTTGTGGAATGAAGATATAACCAGTTTTTAACAAATAATTCCAAATGTACTTGCATTTGGGCTTTGCTGAATGCAAAGAAAGTCTCCCCACTAACCAAAGCAGATAGAAAAATATCAAATTTGATCAGAAAAACTTCTCCCTCCATTTTAACAGTTCTACAAATACAGTATAAATAAGATCAATCCTCAATACATAGGTTAAGGGGAAAATCACTATAAATTTCCATTTAGAAATATGGTTGATAAAAAAAATCTTTGATAAGAACTAACTCCTATGTCTATAATGAAAATATGGCTGGAGTGTATCCTGCAATTATGACCCTGCAATATATAGCACTGTGTGTGTATGTTTATATACTGTAAATAAATATATATTGCTGCATATCCTTCAACAAAATATACCAAAAGAATGAAGCAAATTTAATATTAGCAGTTAATTCGACCTGCAACCTGCCAATTTAACCGTAAATTTAAGCTGCCTCTGTTGGGTTCATATATGTGCCTCACTAGCCTCTGACGTCACTGCACGTCACTGTTTTATATATATAATATGTTATATATATATATATATATATATATATATATATATACACACACACACACACACACTCATACACACACAGACACACACATTCAAGCATAGATATTCACAGACTCGCATACATGTACCACAGTACCAATACATATAGACCTGCAGAGAAAGGGTAACAGCATTCGCCAGAAATAATCACTATCATTTACAGACCTTATATGTCTTCCTTCAGCATCACCAGCAGCCGGGATCACAATTTTCATTTGCAGAGCAGGGTCTCAGTCTGCAAAAGCCCACGCACAGGCTAGCACTGTGCTGTGCGTGGGCGCGGGATTTAAAATGTCGTTTTCCTTTAGAGCAAATAGCAATTTCGTGTGCGATGCGCCGCTGCTCCTATTGCACCCGACCAAATTGGATCAATATAGAGGGAGGCGGAGCCGGCTCTGAAGCCAGTACAGATACGGTGGGAGAGTTGTTGGAGTGCAGTGCCGGGCACCAACACTGCTGGAGGCCTGTGGCTGCGTGCATAGTTGCAATGGTGTGGGTGGGTGTGCCGGAGGGGGCAGTGTTGGTTGGGGTCAGGACTCTGGGGGGGGGGGTGCTATGCGCTGCCTCTGCTTGCACGGCTAAGCCAAAAAAGATAAGGAACAGGAACATAAAGTAAAAAAAAAAATTAAAAATCAGGCTGCTCTAAATTGCGCCCACCTGCTGAGGCGCCCTAAGGTAGTTGCCTAGATCGCCTTATACAAGCCGCCGGCCCTGAGCGGACTACCACATCAGGGAGACGCTGACTGCCTACATACATTAAAGGGACAGTATACAACAATTTTCATATAACTGCATGTAATAGACACGACTATAAAGAATAATATGCACAGATACTAATATAAAAATCCAATATAAAACCGTTTAAAAACGTTCTTAGAAGTTTCCAGTTTAGCTCTGTTTAAAAGGTTACTGAAACACCCACTGCAAGTGGGAAAAAGCAGACACTCCCCCTCCCCCTTCCTTTGCATATGAAAAGACCCTTTACACAAAGAGAAGCAAGCTGGAGTAGGTATATGTCGGTATAATTTTCACTTTATATACATTTTTTACAATTAGAATTTACTCATTTATATTGCACTATTACCTGTGTCCTGGACGTCTTGATTTATCCAATAGGGGATGCACCACATGCCCTATGTAAGTTATTAGCCGCATGCTCGCGTGCTGTTGATTTGAAGCCACTGTCGGCTTCTATTCAAACTACGCAAGTGCAGTTCTACAGCAGATCCCACCGCAGCTTCATGTAAACAGTGAATCCTAAATTGCACAGTGATTCACAGTTTACTGCTGCAGTCACGGCAGCACATTTTTTCACAGCGGGAAACCCCTAACACCCCTAATAGTAATTGAAACATGTGGCTGATTAATTTTTTTATTTATGTTTAATAACCTTAATGGGTTTTAATAGAGTAAATAAAGGGGAATAATTGCAATCTGAGGACCAAACCACAAAAAGCAAGATATGAAAATAAAAATAAATAAAATTATTAAGACTTACTTTGGTAATTGTAATGAATTGCTTGTTTGCATTGTGTCTCTTTGAGACTACTGTTAAGCGTTATATAAGACTCTTGCACAGTGACAATCAACTTTGAAAAGTTAGTATCCAATTTTTTAATTCATTAAACTAAAATGCTTAATTTAAAATCTGAATTACATTTGTTTACTTAATAGTTACAATTTTAAATTGTATTGTGTTGTTAGATTCATTAGGGGTGGTGCACTGCTATTCGGAATAATATATTTATGAGGTAAAGTAGGGGGCGCTGATAGCGATTTTAGGGAACCAAAAGAAATGGTGTCCATCAATTGTTTGGAAACCACTGATTTAAAGTGACAGTGTACTGTAAACTTTTCTCCCTTTTAATTTGCTGTCAGATATCCATTTAACCTGTTGGAGTGTATTAAATTATTTACAAGTAGCTAATTTACCTTTATTTTTACATTTGAAATAGCTATTTATTCTGTTGTATCCCAACCTATACTAAAAATATAAATACTTAAGTGTTGGCTATAGAAAAACCTATGAAGACATAGCCAGCATAATAAATTACAATCCCTGCAGGGATAGGAGAAATAACTAATAAAATGTTAATTTTCAGTTGTTCTCTCTAAGTATTGGGCTCTAGTATAAAGACAGAAATGAGCTAAGGAAGCATTCATGTACATCATAGCCCATTTTTATTGGTTGTGGTTTCAAATAACAAAACTAGCTATTTCATATAAAAAATAAACCTAAAGGGGCAACATATCATACTGCTGGTATAACACATCACTAAGGGGAGACCAATTTTACAGTACAATGTCCTTTTAAATCTTTCTATACTGTGCCAGTTACCGCCCCCCCCCCCCCCCATAGATGTTAGCAGCTGCACTATCTGTGTTATAGAGCAGTTATACTATTTCAGCAACTATACAGAGCTACATTATTTTAAGTTACCCTTGTCGCCTGGTGGGCCAACTCTTCCAGGTCTTCCTGGAGCACCTTTTTCCCCCTTGTCTCCGGTATCTCCTATAGATAAAATATATATATAAAACAACATCTATGAGAGGGATCAACAACATATTTATGACAGGATGGCATAGAATCATCACATTTAACATAACAGTAAACAATATTTATATATTTCCTTCAATTTTACAACTTTTTCTATCACAACAAACTATGGCAACATATGAACTTAATCTTAATGATAGGTTATAGGTTATATAGTCTCTTATTCAGTTGGAGAACTGAAAGTGTCTTGAAGAAAACAAAAAACTTGTAATTTTGCAATTTGTTCCCAAAACATTATTGGAAGCACTGCTGTTGGGAGGGCAGGTCCTGCAGTAATGAGGTTAAAGTGATCTTGTAATTGATTTATTTTTTGCCGCAAATGAGATTTCACCTCTAAAAACCGTCTGAATATAAGTTATAGTGAGTAAAAAAACTTTTGCCAGTCTAATATTTAGTTTAAGGGACATTAAACCCAATTTTTTTTTTCTTTCACGATTCAGACAGAGCATACAATTTTAAACAACATTCCAATTTACTTCTATTATCTAATTAGCTTCCTTCATTAGATATCCTTTGTTAAAGAAATAGCAGTGCACATGGGTGAACCAATCACAGGAGGCACCTGTGTGCAGCCACCAATCACCAACAGTTAAGCCTATCTAGATATGCTTTTCATCAAAGAATATCAAGAGAATGGAGCAAATTAGATAATACCGTAGAAGTAAATTAGAAAGTGGTTTAAAATTGCATGTTCTTTCTAAATCTTTTAACAATGGTTAATTTTGCTGCAAATGCTAAACTAAAGTGCAATAAATTAACTACTAGTGATACAATAATGATTATAATTATGTTAAGACAGTGAACAGACAGAGCATTGTGTGCAATTTGGATTTTTCATTCATGTCCTGTCTTGCTATAAAAACTTATATTGTAATAGAATTGTAATAAAGCCAATGTAGGTTAAACGTTAAAATACTGTAGATGTTAGGCTAATTGCACAAGTCCAGATTTAAGAATACAGATGTTCTGCAACAGAAATTTGCATTGCCAAGTTTGCCACAGTCTGACAATGTTTGAGAATGACTGCAACATATCACTGTATAGTGCATCAGTATATTTCTCCACAAAAAACTGAACTGCCTGTGTTTTTAACTGGAGCGAGGACTCTGGGTTATGATATGCAAATGGAGTAAATAATGTCTCATCTTTTTTGCTTCAAATATCTGTTTTAAACATGGATTCCTCTCAATGTAATTTATATTAAGACTGGTTTGGATGCCGAAAATTACCTTTTGCATGCAGCAAATAGGAATTTGTCTTGCACTAAGGGGGCCTAATAAAGTAAAAACAGCTGTGCTCATATGATTTTTCTTGCTGTGCTCTTTAACCTCTGCTTGTGCATAAAAGTGGTCTAGGGCAGTATTAAACCTGCACGAGGGGAATCTGTATTTAGATATGGTTCAGATATTTGAAGCAAAATTGACTGTCTTTACTTAATTTGCATATCCTTACCCAGAATTCTCTGATCCACTGATAGTTCAGGTGTCCAGTTAGGGAGGAATGAGAACAGGTTTGAAAACCAATGGTATAAAACAGCTCTACATCTCTTAACAGGTCAGATTTTGAGGATATCTGAACTAGAGCACAGGTGAAATAATGAGCTGATTAGTAAACATGGTTATTTTACCTGCTCTCACCCAAGGTAATCCTGAAAATCTGGCCTGTTAGGGAGGCTGAGGACAGGTTTGACAAACCAGTGATCTATACCAGTTTAGTTATGGGAGTTGTCCCTACCATACAATAAAGTAATCACTTACTATTATTTTAATTTTAAATTCAAAAAGATTGCTCTTAAATGGACGTACAAGTCAGATTTAATATGCACTGCAGTGCATTTCAGATTTGACAGTTTGCACTTTTGCAACACAACTCCATTGAAAAAATGCTTTATGTGACAATGTATCTTGTGCATGGGGAGCATCCATATTGTAAGCCATGTACACACAAGTCCAGGGCAGCTGCAAGCAAAAGAAACATTTTCATAAAACGTCTGATAACTTTCCTGAGAAGGATTTTAGTAATTGAAAGTGAATTACAAAAGTGTTTAATCACAAGTATAAAATTCACTATTTAAAACTTGAGGTTTATGTCTATTTGACTTATTTTGTGCAAACAATAATGTAACATATGTTGTTGTTTGATATATCACCATCATTCATTAGTATAGAGCTGCAAAATTCCGTAGAGCTGGGTACATAGATAGGGTATACAAAGAGATAGAATTGTGATAAGTTACAAAATACATATACTATATAGAAATGTTCTGGGGGGTTTTTATATGCAGTTATGTGTGCGGTGCAATGGGAGTTAAAGGGACTGTCTACTCCAGAATTTTTATTGTTTAAAAAGATAGAAAATCCCTTTATTACCCATTCCCCAGTTTTGCATAACCAACAAGGTTATATAAATATACTTTTTACCTCTGTGATTACCTTGTTTCTAAGCCTCTGCAGACTGCCCCCTTATTTCAGCTCTTTTGACAGACTTTCATTTTAGCCAATCAGTGCCGACTCATAAATAACTCCACGGGAGTGAGCACAATGTTATCTTTGTGCACACATGAACTAGCACTGATATAAGAGGTAGCTTTCAAGGGCTTAGACATTAGAATATGAGCCTACCTAGGTTTATCTTTCAACAAAGTATACTAGGAGAACAAAGCAAATTTGATAAAAGTAAACTGGAAAAGTTGCTTACATGGATACTAAACCCAAAATTTTCATTTCATGATTCAGATAGAGCACGCAATTTTAAGCAACTTTCTAATTTACTTCTATTATAAATTTTTCTTCTTTCTCTTGCTATCTTTATTTAAAAGAGCAGGAATCTAAGCTTAGGAGCTGGCCCATTTTTGGTTCAGAACACTGGGTAGCACTTGCTAATTGGTGGCTACATTTACCCAACAATCAGCAAGCCCTACCCAGGTGATGAAACAAAAATGGTCCGGTTCCTAAGCTTAGACTCCTGCTTTTTCCAATAAAGATAGCAAAAGAGTGAAGAAAATGTGATAATAGGAGTAAATTAGAAAGTTGCTTAAAATTGATCTGAATCATGAAAGAAAAAAAATGGCTTTAGTATCCCTTTAAAATTGCATGCCCTATTTGAATCACTAAAGTTTAAATTTTACTAGACTGTCCCTTTAATAATAAAGCAGTGCATTGTGTTTGCGCTGCACAAGGTGTTAAAGGAACATTATAGAGCAAAAAGTACCTCCTCTCATTTGTAAGAGCATGTCATTTTAGCACAACCGGCTCTGCAAGTCTTTGTGTTTAACCCCTTTGTGGACTACCCAGCAATACATCTGCTATTGCTGATTGGTTTAATGGCTGTGTCTGGTAAGGACCAGCAGTTCTCTGTGGCTCCTCAGTGGTACTTTAACTATGTGTTTAACTCATCTGCAGGGTCAATAGTGCTAAAATTATATGCTCCATAATTTTTGTACTATAAGGTACCGTTACTGTTAATCAAGCAATTGGGGGTATTTGGGTTAACAACAGCAAGGACTCCAGTAATGTAAGGGTTAATAAGGTGCGTGTAAAGGCTATAACAGACCATTTTATATCTTTCTTCTGGGAGTCAGACAGTTTGTTCAAAAAGGTCATTATCACCACCTTGAAAAAAGTGTAAATTTTAACGACTGCAAAAATAACACGGCCTGGTTAAAATGTGATGTTAAAAAGGTAATGCAAAAAGCCTTTTTAATTGCTAAATTCTTTTAGTGGCAGATCCAAAGTCTTTTTTTAAAAGCTTTTTAGTTAAAAAACAAACAAAAAAAAAAACAACAATAAAAATATAAGACTGCTTCTACAAAAACAATAATGTGCAGCTCCCATCTGTACACAGTGTCTTGCACTGCTTCTATGAAAACGAAAACAAAAATATCCTGGGAACTATCTACAGCTATGATATTTGGAATAACTATAATATACATTTAGGATATAAGCCTACGGAGAATGGCTAAAGCCTACTGTAATTAGCATTGGACAGAGCAAAAATTGTATTTACGTCAATAGTCATAACAAGCTGATTTAATGTAAAGTAAGATAAAAGGCAACAGTATAGTGAGAAGGAAATTTTGCACCAACACTGTCAGATCATTATAGATTTAACCCTTAAAGGGACAGTCTACTCCAGCATTTGTATTGTTTAAAAAGATTGTCCCTTTATTACCCATTCCCAAGTTTTGCATAACCAACATGGTGATATTAATACACTTTTTACCTCTGTGATTACTTTGTATCTAAGCCTCTGCAGACTGCCCCCTTATTTCAGTTTTTTGACAAACTTGCATTTTAGCCAATAAGAGCTGACTCCTAGGTAACTCCACGGGCGTGAGCACAATTTTATCTATATTGCACACATGAACTAAGCCCTCTAGCTGTGAAAAACTGTCAAAATGCACTGAGATTAGAGGCGGCCTTCAAGGTTTTAGAATTTAGCATGTGAGACAACCTAGGTTTAGCTTTCAACTAAGAATACCAAGAGAACAAAGCAAATGTGATGATAAAAGTAAATTGGAAAGTTGTTTAAAATTACTTGCCCTATCTGAACCTTGAAAGTTTAATTTTGACTAGACTGTCCCTTTAAAAACCCAAAGTAAATACAAAGTAAAAGTAATCTCTGGAAGGGCAGTACACAGCGGATCTTGAATTGAACATGGCTATTCACATGTACCACTCTTAATTGGCTCAGTGGTAATGTTCAATTACGGTCTTGTAATGTTTTTTTAACCTATGATAACAGCTGCACTCATTAACCCCTTAACGACCAAGGACGTGCCAGGCACTTCCTACAAAAGTCTGGCACGTCCTCTGGGATTTCAAGCGCTGGAAGCGATCATGATCGATGATCTTTTTTTTGAGCAACCGATGCAGAGAGAGACACTCTGTGGCCCTTTCTGCATCGGCGAGTGATGGTGACGATCGTTGGTTGCGTGGGAGAGATAGCAGGGAGGCTGGTGGGCGGCCATCGCTGGAGCAGTTCCTGTTTCAGCTACAGAGAGGTCCGGTCGCGAGGGATATCGCTACACTATCGACAAATTTTAGTGAAAGGGAAGGAGGGAGAGGGTGGGTTATAAGTGTTGGGAAAGGGATCTGTGAGGGGGAGAGGAGAGGGTATTAAGGGGGGCAGCTACACTACAGAAAAAAATGGGTTTTATTTATTTTTTTAATTAAAAAAGCCAATTTTTTTAGCAAACTGGGTACTGGCAGACAGCTGCCAGTACCCAAGATGGCGGCAAAAAGGGAGAGGGTTAGAGAGCTTTTTTGATGGGGATCAGGGAGGTTGGGGGCTAAGTTGGGATCCAACACTTCATTAAAGATATATATATATATAGATATAGATATAGATATATATATATATATATATATATATATATATATATATGTAAATATTTTACTATTGGCAGACTTTCTGCCAGTACTTAAGATGGCGGTGACAATTGTGAGGTGGGGAGGGAAAAGAGCTGTTTGAGGGGGGTCAGGGAGAAATCAGGGGGTGGGATGTGTCAGGTGGGAGGCTGATCTCTACACTAAAGCTAAAATTAACCCTACAAGCTACCTAATTAACCCCTTCACTGCTGGGCAGTGTGGTGCGCAGCGGCATTTAGCGGCCTTCTAATTACCAAAAAGCAATATATAAGTCTGCTATTTCGGGGCAAAGGGGATCCCAGAGAAGCATTTACAACCATTTGTGCCATAATTGCACAAGCTGTTTGTAAATAATTTCAGTGAGAAACCTAAAGTTTGTGAAAAAGTTAATGATTTTTTTTTTTATTTGATAAGCATTTGACCAAATGGGCCTAGATCAATACTTTGGGTTGTCTACTAAAAAAATATATATACACATGTCAAGGGTTATTCAGGGATTCCTAACAGATATCAGTGTTAAAATGGAACTAATTTTGAAAAAAATGGTTTGTAAACAGCAAAGTGCTACTTGTACTTATTGCCCTATACCTTGCAAAAAAAAGCAAAGAACTTGTAAACATTGGGTATTTCTAAACTCAGGATAAAATTTAGAAACTATTTAGCATTGGTGTTTTTTGGTGGTTGTAGATGTGTAACGGATTTTGGGGATCAATGTTAGAAAAAGTGTGTTTTTTATAGTAAATTATAAGATATGATGAAAATAATGGTATCTTTAGAAAGTCCATTTAACGAGAAAAACGGTATGTAATATGTGTGAGTACAGTAAATGAGTAAGAGGAAAATTACAGCTAAACACAAACACTGCAAAAATGTAAAAACAGCCCTGGTCCTTAATGGTAAGAAAATTGAAAAACAGTCTGGTCACTAAGGGGTTAATAAATTAAACTAAAACGTTACACTTATTTCTTAATATTTATTGAACTAATATAATTAAAAAAAAAACTGCATATTATTCTAGAGCATTGGTTTGCAAACCTGTTCTCAGGCCTCCCTAACAGGACAGATTTTGAGGATATCTGAACTGGAGAACAGGTGAAAATAATCAGCTGATTAGTAAACACGGTTATTAACCTGCTCTAACCCAAGGTGATCCTGAAAACCTGGCCTGTTGGGGAGGCCTGAGTACAGGTTTTAAAAACAGAGTTCTAGACCAGTGGTTTTCAAACCTGTCCTCAGGCTCTCTAATAGGCCAGATTTTCAGGATTACCTTGGCTGACAGCAGGTTAATAACCATGTTTACTAGTCAGCTGATTTTTTTCACAAGCTCTTAAATTAAGATAGCCTCAAAATCTGGCCTGTTAGAGAGGCCTGAGGACAGGTTTGAAAACCCCTATTCTAGAGGTAACCTTTACTACTGTAAACATTATTATGTGTAGTATTTGTTTAGGGTTTAGCGTCCCTTTAAAAGTAGAGTAAACACCTTGAGATTTTTATATAAAATGTTTAGTTATGCGTAAATGAAACAACTTTACAATATTCTTTTATTGTTTATTTTGCCCCCTTATCATGTAATTTAGCTCTGACAATTTGCTTTTTCTAATTGTCAGAGCTGGAAATGCACCCTGCTGATTTCACAAGGCTAACCCTGATACATACCGTATCTTTCCATAATTGGATTTAATAGATAACAGTTGCAAAATAATGGATCTAATGCTAACATATTGAGCCTCGCTTGCCTTGTCTGTAGACTCAAGCTTGGATTGGCTCCTCCAAATAAGGTGAATATATGGTGGGTGGAGTTCAGCTATTGAAAAATAATTGCAGCAAACAAAATGTTCATTTGTTTTAAAAAAAGGTTTAGACTTGTCTGATATGCTATTTTACAGCAAGACAACAGAAATGTATTGTAAATACAAGGTGTTTACTGTCCCTTTAATATTTGTATTGTGAACATTGGCACAACCTTGCCAGTATACAGCTGGCGAGATGAATTTGTGAGACTTGCAGAGGTTAAAGGGACAGTCTAGTAGAAATCAAACTTTCATTATTCAGATAGGACTTTTAATTTTAATCAACTTTCCAATTTACTTTTATCATCAAATTTGCTTTTTTCTCTTGGTATTCTTAGTTTAAACTAAATATAGGTAGGCTCATATGCTAATTTCTAAGCCTTCGAGGGGTGCCTCTTATCACATGCTTTTTAAATCTCTTTTCAATACAAAGAGACAGAAAGTACACATGGGCCATATAGATAACACTGTGTTCAGGCACAGGGGGTTATTTAAGATTTAGCACAAAATAATGCTAAATTTAAGACAATAGATAATAAACAGTCACAGTCATGTGATCAGGGGGCTGGAAGAAGGTTCCTAGATACAAGGTAATCACAGAGGTAAAAACATAATTTATGTAAGAACTTACCTGATAAATTCATTTCTTTCATATTAGCAAGAGTCCATGAGCTAGTGACGTATGGGATATACATTCCTACCAGGAGGGGCAAAGTTTCCCAAACCTTAAAATGCCTATAAATACACCCCTCACCACACCCACAATTCAGTTTAACGAATAGCCAAGAAGTGGGGTGATAAGAAAAAAGTGCGAAAGCATATAAAATAAGGAATTGGAATAATTGTGCTTTATACAAAAAAATCATAACCACCACAAAAAAGGGCGGGCCTCATGGACTCTTGCTAATATGAAAGAAATGAATTTATCAGGTAAGTTCTTACATAAATTATGTTTTCTTTCATGTAATTAGCAAGAGTCCATGAGCTAGTGACGTATGGGATAATGACTACCCAAGATGTGGATCTTTCCACACAAGAGTCACTAGAGAGGGAGGGATAAAATAAAGACAGCCAATTCCTGCTGAAAATAATCCACACCCAAAATAAAGTTTAATGAAAAACATAAGCAGAAGATTCAAACTGAAACCGCTGCCTGAAGTACTTTTCTACCAAAAACTGCTTCAGAAGAAGAAAATACAACAAAATGGTAGAATTTGGTAAAAGTATGCAAAGAGAACCAAGTTGCCACTTTGCAAATCTGATCAACCGAAGCTTCATTCCTAAACGCCCAGGAAGTAGAAACTGACCTAGTAGAATGAGCTGTAATCCTATGAGGCGGAGTCTTACCCGACTCAATATAGGCAAGATGAAATAAAGATTTCAACCAAGATGCCAAAGAAATGGCAGAAGTTTTCTGGCCTTTCTAAAACCGGAAAAGATAACAAATAAACCAGAAGTCTTTCGGAAAGACTTAGTAGCTTCAACATAATATCTCAAAGCTCTAATAACGTCCAAAGAATGCAACGATTTCTCCTTAGAATTCTTAGGATTAGGACATAATGAAGGAACCACAATGTCTCTACTAATGTTGTTGGAATTCACAACTTAGGTAAAAATTCAAAAGAAGTTCGCAACACCGCCTTATCCTGATGAAAAATCAGAAAAGGAGACTCACAAGAAAGAGCAGATAATTCAGAAACTCTTCTGGCAGAAGAGATGGCCAAAAGGAACAAAACTTTCCAAGAAAGTAATTTAATATCCAATGAATGCATAGGTTCAAATGGAGGAGCTTGAAGAGCCCCCAGAACCAAATTCAAACTCCAAGGAGGAGAAATTGACTTAATGACAGGCTTTATACGAACCAAAGCTTGTACAAAACAATGAATATCAGGAAGAATAGCAATCTTTCTGTGAAAAAGAACAGAAAGAGCAGAGATTTGACCTTTCAAGGAACTTGCGGACAAACCCTTATCTAAACCATCCTGAAGAAATTGTAATATTCTCGGTATTCTAAAAGAATGCCAAGAAAAATGATGAGAAAGACACCAAGAAATATAAGTCTTCCAGACTCTATAATATATCTCTCTGGATACAGATTTACGAGCCTGTAACATAGTATTAATCACAGAGTCAGAGAAACCTCTTTGACCAAGAATCAAGCGTTCAATCTCCATACCTTTAAATTTAAGGATTTCAGATCCTGATGGAAAAAAGGACCTTGAAACAAAAGGTCTGGTCTTAACGGAAGAGTCCACGGTTGGCAAGAGGCCATCCGGACAAGATCCGCATACCAAAACCTGTGAGGCCATGCCGGAGCTACCAGCAGAACAAACGAGCATTCCTTCAGAATCTTGGAGATTACTCTTGGAAGAAGAACTAGAGGCGGAAAGATATAGGCAGGATGATACTTCCAAGGAAGTGAAAAATGCATCCACTGCCTCCGCCTGAGGATCCCGGGATCTGGACAGATACCTGGGAAGTTTCTTGTTTAGATGAGAAGCCATCAGATCTATTTCTGGAAGTTCCCACATTTGAACAATCTGAAGAAATACCTCTGGGTGAAGAGACCATTCGCCCGGATGCAACGTTTGGCGACTGAGATAATCCGCTTTCCAATTGTCCATACCTGGGATATAAACCGCAGAGATTAGACAGGAGCTGGATTCCGCCCAAACCAAAATTCGAGATACTTCTTTCATAGCCAGAGGACTGTGAGTCCCTCCTTGATGATTGATGTATGCCACAGTTGTGACATTGTCTTATCTGAAAACAAATGAACAACTCTCTCTTCGGAAGAGGCCCTCCAGCCAACTCTAGATCTGAAACACATTTCAGAAATGCTGAGCCTTGCTGTGTTAACTGGGACACGGGAAAGAAAAGAATCTCTTAGCAGGAGGCCTTAACTTGAAGCCAATTCTGTACCTTTCTGAAACAATGTTTCTGAAACCAGAGATTAAGAACGGAATTGATCCAAATTTCTTTGAAGAAAACGTAATCTGCCCCATACCAGCTGAGCTGGAATAAGGGCCGCACCTTCATAGGTACTTAGGAGCTGGCTATAGGTTTCTATAAGGCTCGGATATATTCCAAACTGGAAATAGTTTCCAAACTGATACCGCTCCTGAGGATGAAGGATCAGGCTTTTGTTCCTTGTTGTGAGGAAAGGAACGAAATGATTATTTACCCTGGAAAGAAAGGGAAAGCAAAGTTGACTTAGAAGACATGTCAGCATTCCAAGTTTAATCCATAAAGCTTTTCTAGCTAAAATAGCTAGAGACATATACCTGACATCAACTCTAATGATATCAAAAGATGGTATCACCAATAAAATTATTAGCATGTTATAGAATAATAATAATGCTATAAAATTATGATCTGTTACTTGTTGCGCTAAAGCTTCTAACCAAAAAGTTGAAGCTGCAGCAACATCCGCTAAAAATATAGCAGGTCTAAGAAGATTACCTGAACATAAGTAAGCTTTTCTTAGAAAGGATTCAATTTTCCTATCTAAAGGGTCCTTAAATGAAGTACTATCTGCCATAGGAATAGTAGTACATTAGCAGGAGTAGAGACAGCCCCATAACCTTAGGGATTTTTGTCCCAAAAAACTCTAATCTGTCAGATGGCACAGGATATAATTTGCTTAAACGTCTAGAAGGAGTAAATAAATTACCCAAATTATTCCATTCCCTGGAAATTACTTCAGAAATAGCATCAGGGAGATAAAACACTTCTGGAATAACTACAGGAGATTTAAAAACCTTATTTAAACGTTTACATTTAGTATCAAGAGGACCAGAATCCTCTATTTCTAATGCAAATAACACTTCTTTAAGTAAAGAACGAATAAATTCCATCTTGAACAAATACAAAGATTTATCAGCATCAACCTCTGAGACAGAAACCTCTGAACCAGAAGAACCATTATCAGTATCAGAATGATGATGTTCATTTAAAAATTCATCTGAAAAAAAGAGAAGTTTTAAAAGACTTTTATGTATACTAGAAGGAAAAATAACAGACATAGCCTTCTTAATGGATTTAAAATAAATAAAATCTCTTATGTTATCAGGAACACTCTGAAAATTAGATGTTGACGGAACAGCAACAGGTAATGTAACAGTACTAAAGGAAATTTTATCTGCATTAATAAGTTTGACATGACATGCAATACAAATAACAGCTGGAGAAACAGATACCAAAAGTTTATAGCAGACTTAGCTTGGTAGCTCCAGCACTGTGCAGTGATTTTCCTGTAGTAACTTCTGACTCAGTTGCAACGTGGAACATCTTGCAATATGTAAAAGAAAAAAACAACATATAAAGCAAAATTGATCAAATTCCTTAAATGACAGTTTCAGGAATGGGAAAAAAATGCCAGTGAACAAGCTTCTAGCAACCAGAAGCAATAAATAATGAGACTTAAATAATGTGGAGACAAAAATGACGCCCATATTTTTTAGCGCCAAAAAAGACGCCCACATTATTTGGCGCCTAAATGCTTTTGGCGCCAAAAATGACGCCACATCCGGAACGCCGACATTTTTTGGCGCAAAATAACGTCAAAGAATGACGCAACTTCCGGCGACACGTATGACGCCGGAAACGGAAATAGAATTTTTGCGCCAAAAAAGTCCGCGCCAAGAATGACGCAATAAAATGAAGCATTTTCAGCCCCCGCGAGCCTAACAGCCCACAGGGAAAAAGTCAAATTTTAAGGTAAAATATGTAAAATTAAAATGCATTAACCCAAATATGAAACTGACTGTCTGAAAATAAGGAAAGTTGAACATTCTGAGTCAAGGCAAATAAATGTTTGAATACATATATTTAGAACTTTATAAACAAAGTGCCCAACCATAGCTAGGAGTGTCACAGAAAATAAGACTTACTTACCCCAGGACACTCATCTACATATAGCAGATAGCCAAACCAGTACTGAAACGAGAATCAGCAGAGGTAATGGTATATATAAGAGTATATCGTCGATCTGAAAAGGGAGGTAAGAGATGAATCTCTACGACCGATAACAGAGAACCTATGAAATAGACCCCTTAGAAGGAGATCACTGCATTCAAATAGGCAATACTCTCCTCACATCCCTCTGACATTCACTGCACGCTGAGAGGAAAACCGGGCTCCAACTTGCTGCGGAGCGCATATCAACGTAGAATCTAGCACAAACTTACTTCACCACCTCCATCGGAGGCAAAGTTTGTAAAACTGAATTGTGGGTGTGGTGAGGGGTGTATTTATAGGCATTTTAAGGTTTGGGAAACTTTGCCCCTCCTGGTAGGAATGTATATCCCATACGTCACTAGCTCATGGACTCTTGCTAATTACATGAAAGAAAAGTGTATTAATATAACTGTGTTGGTTATGCAAAACTGGGGAATGGGTAATAAAGGGATTATCTATCTTTTAAAACAATAACAATTCTATGGTACACTGTCCCTTTAAATGCCTTATGAGAGCTGTAAGATAAACTCAGGTACACTCATGATACCCTGCTAACAATGAGACAAAAATAAAAATACATAGAAAAAAAAATGTAAACTACAATTGCAATTATTAAAAGATCCACAGAAATATACAAACTTTGCTAGTATTTTAGGGGAATTAAATACAAAATAGAAAATACATTTAAATGTAATAAAAAAAACTTATCATTCAAAATCCAAAGACTTATGTGAATCACAATACACAGCATAGATTGACAAGAGTTTTTTTTTTGTTTTTTTTTAACAAAACTTTTGAGAACATACCTCACGGTGTGGGTTACAAAGAACAGCTTTCAAAAATTGTATTATCCACATTTAAAAAAAACATTGTAATTTCATTATTTAGTTTGTCTAGCAATTTAAGACTGAAATTGTAGTTTTTCCCACTCACCCTGGAAAGTCTGGAGTGAAATCTGTGAAAATTAGAAAGCTGACATTCCTACCTGCTTCATAGTGATTGTTTGTTTGATATGTGCAGAAGAAGGACCAGTCAACACAGTAGATTTGCATAATCAACAAATGCAATATAGCAAGAAAATGCAATAGCACTTAGTCTGAACTTTAAATGAGTAGTAGATTTTTTTTTCTGACAATTTTAAAAGTTATGTCTATTTCCACTCCCCCTGTACCATGTGACAGCCATCAGCCAATCACAAATGCATACAAGTACCATGTGACAGCTATCAGCCAATCACAAATGCATACACGCTTTTTCTGTGAATTCTTTCACATACTCAGAAGGAGCTGTTGACTCAAAAAGTTTAAATATAAAAATACTGTGTGCACATTTTGTTAATTGAAGTAATTTGGAAAGTTGTTTAACATTGCATGCTCTATCTGAATAATGAAAGTTTAATTTTGACTTGAGTGTCCCTTTAATTTATCTCTGTCCCTATTTGCCCACAGCAAATTGCAAAAAATAAACAACACTTTTCAAAGTAGTATGCCCCAGTACTACAAAACAATGCACATTCTACTAACAAATGTCTGAAAATATTTATTTTGCAATACAGTGATTTATTTCTCATGCAATGTTCTGCAATGGAAATATGTGTATTCTAGGTTAGATTTTCATGAACAAACTTTTAGAACACACTATTCATTCTACGTAAAGGAGCATGAAAGTAACAATTAATCTTTCATGATTCAGGCAGAACATACAATTTTAAGATATTTTCATGTTATCAATTTACTTCTTTTATCAAATTTACTTTCTTCACTGGGTATTCTTTGTTGAAAAAAATTATGCAGGAGCAGAAATGCACTACTGGGAGCTAGCTGGTGACTGGTGGCAACACACACACAAATGTCTCTTATCATTGGCTCACTAGATGTGTTACAGCTAATCCCCAGTAGTGCATTGCTGCTCTAGAGCTGACATTAAAGGGAAGACAAGTATAGCCCCAGAGTCTAGATCTTTTTAAAATAAATTAGATTTCAAATAGCTTTGGAGCAACATGATGCATTAATATATACTGAAAACAAAGTGCGAAAATGTATGCAAATGTAATTATGTCCTTTCCTATTGAAACTTAAAGGGACAGTACACTGTAAAATTGATTTTATATTAATGTATTTTCAATGACTTGTTATACCAGCTGCAGAGTATAAAATGTAGGAGAAATTGTATTTTCAGGTTTGTGTATATGAATTAGCTGGGTTTGTGCTTTTAAACCACAGCCTATTACAATGGGTTGGTGCTTCAGGTAATATAATATCTCATTATGTTATCACTATGTGTACACACACTTGCTTCCTTATCTTATATTTGTCTGGAAAACTAAAGCTCAATACTTAAAGAGAACAATGTAAAATTATCATTTTATTACTTAACTATCCTGCACCCCACTGTGAGTGTCATTTCTTCTGCTGGCTGTGTTTACTTAGGCTATTCAATAGCTGAGACTCCAGCATCAAAACTTTCAGTATAGGTTGGGAAACCACAAGCTAAATCAGCTATTTCAAAAGGTCAAACTAGGGGTATTTGTAAACAATTTAATACACTCCAGCAGGTAAAATTGATCATTGGGAACAATTTAAATGGGAGAATTTTTTGGGGTGAACTGTCCCACTTTTGAGACATTCCACTGAATTTAAGACCTTGACTCTTGCAACCCTACAGAGTGGAAAATTTTGACTTGATGGTGTGTTTTTTTGTTTGTTTTTTCTCTCTGCTTTTTTTTTTACCTTTTGTTTTTTTCCAATTTCAACATTGGGTTCATATGAAAGATTGGTTTATTCTTGTTATGGGAGTTGAATAGTTAAAAGTACAGTCAACACCAGAATTGTTGTTGTTTTAAAAGATTGATAATCCCTTTATTACCCATTACACAGTTTTGCATAACCAACAGTGTTATATTAAAATACTTTTTACGTTTGTGATTAACTTGTATCTAAGCATCTTTTGACAGCCACCTGATCACATAACATTTTATTTATTATCTATTGACTTGCATTTTAGCCAATTAGTGCAGTGTCTGCCACAACCCACGGGTGTGATCACAATGTTATCTATATGGTTTACATGAACTAGCTCTCCCCTGTTGTAAAAAGCAAATAAAAAAGCATGTGAAAAGAGGCAGCCTTCAAGGGCTTAGAAATCATATGAGCCTTCCTAGATTTAGCTTTCAACTAAGAATACCAAGAGAACAAAGCAAAATTGGTGATAAAAGTAAACTGGAAAGTTGTTTAAAATGACATGCCCTGTTTAAAACATGAAAGTTTTTTTTGGACTGGACTGTCCCTTTAATTTATAGATATTGATTTAACAAAACATTAGTACAATGTGCAAATATATGTTAAGTTTTTTTGGTCATCAACTGTATTCTTTTATAATGTACTTGATGTGTTGTTTGACAATGCTGTACTAAGACCCCTTTTGTTGATTGTAAATAAAAATAAAAAAAGAGCTGACTTTAAAGGGATATGAAACCCAATTGTTTTCTCATTATTCAGATAGAAAATACTATTTTAAAATAGTTTCCAATTTACTTCTCTTTGTTAAAGAGATATCTAGATATGTAGCATGCATACGTCTGAAGCACTACAGGAAATAGTGCTGCCATCTAGTGTTCTTGCTAATGTATTACATTATTGCAAAACTGTTTCCATATAGTGCTGCAGACACATGCACACTCTTGAACTTACCTTACTGATTTTCAACAAAGGATAACAAAAACAAAGAAACATTAATAATAGAAGTAAATTGGAAAAGTTGTTTAAATTTGTATGCTCTGTCTGAATCATGAAAGAAAATGTTTGGGTTTTATGTCCCTTTAACCAAGGTATGACGTATATATACGTTGTGCTGTACTTTGCTTATCGTACTGCACCATGTATATATAAGTCTGAGCTGCAGGAAGCTCCAGCAGTCTCGGCTGTTAAGTTACAGTCATGTGCTAGAGTTCCTGAGCTCATGGTATCGGTGCTCCAGTTCCATATGAAGGCAGATGCCAGATCGTTACAGATGGTGATACAGTGTGTGTCACTGTCCGTACGATCACCTGCTGGTGCCGGCGGGAGGTGTGGGAGGGAATCCTGGAGGCGGGTGGGCGGTCCAGCAGCAGAGGGGGAAGGGAGGAGAAGGGAGTGGGATGGCCCTACATTACTGAAAAATAAAAATAAAAGGGACAGGGAGGGATGGGGAACTACACTACAGAAAAATGTTGGGGTGGGGGTTCCCTATATTGGCAGACTGGGTGGTGAGGGAAGGAAGAGAGCTGCTTGGGAGGGAGGTGAGAGGGTAATCTATACACTAAAGCTAAAGTTAACCTTACAAGCTATCTGATTAACTCCTTCACTGCCCGGAATAACAGAAGTGTGGTGCGCAGCTGCAATTATCAGCCATCTAATTACTAAAAAACCAATGGCAAAGCCATATATTTCTGCTATTTCTAAACAAAGGAGATCCCAGAGAAGCTTTTACGCTAATTTGTGCCATGATTGCACAAGCGCTCAGTGAAAAACCCAAAGTTTGTGAAAAAGTTAACGATTTTTATTTATATAATCGCATTTGGCGGGGGAAGTGGTGGCATGGAATATACCAAAATGGGACTAGCTCAATACCTTGGAGGTTGTCTACTTAAAAAAAATATATATATAGTTTTGACAGCTAAATAAAAAAAAGCTCTATTTCTGTTTAAATGTAGCGATAGCAAAAATGCTAAAAATTCTCTGGTATTTTGGGCAAGTTCTTCTCTGAAAGTCCCGGTAGTGATGGGGTTAACTATGTTTTACCACTTTTAAAGGGATAAACACAAGGATAGTGCATGATTAAAGTGATTTAACACATCAGAAAAAAAAGTGTTTGCAATTTTATGTCCCTTTTAAATCGACATGAAACCCATTTTTTTTTTATTTCCTGATTCAGATATAGCATGTGCTTTTAAACAACTTACCAATGTACTTCTATTCTATTAATTAGTTTGTTCTCTTGGTATCCTTTGTTGAATAGCACACCTAGGTTTTATTTTAGGAGCTGCTGATTGGTAGCTGCACATATATGCCTCATGTTATTGGCTCACCCAATGCATTCAACTACCTCCCAGTAATGCATTGCTGCTCCATCAACAGGATACCAAGAGAATTAAGCAAATTAGATAATAGAAGTAAATTTGAAAGTTGTTTACAATTGTATTCTCTGACTGGATCATGAAGTAAAATGTTTGGGTTTCATATCACTTTAAATATTTCTTGAGATATATAGCTATCCCTCTGCATTAATTAGTTAAAAGTACAGTAAAGTCATAATTAGACATGCATGATTTAGACAGAACATACCATTTTAAACATTTACTTCTATTATTTAATTAGCTTCCTTCTCTTGTTATCCTTTGCTGAAAGGTTCATCTAGGTAAGCTCAGGAGGAGCAAAGAACCTAGGTTCTCGCTGCTGATTGGTGGCTGCATATATATACCGATACTGTCATTGGCTCACCCATGTTATCAGTTAGAAACCAATAGTGCATTGCTGCTTCTTCAACAATTGATACCAAGAGAAGGAAACAAATTTGATAATAGTTTAAAAAATGTATGCTCTACCTAAATCATGAAAGAAAAAAATTGGGTTTCATGTCCCTTTAACAACCCACTGGTGGGTTATTTTGTCCAAAATAGAAATAGATTAATGCACATTACTACAACGTAGCACATGGCACCTTAACATATACAGTCACACAAACAGATGGTTCTGTATCTCAAGAATGATTTAGCTACAGTAAATAGTTAATAATAACTGTGATAATAATAGTCAGAGATAAATCAAAATGGACAGAAAAAAGATAAAAACCATCTTACCTTTCAACCCTGGGACAAGTATTTGAACAGAACAAGAATCCTCTGCAATTTGCTGAGAATATCCAGATCCCAGCAACATCAGACTAATTAGAGTCAACACAAATACCAGACTTAGCTTCATAATGAGGGGTTTACAGGTCACTGACTCCTTAAAAAAAAGAAAGAAAAAAGAAAGAATGCATAAACAGGGGGAAAAAATCAGCACTACATTCTCAACAATTATTATATTAACACATTTTATATATATTTTTTCAAACATTAGAGATGCTTTGCATGTTTTGTTTTGTTTTTTTACAAACACTTCAATTACAACCCCTCATTAACCCCTCATTAACCCCTTAATGACCACAGCACTTTTCCATTTTCTGTCCGTTTGGGACCAAGGCTATTTTTACATTTCTGTTTGTGTTTAGCTGTAATTTTCCCCTTGCTCATTTAATGTACCCACACATATTATATACCGTTTTTCTCGCCATTAAATGGACTTTCAAAATATACCATTATTTTCCTCATATCTTATAATTTACTATAAAAAAATTTATAAAATATGAGGAAAAAATAGAAAAAAACACACTTTTTCTAACTTTGACCCCCAAAATCTGTTATACATCTACAACCACCAAACAAAAACCATGCTAAATAGTTTCTAAATTTTGTCCTGAGTTTAGAAATACCCAATGTTTACATGTTCTTTGCTTTTTTTGCAAGTTATAGGGCCATAAATACAAGTAGCACTTTGCTATTTCCAAACCACTTTTTTTCAAAATTAGCTCTAGTTACATTAGAACACTGATATCTTTCAGGAATCCCTGAATATCCCCTGACATGTATATATTTTTTTTTAGAAGACATCCCAAAGTATTGATCTAGGCCCATTTTGGTATATTTCATGCCACCATTTCACCGCCAAATGCGATCAAATAAAAAAAAATGTTCACTTTTTCACAAACTTTAGGTTTCTCACTGAAATTATTTACAAAAAACTTATGCAATTATAGCATACATGGTTGTAAATGCTTCTCTGGGATCCCCTTTGTTCATAAATAGCAGACATATATGGCTTTGGTTTTGCTTTTTACTAATTAGAAGGCTGCTAAATGCGACTGCGCACCACACGTGTATTATGCCCAGCAGTGAAGGGGTTAATTAGGGAGCATGTAGGGAGCTTCTAGGGTTAATTTTAGCTTCAGTGTAGTGTAGTAGACAACCCCAAGTATTGATCTAGGCCCATTTTGGTATATTTCATGCCACCATTTCACCGCCAAATGCAATCAAATTAAAAAAAACGCTAAATTTTTCACAATTTTAGGTTTCTCACTGAAATTATTTACAAACAGCATGTGCAATTATGGCACAAATAGTTGTAAATGCTTCTCTGGGATCCCCTTTGTTCAGAAATAGCAGACATATATGACTTTGGCGTTGCTTTTTGGTAATTAGAAGGCCGCAAAGTGCTGCTGCGCATCACACATGTATTATGGCTAGCAGTCAAGGGGTTAATTAGGTAGTTTGTAGGGAGCTTGCGGGGTTAATTTTAGCTTTAGTGTAGAGATCAGCCTCCCACCTGACACATCAGACCCCCTGATATCTCCCAAACAGCTCCCTTCCCTCCCCCACCCCACAATTGTCCCCGCCATCTTAAGTACTGGCAGAAAGTCTGCCAGTACTAAAATAAAAAAAAAAATTTTTTGTTTTTTTTAAAAAAACATCTTTAGCATATTTACATATGCTACTTTGTAGGATCCCCCCTTAGCCCCAACCTCCCTGATCCCCCCCAAAACAGCTCTCTAACCCCCCCCCCCTGCCTTATTGGGGGCCATCTTGGGTACTGGCAGCTGTCTGCCAGTACCCAGTTAACAATATTTTTTTCTCTTTTTTTATTTTTTTTTTTTAAATTTTTCTGTAGTGTAGCTTCCCCACGACCAACCCCTACCCCCACCCCCTCCCAGATCCCGTAGATTACTTTTTGGGGGCATTTATTCCCCCTCTTCCTCCCACTTACTACATAATAATTTCTGTAGTGTAAGCGGTTCCCACCCGCTCCCTCCCGTGCACGCGCCCGCCCGCCGATCCCCCGTGCACGCGTGCGTGTCTGTGCGCGCCCCTGACTCTCCCGCCCCCGATCCCGCCCCCCTCTGTGTATCAGAAACCATCGATGGCCGCCCACCCGCCTCCCACTGCAGCTCCCACCCACCAACGATTGCAGCCATCGATGTCCGGTGTAGAGAGGGCCACAGAGTGGCTCTCTCTGCACCGGAGGGGTACAAATTGTTATTGCAGGATGCCTCGATATTGAGGCATCCTGCAATAACCGGAAAGCAGCTGGAAGCGATGAGGATCGCTTCCAGCTGCTTTCCAAACCGAGGACGTACGCCACACGTCCTCAGGCGTTAACTGCCTTTTTTCTGAGGACGTATGGTGTACGTCCTCGGTCATTAAGGGGTTAAAGGACTAGAAAATTATTGGATATTAAATGAGAGCAACATAAAAAGAAACAAGTGGAACTGATTAAATCCTGAACATTATTCATTCATTTAAACTATTTGACTTAAAGGGACAGTTAACACCAAAATTGTTATTGTTTAAAAAGATAATTTTGCTAACCATTCCCCAGCTTTGCACAACCAACATGGTTACAGTAAAGGACCAGTCAACACATTAGATTTGCATAATCAACAAATGCAAGATAACAAGACAATGCAATAGCACTTAGTCTGAACTTCAAATGAGTAGTAGATTTTTTTATAACCAATTTCAAAGTTATGTATATTTCCACTCCCCTTGTACCATGTGATAGCAATCAGCCAATCACAAATGCATATACGTATAGTCTGTGAATTCTTGCACATGCTCAGTAGGATCTGGTAACTCAAAAATTGTAAATATAAAAGACTGTGCACATTTTTTTTAATGGAAGTAAATTGGAAAGTTGTTTAAAATTACATGCTGTATCTGAATCATGAAAATTTAATTTAACCTGAGTGTCCCTACATTATAACATTTAAACCTCTAAATGTCTGCGTGTTTGTAAACCACTACATACAGCCTCTTATCACATGCTTTTTTATTAGCTTTTCCCAACAGGAGACTGCTAGTTCATGTGGGCTATATAGGTTACATTGTGCTCATGCCTCTGGAGTTGTGCAGGACAGATAACTAATTGGTTAAAATGAAAGTCAATAGATAATAAATAAATAGCCATTTGATCAGGGGGCTGTCAAAGGAAGCTTAGATACAAAGTAATCACAGAGGTTAAAAGTATATTAATATAACTATGTTGGCTGAGCGAAACTAGGGAATGGATAATACAGGGATTATCTATCTTTTTAAACAATACATTTTTTGAAGTTGACTGTCCCTTTAATGACTTGTGTGCATAATGCCTGTATCATTTTTGGATTATATGACTTTAAACGGACATAGTGCAATTAACATGCTCTAATGTGTCAGATAATTTTATTATTTAACTGTTGCTTGCACAGGGGTTAAACACATTGCTAAAGTCAGCCCATAACAGCAATGCACTACTAGCTTAACACATTTGGTGAACCAATGACAAGAGGTATCTGCCTACTGCAATGAATCACCAGCTAAGTAATGCATTTCTCAAGTATGCTTTTCTACAGACTATAACAAGAAAATGAAGTAAATTTGATAATAGAAGTAAATTAAAAAGTATCTTCAAATTATATGCACTATCTGAAACATTAAAGTTTAATTTTAACATCCAGGTCCCTTTATTATATATAAAAACCTCTATCACACCTCTTCTTTCTTTTCTAATGACTATTAAAGGGACATTCCAGTCAATATTTAAATTCAGTGTTAGTGTTAACATTTTTCTCTGCACGTGCATGTAAAGCATAAGAAGATATTCTCAGTGCACCAGCATTTTAAATGCTGCAGCTGCTCAGAGCACCAGTGGGGCTTGTATCATGTCAGCAATTAACAAATTGAGTCATTACCAGATGGTACACACACACACACCTTAGGGTCTCTGAGCAAGTGTTGTTTTTAAAAATGCTGGTCAACGGTGCATACTTAAATCCCTTTAAATACACTTTTGAAACAGCTATAGCTTTTATAAAAAGCATTTTTGCTAATACAAGTCTTTTACAAAAATGCTGAAATGAATCCATGTAGATTCCAATTTTGGCTGGAATGTCCCTTTATGGTTGTGAAGTCTGTCCCTGTTTGTGCATTTTTTTTTAACTCGTGTACCACTCTGAAAAGATATTATAGAGATTCTTTACTTAGCCTTACATCAATAATACCCACTGTTAATTACCCTATTACCTGCCTAGTAAGCATGTATTTCTGTATACCTTTGTAAAAGTTTGACCATTTCTAAACTTACAGAGGTTATATTTTAAATTAAATGGTTTAATAAAATAAGTTAGCATACACTACACTATTTTACTTACAGGCTAGGTGAATGCTAGGCAAATATTTAAAAAACAATTTGTATTTCAGTTTTACCAGGATTGGATACAAATATTCCAGCAAAAGAAACATGTAAGCTGTAATATTATATATCCGTTTTATTTGGCAACATATAATTTTAATAGCTAATAAAATCACACTTTACCTTCAACAAGATTAATATTCTGTCTTTCCAATGGCTTGTTTGTAACTGTTTTCTTTTGCTCTTACATCTGAATGTGCACAGCAAGACTCAAGCAATCGGAAATGTGTTTTTGGACAGCTATTAAAAACCCTTTAGATGGATCCAAGTACAACAAGCAATGGAACCAAAATCTTCTCCAAACAGTTGATGCTGAATGTAAAAAATTGGACCAACATCAGGAAAAGAGATTTAAGACAAGATTCCAAAACTTATTTTAAAAATAAGAGAAGGCTTAAGTTATGTCAGGAAACGCTCCAAAAACCCAACTACATCTGCAAACAGTTCTCTCCAGCCTTAAAGGGATACTAAAGCCAATTTTTTTCTTTAATGATTCAGATAGAGCATGCAATTTTAAGCAACTTTCTAATTTACTCCTATTATCAATTTTTGTTTATCGACTGCTTCCGATGGCACGTTATACCTCAATATCAGCAGCCAGCAGGCCAGGTATGTTTGTCAGATGCAGTCATGCGCAGTAGAGAGTGCACAAGGACAAACATACCTGGCCTTGAGCAGCAGAGGAGTGCGCACTGAGGAAGCTGCCTGGTGGGGGAGTGGCCGGGCGTGTCACGCATGAAGGGGCATGGCCGACGGGAGCAGCCGTGATGGCAGCGACATGGTCAAGTGAGAGAGAAAAACAGAGGGGAGAGCAAAACAGAGGGGAGGGAGGAGATGGAGAGAGACAGACCAAAAGAGAGGGGGGGACCAAAAGAGAGGAGAGAGAGAGAAAGAGCAAAAGAGAAAGAGAGCAAAAGAGAGGGGGGAATGAGAGAGTGCAAAAGAGAGGGGAGAGAGAGAGCAAAAGAGAAGAGGGAGAGAGCGTAAAAAGAGAGGGGAGAGAGAGAGCAAAAGAGAAGAGGGAGAGAGCAAAAGAGGGTGGAGAGAGAGAGCAAAAGAGGGTGGAGAGAGAGAGCAAAAGAGGGGGGAAAGAGAGAGAGCAAAAGAGGGGGGAGAGAGAGAGCAAAAGGGGGGGAGAGAGAGAGCAAAAGGGGGGTAGAGAGAGAGAGAGAGCAAAAGGGGGGGAGAGAGAGATCAAAAGAGGGGGGGAGAGAGAGAGAGCAAAAGAGGGGGGAGAAAGAGAGAGCAAAAGAGGGGGGAGAAAGAGAGAGCAAAAGAGGGGGGAGAAAGAGAGAGCAAAAGAGGGGGGAGAAAGAGAGAGCAAAAGAGGGGGAGAAAGAGAGAGCAAAAGAGAGGGGAGAGAGAGAGCAAAAGAGGGGAGAGAGATAGAGCAAAAGAGGGGAGAGAGAGAGAGCAAAAGAGGGGGGAGAAAGAGAGAGAGAGAGAGAGAGAGAGAGAGAGAGAGAGAGAGAGAGAGCAAAAAAGAGGGGGGAGAGAGAGAGAGAGAGCAAGAGAGGGGGAGAGAGAGAGCAAAATAGAGGAGAGAGAGAGAGAGCGCAAAAGAGGGAGAGAGAGAGCAAAAAAGAGCAGAGAGAGAGCGCAAAAGAGAAGGGGGAGAGAGCGCAAAAGAGGGGGAGAGAGAGAGAGCTCAAAGGAGAGAGAGCGAGCGCAAAGAGAGGGGGGAAGGAGTGCAAAAGAGAGGGGGGGAGAGAGGGCAAAAGAGAGGGAGGAGAGAGAGGGAGCAAGGGTTGGAGCCGCAGTATTTAAAAAAATTTAGGACTAGTATATTATAAATAAGTGTATCTTTGTTTTTGCTTCTATTTAAAGGTGATCACAGGTAAGGAGCACAGACGTTAAACCTATATTTTACCATAGCATCTAATTGATTTTCAAGAAATCCAATGTCAGATGGAAGCGTTGACACAATGTTTACTCACATCTACATGAAAAGAGCGACAGCACGCAATGCGCAAAAATATTTCAGTGGAAACCTGGCACTAAAATGGAGCTGTAAATTACTTTTAGCTGTTGGCAACTTTGGTAGCTTACAGCTCCATTTTTAACAACTCAATGGAAGTGAGTTCTCAGTTGACAAACTTGAAGAGGTGAGTCTTTCTCCATCAGTAAAGAAGAGATAGTTGTCACTGGCAGCCAATGAGGATTAGTTAAACATAAAAAAAACAATGCTGCAGCATATCTGTCATATGCATTATAGAAATTTATATTAAATATTCTCAAAACTACCAAACTTTGAATCCACACAGAAAGATATAACCTAAGAAAGGGTTATCCTATTATTTGTCAAGTCTCCCTATGTCCCTATTGCAGATGACTATCTAATATAAGGACAATGAGGTAGCTGCATAGAACAACAAAATGTACGTCTATTGCAAAAATAGTGCACAGTCTTTTTATATGTGCAAACAGCCCCAGTGAATATGTATGTACATATATGAGTCTGTGATTGGCTGTTGGCTGTCACATGGTGCAAGAACTGGCTCAGTACTAGGATCTAAGAATAATGCTACACCTGTCACAATGTAACCTGTTGTACTATGGGGTCACTGCAACATTGCTCACCCATCAATTTCATGGGAACTATTGCAGGGTGGCTTCAGTTCATTAAGGTCTTGAATATAAGAGAGGTTTGCCATTCATTGTCATGCAACATTCGTTGGTTACTGAAGCTGACAGACCCAAACAAAATAAATAAATACAAGAAAATTCAAGAAAATGAGTACTTCATGAGTAATTCATATTAGTGAGAATGGTCTGTAGTAACAACTGTTGATTGTTTGTGCTAGATAGAGCTAATGCTAAGGAGGGTCACTACTAGGGGTACATCCCCAAATATTCTCCATTCAAGCTAATATATATGTATATTTAAAGGGATAGAAAGATTAAAATTGAAATGTGCATGGGTGTGTTTTAATATGAAATATAAGCATTTTTGCAATACACTTCCAAAAGTAAAAATGCTTCTAGTAAACGTTATTACAGGTTTGTTTGTTTTTTTGGCAGCATGCGCACATATCCTGTGAGGGCAGTGCACCGTTATTGAAACACCACACCTTTGCAGAGAGTCAGCAGTGTATGGCACAAATTATGTCTTCACAGATGCAGTACACATCACTGCCAACTCTCTGAGCAGGCATGGTGTTTCAATACTGGTGCATGGGCCTTTACAGGATATGTGCGTATGCTGCAGAAAACAATAATCCTTTTTACTAGAAGCATTTTTACTAATGGAACTTTATTGCACAAATGCTTTTCATATTGAAATGTACCCATGTATTAAATTTTGACATTTCTATCCCTTTAAAGGTAAACGTGTAGGTAAAAAAAATGCTCTTTCCTTATTGTCCCCTTATTCTCCAAAACAAAGGATATATAATCAGGCCAGATCCTATATTGCAATAGAAATAACCATTGCTTAAAGCTCACAAAAAAACGTTTCAGACATATATAAAAATATCATTTGGTTGTATGCTTACAAGTTTACAAAAAGAAAGCTTTCTGGTGTACAAACTAAAACCAATAAAAACAAATATGCAAGTAACCAATACTAAAAACAGTTCTAACAGAGAGTACTTGCAAATACATATAATAAAGTGATTGTTAAATAAGTTCAAATCCAGACCAATGAAATTGTACACTGCTAATGCCAATGGAAAGCATAAATGTGAGTGACAGGTGTTGAAACAATCTTAGCTGTACGCAGTCCTTTACAGAATGATACAGTGAGGAGCAGGTACTCACTTCTTGTGTCTCTGTATAAGCAAGTGCTCTTCCTGACAAAGGGCCGAAGGTGAAATGCAATGTACAAAGTCTTTGAAGTAGAAGGATACTGAAAGAAAATAGAGACAACATAATTTATGTAAGAACTTACCTGATAAATTCATTTCTTTCATATTGGCAAGAGTCCATGAGCTAGTGACATATGGGATATACAATCCTACTAGGAGGGGCAAAGTTTCCTAAACTTCAAAATGCCTATTAATACACCCCTCACCACACCCACAATTCAGTTTAACGAATAGCCAAGCAGTGGGGTGATAAAGAAAGGAGTAGAAAGCATCAACAAAGGAAATTTGGAAATAATTGTGCTTTATACAAAAAATCATAACCACCATAAAAAGGGTGGGCCTCATGGACTCTTGCCAATATGAAAGAAATTAATTTACCAGGTAAGTTCTTACATAAATTATGTTTTCTTTCATGTAATTGGCAAGAGTACATGAGCTAGTGACATATGGGATAGCAATACCCAAGATGTGGATCTCCACTCAAGAGTCACTAGAGAGGGAGGGAATAAAATAAAAAAACAGCCATATTCCGCTGAAAAAAATTAGTCCACAACCCAAAAAAAATAAGTTTATTTTCATTTTTGAAAGAAAAAAACTTAAATCAACAGCAGAAGAATCAAACTGAAACAGCTGCCTGAAGAACTTTTCTACCAAAAACTGCATCCGAGGAAGCAAATACATCAAAACTGTAGAATTTAGTAAATGTATGCAAAGAGGACCAAGTTGACGCTTTGCAAATCTGATCAACTGAAGCTTTATTCTTAAAAGCTCACGAAGTGTAGACTGATCTAGTAGAATGAGCTGTAATTCTCTGAGGCGGGGCCTGACCCGACTCCAAAGAAGCTTGATGAATCAAAAGTTTCAACCAAGAAGCCAAGGAAATAGCAGAAGCCTTCTGACCTTTCCTAGGACCAGAAAATAAAACAAATAGACTGGAAGTCTTCCTGAAATCTTTAGTAGCTTCCACATATTTTTTCAAAGCTCTTACCACATCCAAAGAATGTAAGGATCTTTCCAAAGAATTCTTAGGATTAGGACACAAGGAGGGGACAACAATTTCTCTACTAATGTTGTTAGAATTCACAACCTTAGTTAAAAATTGAAAAGAAGTCCGCAAAACTGCCTTATCCTGATGAAAAATCAGAAAAGGAGACTCACAAGAAAGAGCAGATAACTCAGAAACTCTTCTAGCAGAAGAGATGGCCAAAAGGAACAACACTTTCCAAGAAAGTAGTTTAATGTCCAAAGAAGGCATAGGTTCAAATGGAGGAGCCTGTAAAGCCTTCAGAACCAAATTAAGACTCCAAGGAGGAGAAATTGATTTAATGACAGGCTTAATATGAACTAAAGCCTGTACAAAACAGTGTATATCAGGAAATATAGCAATCTTTCTGTGAAATAAAATAGAAAGAGCAGAGATTTGTCCTTTCAAGGAACTTGCAGACAAACCCTTATCAAAACCATGCTGAAGAAACTGTAAAATTCTAGGAATTCTAAAAGAATGCCAGGAGAATTTATGAGAAGAACACCATGAAATGTAAGTCTTCCAAACTTTATAATAAATCTTTCTAGAGACAGATTTACGAGCTTGTAACATAGTATTAATCACTGAGTCAGAGAAACCTCTATAACTTAGTATTAAGCGTTCAATTTCCATACCTTCAAATTTAATGATTTGAGATCCTGATGGAAAAACGGACTTTGAGATAGTAGGTCTGGCCATAACGGAAGTAGCCAAGGCAGGCAACTGGACATCCGAGCCAGATCAGCATACCAAAACCTGTGTGGCCATGCTGGAGCCACCAGCAACACAAATGATTGTTCCATGATGATTTTGGAGATCACTCTTGGAAGGAGAACTAGAGGCGGGAAAATGTAAGCAGGATGATAACACCAAGGAAGTGTCAATGCATCCACTGCTTCATCCTGAACATCCCTGGACCTGGACAGGTATCTGGGAAGTTTCTTGTTTAGATGAGAGGCCATCAGATCTATCTCTGGAAGACCCCACATCTGAACAATCTGAGAAAACACATCTAGATGGAGAGACCACTACCCTGGATGTAAAGTCTGGCGGTTGAGATAATCCGCCTCCCAATTGTCTACACCTGGGATATGCACCGCAGAGATTAGACAGGAGCTGGATTCCGCCCAAACAAGTATCCGAGATACTTCTTTCATAGCTTGGGGACTGTGAGTCCCACCCTGATGATTGACATATGCCACTGTTGTGATATTGTCTGTCTGAAAACAAATGAACGGTTCTCTCTTTAACAAAGGCCAAAACTGAAGAGCTTTGAGAATTGCATGGAGTTCTAAAATATTTATTGGTAATCTCGCCTTTTGAGATTTCCAAACCCCTTGTGCTGTCAGAGATCCCCAAACAGCTCCCCAACCTGAAAGACTCGCATCTGTTGAGATCACAGTCCAGGTTGGCCAAACAAAAGAAGCCCCTTGAACTAAACGATGGTGATCTATCCACCATGTCAGAGAGTGTCGTACATTGAGATTTAAGGATATTAATTGTGATATCTTTGTATAATCCCTGAACCATTGATTCAGCATACACAGCTGAAGAGGTCTCATGTGTAAACGAGCAAAGGGGATCGTGTCTGATGCTGTAGTCATGAGACCTAAAACTTCCATGCACATAGCCACTGAAGGGAATGACTAAGACTGAAGGTGCCGGCAGGCTGCAACCAATTTTAAACGTCTCTTGTCTGTTAGAGACAGAGTCATGAACACTGAATCTATCTGGAAGCCTAAAAAGGTGACCCTTGTCTGAGGAATCAAGAAACGTTTTGGTAAATTGATCCTCCAACCATGTTTCCGAAGAAACAACACTAGTTGATTTGTGTGAGATTCTGCAGTACGTAAAGACTGAGCTAGTACCAAAATATCATCCAAATAAGGAAATACCGCAATACCCTGTTCTCTGATTACAGAGAGTAGGGCACCTAGAACCTTTGAAAATATTCTTGGAGCTGTTGCTAGGCCAAATGGAGGAGCAACAAATTGGTAATGCTTGTTTAGAAAAGAGAATCTCAGAAACTGATAATGTTCTGGATGAATTGGAATATGAAGGTATGCATCCTGCAAGTCTATTGTGGACATATAATATCCTTGCTGAACAAAAGGCAGAATAGTCCTTATAGTCACCATCTTGAAAGTTGTACTCTTACATAATGATTCAGAATTTTCAGATCCAGAACTGGTCTGAATAAATTTTCCTTCTTTGGAACAATGAATAGATTTGAATAAAACCCCAAACCTTGTTCCTGAATAGGAACTGGCATGATTACCCCTGAAGACTCCAGGTCTGAAACACACTTCAGGAAAGCCTGAGCTTTTACTGCATTTGCTGGGATACGTGAGAGAAAAAATCTTCTCACAGGAGGTCTTACTCTGAATTCTATTTGATACCCTTGAGAGATAATGCTCTGAATACATTGATTTTGGACAGATTGTATCCAAATATCCTTGAAAAACCTTAATCTGCCCCCTACCAGCTGAGCTGGAATGAGGGCCACACCTTCATGCGGACTTAGGGGCTGACTTTGGTTTCCTAAATGGCTTGGATTTATTCCAATTTGAGGAAGGCTTCCAATTGGAAGCAGATTCCTTGGGGGAGGATTGAGTTTTTGTTCCTTATTCTGATGAAGGGAACGAAAACGGTTAGAAGCCTTAGATTTACCCTTAGGTTTGTTATCCTGAGGCAGAAAAACTCCCTTTCCCCCAGTGACAGTTGAAATAATAGAATCCAACTGAGAACCAAATAAATTATTACCTTGGAAAGAAAGAGATAGTAATCTAGATTTAGATGTCATATCAGCATTCCAAGATTTAAGCCACAAAGCTCTTCTAGCTAGTATAGCTAAAGACATGGATCTAACATCAATTTTCATAATATCAAAAATGGCATCACAAATAAAATGATTAGCAAATTGCAGTAAGCGAATAATGCTAGATAAGTCAGAATCCAATTCCTGTTGCGCTAAATTCTCCAACCAGAAAGTTGATGCAGCCGCAACATCAGCCAAAGAAATTGCAGGTCTGAGAAGATGACCTGAATATAAATAGGCCTTCCTTAGATAAGATTCAAGCTCTAAAGGATCCTTAAAGGAAGTACTATCTTCCATAGGAATAGTGGTACGTTTAGCAAGAGTAGAAATAGCCCCATCAACTTTGGGGATTTTTTCCCAAAACTATATAGATTTTGCTGGTAAAGGATACAATTTTTTAAACCTTGAAGAAGGAATAAAAGAAGTACCTGGCTTATTCCATTCCTTAGAAATCATATCAGAAATAGCCTCAGGAATAGGAAAAAACCCTGGAGAAACCACAGGAGGTTTAAAAACAGCATTTAAACGTTTATTAGACTGAACGTCAATAGGACTGGTTACCTCAATATCCAAAGTAATTAACACTTCTTTTAATAAAGAACACATATACTCTATTTTAAATAAATAAGTAGATTTGTCAGTGTCAATGTCTGAGGAAGGATCTTCTGTATCAGATAGATCCTCATCAGAAGAGGATACATTATTATATTGTTGGTCATTTGAAATTTCATCAACTAAATGAGAAGTTTTAAAAGACCTTTTAGGTTTATTGGAAGGTGGAAATGCAGACAAAGCCTTCAGGATAGAATCAGAAACAAATTCTTTAAAATTTACAGGTATATCATGCACATTAGAAGTTGAAGGAACTGCAACTGGCAATGTACTATTACTGATGGATACACTATCTGTATGTAAAAGTTTATCATGACAACTATTACAAATGACATTCGCAAAATAATTTCTACAATTTTACAACAAATGCACATAGCTTTGGTAGAACCGATGTCAGGCAGCAATGTTCCAGCAGAAACTTCTGAGGCAGGATCAGATTGAGACATCTTGCAAAATGTAAGAGAAAAAACAACATATAAAGCAAAATTATCTATTTCCTTATATGGCAGTTTCAGGAATGGGAAAAAATGCAAATAGCATAGCCCTCTGATAGAGAAAAAAAAGGCAAGAGGCACACATCAATGGGGTATTGAAATAAAGAAAAAGTTTGGCGCCAAGTATGACGCACAACGTAACAATCTTTTTTGGTGCCAAAAATAACCGGAAATGACACACTCGCATCACTAATGATGCAATCGTGTGAAAGGTCTCGGCGTCAAGTATGACGTCGGAAATGACGAAGTTGCGTCATAGACGTATTTTTTCGCGCCAAAAATATTTCCGCACCAAGAATGACGCAATAAAGTTTAGCATTTGACGCACCCGCAGGCCTAATACCGCCCGCAATTTGCAAGAAGTAGTCAATTGAAAAAAAGACTAAACCCCAGGTAAGAAATACATTTCTGTAAAAAAATGTTTATATTCCCCAAATATGAAACTGACAGTTTGCAGAAGGAAATTCATGAACCTGACTCATGGAAAATATAAGTACAATACATATATTTAGAACTTTATATAAATGCATAAAGTGCCAAACCATAGCTGAGGTGTCTTAAGTAATAAAAAACATACTTACCAAAAGACACCCATCCACATATAGCATATAGCCAAACCAGTACTAAAACAGTTATCAGTAGAGGTAATGGTAAATTGAGAGTATATCGTCGATCTGAAAAGGGAGGTAGGAGATGAATCTCTACGACCGATAACAGAGAACCTATGAAATAGACCCCCGTTATGGAAATCATCGTATTCAATAAGTGATACGGCCTTCACGTCCCTCTGACATTCGCTGTACTCTGAGAGGAATCGGGCTTCGACAATGCTGAGAAGCGCATATCAACGTAGAAATCTTAGCACAAACTTACTTCACCACCTCCATAGGAGGCAAAGTTTGTAAAACTGAATTGTGGGTGTGGTGAGGGGTGTATTTATAGGCATTTTGAGGTTTGGGAAACTTTGCCCCTCCTGGTAGGATTGTATATCCCATATGTCACTAGCTCATGGACTCTTGCCAATTACATGAAAGAAATAAGGATTTCCCTATACAATCAAAGAATGATCATTTGTTAGTTTAGACTCATACCGAGACAAGGAAAGACAGCAGATGCTGCTCAAATGCTGTCTATCAGTATTAACAGCGAGGAATTAATTGGATCTGCATATGAATTTAGTTAACAGCTGCTTCATTATATCTCCTGAACAAACGTAGACTCACACCTAAATCAAGAACTGTTTTTTATCATTGGTTATTAGTAGCTTTGATTTTACAGGTTTTAATTTGTATAACACAGTGGGTTCTTTTAAGCATTTTTTCTGAGAGTATCAGGCCCATTTATCAAGCTCCGTACGGAGCTTGAAGGGCCGTGTTTCTGGCGAGTCTTCAGACTCACCAGAAACACAACTTATGAAGCAGCGGTCTAAAGACCGCTGCTTCATAACCCTGTCCGCCTGCTCTGAGCAGGCGGACAGGAATCGCCGGACATCAACCCGATCGAATGAGATCGGGATGATTGACAGCTCCCTGCTGGCGGCCGATTGGCCGCGAGTCAGCAGGGGGCGGCGTTGCACCAGCAGCTCTTGTGAGCTGCTGGTGCAATGTTAAATGCGGAGAGCGTATTGCTCTCCGCATTTAGCGAGGTCTTGCGGACCTGATCCGCAGTGTCGGATCAGGTCCGCAAGCCCTTTGATAAATGGGCCTGTTGGTGTTGATACTACTATACAATATGTATGAAAGTTTTTATATATGTGTATGGCATCTATGAATTACATTTTCTTTATTTTAGTTATATAGTTCATATTTCCTTATTATGAGGTTTAAACTACAGTAATTGCTATCTAGTTTGTACAATATATTATATGGAGCACCAAGTGTCCTTAGGATTTTACTGGTATGTGTGTGGGTGTGTATGTGTGTGTATGTGTATATATATATATATATATATATATATATATATATATATATATATATATATATAAATAATTTAAAAAAAAGTGCATGGGTGCATTTATATTTGAAATAGAAGCAGTTTTGCAGTATACTTCCATTAGCAAAGATGCTTCTAGTAAAAGTTATTATGTTTTTTCTGCGGCATACGCACATATCCTGTGAGGGCCGGTGCACCAGTATTCAAACACCACACCTTCGCAGAGAGTCAGCGGTGGCTTGTATGACACAAATGATGTCTTCACAGAAATACACACCACTTCCAGCTCTTTGAGCAGGCATGGTGTTTGAATACTGGTGCACGGCTATGTGTGTATGCTGCAGAAAAACATAGCATTTTTTGCTATGGGAAGTATATTGCAAAAATGCTTGTATTTCAAATTGAAATGCACCCCTGCCCATTTCAATTTTGACTCTTCTATCCCTTTAACCTGGAGCTCAATTTATTTTTCCCTATGGTTTTTTGCTGCTCTCAGATTTCTAAACTTACAGCTGCATTTTGATATCAATCTTCCTTTAAACTATAGGATCAAGAAATGCATTTATAACTGCTAAATATTCTTTAGAAACAAAATATAATCTTGCACCACAAAACTTTAATAGTTACATTAACCATATGTTTCCATACAAGTTTCCCTCTGATAGATGGCTTGAAAATTTAATTGAACACAAATAATTTATTTTCACAAAGTAATGCTCCTTTTAAGATTTTGTTTTTTATGAAAAAACAAGTTTAGTGTGACTTCCATTGCTATCATAACTTCCAACCATATTCCAACCACACAATAACCAAAATGAGATCAATTTATCTGGAAATCTATTGATCATTTAATATATAAACTTTACTACAAAAACAAAAGAGCATGTGAACATTTATTAGTTCCAGGTTTCATAAAATGAAAATTCATTTAAGTCCTCCGATTCATTTCCAGTCCACAACAAATATAGTTGTACAGTAAAGTAGTTTAAAGGATACCGTGGTTTCTTAAACTCACATATATTAGCCTTGTTCTTTTATATTACATATAAAGTGCCATAGTTATCAGAGAACTGTTTAAGAACATTTTCTAAAATAGGTAATTTAAGTAAAATTTGATAAAATTCTTGTTGTGCACTGCCATACATTTTGCTGAAAATGATGAAAGACTAAAGGGTTAAAGCAAATCTTAGTCTAGTAAGATATGTTATTAGATCACATCACATGACTTTCACCTATTAAATAGTAAATCTGCATCAATTCTGCCACAATAGTTCAGTATTAATAGTGAAAATTAGAGCAATGCCTTACCTTGTATTCTCAGAGAGCACTTGGGCTGGAACTGCTGGTCCCTTGCATAACACACGAACCTCATTGCTGCTGTTTACAGAAGCCTGACAGATCCTAATTGAAAAAGATGCCGTAAGCTTTCAAATTCAGAGACACAAGTGTTATCTGTAAACAGCTTCCTGTTTGAAACTTTTCAGCTGCTGTTCTTGATAATTAGGACAGAAGTGTGGGAAATGCCTGCAATGATGTAACTAGTTATAGCTATTTTGAGGGGCATGTCCTAGCTCTGTCATGTGAAGACCTTTGTATGTTTTAGTTCAATCTTAGCTTACTGTACTAATAGGTTGTTACAAAATAAATAAATACTATTACTACTAAAATTAATAATAAAAATAATTATTATTCAATAATAATATTAATAATAATAAAAATATCAAAGCAAATTAAAGGGACATGAAGCCCAATGTTTTTCTTTTGTGATTCAGAAAAAGCATAGATTTGTTAACAACTTTCCCATTTACTTCTATTATCAATGTTGCTTCATTCTCTTGGTATCCTTTCTTGAAGAAGCCGTGATGCAATACTAGGAGCTAGCTGAAAACATTGGTAAACCAATCACAAAAGGCATATATGTGCAGCAGCCAATCAGCAGCTAGCACCCTGCTCCTAAGCCTACCTAGTATGCTTTTCAAAACAGGATACCAAGAAAACAAAGCAAATAGATAAAAGAAGTAAATTGGAAAGATTGGGTTTCATGTGTGATCATGAAAGGGCAGAATAATGATGGGTTCAAACTAATCCAAAGCTTGTACTGGTTCTCAAAAAATCTACATTAGAGCCGTGCATAGGTAGAATTTTTTTTTCTTAAAGAATCTTTTGTTTAATATGTTTAAAGCAAATTTGTTTCAGATGAATTTCATTACTGGTCCAAATCGGTTCACACAATTTTTTTTATTAAATTTGTCATTCACCCCAATCTTGCAGGTTTTATAAAATGTAAGGCTAGATTATAAAAGGATTGCAAAAATATTAGTGCTACTGATCACTAACACTGTTCAAGTTAAATCAATAGCACTCCTATTCTTTCACTCATATTACATATAACATCTAAAGGTCAGATAGCACAGCCATGCTAAGGGATCGATTTATCAAGCCCTTCTCTAAACTTCGACTACAGGTTCGCACAAGAGAACCTACAATCAGGATTTATCAATTTACTCCCATTTACAAAATGTGCAGTTTTTTTATATTTACACTTTATGAGTCACCAGCTCCTACTGAGCACGTGCACCAATTCACAGAATATACATATATGCATTTGTGATTATATGAAAATCAAAAAGTGCGCTAAAAAAGCAACAGCATCATCCAGAATGTAATATAAAAAACAATTTATTCTAGGTACAGCAAATGCAGTTAGTACTATGATGATACAATTAACGCTATACTTTTAACTAATTCTATACTCATCAGATGTATAGGATATCTTAAATAAAATATGCAACAGCAATTTATAATATATATATATAATATATATCGTCTGGGGTTGCTGTGTTCCTTTTTCAGAGGAATTGCCTGGTATTTTGGCGCTGGACTGACCGTAATAGGCGGGATCAGACTGATATACCACAGGAAAGTTCTTCTCTGTGAAAAAAGCATTACTGGGCTAAAAGAAGCTGCACCCAGGTGGTAAATCGCCATAGAACAGGCTAACAATAGTATTGAGCCAGTTGTTTGTTCCTGTGAGTGTGCTCCTCTCTGTGTGTATTTAGTCTCCCTATGGGAAAAAGGGAAAACCAGACGTGGACTCCTTGCTCAGTGTGCTTAGAGGAATATGGCTACACCTCACTGACGAGGCCCAATGAAGGACGAAACGATCGTCTGGGGTTGCTGTGTTCCTTGTTCAGAGAGGAATTGCCTTGTATTTCTGCGCTGGACTGACCGTAATAGGTGGGATCAGACTGATATACTACAGGAAAGTTCTTCTCTGTGAAAAGCATTACTGGACTAAAAGAAGCTGCACCCAGGTGGTAAATCGTCATAGAACAGGCTAACAATAGTATTGAGCCAGTTGTTCGTTCCTGTGAGTGTGCTTCTCTCTGTGTGTATTTAGTCTCCCTATGGGAAAAAGGGGAAACCAGACGTGGACTCCTTGCTCAGTGTGCTTAGAGGAATATGGCTACACCTCACTGACGAGGCCCAATGAAGGCCGAAACGATCGTCTGGGGTTGCTGTGTTCCTTGTTCAGAGAGGAATTGCCTTGTATTTCTGCACTGGACTGACCGTAATAGGCGGGATCAGACTGATATACTACAGGAAAGTTCTTCTCTGTGAAAAGCATTACTGGACTAAAAGAAGCTGCACCCAGGTGGTAAATCGTCATAGAACAGGCTAACAATAGTATTGAGCCAGTTGTTCATTCCTGTGAGTGTGCTTCTCTCTGTGTGTATTTAGTCTCCCTATGGGAAAAAGGGGAAACCAGACGTGGACTCCTTGCTCAGTGTGCTTAAAGGAATATGGCTACACCTCACTGACGAGGCCCAATGAAGGACGAAACGATCGTCTGGGGTTGCTGTGTTCCTTGTTCAGAGAGGAATTGCCTGGTATTTTGCGCTGGACTGACCGTAGTAGGCGGGATCAGACTGATATACTACAGGAAAGTTCTTCTCTGTGAAAAGCATTACTGGGCTAAAAGAAGCTGCACCCAGGTGGTAAATCACCATAGAACAGGCTAACAATAGTATTGAGCCAGTTGTTTGTTCCTGTGAGTGTGCTTCTCTCTGTGTGTGTGTTACACTGCTCTCTGCAAACAGGTAGCCTTTGGAAGATAGTTTCCTTCCCACCCTGCCCCTCACCCCACCCTCCCCAAGCTCATTTCCTTATTTATAGATAGTCTCATACTCAACTTTCATTCTCCCAAAATGACAGCTGCAAACACTGATTAGCACATCCTTTCATTCAATTAACCCTTTAGAATACTTACTCTCTCTCCCTACAAATAGCTATATATCACACATCAGTAGTATATACTTTTATTTCCTTTACATTTTGTACTACTTTTGTTTTATTTTCATCTATACACCTCATACTACTAACATGAATCCAAATATGACCATACTGTTATTTGTGTTAACCCTTTTCTCACTCAAATTTTGTTCACACCACTACTGCCATAAGCACACACCTCAAACTGGAAAACAAATTATCATACACCATGGCCTGCTCTGTTGCTGCAACTTATCTTCTGAGTGCTGGTGGAGAGTTATAAAAAATAACCCTCCTACCCCCACCTCTCAAAACTATAAAATATCCCATTCACTAATTGGCAAAACAAAAAATATGCCCAAATTCCTATTCCTTCTGTTACTTGCCCTTGCAAATGATGTAGAATCTAACCCTGGTCCCCCAACAAATTCTATTCCTAGCCTTCCAGCTAAAAAAGGAATCTCCTTTGTGCACTGTAATATCCGCAGCTTAATACCAAAAATCGATGCACTACAAGCTTGGTGTTTACAATACAAGCCGCAAAAATACCCGACTCTGCCATTGCAATACATGGGTATTCATGCCATAGAAATGACAGAGCTAAGAGAGGAGGCAGCATTGTAATCTATGTTGACAACTCCACAAAGTACACCCCCTTACAAAAATCTAGCTCTCCTGCCAACTTTGATTTCCTTTCTGGCACAATTGAGATCCCGTGCAGTAAATCAATCATTGTTGTTGGAATCTACCACCCACCTAGCTCTCCTGTACATTCCCTTTCAGACATAGCCCATCTCCTTAGTGAAACCATAGCTCAAAACCCAAAAAGTGAAGTTTTGGTTTTTGGAGATTTTAATATTGATTGGCTGAATCCAAAGAATAATAGTTGTTGCTCTATGTTTAAGTCTTTGCAGCTAACGCAATTAATCTCCTCCCCAACTCGCATAAACAACAAAAGCCATAATCACACCCTGCTCGATTGGATTCTTTCCACCTCTCCCGACCGAATCCAGGAGGCAGGTGTTCTCCCTAACAATTTCAGTGACCACTGCTTAGTGTACTGTGTGCGCAAAATAAAGGCAACTAAAACCTCTCCCAAGGTTAAAATCACCTTCGAAAAATTTAATCTTCAATCATTTCTAAATGACATCAAGAACCTTCCCTGGCACAGATTAAACCTAATCCCAGACCTTGACTCTGCAGTTGAATTCTTTCAGTCCGAACTCCTACAAGTTTGGAATTTACATGCCCCGCTGCGTAAGGTGAGAGTGAAAGGAGCACACTTTAATTGGATCACAGCTGACCTCATTCAAATGTACCAGTTTCGAGATTCATTGTGGTCAAAGTTCAAGCATACTGGCTCTATGAACGATCACTGTGTATATAGACAATGGCGAAATATATGCACTAAACAAACAAAATTGGCCAAGGCCCAATATTTCTGTGAGAATCTGAACAATATCATATCAAACCCTAGAAAGTTTTGGAAAGTCATAAATAATTTACAAACTCCACCAATCCACTCCCAACCCTCCACTGTCAATGTGGACAACCAAACCCTGCAACTCCCCTTAGATGTAGCAAATGCCTTTAACAAATATTTTGTCGGATGCTCCACCACCCTGATTGACAAACTAATAAATGGCACGCATCCTGAAGCTACAAATGTGGATCAGGCCCCACTAAATCAGCAAAGACCCAATATAGAGAAGTTCAATTTTAGACCTGTACCCATCAATGTCATTAAGAAACACCTTAATAACCTAAAAATGAAAAACCAGTCTGGACCTGATCAAAACCCAGCAATGCTGTTGAAGCTTAGTGCACCAGCAATTGCTAAACCTGTCACAACCCTAATTAACGAATCCTTGGTGTCTGGATACATACCCAAACTCTGGAAGACTGCAAGAGTAGTGCCTATCCATAAAAGTGGGGAGATAACCTTGGTTTCTAACTATCGCCCAATATCATTGCTCCCAGTATTGTCAAAAATCTTAGAAAAATGCGTCCATACGCAATTATATGAATATTACCAACAATCTAACTATCTGACCCCTGATCAATCAGGTTTTCGTACAAATCACTCCACTACAACTACCCTCCTAAAAGTTTGCAACAATATCCAAACTGGAATGGAACAAGGAGACCTAACTGGAGCTATTTTCCTTGATTTTGCAAAGGCCTCTGACACAGTAGACCACGACATACTACTGCTCAAACTAAAAAACTCAGGTATTGGTGATCGTCCGCTAACCTGGTTTCGATCATATGTATCGGATTGATCACAATATGTCTCCATTTCTGATAGCGACTCCCTCCCTCTCCCAGTCACGTGTGGTGTTCCCCAAGGTTCCATTCTCGCCCCCCTGCTATTCACATTGTTTATAAATGATCTGCCTAATGTCTGCAAATCCTCAACTGTACACATGTATGCAGATGACACGGTAATCTATGCAAACAATTCCGATCTACCGCAGCTTGAAGCAGTACTCCAAGACCAGTTCACAGAGGTAGAAAAGTGGATCTCAAGAAACAAACTCTTCCTAAATACTGACAAAACTCTGCTTCAAGGGACTGGATTATCCATTTGTAGATGGGATAAGGATAGTACAAATCAAAGAAACTCCAGGATGCAGTGTATTGTTGCGGCCTTAAAAAAGTTTCTACTTTACTTCATTAGGGATGAATGTTATTATGATAAGCTCCCCCACTAAAATAATAACCCCATTTCTATACCATCCTTATATTATTATCGATAGAATAGTTGTTATGTCAGCACAAAAAATTGGGGGAATGATGAATAAAGATACGTTGTGAAAATATAGAACCCCCTAGATGAACATAACTGAGATATAATAGATATAATAGATTTGGTATTAGGTCTACTGTGTAAATAGGATATATTAAGGGTCTCACATAGTGCTTTTTTAGCACTTTTTATCAATAAAGGAAAGGTTAGTGAGTTTTTTAGACCACATGTTTACAACAGTTAGTCCGGTACTATCGGAGTTGCTAGCTCCCGACATGCGCACAGCCTAAGTGTACTGCGTGTGTGTATATGACATCACGCAGGTGGAGCTATGGTAATTAGCCATGCGGCTGAGAAGGAACGGTGATGAGCGCAAGCGGGAGCGGCCTCTGTGGCACCGGAAGTGACGACAGCACATATGGGGATTTATAGGTAAGCGGTTGGGAATAGTTTTTAGGAGCCTTTTGGGACAAAAGAATTTTGGCAAATACCCATTGAAAAAGACACCAATTGGTGTCGAAACGTTTGGGAATGCTGTGATATAATTTTTTGTGAGTAATAAACATCGATGAAAAAGACCGGAGAGTGAAGCGTTTGTTTTCTTCCTTGGGGTTGAACGTAGATCTACAAATATTCCACGCAGCACCCCGGCAGATGATCTCAGGAACAGTGAGTGCACTATAACTGATATTGCCTATATATATATATATATATATATATATATATATATATATATATATATATATATATATATATATGAGAGACCACCGGTGGTATATAATTTGAAAATGATAAAAATGTTCAGAGAGAAAAAATGTTTCAGAAGAAAAAATAGCAGTGATTTAAAGGTAAGCATAGACAATATGATCATTGATCATATACTAATAAGAGTATTTCAGATACATTGTCCCCAAGATGGCTATTATCAGATCTTTATATTTGAAAATGTCACTGTTAGTCGCTTCTAGATGGTAAATGTATTTTCCTCCTTAATACGGTTAATGTCCCCCTCTATGTCAAGGTTGATGTGGCTCCTTTAATTCCCCCGGTTCAAAACAGCTTTATAAGATTGTGTATTTTGCTTGCCTTTTTGGTTTACACTTCTCATAGTTGGTGTCCTTTAGGGGCCATTAAGGTTCCTTACCATGCTTTCTTTCCCTTTTGTCGGACAGGGTGATTCCGAACTTCTGCTGATTTTAGCTGCTGGCGTTTCCTTGCTGGTCTGTTGTGCCACTTCTGTGTTTCTCGTCATGTGTGTGGCTTCCACCAATCAGAACGCTGTATGTCCGTTCAGGCAGAATTTCAGCGTGTGTCCTCCCAAATGATTCACAGAGCGCTCTGTTTTCAAACTGAAGGAGTATCCAGGTGCGTCTACGCGTTTCAGCCAATCATGGGCCTTTATCAAGATGACCTGGTCTTTCGATATTCCTTGCTTTATAGTGGTTCTCACTTTCATTTCAGGGACTAGCGCAATCCTGCTTTCCAATTGGTTCTAATTACTGTCCATCAATGTCTTAATACTCTTTTTTTCTATTAGGATAAGCTGCAATTTGATATCGCTACCAAATATTTCATTGTTGCAAGTTAAGCTGCCATTTAAGTTTGTGTATCTGTTTGCCAATAAATTATAATACATAAGGAAATGTATATTTTAAATTAAAATAATATAATTATAATACAATATCAGGCTAAAAATTTGAGAACTAATATGTAAATATTCCAGTATTAAATTGACTATCTCTATATTCTACCAGCATATACTTAAAAGCGGCATATACACTTATTTTCTTTTCTATGTGAATATGAGTATACAGGCTGTTTATTTATATAGGGAATAGTCCAATTCTGCTGTTTTAGTTCTTAGGTGACAATGTGTGTTAATAAACTAAAACCTGCAGATATGAATTTACAGGCTGTTTAATTATATAGGGAATATTCAAATTCTGCTGCTTTAACTCTTAAGTGACAGTGTGTTAATAAACTAAAACCTAGTAAGATTAAACTTAGTAAAAGTCTACCATATATTGTGACTATAATATATCTATTATTTTATAGGAAAGGATTTAGGTCTAGCTATGCATTAAGACTCTCAGGTATGAGACTACCAAATTTGAATATTAGGTGGGCTTCTTGGTACAGTAATTAATTTTTCATAATTTACACCTCTCCAGTCTTTTTCTACTTTTTTGATGCCCCAAAATTGAAAGCTTGCTACCTCACTGTTGTGTTTCTCTTTAAAATGTTTAGAGAAAATATGTCCTACAAAGCCTCTTTTTATATTGTTCATGTGTTCCCTAATCCTATCTTGTAATATTCGTTGGGTTTGTCCTAAATATTGCTTCTTACAAGGACATTGAATTAGATATAGAATTCATTTACTTGAGCATCTAATGGTATAATTGATGTTGTATTTAAACTCCCTAGTGGTTGATGTTACCTCTTTTATGTGCTATGTTTGCATGAAATGCAGGAATAGCAGGGAAAGAAACCACTTACCATATTCCCTTCCCTTTCTCTCTTTTCTTATTTTTGTTAAATTTGCTAGGGGCCAGACAGTTTTTAAAATTTTCAGTCTTTTTAAAAATGATATCTGGGTGTTCCTTTACTTTATCTCCCAGTAGATGATCCTTTTTAATTAAGTGCTAGTGTTTATTTAGAATTGATCTCATACATTTGTGCTGTTCACTATACTTACTAATAAATGGAATGAAGAGTTTTTATTCTTCTCCTCTATCTTTCTTGGGTCTCAGAGACATGAGATCTGCTCTATCCATAACTTCAATTTGATCAATTAGTTCATTCAGGTGAATTTCATCATAGCCCCTGTCTATGAATTTATCTTTCAAGACTACTGTTTGTTTCTGATAGTCTTCAAGTAAACTACAATTCTTTCTGATTCTCATCAGTTACCCCTTAGGTATATTAGATACCCATTTGTCAAGGTGGCAGCTTTTGATGTGAATATAGTTGTTAGAATCAACTTTCTTAAAGTATGTTCTAGTTTGAATCTGTTCTTTTATTTCAACTTCAATATCTAAAAAAGTGAATATTGTTCTTACTTGTGTCACATCCAGGACTCAGTGTTCTTCTTTACACTGAAGATAGTTCTTAATAACTATGGCTGTATGTTTGGGGTCGTTGTTATGCTGCAGAATACATTTGGGGCCAATCAGATGCCTCCATGATGGTATTGCATGATGGATAAATATCTGCTGTACTTTTCAGTATTGAGGAGACCATTAATTCTGACCAAATCCCCAACTCCATTTGCATAAATGTAGCCCCAACCTTGCAAGGAAACTCCACCATGCTTCATTGTTGCGTGCAGACACTAATTCTTGTACCACTCTCCAGCCCTTCGGCAAACAAGCTACCTTCTGCTACAGCCAAATATTTCATATTTTGACTCACCAGTACAGAGAAACTGCTGCCATTTTCTGCACCCAGTTCCTGTTTTCATGCATAGTTGAATGGATTGGCCATGAAGACCACCTCTGACCAGAATTCTACAGACAGTAGATGGGTGAACCAGGGATCCAGTGGTTTCTGCCAACTTTTTAGCTGATGGCCGCTGGACATTTTCTGATTGCAAAGGGAAGGTTGATGTGTCTTTTCCTTTGCCAACCACTGTGTCTACGGTCCTCAATGTTGCCCATTTCTTTGTGCTTCTTCAGAAGAGCTTGGACAGCACTTCTGAAAACTCCTCTCTGCCTTGACATTTCTGCCAGGGAGAGACCTTGCTGTTGCAGTATAACTACCTTGTGTCTTGTTGCTGTGTTCACTCTTACCAAGGAGTATGACTTTTGAAATGTAACTGATTTTAGCAACCTCACCTTGTTAGCAGAGTTTGGTTAGTTCTCACCCAGTTTTATTCCTTCTGTTTCAATCTACATATTAAATTGATGATCATTAGCACCTGTATAATAGCTTAACAATTCACCTGACTATATGTCTACAAAATCCCTGACTTTGCACTAATGTACCTAGAACAATGTACCAGTCAGACTTTCTTCCCTACTAGGAGGTTGCCCTTGGACCTTCAGAGCCTCAAGGTTTCTGAAGTTTCTGGAGTTTTAATAGAGTTCACTCATCCACCAGTTCAAGCTCCCCCCCCCCCCCCCAAACCAATTCTTCCTAGCAGAGCAAACATTTGTATCACTGGATTATTGGTATTTTTAACACTTTCCATGCACTAATTCAACCACCAGTCTTTGTCAAACTTTTGGTAGTAATTTTTTTGTGTTATTTTTCACACGCATTGTTCTTTAGGCATGGATTCTCAGTTCCTGTTATGTGTTACTGCCAGAAAACACCTCAATATGTGTTCAACAACATCTCCTGAGTACAGTGATACCACCCATGTACAGGTGTGTCGGGTTCTCTGGGGTCTAAAAGGCCTTATTTTTAGGGGGCGCATTCCAGTTTTTCAACTTGGAATTTTCACATCTGTCATCATGCACCCATGTCCTATTTGGGACATTTCTGAAGCTGGCCAATGTAAATTACCCCCATCAAACCATATATTTTTAAAAAGTAGACACCCTAGGGTATTTCAAATGCTGGTATTTTAACACTTTCCATGCACTAATTCAACCACCAGTCTTTGTCAAACTTTTTGTAGTCATTTTTTTGTGTTATTTTTCACACACATTGTAATTTAGGCATGGATTCTCACTTCCTGTTATGTGTTACTGCCAAAAAAACCTCAATATGTGTTCAACAACATCTCCTGAGTACAGTGATACCACCCATGTATAGGTGTGTCAGGTTCTCTGGGGGCTAAAAGGCCTTATTTTTAGGGGGCGCATTCCAGTTTTTCAACTTGGATTTTTCACATCTGTCATAATGCACCCATGTCCTATTTGGGACATTTCTGAAGCCGGCCAATGTAAATTACCCCCCTCAAACCATATATTTTTGAAAAGTAGGCACCCTAGGATATTTCAAATGCTGGTATTTTAACACTTTCCATGCACTAATTCAACCACTAGTCTTTGTCAAACTTTTGGGTAGTATTTTTTTTGTGTTATTTTTCACACACATTGTACTTTAGGCATATATTCTCAGTCCCTGTTATGTGTTACTGCCAAAAAACACCTCAATATGTATTCAACAACATCTCCTGAGTACAGTGATACCATCCATGTATAGGTGTGTCGGGTTCTCTGGGGGCTAAAAGGCCTTATTTTTAGGGGGCACATTCCAGTTTTTCAACTTGGAATTTTCACATCCCATGCACCCATGTCCTATTTAGGACATTTCTGAAGCCGACCAATGTAATTTACCCACATCAAACCATATATTTTTGAAAAGTAGACACCCTAGGGTATTTCAAATGCTGGTATTTTAACACTTTCAATGCACTAATTCAACCACTAGTCTTTGTCAAACTATTGGGCAGTCATTTTTTTGTGTTATTTTTCACACACACATTGTACTTTAGACATAAATTATCAGCTCCTGTTATGTGTTACTGCCAAAGAAGACCCCGATATGTGTTCACCAACATGTCCCGAGTACAGTGATACCACCTATGCATAGGTTTCTTGGCTTGTTTGGGGGGTGTAATGCCAAATGCCCGACATGTGTTTGAGATTTTTGTTTCACATTTAGCATTTTTTCTTTGCCTATTGTCTTTTTGGGGGTCTTTTAACATACCCCAATTTATTTGTTTCCATGAATGTGCATATATTTGAAAAGTTGACACCCCAAGATATTGTATATGGTGTGCTTTGATGCATTTGAAGCAACCGTTTTAGCCAAAAAAAATGGAGAAAGTGTATGGTGGTAATTTTTCAATTTTCATTTTTACACACACATTGCTTTTTGACTATGATTTAGGAGAGACTGTTGTAAGTTATTGCAAAAAAATACTTCAGGTTGTTTTCTGCTAGGCATCCTGAATTCACCTATGCCCCCCATGCATAGGTTTGCCAGGATTTTGGGAAGGTTATGTTACAATTTTATGACTTGTGTTTTTAATTATTAAAAGTAAGAGTATTTCTTCTGATAGGCCTATCTTTAGTTTGGGGCCTATCCCATACTCCAGTTTTATTTATTGCCATGAAAGTGTATATTTTTGAAATGTTGACACCCCAAGGTATTGTATATGGTGTGCTTTGATGCCTTTGAAGCAACCGTTTTAGCCAAAAAAATTGGAGAAAGTGTATGGTGGTAATTTTTAAATTTTCATTTTTACACACACATTGCTTTTTGACTATGATTTAGGAGAGACTGTTGTAAAGTTATTGCAAAAAAATACTTCAGGTTGTTTTCTGCTAGGCACCCTGAGTACACCTATGGCATAGATTTGCCAGGATTTTGGGAAGGTTATGTTACAATTTTATGACTTGTGATTTTAGTTATTAAAAGTGAGAGTATTTCTTCTGATAGGCCTATCTTAGTTTGGGGCCTATCGCGCATACCCCAGTTTTATTTATTGCCATGAAAGTGTATATTTTTGAAATGTTGACACCCCAAGGTATTGTATATGGTGTGCTTTGATGCCTTTGAAGCAACCATTTTAGCCAAAAAATTGGAGAAAGTGGATGGTGGTAATTTTTCAATTTTCATTTTTACACACGCACTGCTTTTTGACTATGATTTAGGAGAGACTGTTGTAAGTTAGTGCAAAAAAAAATACTTCAGGTTGTTTTCTGCAAGGCACCATGAGAACACCTATGTCCCCCATGCATAGGTTTGACAGGGGTTTTGGTAAAAAAAAAAAAAAAAAAACAACCCCATTTTAGAAAAAAATAGATTAGTGAAATGTAAAAATCTGGCACAGTAAAAGTAAAAAAAAAAATACAAAATTTTTTTTTAACAGTAAACATAACCAAAAAAAAATAACAGCAAATGTATTTATTTTTTAAAAATTGACCATTGTATGGTACCGCTTGAAGCAGTCCCCAATGCAGAGTCCAGGCTGTCCAGGGCAATCAGGACAGTGATATACAGTGTCCCTTCTCTGCCCCCTCTTGGTACAGACTCTGCATTTTTTTTGTGGTCTCTGCTTTGCGGCAGTAGGGGGGATTTTAAAAATAAAATGAGTAGCCCCAACTCTGCTCTCTCCCATCACCGCCCGGGGAGCAGGTGCATCATGGTACAAAATCCCCGAAATGATCTGGAGCTGAAACTGTAAAAAAGTCTGTTTCATTCCGTTGTTTGCTTTTTTGAACAACAAAAAAGCGTTGTGGGTTGCAATGTGCATTAGGTAAATTGCAACCTTTTTGTACCAGGCCCTTGTCTTCCACATAATTAGGTAGGGCTGCAGCAGCTGATCTGCCAGATCAACCCCACCCATATGCCGGTTATAAGACTTGATGCACACTGGCTTCCTTATGATCTCAGCTCTGCCACGTACAGAGACCGCCACCGTCCTCTCTGTGTGGATGGTGGTAAGAAGGTATACATCCTTCTTGTCTCTGTACTTAAGTGCCAACAGCTCCTCTTGGCGCAGAGCTGAGGTCTCCCCCCTTCGTAGCCGGGTGCGTACAAGTTGTCCTAGGAAACCTGTGCGGTTCTTTTTAATAGTACCGCAAGCTACTGTGTCAAAGCAATACAGTAGCTTGAACAAAAGGACACTTGTATAATAATTGTCTAAGTACAAGTGATACCCTTTGTTCATTAGGGGTAATATTAGGTCCCAGACAATCTTGCCAGTGGTTCCTATCCTTTCCCTCATACACCCGGAAGGCCTGAGTATACCCAGTCTCGCTCTCACAGAACTTATACACCTTTACCCCATACCAGGAGCGCTTGGAAGGAATATACTGCTTGAATCCCAGCCTTCCCTTATACTTCATCAGGTATTCATCAACGCATATATTCCTTCCAGGTGTATAAGCCTCTGCAAACCTGGCAGAAAAGTTGGTAATCAGGGGGCAGATTTTATACAGCTTGTCAAATTGGGGTTGCACCCGATAGGGGGGCACAGGCTGTTGTCGCTGAAGTGCATGAAATGCAGAATCATTTCATACCTCTGCCTCGACATACTCTGGGAGAAAATGGGGGTAGAGCAGATGGGGCTATCAGCAGTCAATGCCCAGAATTTTTTAAATTCTGGCACATTGATGGGGGTCCATTGCTGCTTTGTCAAATATGTTTCAGGCTTTGCAGCACGGTACTGATGGGCATATAAATTAGTTTGGGCGACAATGTTCCCCAATACATCATTGCCCAGAAACATCTCCAGAAACTGTTGGGGGCTAAAACCTGCCACATCTATATTTATGTCAGCATTTGCTGTGAAGGGTGGGATATCTGGCCTGAGATGAGGCGTTACCCACTCTTCAGCGGCAATGGCAGCAACACGCCTCCTTCTGGCAGGGGGGCTAGCAGGGGGGGCTGGCAGGGGGGGGCTGGCAGGGGGGCTAGCAGCCACAGATACATCACTATCAGTTGAGACTGACATAGAGGCATCTGACTCTGACGCAAGAATAGCATACACCTCCTCAGCACTATATCTTTTCTGTGACATTTTTGTATCTGTCACAGAAAAAATGTACTAAAAAAATTGAAATTAAATTAATTAACTAAATGTCTCTGGAAAAAAAAAATTACAACAACAAAAAATTAACCCCTAAAAAAATGCACAGACAGCAAAAAAGTACAGCTATGCTACTGCCAGTGATTTATAGCGATCACTGGCAAGCTAGGGGTTAATGACTCTGGAAATTAAATTAAATTATCTAAATGGCTCTGAAAAGAGCCTTTGTTTTTTTGTTTTTTTAAATTACAACAACAAAAAATTAACCCCTAAAAAATGCACAGACAGCAAAAAAGTGCAGCTATGCTACTGCCAGTGATTTATAGTGATCACTGGCAAGCTACGGGTTAATGGCTCTGAAAAGAGCCTTTGGATTTTTAAATTTGTAACAAATCAAAGAAATAAATCTCTCTCTGCTAAATACAGGTCTCTCTCTCTCTCCAAAAAAATTGCAAGTGCGGAGAGGGAGATCCACACTGATCAGAGTCAATATTTACAAATATTGACTTGATCAGACAAATGGGAGATTTTATTATAATTTTTTTGGGCCCCATGATGCACTGGGCATCGCCATTTTGGAATAGCTATATAGGGGCTTATTTATTTTATTACTATCCGTTTTTTTTTTTTTTTTTATTTTATATCCTAAGTGCCTCGACCCACCGAGGCACTTAGCACACAAGCAGAGCATCGGAAGCGTGTCTGATCGCTTCCGATGCTCTGCTATACTGCCGGGCTCCACGTGGAGCAAAACCGGAAGTGATCAATCCGGTCCCGGCACTCCGGAACAGTACTGCAGGATGCCTGGACATCGAGGCATCCCTGCACAGTACTGTAAGAGTGTCTGGAAGCGATCTTGATCGCTTCCGGCACTCAGTTTAGCCGACGACGTGCAGGGTACGTCCTCAGGCGTTAACTGCCTTTTTTTTTCCCAGACGTACCCTGCACGTCGTCGGTCATTAAGGGGTTAATATTGTATAAATAAGGAGTGCTCCACATAGGAGCAGTAAAGTACTGAAGAATGATATATGGCTAATCTTAATATATGACAAATATTTATTGTTAAAATATATCACAGACAGAAAAATGTTGTTAATTCCTATAAAAACACAGGGACGTCTCCCAAAAAATATAAAATAGTAAAATAACCAAATAAGTACTAATAATTTCTTTACAATTGGATTATGTATTAATTAGTGATTTTATATCAAATTTAAAATTTAAAGTATAAATTTAAAAAGGCCAATGCAACATTTACAAATTTTGCAGATATTTCTTTTGAAGTCCCTAAAATGTCTTAATAAGTGCCTTTGACGAATCCTTATAATTTCAGTTAAGGTAAATTGACCTCTAAGTATGATAACAGTTGGATGCACAATTTTATAGTGAATGTTCCAGAGGCCCCTCGCTATCTTCGCAGCTTTACCCGGGTGTTCTCTATCTATTGTAAACTCCTTATGCGGGTGCAAAAAAGCCTCAAACTGTTCAGAGATGTATTCGGTTACTTACGGACCCACCGCCACATTAGCTGTTTCTGTTTGGCGTTCTTCCTTCAACCGTTGATCTCAGCACAAGCAGTGCTAATAGGTCTATGACGGCTGGCTTTTGCGTCCGTCCGTGTGGATGGTAGTCCCAAAGCACGCTCAAAATCATCAGCGTGAGTACAGGTGTTGAACGGCCGTTCAAAGCAAAGTTTCTTCTGATCCCCTTTTATTTGGTCTAAGTATTTAGACTCCTCAAGTAGGCGATAAAAGTGCTGGTGCTCCAGTGGTGTGAATGTTAACGCGTATCGCCCTTTAGCAGAGCTTTATCAAAACATACTTCAGGTCAACCTTGTATCTCATTAAATACCCCTCTCCGTGAGTTTATTGGTTATTGGCACTTTGAAATTTTAAGGTGGAATATTTCTTTATTTAAGGAATGGATTCTTTAAGGTGGATTGCTTTCTTTATTGTGTTTGTATAACACCACCCGTATAGACATGTATATACAGACACTTGTTCTTCTTGTTGCATTGGCTTATGGAATACAATTAATAAAACCACGATTAATTCTAACGATTTCATAACATTCTTCTTGTTGCATTGGCTTATAGAAAACAATGAATCAAACCGGTATAAATTAAAATTAAAATAAGAATTTGTATATATTATTAAAAAACTGCCTCCATCAGCTGACAGAAATAATATATACGTAGAAAATAGACAAGTTTTAAAAAATAATAGCAAATATTTTAATCTCAGACCAATGGTGTATACTTTTTTGTGGACCATGGATATACAATGTATTAGTGCATTTTTAACATAGGCCTTTTGTAAAAATGTTACTATATTTAAATAAAAGTCAACATGCCTAATGTTCAGCAGTTTTGTTCCACTGTTTTATACAAGTATAATACAGATTAAAGTGATACTAACCCCAAATTTTTTCTTTAATTGTTAAGATTGAGCATGCAATTTTAAGCAACTTTCTAATTTACTCCTATTATCAAATTTTCTTAGTTCTCTTGCTATCTTTATTTAAAAAGCGGGAATGTAAAGTTTAAGAGTCGGCCCATTTTTGATTCAGAACCTTAGTTACGCTTGCTTATTGGTGGCTAAATGTAGCCACCAATCAGCAAGTGCTATCCAGGGTGCTGAACCTAAAATGAGCGTACCACAACAGTTAAGTCGGTGTCAGTGGTTAAGTCAGCAGCACAAGAGAGTGGCCCAGCTGACCGGCGGCCTAATGACTTTTTGTCATAGTAAAATATTATTCAGATTGTTCAGATTGAGCATGCAATGTCAAACAATTTTCTAAATTACTCCTATTATCAAATTGTCTTAGTTCTCTTGCTATCTTTATTTAAAAAGCAGGAATATAAAGCTTAGGAGCCGGCTCATTTTTGGTTCAGAACCTTGGTTACGCTTGCTTATTGGTGGCTACATGTAGCCACCAATCAGCAAGCACTTTCCAGGGTGCTGAACCTAAAATGAGTGTACCGCAACAGTAAAGTCAGTGTCGGTGGTGACATCAGCAGCACAAAAGAGTGTGGCCCAGCTGACCGGCAGCCTAATTACTTTTTGTCATAATAAAATATTACATTGTTAGTAACTAAAGGAAACATCAGATAACTATAGAAAACATCAGAAAAACATAATTTATGTAAGAACTTACCTGATAAATTCATTTCTTTCATATTAACAAGAGTCCATGAGCTAGTGACGTATGGGATATACATTCCTACCAGGAGGGGCAAAGTTTCCCAAACCTTAAAATGCCTATAAATACACCCCTCACCACACCCACAAATCAGTTTAACGAATAGCCAAGAAGTGGGGTGATAAGAAAAAAAGTGCGAAGCATATAAAATAAGGAATTGGAATAATTGTGCTTTATACAAAAAAATCATAACCACCACAAAAAAGGGTGGGCCTCATGGACTCTTGTTAATATGAAAGAAATGAATTTATCAGGTAAGTTCTTACATAAATTATGTTTTCTTTCATGTAATTAACAAGAGTCCATGAGCTAGTGACGTATGGGATAATGACTACCCAAGATGTGGATCTTTCCACACAAGAGTCACTAGAGAGGGAGGGATAAAATAAAGACAGCCAATTCCTGCTGAAAATAATCCACACCCAAAATAAAGTTTAACAAAAAACATAAGCAGAAGATTCAAACTGAAACCGCTGCCTGAAGAACTTTTCTACCAAAAACTGCTTCAGAAGAAGAAAATACATCAAAATGGTAGAATTTAGTAAAAGTATGCAAAGAGGACCAAGTTGCTGCTTTGCAGATCTGGTCAACCGAAGCTTCATTCCTAAACGCCCAGGAAGTAGAAACTGACCTAGTAGAATGAGCTGTAATTCTTTGAGGCGGAATTTTACCCGACTCAACATAGGCAAGATGAATTAAAGATTTCAACCAAGATGCCAAAGAAATGGCAGAAGCTTTCTGGCCTTTCCTAGAACCGGAAAAGATAACAAATAGACTAGAAGTCTTACGGAAAGATTTCGTAGCTTCAACATAATATTTCAAAGCTCTAACAACATCCAAAGAATGCAATGATTTCTCCTTAGAATTCTTAGGATTAGGACATAATGAAGGAACCACAATTTCTCTACTAATGTTGTTGGAATTCACAACTTTAGGTAAAAATTCAAAAGAAGTTCGCAACACCGCCTTATCCTGATGAAAAATCAGAAAAGGAGACTCACACGAAAGAGCAGATAATTCAGAAACTCTTCTAGCAGAAGAGATGGCCAAAAGGAACAAAACTTTCCAAGAAAGTAATTTAATGTCCAATGAATGCATAGGTTCAAACGGAGGAGCTTGAAGAGCTCCCAAAACCAAATTCAAACTCCATGGAGGAGAAATTGACTTAATGACAGGTTTTATACGAACCAAAGCTTGTACAAAACAATGAATATCAGGAAGAATAGCAATCTTTCTGTGAAAAAGAACAGAAAGAGCGGAGATTTGTCCTTTCAAAGAACTCGCGGACAAACCCTTATCTAAACCATCCTGAAGAAACTGTAAAATTCTCGGTATTCTAAAAGAATGCCAAGAAAAATGATGAGAAAGACACCAAGAAATATAAGTCTTCCAGACTCTATAATATATCTCTCGAGATACAGATTTACGAGCCTGTAACATAGTATTAATCACGGAGTCAGAGAAACCTCTATGACCAAGAATCAAGCGTTCAATCTCCATACCTTTAAATTTAAGGATTTCAGATCCGGATGGAAAAAAGGACCTTGAGACAGAAGGTCTGGTCTTAACGGAAGAGTCCATGGTTGGCAAGATGCCATCCGGACAAGATCCGCATACCAAAACCTGTGAGGCCATGCCGGAGCTATTAGCAGAACAAACGAGCATTCCCTCAGAATCTTGGAGATTACTCTTGGAAGAAGAACTAGAGGCGGAAAGATATAGGCAGGATGATACTTCCAAGGAAGTGATAATGCATCCACTGCCTCCGCCTGAGGATCCCGGGATCTGGACAGATACCTGGGAAGTTTCTTGTTTAGATGAGAGGCCATCAGATCTATCTCTGGGGGCCCCCACATTTGAACAATCTGAAGAAATACCTCTGGGTGAAGAGACCATTCGCCCGGATGCAACGTTTGGCGACTGAGATAATCCGCTTCCCAATTGTCTACACCTGGGATATGAACCGCAGAGATTAGACAGGAGCTGGATTCCGCCCAAACCAAAATTCGAGATACTTCTTTCATAGCCAGAGGACTGTGAGGCCCTCCTTGATGATTGATGTATGCCACAGTTGTGACATTGTCTGTCTGAAAACAAATGAACGATTCTCTCTTCAGAAGAGGCCAAAACTGAAGAGCTCTGAAAACTGCACGGAGTTCCAAGATATTGATCGGTAATCTCACCTCCTGAGATTCCCAAACTCCTTGTGCCGTCAGAGATCCCCACACAGCTCCCCAACCTGTGAGACTTGCATCTGTTGAAATTACAGTCCAGGTCGGAAGAACAAAAGAAGCCCCCTGAATTAAACGATGGTGATCTGTCCACCACGTTAGAGAGTGCCGAACAATCGGTTTTAAAGATATTAATTGATATATCTTCGTGTAATCCCTGCACCATTGGTTCAGCATACAGAGCTGAAGAGGTCGCATGTGAAAACGAGCAAAGGGGATCGCGTCCGATGCAGCAGTCATAAGACCTAGAATTTCCATGCATAAGGCTACCGAAGGGAATGATTGAGACTGAAGGTTTCGACAGGCTGTAATCAATTTTAGACGTCTCTTGTCTGTTAAAGACAAAGTCATGGACACTGAATCTATCTGGAAACCCAGAAAGGTGACCCTTGTTTGAGGAATCAAAGAACTTTTTGGTAAATTGATCCTCCAACCATGATCTTGAAGAAACAACACAAGTCGATTCGAATGAGACTCTGCTAAATGTAAAGACGGAGCAAGTACCAAGATATCGTCCAAATAAGGAAATACCACAATACCCTGTTCTCTGATTACAGACAGAAGGGCACCGAGAATCTTTGTGAAAATTCTTGGAGCTGTAGCAAGGCCAAACGGTAGAGCCACAAATTGGTAATGCTTGTCTAGAAAAGAGAATCTCAGGAACTGATAATGATCTGGATGAATCGGAATATGCAGATATGCATCCTGTAAATCTATTGTGGACATATAATTCCCTTGCTGAACAAAAGGCAATATAGTCCTTACAGTTACCATCTTGAACGTTGGTATCCCTACATAACGATTCAATAATTTTAGATCCAGAACTGGTCTGAAGGAATTCTCCTTCTTTGGTACAATGAAGAGATTTGAATAAAACCCCATCCCCTGTTCCGGAACTGGAACTGGCATAATTACTCCAGCCAACTCTAGATCTGAAACACAATTCAGAAATGCTTGAGCTTTCACTGGATTTACTGGGACATGGGAAAGAAAAAATCTCTTTGCAGGAGGTCTCATCTTGAAACCAATTCTGTACCCTTCTGAAACAATGTTCTGAATCCAAAGATTGTGAACAGAACTGATCCAAATTTCTTTGAAAAAACGTAACCTGCCCCCTACCAGCTGAACTGGAATGAGGGCCGTACCTTCATGTGAACTTAGAAGCAGGCTTTGCCTTTCTAGCAGGCTTGGATTTATTCCAGACTGGAGATGGTTTCCAAACTGAAACTGCTCCTGAGGACGAAGGATCAGGCTTTTGTTCTTTGTTGAAACGAAAGGAACGAAAACGATTGTTAGCCCTGTTTTTACCTTTAGACTTTGTATCCTGTGGTAAAAAAGTTCCTTTCCCACCAGTAACAGTTGAAATAATAGAATCCAACTGAGAACCAAATAATTTGTTTCCCTGGAAAGAAATGGAAAGTAGAGTTGATTTAGAAGCCATATCAGCATTCCAAGTCTTAAGCCATAAAGCTCTTCTGGCTAAGATAGCCAGAGACATAAATCTAACATCAACTCTAATAATATCAAAAATGGCATCACAGATGAAATTATTAGCATGCTGAAGAAGAATAATAATATCATGAGAATCACGATTTGTTACTTGTTGCGCTAGAGTTTCCAACCAAAAAGTTGAAGCTGCAGCAACATCAGCCAATGATATAGCAGGTCTAAGAAGATTACCTGAACATAGATAAGCTTTTCTTAGAAAAGATTCAATTTTTCTATCTAAAGGATCCTTAAACGAGGTACCATCTGATGTAGGAATGGTAGTACGTTTAGCAAGGGTAGAAATAGCCCCATCAACTTTAGGGATTTTGTCCCAAAATTCTAATCTGTCAGGCGGAACAGGATATAATTGCTTAAAACGTTTAGAAGGAGTAAATGAATTACCCAATCTATCCCATTCCTTAGCAATTACTGCAGAAATAGCATTAGGAACAGGAAAGACTTCTGGAATAACCGCAGGAGCTTTAAAAACCTTATCCAAACGTATAGAATTAGTATTAAGAGGACTAGAATCCTCTATTTCTAAAGCAATTAGTACTTCTTTAAGTAAAGAGCGAATAAATTCCATCTTAAATAAATATGAAGATTTATCAGCATCAATCTCTGAGACAGAATCCTCTGAACCAGAAGAGTCCAAAGAATCAGAATGATGGTGTTCATTTAAAAATTCATCTGTAGAGAGAGAAGATTTAAAAGACTTTTTACGTTTACTAGAAGGAGAAATAACAGACAAAGCCTTCTTTATGGATTCAGAAACAAAATCTCTTATGTTATCAGGAACATTCTGCACCTTAGATGTTGAGGGAACTGCAACAGGCAATGGTACATCACTAAAGGAAATATTATCTGCATTAACAAGTTTGTCATGACATTTAATACAAACAACAGCTGGAGGAATAGCTACCAAAAGTTTACAGCAGATACACTTAGCTTTGGTAGATCCAGCAGGCAGAGGTTTTCCTGTAGTATCTTCTGGCTCAGATGCAACGTGAGACATCTTGCAATATGTAAGAGAAAAAACAACATATAAAGCAAAATAGATCAAATTCCTTATAAGACAGTTTCAGGAATGGGAAAAAAATGCCAAACATCAAGCTTCTAGCAACCAGAAGCAAATGAAAAATGAGACTGAAATAATGTGGAGACAAAAGCGACGCCCATATTTTTTGGCGCCAAATAAGACGCCCACATTATTTGGCGCCTAAATGCTTTTGGCGCCAAAAATGACGCCACATCCGGAACGCCGACATTTTTGGCGCAAAATAACGTCAAAAAAATGACGCAACTTCCGGCGACACGTATGACGCCGGAAACGGAAATTAATTTTTGCGCCAAAAAAGTCCGCGCCAAGAATGACGCAATAAAAAGAAGCATTTTCAGCCCCCGCGAGCCTAACAGCCCACAGGGAAAAAAGTCAAATTTTTGAGGTAAGAAAAATAAGATAATTAAAGCATAATCCCAAATATGAAACTGACTGTCTGGAAATAAGGAAAGTTGAACATTCTGAGTCAAGGCAAATAAATGTTTGAATACATATATTTAGAACTTTATAAATAAAGTGCCCAACCATAGCTTAGAGTGTCACAGAAAATAAGACTTACTTACCCCAGGACACTCATCTACATGTTTGTAGAAAGCCAAACCAGTACTGAAACGAGAATCAGTAGAGGAAATGGTAAATATAAGAGTATATCGTCGATCTGAAAAGGGAGGTAAGAGATGAATCTCTACGACCGATAACAGAGAACCTTATGAAATAGACCCCGTAGAAGGAGATCACTGCATTCAATAGGCAATACTCTCCTCACATCCCTCTGACATTCACTGCACGCTGAGAGGAAAACCGGGCTCCAACTTGCTGCGGAGCGCATATCAACGTAGAATCTAGCACAAACTTACTTCACCACCTCCCTTGGAGGCAAAGTTTGTAAAACTGATTTGTGGGTGTGGTGAGGGGTGTATTTATAGGCATTTTAAGGTTTGGGAAACTTTGCCCCTCCTGGTAGGAATGTATATCCCATACGTCACTAGCTCATGGACTCTTGTTAATTACATGAAAGAAATATAATCTGAACAACAGCTTAAGCAAGTATTGGGCTAACACAGGAGCCCACATCTAGCTACAATAAGTCCCTCAGTGATGACCTCACAAGAAGGGGACATGGCTTCCCAGAAGAGCGTAGAACTAGTTCTGTGTTTTAATATATTAAGAGAAAGACTACATAAAACATAATTTATGTAAGAACTTACCTGATAAATTCATTTCTTTCATATTAGCAAGAGTCCATGAGCTAGTGACGTATGGGATATACATTCCTACCAGGAGGGGCAAAGTTTCCCAAACCTCAAAATGCCTATAAATACACCCCTCACCACACCCACAATTCAGTTTAACGAATAGCCAAGAAGTGGGGTGATAAAAAAGTGTGAAAGCATATAAAATAAGGAATTGGAATAATTGTGCTTTATACAAAAATCATAACCACCACAAAAAAGGGTGGGCCTTATGGACTCTTGCTAATATGAAAGAAATGAATTTATCAGGTAAGTTCTTACATAAATTATGTTTTCTTTCATGTAATTAGCAAGAGTTCATGAGCTAGTGACGTATGGGATAATGATTACCCAAGATGTGGATCTTTCCACGCAAGAGTCACTAGAGAGGGAGGGATAAAATAAAGACAGCCAATTCCGCTGAAAATAATCCACACCCAAAATAAAGTTTAATGAAAAACATAAGCAGAAGATTCAAACTGAAACCGCTGCCTGAAGTACTTTTCTACCAAAAACTGCTTCAGAAGAAGAAAATACATCAAAATGGTAGAATTTAGTAAAAGTATGCAAAGAGGACCAAGTTGCTGCTTTGCAAATCTGATCAATCGAAGCTTCATTCCTAAACGCCCAGGAAGTAGAAACTGACCTAGTAGAATGAGCTGTAATCCTTTGAGGCGGAATTTTACCCGACTCAACATAGGCAAGGTGAATTAAAGATTTCAACCAAGATGCCAAAGAAATGGCAGAAGCTTTCTGGCTTTTTCTAGAACCGGAAAAGATAACAAATAAACTAGAAGTCTTTCGGAAAGACTTAGTAGCTTCAACATAATATTTCAAAGCTCTAACAACATCCAAAGAATGTAACGATTTCTCCTTAGAATTCTTAGGATTAGGACATAATGAAGGAACCACAATTTCTCTACTAATGTTGTTGGAATTCACAACTTTAGGTAAAAATTCAAAAGAAGTTCGCAACACTGCCTTATCCTGATGAAAAATCAGAAAAGGAGACTCACAAGAAAGAGCAGATAATTCAGAAACTCTTCTGGCAGAAGAGATTGCCAAAAGGAACAAAACTTTCCAAGAAAGTAATTTAATGTCCAATGAATGCATAGGTTCAAACGGAGGAGCTTGAAGAGCCCCTAGAACCAAATTCAAACTCCAAGGAGGAGAAATTGACTTAATGACAGGTTTTATACGAACCAAAGCTTGTACAAAACAATGAATATCAGGAAGATTAGCAATCTTTCTGTGAAAAAGAACAGAAAGAGCAGAGATTTGTCCTTTCAAGGAACTTGCGGACAAACCTTTATCTAAACCATCCTGAAGAAACTGTAAAATTCTTGGAATTCTAAAAGAATGCCAAGAAAAATGATGAGAGAGACACCAAGAAATATAAGTCTTCCAGACTCTATAATATATCTCTCTGGATACAGATTTACGAGCCTGTAACATAGTATTAATCACAGAGTCAGAGAAACCTCTTTGACTAAGAATCAAGCGTTCAATCTCCATACCTTTAAATTTAAGGATTTGAGATCCTGATGGAAAAAAGGACCTTGCGACAGAAGGTCTGGTCATAGCGGAAGAGTCCACGGATGGCAAGAGGCCATCTGGACAAGATCCGCATACCAAAACCTGTGAGGCCATGCCGGAGCTACCAGCAGAACAAACGAGCATTCCTTCAGAATCTTGGAGATTACTCTTGGAAGAAGAACTAGAGGCGGAAAGATATAAGCAGGATGATACTTCCAAGGAAGTGATAATGCATCCACTGCTTCCGCCTGAGGATCCCGGGATCTGGACAGATACCTGGGAAGTTTCTTGTTTAGATGAGACGCCATCAGATCTATTTCTGGAAGCTCCCATATTTGAACAATCTGAAGAAATACCTCTGGGTGAAGAGACCATTCGCCCGGATGCAACGTTTGGCGACTGAGATAATCCGCTTCCCAATTGTCTATACCTGGGATATGAACCGCAGAGATTAGACAGGAGCTGGATTCCGCCCAAACCAGAATTCGAGATACTTCTTTCATAGCCAGAGGACTGTGAGTCCCTCCTTGATGATTGATGTATGCCACAGTTGTGACATTGTCTGTCTGAAAACAAATGAACGATTCTCTCTTCAGAAGAGGCCAAGACTGAAGAGCTCTGAAAATTGCACGGAGTTCCAAAATATTGATCGGTAATCTCACCTCCTGAGATTCCCAAACTCCTTGTGCCGTCAGAGATCCCCACACAGCTCCCCAACCTGTGAGACTTGCATCTGTTGAAATTACAGTCCAGGTCGGAAGCACAAAAGAAGCCCCCTGAATTAAACAATGGTGATCTGTCCACCACGTTAGAGAGTGTCGTACAATCGGTTTTAAAGATATTAATTGAGATATCTTTGTGTAATCCCTGCACCATTGATTCAGCATACAGAGCTGAAGAGGTCGCATGTGAAAACGAGCAAAGGGGATCGCGTCCGATGCAGCAGTCATAAGACCTAGAATTTCCATGCATAAGGCTACCGAAGGGAATGATTGTGACTGAAGGTTTCGACAAGCTGAAATCAATTTAGACGTCTCTTGTCTGTTAAAGACAGAGTCATGGACACTGAATCTATCTGGAAACCCAGAAAAGTTACCCTTGTCTGAGGAATCAATGAACTTTTTGGTAAATTGATCCTCCAACCATGATCTTGAAGAAACAACACAAGTCGATTCGTATGAGATTCTGCTAAATGTAAAGACTGAGCAAGTACCAAGATATCGTCCAAATAAGGAAATACCACAATACCCTGTTCTCTGATTACAGACAGAAGGGCACCGAGAACCTTTGTAAAAATTCTTGGAGCTGTAGCTAGGCCAAACGGCAGAGCCACAAACTGGTAATGCTTGTCCAGAAAAGAGAATCTCAGGAACTGATAATGATCTGGATGAATCGGAATATGCAGATAAGCATCCTGTAAATCTATTGTGGACATATAATGCCCTTGCTGAACAAAAGGCAAGATAGCCCTTACAGTTACCATTTTGAACGTTGGTATCCTTACATAACGATTCAATATTTTTAGATCCAGAACTGGTCTGAAGGAATTCTCCTTCTTTGGTACAATGAAGAGATTTGAATAAAACCCCATCCCCTGTTCCAGAACTGGAACTGGCATAATTACTCCAGCCAACTCTAGATCTGAAACACAATTCAGAAATGCTTGAGCTTTCACTGGATTTACTGGGACACGGGAAAGAAAAAATCTCTTTGCAGGAGGTCTCATCTTGAAACCAATTCTGTACCCTTCTGAAACAATGTTCTGAATCCAAAGATTGTGAATAGAATTGATCCAAATTTCTTTGAAAAAACGTAACCTGCCCCCTACCAGCTGAACTGGAATGAGGGCCGCACCTTCATGTGGACTTAGAAGCAGGCTTTGCCTTTCTAGAAGGCTTGGATTTATTCCAGACTGGAGATGGTTTCCAAACTGAAACTGCTCCTGAGGATGAAGGATCAGGATTTTGTTCTTTGTTGAAACGAAAGGAACGAAAACGATTATTAGCCCTGTTTTTACCCTTAGATTTTTTATCCTGTGGTAAAAAAGTTCCTTTCCCACCAGTAACAGTTGAGATAATGGAATCCAACTGAGAACCAAATAATTTGTTACCCTGGAAAGAAATGGAAAGTAGAGTTGATTTAGAAGCCATATCAGCATTCCAAGTTTTAAGCCATAAAGCTCTTCTAGCTAAAATAGCTAGAGACATAAACCTGACATCAACTCTGATAATATCAAAAATGGCATCACAGATAAAATTATTAGCATGCTGAAGAAGAATAATAATATTATGAGAATCATGATCTGTTACTTGTTGTGCTAAAGTCTCCAACCAAAAAGTTGAAGCTGCAGCAACATCAGCCAAAGATATAGCATGTCTAAGAAGATTACCTGAACACAGATAAGCTTTTCTTAGAAAGGATTCAATTTTCCTATCTAAAGGATCTTTAAACGAAGTACCATCTGACGTAGGAATAGTAGTACGTTTAGCAAGGGTAGAAATAGCCCCATCAACTTTAGGGATTTTGTCCCAAAATTCTAATCTGTCAGACGGCACAGGATATAATTGCTTACAACGTTTAGAAGGAGTAAATGAATTACCCAATTTATCCCATTCTCTGGAAATTACTTCAGAAATAGCATTAGGAACAGGAAAAACTTCTGGAATAACCACAGGAGATTTAAACACCTTATCTAAACGTTTAGAATTAGTATCAAGAGGACCAGAATCCTCTATTTCTAAAGCAATTAGTACTTCTTTAAGTAAAGAACGAATAAATTCCATTTTAAATAAATATGAAGATTTATCAGCATCAATCTCTGAGACAGAATCCTCTGAACCAGAAGAGTCATCAGAATCAGAATGATGATGTTCATTTAAAAATTCATCTGTAGAGAGAGAAGTTTTAAAAGATTTTTTATGTTTACTAGAAGGAGAAATAACAGACATAGCCTTCTTGATGGATTCAGAAACAAAATCTCTTATGTTATCAGGAACATTCTGCACCTTAGATGTTGAGGTAACTGCAACAGGCAATGGTACATTACTAAAGGAAATATTATCTGCTTTAACAAGTTTGTCATGACAATTAATACAAACAACAGCCGGAGGAATAGCTACCAAAAGTTTACAGCAGATACACTTAGCTTTGGTAGTTCCAGCACTAGACAGCGATTTTCCTGAAGTATCTTCTGACTCAGATGCAACGTGAGACATCTTGCAATATGTAAGAGAAAAAACAACATATAAAGCAAAATTGATCAAATTCCTTAAATGACAGTTTCAGGAATGGGAAAAAATGCCAATAAACAAGCTTCTAGTAACCAGAAGCAAAGAAAAATGAGACTGAAATAATGTGGAGACAAAAGCGACGCCCATTCCGGAACGCCGACATTTTTGGCGCAAAAGGACGTCAAAAAATGACGCAACTTCCGGCGACACGTATGACGCCGGAAACAGAAAAGATTTTTTGCGCCAAAAAAGTCCGCGCCAAGAATGACGCAATAAAATGAAGCATTTTCAGCCCCCGCGAGCCTAACAGCCCACAGGGAAAAAAGTCAAATTCTTAAGGTAAGAAAAAATGAATGATTCAAACGCATTATCCCAAATATGAAACTGACTGTCTGAAAATAAGGAATGTTGAACATTCTGAGTCAAGGCAAATAAATGTTTGAATACATATATTTAGAACTTTATAAATAAAGTGCCCAACCATAGCTTAGAGTGTCACAGAAAATAAGATTTACTTACCCCAGGACACTCATCTACATGTTTGTAGAAAGCCAAACCAGTACTGAAACGAAAATCAGCAGAGGTAATGGTATATAAATAAGAGTATATCGTCGATCTGAAAAGGGAGGTAAGAGATGAATCTCTACGACCGATAACAGAGAACCTATGAAATAGACCCCGTAGAAGGAGATCACTGCATTCAAATAGGCAATACTCTCCTCACATCCCTCTGACATTCACTGCACGCTGAGAGGAAAACCGGGCTCCAACTTGCTGTGGAGCGCATATCAACGTAGAATCTAGCACAAACTTACTTCACCACCTCCATAGGAGGCAAAGTTTGTAAAACTGAATTGTGGGTGTGGTGAGGGGTGTATTTATAGGCATTTTGAGGTTTGGGAAACTTTGCCCCTCCTGGTAGGAATGTATATCCCATACGTCACTAGCTCATGGACTCTTGCTAATTACATGAAAGAAAAGCATGATACTGAATGATATGATTATATACATCAATATGAGTTACCTTTGCTTTACATGCATGTTTTTTTTTTCTTAATCAATTGTTTGTATATATATCACGCTGAGGGAGGCTTAGAGGGTATAAATTGCTGGCTTGTAAACATGCTGCGGTGTGTGGTGCTCTGTGCTTAGGGTCATTGTCCATTTGGAAGGTGAATCTTTGCCCAGTCTGAGGTCCTGAGCACTCGACCAGGTTTTCATTAAGGATATCTCTGTATTTAGCTGCAATCAGCTTTTCCTCAACCCTGACCAGTGCCCTAGTCCTTGCTGCTAAAAAACACCAACACAATGCTTCACCGTTTGGATCGTATTGTGCAGGTGATGAATGATGCCTGGTTTCCTCCAGATCATGACGCTTGGAATTGAGGCCAAACAGTTCAATCTTCGTTTCATCATACCAGATAATTGTGTTTCTTACAGCCTGAGAGTCCTTTAGTTTGTTTTTTGTTTTCAAATTCCAAGCGGGCTTTCACATATCTTGAGAGGCTTCTGTCTTGCCACTCTGACATAAAGCCCATATCGGTGGAGTGTTGCAGTGAAGGTTGTCCTTCTGCAAGTTTCTCCCATCTCCACACATGATCTCTGGAGCTCATCCAAACTGATCATCGGGTTCTTGGTCATCTCTCTTACCAAAACCTCTCCCCCGATTACTCAGTTTGACCGGGCGCCCAGCTCTAGTAAGTGGTTTTTCCACACTTCTTCCATTTAAAAATTATGGAGGTCACAGTGCTCTGGAAAACCTTAAATACAGACATTTTTTGAAGCCTTCCCCAGATCTGTGCATTGACACAATCCTGTCTGAGCTCCGCAGGCAGTTCCTTTGAGATCATGGCTTGTTTTGTGCTCTGATACGCATTTTCAGCTGTGAGACCTTATATAGACAGATGTGTGCCTTTCTAAACCACATCCAGTAAATTGAAATTGCCACAGGTTGACTCTAATCAAAGTGTATAAACACATTTAAAGATGATCCAGAGAAATGGGATGGACCTGTGCCAAATGTTTGTGTCATAGCAAAGCATCATCCGATTACAAGAGTCCTTTTCTATCGAAAACCAACAGACAGAAACTCAGTTCTTCACATGCAGAGCTGCCACCTTACCTCCCTACTGAGAGCACTACCACATGGCCAAATGTCAAGGGTTAATCGAAATAACAGTGATGTATCGAAGAAAAATTCACAACTCCAAGACATGGCAATAAAATTTATTGATAGGGGGTACAAATGGGAATACCTACTTGATTGCATAAATGAACACGACAGACCAGCACCAGTGAAAAAAAAGGACTCTTGTAATCGGATGACCTTTGTCCCAAAATATTGTCCAGACACAAAGAACATTGGACATAGCATCAGAAAACAATGGCACATTATCCAGAGTGACCCCACTTTACTGTTCAAAGACTGGGAGAGCCCCAGGGTGGGATTCAAGAGGAATCGGAATCTGAGAGATCAATTGGTCCTAACAGACCCTACACATATGCCAAGTCAACATGGCTGAAAGGTAACAAAAAGGGATGCTTCCGGTGCATAGGATGCACAACATGTAACGTCATGATTCCAGGTTCTACCTTTCATCACCCTGATACCAACCAGAAATTCCATATTCAACATTACATTACGTGAACTACCCCGTTCGTAGTCTATATGATTAACTGTCTTTGTGGCCTTTTTTATATAGGAAAGACGGAAGATGATGCACGTACATGCATGACCAATCACAGGTCTTCCATTAGAGCTGCGATCAATAAGAACAAGAGTGATCAACCCTTGGCCCACCATTTTGCCATAAGTGGGCATACAGTACAAGACCTGTGTTTCAAGCTAATAGACCATGTGCCTATATTACCGAGGGGAAGTGATAGACACCAAAAATTGCTCCAAATAGAGTCTAAGTGGATATTCAAACTCAATACACTACACCCAAAGGGACTAAATGTCAGCCTGGATCTGGATTGGCATTGTTTTCTATAAAGGAGTTACCTGATGAGAAGATATAATTTGTCAATGATGCCCATCAAGTATCCTGGACATACTCAGTGGACACTTCTCTATACTATCATGGACCTAATATATGAGAGTACCACAATCCATAATCTATGAGAGCCACCTTCCCATTTGTAGCAATAGTTTTCAGATACATGGATACTTGGGAATATTTATCCCTTTAAGATATTGGATTTGTATATTTTGTTAGCTCATAGAATATGTGGCAAAACATATATATATATATATATATATATATATATATATATATACACACACACACACACATATATATATATATATATATAAATATATAAATATATATATATATATATATATAAATAGATATTTGACATTATTTTGGCCTTCATATGGCACTTTAGTATACCAGTTGATTTTTCTCTTACTGTATCTCCAGTCATTTTTTGCTACAAGGATACTACTAGGAAGCCGCTAACACAACTATTGCCACTTATTGGCCGATATTTGTATTATAAATACTGAATAAGCTGAGGCCACGCATATGTTCTTTGACACTATGGCCTTATGCATGCTTATCACAGAGCGATGTCTGGGTCCTTGTTATATGCAAATCATATGGTGTATTTCACGTAAATGTATTTGTTATATGCCTATTCTATTTGGCTATATATCTTCCATTTGCTAAAGGTAGCTTCCAGACTTGCATAGCCACAGTTTCAAGCAAGCTATACTTAGCTTTACCGGAGGGGGCGCATGATTTACATGGTAACGGCGTGCAACATCTCAGGAATATCCCTGGACACTGACGTCAGCATTTTGAGCCACTGTAATTGCAAATCCGGAGATGCAGCACGCCACTGACATATAAACTCCGGAGCTGCCCAGACTCCTTACAAGGTAATACTCGGCTTATTTACCTATGTTTATCCTCTTTTAGAAAATCTCGAAATGACTGGTACTAACTACCATAATAAGCTAATACACTATCAGTATGTTTACTTTGTTATTACTAGGTACTTTGTACCTACTCCTGATATAAGAAAATAAAGAAGTTATGCTGATTTAATTGGTGGTGCTGCCTTTTTTTGGACATTTTACAAGGTATGCAGTAACCTTTGGCGTGCACATCAATCTTGTTTTGTTGCTGGATATCATTGAGAATAGTATGTTTACTTCGGTCATCTATTGCTTGATTCCACTAGGGGAACCTGATGCTGCTGAACGTACGTGTGTGTACGTGTGTGTGTGTGTGTGTGTGTGTGTGTGTATATATATATATATATATATATATATATATATTTTTTTTTTTTTTATACATATACATACATACATAGGAGATTTGGTATTTCACTTTATATTTATTTCTATACACACATATGTAAATAGATTATAGATTTTCATTGATTTGCACCATATCCTATAATGTGCACTGTACATATGTTTTTGTATTTAGTATGACATGTATTTACAGATATTGTTTTGGAGGATTGCCATGACTACGGTTTTGGCGCAATTTCACTTCACTGTGGGAGGGGTTTATATTGTTTAAAAAGACTTCTGTGGTTTGTGTTTGCTTGTCTGAGGAAGGGGAATGTGTCCCGAAACGTTATGCTTGTTCTATTAAAGTACACTTAATAAGACCAGAGAGTGCCTCCTTCTATCCTTTATATTTAACTTTTGGCACCCTGGCAGCTGATTACAAGGTGAGAGTGCTCTTTTCTAGACATATATATCTGTTTAATATATATTTTTGCAGCAAAGCTGAATTGAGTAGTAAAAGAAATGCTAAGAAAAATATTTGTCTGTGTCTTTAATAAAATCAAGACTATTTCATCACAAAGGATAATCCAACTTCTGCAATATATCCTAAAACTACCTTATGACAAATAAGAATTACACCAGTGAAGAATTTGATTAAAGGAGTGTTTTCCTATTGTATTATATGAAGTAATATTTGTATATATGGCTTTTAGGCTCAGTAGTTTGTACCTTAAATACATCAAACTCCATTTCATCTGTTTCTTGATACTCTATTAGGAACCATTCTAGCAAGAGCCATTTAATAATTTAGTGGTGCAGTCCTCTGGTTGGGTTTTGTAGGTTTCTTGGATGAGGAATGCTTTTGTAACGGTGTACAACGCTAGCGTGCTCTAAGAGACATCTCATCAGATATTTTAATGGTGTGTATGGCTTTAAAAAGTGTGGTTTTGTAAATATTGGTGATGTTTGTATTGACGTTTAATAATATAATTATCAAAAGTGCTAATTTAGTAACTTTTCTACAGTATTAATAAGTATTTTGCATAATCATGTTTATTAATATACGGCTAGATTACGAGTTTTGCGTTAGCCTTAAAAAGCAGCGTTGGCCGGTCCCAACGCTGCTTTTTAACGCCCGCTAGTATTACGAGTCTTGAAGGTACAGGTGTATTTATTATTATTATTATCGGTTATTTGTAGAGCGCCAACAGATTCCGCAGCGCTATAAACAAAGGCGGAGTACAACAAAATAATTATAGGAATCAAATGGGTAGAGGGCCCTGCCAAGAGTTGCACTGTTGTAGTCAGCTCTTAAGAAGATGATCTACAAACAGCTGGATTCTTAGGCTTACATGCTAAGGGGGTTCAGGGGATAGCAATGGAGGAGAGGAACTGGTATAAAGAAAGGTTAGCGTAGGTTGTATGCATCCCTGAACAGTAGAGTCTTTAGGGAGCACTTGAAGCTTTTAAAACTAGAAGAGAGTCTTGTGGAGCAAGGCAGAGAGTTCCACAAGATGGGAGCCAGTCTGGAGAAGTCCTATAAACGGGAGTGTGATGAGGTGACAAGAGAGGAGGAGAGTAGGAGGTTGTGAGCAGAACAAAGGGGACGGGAGGGAGAGTATCTGGAGACAAGGTCTGAGATATAGGGGGGAGCAGTGCAGTTGAGGGCTTTGTATGTCAGAATGAGAATTTTGTGTTTGATCCTAGAGGAAGCCAGTGAAGAGATTGGCAGAGAGGTGCAGCAGATGAAGAGCAACGTGTAAGGAAGATGAGTCTGGCAGAGGCATTCATTATGGATTGTAAAGTAGCTAGGCGGCAGGTGGGGAGACCAGAGAGGACAGAGTTGCAGTAATCGAGGCGGGAAAGAATGAGAGAGTGGATTAAAATCTTAGTTGTGTCTTGTGTAAGGAAGTGTCTAATTTTAGTGATGTTTTTAAGGTGGAAGCGGCAGGCTTTAGCCAATGACTGAATGTGAGGAGTGAAAGAAAGATGAGTCAAATGTGACCCTGAGACATCGGGCATGCGGGGTAGGGGTAATGATGGAGTTGTCGACAGTTATAGAGACATTGGGGTGGAGAGTTTAGAAGAAGGGGGGGGAAATAAGGAGCTCAGTTTTGGAGAGATTTAGCTTGAGGTACTGAGAGGACATCCAGTTGGAGATGTGAGAAAGACAGTTAGTGACACGGATTAGCAAGGAAGGAGATCGGCATACAAATTATATTGTAAACCGTGGGACTTTATTAGGGAACCTAGTAATGACTGTGACGGATACCCCGGCTACCCCGACTGGGTAGCTCCGCCAAAGGGGTCCTGCTTCCTCCTTGCCGACTGCAGCTATGTAGCTGGCAAGTGACCACAGCCTGTAGCCACCCCTGATGCCTGACAACACCAGTACTCAGGGTCCCACCCTGTGGCAGACTCCAGCTATGCAATCTTTGTCACCAAAAGGTTTAGAAAAAACAGCACACCTTCTTTTATAGTGGGGCACGGAATAAAGGACTTGCCAGGTCCCAAACAATCCAAGTACAAAGTATATTCCAGCCACCAAACTTCTTTAAAAGACCTTTATTTTCACATAGGGTCCTCAGCAGAGAATTACAATGTTTCAAGCCTCAACAGGCTCTTAATCATGTATTATACATGATTAAGAGCCTGTTGAGGCTTGAAACATTGTAATTCTCTGCTGAGGACCCTATGCGAAAATAAAGGTCTTTTAAAGAAGTTTGGTGGCTGGAATATACTTTGTAATTGCAGACTCCAGCTACCCAGACTAGGTAGCTCTTCCAGAGTGTCCTTCTTCTACCTGGAACAGGCTGCTATGTAACTCAGGAAAGTGATTATAGCAGGAGCCCACCCAAATAACTAGACAAACTAGCATTCAGATGAAACAGGAACTGATTTTATTGTACAACATACACTCCTTTTATGCACACAGCTCATCTTGATAACACAGGGAGACAATGCCACAGTTTTCCTGAAATTCCCACCCCTCCAGACTGACCGGCGCCTCCCTAGCAACCATAGTCTCACAGAATCCCAGGACACAGTGGTGACGGTTTTGGGGTGATCCTGGGGGAGCGGCGGCACTTCCAGGATGTCATTTGAAAGCCCTCGGTCCCCAGATGCTGCAGTCCAAAAAGCGGCGTGATTCATTTTTGGGGACCGGAGATACAGCCCGTTGAAGTTATGGGGGTAGGGGTGTCCAAAACCCCCGGTTCCCAAAGCAGCTCCCCTCCGGTAATTCTCCCACCTCTTGTCCTCCCTAGGGGCTACTAATCCCCAAATGAGCGGAGCTCTGGGGTACATGGTTGCTGGAGCGACCAGGGGTAAAGTTAGCGGTTGTTCTGCTGTCCTGTGGCCGACCGGGAGTTCCAGGAGCCTGGACAGCTTGAGAGGGGTTAGGCGGGTGTCCGTTATGAGGCGGCCGATCAGGAGTTCCAGGAGCCCAGCCAGCCTAGGAGGGTTTTCCAGATCATAGACCAGCTCTTTTCTAAACAAGTTTGGAACACAAAACCATGCAACCAAAAGCTTACAGAGATTGTGGTTGCTCTGAGGAGCCCAAAACCACTGAGAAACAACAGGGGTGAGGTTGTAGGGGGGTGGGGGTAGCCTTAGCTATCTGGTATCTGTGACATCTCCCCCCCTTCAGTTCAGCAGACCCGGCTAGACCCTTAACTGGTCGGCCTGGGGCTGTCCAACGGTGGCTCTCCACTTCTCGGTTGCTGGGAGAGGTTATCCCATCTCTCCTGAGCTTGGGGCCTCCTGGGGGGTTCCTGCTGATGTTTATACCCTGCGCCCTGGGTGCAGGGATAGTCACATAAGGCAATGTCCCAAACAAGTTTTCTAAGACCGGCTCCAAAACAATTGCTGTCCCACAAGTTCCAGTGTCCTTAAGTTCCATGGCCACACTGCCTCTCTCTGTAACACTCTGTTTAGTACCGGCTGACCCACCCACAAACAAAGCTAGTGCCGGTTTCCCAGCTGTATTCCCACCCCAGACTGGAGGGGGAGGTTGCTCCTTGGTGGGGCAGGTAAAGCTTGGGTGCCCAAACATGTGGCACCAACTGTATACACTTATACTCCTTGCCCAATGCAATGCCTGCCCTCGGTGAGAAATACTCCGGGACAAGAAAAGGGTAGAGACCCTGCCAAGCTACTGAGGGGAGAGTCCGTCTGTCTCTTCTCCCAAGAAGGAGATCTACCACTGGGGAGGGAGTTCTGCTACCTCCGCTCCATGGGAAACTGTGCTGCCGCTGGGGAGAGAGACCAACTGTCTCCTCTACCAGAAAGGGATTTGGCCGCTGGGGAGAGATATCGATACCCGTCTCTCCCTGCAAGGGCTTCTCTGTAAGGGGAGGGAGGACGACTACCTCCTCTCCCGAAGGATGGATCTGCCGCTGGGGAGAGAGACCAACTGTCTCCTCTACCAGAAAGGGGTTCTGCTTACGGGGAGGGAGGACAACTACCTCCGCTCCCAGGGGATGGCTCTGCCGCTGGGGAGAGAGACCGGCTGTCTCCTTTCCCGGCTCCTGGCTCTGCCACTGGGGAGAGAGACCGACTGTCTCCTCTCACAGGAAGGGGTTCTGTTGACGGGGAGGGAGGATGACTACCTCCGCTCCCAGGGGATGGCTCTGCCGCTGGGGAGAGAGACCGACTGTCTCTTCTCCCAGAAAGGGGTTCTGCTTACGGGGAGGGGACAACTACCTCCGCTCCCAGGGGATGGCTCTGTCGCTGGGGAGAGAGACCGGCTGTCTCCTCTCCTGGCTCTGCCGCTGGGGAGAGAGACCGACTGTCTCTTCTCCCAGGAAGGGGTTCTGTTTACGGGGAGGGAAGACGACTACCTCCGCTCCCAGGGGATGGCTCTGCCGCTGGGGAGAGAGATCAACGGTCTCCTCTCCCGGGAAGGGGTTCTGTTTACGGGGAAGAAGGATGACTACCTACGCTCCCAGGGAATGGCTCTGTCGCTGGGGAGAGAGACCGACTGTCTCTTCTCCCAGCTCTGCCGCTTGGGAGAGAGACTGACTGTCTCCTCTCCTGGGAACGGGTTCTGTTTACGGGGAAGGAGGACGACTACCTCCGTTCCCAGGGGATGGCTCTGCCACTGGGGAGAGAGACCGACTGTCTTCTCTCCCGGCTCCTGGCTCTGCCGCTGGGGAGAGTTATCGACATCCATCTCTCCCTGCAAGGGGTTCTCTGTAAGGGGAGGGAGGACGACTACCTCCGCTCCCGGGTTTCCTGAAGCTGTTACAGGTGCTGGACAGAAGCCGTCGGCTCTCTCCCCTGTTGTCAGCGCTTCTGCTGGGGTGGCTCCCTTGTCCAAGTCTATAAGCTCAGAGCCAGACTGCTGATCAGGATCCTGCAGCCCTGGTTCCCTTTTTCTTTGCTGCCACTCCTCCAAGGTCGAGCTCCATGAATCCCAAAGGGCTGCACCCCAGATCTGTATGCTTCTGGCACGCTGCTTAGCGAGATCTAGCAGCCTCTTGTATTCCTTGACCAGTGCCTCTTCCTGGTCAATTATAAAATCCAGATCTTCCAGCAACCAGGTCTCCTCCAAGAGATCCAGCAGTTCCTCTTGGAGCCCAGAGATATCCTCCAGACCCTGGTCTGTCTCGCTCCCAAACTGTGGGTCCTCTGTCCTTTTTGTAAACAGCAATCCAGTGCCGCCGAAGCCAAAGCCCTCTGTGGGGGAGCCTTCCTCCAGCCATGCCTGCGCTTGCATAGTGAGCCATTGGAGGGCCCGATAGCTGTCCTCCACCCACATCTCTTGCTGGATCAGTCTATGTAGAACAGCTAGCCATTACTTCTTTGGCTGTTCTCCCAGGAAAGGCAGTCTCATGGTCTACCAAACCCGGAATCTCGTGTCATTCGTGGGGAGGACCTTTCCATTTTCCTGCTCCTGTTGCAGAGCCTCCCACCAGAGGTCTCGGAGGGCAAGGTTCCGCCATGCCAGAACGTCCTGTTCCAAACAAGGATCATTTGTTCCGGTCAGCATCTTTTGTACTCTGCCTCCATATTTACCGGCTACTGTGGTACGTCTCCTCTGTCAGTAGAAACTGTGTGAAAGAAGCAGATCCCACCACTGCCAGCCAATGTGACGGATACCCCGGCTACACCGACTGGGTAGCTCCGCCAAAGGGGTCCTGCTTCCTCCCTGTCGACTGCAGCTATGTAGCTGGCAAGTGACCACAGCCTGTAGCCACCCCTGATGCCTGACAGCACCAGTACTCAGGGTCCCACCCTGTGGCAGACTCCAGCTACCCAGACTAGGTAGCTCTTCCAGAGTGTCCTTCCTCTGCCTGGAACAGGCTGCTATGTAGCTCAGGAAAGTGATTCTAGCAGGAGCCCACCCAAATAACTAGACATACTAGCATTCAGGTGAATCAGGAACTGATTTTATTGTACAAGATACACTCCTTTTATACACACAGCTCATCTTGATAAAACAGGGAGACAATGCCACAGTTTTACCGCCATTCCCGCCCCTCCAGACTGACCGGTGCCTCCAAAGCAACCATAGTCTCACAGAATCCCAGGACACAGTGGTGACGGTTTTGGGGTGATCCCCAAATGCTGCAGTCCAAAGAGCGCCGTGATTCGTTATTGGGGACCGGAGATACAGCCTGTTGAAGTTATGGGAGTAGGGGTGTCCAAAACCCCCGGTTCCCAAAGCAGCTCCCCTCCGGTAATTCTCCCACCTCTTGTCCTCCCTAGGGGCTACTAATCCCCAATAGAGCGGAGCTCTGGGGCACATGGTTGCTGGAGCGACCAGGGGTAAAGTTAGCGGGTGTTCTGCTGTCCTGTGGCCGACCGGGAGTTCCAGGAGCATGGACAGCTTGAGAGGGGTTAGGCGTTTGTCCGTTGTGAGGCGGCCGACCGGGAGTTCCAGGAGCCCAGCCAGCCTAGGAGGGTTTTCCAGGTCATAGACCAGCTCTTTTCTAAACAAGTTTGGAACACAAAACCATGCAACCAAAAGCTTACAGGGATTGTGGTTGCTCTGAGGAGCCCAAAACCACTGATAAACAACAGGGGTGAGGTTGTAGGGGGGTGAGGTTGTAGGGGGGTGGGGAGTAGCCTTAGCCATCTGGTATCTGTGACAATGACGTGTAGATTTAGAAGAGAAGGGGAGCAAGGACAGAGCCTTGCGGTACTCCGAAAGAAAGTGGTGATGGGGCAGAGGAGGCCCCAGAGAAGGCTACACTAAAGGTACGGTTTGACAGGTAGGAAGAGAGCCACGAGAGGGCTGTGTCACAGATGCCGAAGGATTGGAGGGTTTGGAGCAAAAGAGGGTGGTCAACAGTGTCAAAGGCTGCGGACAGATCAAGGAGGATAAGCAGAGAGAAGTGGCCTTTTGATTTTGCTGTAAGTAGGTCATTGGTAACCTTAACAATTGCTGTCTCTGTGGAGTGATGGGGGCGAAATCCAGATTGCAATGGGTCAAGGAGGGAGTTTATTGTAAGGAAATGGGATAGGTGTGCATAAGCTAGTTTTTCGAGAAGCTTTGATGCAAGAGGGAGGAGGGAAATAGGGCGGTAGTTGGATGGAGAGGTAGGATCAAGGGAGGGTTTTTTGAGGATAGGTGTGACCAGTGCATGTTTCAGCGATGAGGGAAATATACCGGTACTGAGGGAGAGGTTGAAAGTGTGTGTGAGTATAGGGGTAAGGGTGGCAGAGAGGGAGGGGATTAGCTGTGAGGGGATGGGGTCAAGGGGACAGGTAGTGAGGTGAGAGCGCAGTATAAGTGCCAAAACTTCTTCCTCAGTAACAGGGGAGAATGAGCTAAGTTTAAGGTTATGTGGGTTGTGGTTGATTGAGAGCATTTGAGGGGGTGAGAGAATTGAATTATGTTGAGAGCTGATTTCATTTCTGATGGAGTCAATTTTGTTATTGAAGTGGTTGGCAAAGTCTTGAGCTGAAAGAGAAGTTGTATTAGGAGGTGGGGGAGGGCGGAGAAGAGTATTGAAAGTGGAGAACAAATGTTTTGGGTTTGAAGAAAGATTAGAGATAAGAGTAGAAAAGTAGTGTTGCTTATGGAAATTAAGGGCAGAATAGTAGGAGATCAAGATAAATTTGTAATGTTGAAAATCGGCTAAACTCCTAGATTTTCTCCAGTGCCGCTCAGCAGTACGGGAACATCTGCGTAAGTATCGTGTCAGAGGACTATGCCAGGGCTGAGGATGAGTGTTTGATTTCCGAGCTATGGTAAGAGGGGCTAGATTGTCAAGGACGGATGTAAGGGTGGAATTATAGTGGCAGATAGATTGGTCAGGGCAGGAAAAGGAGGAGAAGGATGAGAGGAGAGGTTTGAGGGAATTAGAAAGCTGTTGTTGATCTAATGACATAATGCTGTATGTAGGGAGGGATGATATGTTGCAAGTAAGGAGATGGTGGTCAGAAAGAGGGAGTTTGTGAAGTTTGAGAGAGTGCATCAATAGCTAAAGATCAGGTCAAGGGAGTGACCATCTTTGTGAGTGGGAGAATTAGTCCATTGTGACAAACAGAAAGAGGAAGTGAGTTGCAGAAATTTGTTTTGCAGAGGAGGCAGTGGGATTGTCAAGAGGGATGTTGAAGTCACTAAGAATGAGGGAAGGGGTGTCTGAGGAAAGCAAATAAGGTAGCCAGGCAGCCAAGTGATCTAGAAATTGAGTTGAGGAGCCAGGAGGATGGTATATGACTGCAACACGTATAGAAAGAGGAGAGAATAAGTGAATCATGTGGGTTTCGAATGAGGAAAATGTGAGGGAAGAGATGGGATGTATTTGTTGAAAGGTGCAACGAGAGGAAAGTAAAATACCTACACCACCTCCTTGTCTATTACCAGACCTAGGAGTATGGCTGAAGTGGAGACCCCCATGTGACAGAGCAGCAGTGGATGCTGTGTCTAGGGGAGAGAGACAGGTTTCTGTTAGGGCCAGAAGGTTGAGGCAGCGGGAGATGAAGAGGTCATGTATAGAAGTGAGCTTGTTGCAAACAGAGCAAGAGTTCCAGAGTGCACAAGTGAAAGGGGTAGTGGCTTTTGATGCAAGAGGAATGTAAGGTTGTCAGGTTTTTTTTTGAGTCTGTGGGATGGTACACATGGATGTGCACGGCTAGGCAGTTGTTGTGGACCAGGATTAGGGGAGATGTCACCAGCAGTTATTAAAAGCAAGAGGGAGAGCGACATGAGATGAGATACAGATTTGCAGTAATGAGACTGCTTTTGAGACAGGGTGCAGGGGGGAGATAGTGTACCGCTCACTTTTTTGGCCAGACTTGGAAATACCGCAAATCCACTTACGTAAATTGCGTATCCTCTTTTTTCAATGGGACTTGCATAGCGCCTGTATTACGAGTCTGCCAAAAAGTGAGCGGTAGACCCTCTCCTGTCAAGACTGGTACCGCATTTTAAAGTCAGTAGTTAAGAGTTTTATGCTACGGCGTTGTAGTGTAAAACTCTTAACTAAAGTGCTAAAAAGTACACTAACACCCATAAATTACCTATTAACCCCTAAACCGAGGCCCTGCCACATCGCAAACACTAAAATAAATTTTTTAACCCCTAATCTGCTGAACCGGACATCGCCGCCACTATAATAAATATATTTACCCCTAAACCACCGCACTCCCGCCTCGCAAATATTAGATAAATATTATTAACCCCTAATCTGCCGTCCCTAACATCGCTGACACCTACCTACATTTATTAACCTCTAATCTGCCGCCACTATACTAAAGTTATTAACCCCTAAGTCTAAGTCTAACCCTAGCCCCCCTAACATAAATGTAATTTAAATAAATCTAAATAAAATTCCTATCATTAACTAAATAATTCCTATTTAAAACTAAATACTTACCTGTAAAATAAACCCTAAGCTAGCTACAATATAACTAATAGTTACATTGTATCTAGCTAAGGGTTTATTTTTATTTTACAGGCAAATTTGTATTTATTTTAACTAGGTAGAATAGTTACTAAATAGTTATTAACTATTTAATAAACTACCTAGCTAAAATAAAGACAAATTTACCTGTAAAATAAAACCTAACCTAAGTTACACTCAGCCAATAGAATGCACTCAATATCGTATGGATGAAGATAGAAGATGCCGTCTGGATGAAGACTTCTGCCCGTCTGGAGGACCACTTTTGCCGGATTCGTTGAGGACTTTGGCCTGGTTGGATGAAGACTTCTCCCGGTAAGGTGATCTTCAAGGGGTTAGTGTTAGGTTTTTTTAAGGGGGGATTGGGTGGGTTTAGAGTAGGGTTGGTTGTGTGGGTGGTGGGTTTTAATGTTGGGGGGGATTTGTAATTTTTTTACAGGTAAAAGAGCTGATTACTTTGGGGCAATGCCCCGCAAAAGGCCCTTTTAAGGGCTATTTGTAATTTAGTGTAGTGTAGGGCTTTTTTTGGGGGGGGGGCTTTTTTATTTTGTTAGGGGGCTTAGATTAGGTGTAATTAGTTTAAAAATCTTGTAATTTGTGAATTATTTTCTGTAATTTAGTGTTTTTGTTTTTTGTACTTTAGCTAATTTTATTTAAATAGTATTTAGTTTAGGGAATTAATTTAATTATAGTGTAGTGTTAGGTGTTAGTGTAACTTAGGTTAGGTTTTATTTTACAGGTACTTTTGTGTTTATTTTAGCTAGGTAGTTTATTAAATAGTTAATAACTATTTAGTAACTATTCTACATAGTTAAAATAAAGACAAACTTGCCTTTAAAATAAAAATAAACCCTAAACTAGATACAATGTAATTATTAGTTATATTGTAGCTAGCTTAGGGTTTATTTTATAGGTAAGTATTTAGTTTTAAAAAGGAATAATTTAGTTAATTATAGTAATTTTATTTAAATTATATTTAAGTTAGAGGGGTTAGGGTTAGACTTAGGTTTAGGGGTTAATATGTTTATTATAGTGGCGGCGACGTTGGGGGCGGCAGATTAGGGGTTAATAAGTGTAGGTAGGTTGCGTCAACATTTGGGGGCGGCAGATTAGGGGTTAATAAATATAATGTATGTGTCTGCGATGTTGGGGGCAGCAGATTAGGGGTTCATAAGTATAATGTAGGTGGTGGCGGTGTCCGGAGCGACAGATTAGGGGTTAATAAGAATATTGCAGGTGTCGGCGATGTCGGGGACGGCAGATTAGGGGTTAATAAGTGTAAGATTAGGGGTGTTTAGACTCAGGGTTCATGTTAGGGTGTTAGGTGTAGACATAACTTTTATTTCCCCATAGGAATCAATGGAGCTGGGTTACTGAGTTTTACGCTGCTTTTTGGCTGTTAGACTTTTTTTCAGCCGGCTCTCCCCGTTGATTCCTATGGGGAAATCGTGCATGAGCATGTTACACTAGCTTACCGGTGACAGCGCTGGTATTGGAGTGCGGTAATGAGCAAAATTTTGCTCAACGCTCACTTCTTGTCTTTTAACGACGGGTTTGTAAAAACCCATAATACCAGCGCTGTAGGTAAGTGAGCTGTGAGCATAAACTGCTCGTTAGCACCGCATAGCCTCTAACGCAAAACTCGTAATCTAGCCGATAGTTTTTAGGTTCTACACCTTATAACAATACAGTAAAAAAGCAAAATGTATTAAATATTTTCCCGATTTAATTTGATATTAACCTAAGTCTCCCTGTAAGAAAATGGAACAAGCACAATTTTCAAATGTATTCTACAGCAAAAAAAAAAAAATGCCTATTGCAATAATGTTGTACTTTCAATAATGAAATACTTTGTGTATTGAATTTTGGGTTTGAAGGCCCTTTTAGAAAGCAAATATTTAATCTCAGGAATCATGTAAATCGCCTATTATCATTTTACCTAGCAGAATATGCTCAAAAGAACTACCAAAAAGCTTGAGCAAGGATGAAATTCAAATCGAAATTTCACTTTTCAAGTTGTATTTATAGGGCCATTATAGTAATTTTCAACTACAGCATTTTCCAAAAGTTCATTATTGTTATACATTTTCATTAATATTAAATCTTATTTACTGTTTTAAAGATAATTATTTTACAAATCCTAATTGCTTTCACTGCCCATATTTGCAGATTCCAGATCCAATAACTTACTAAGTCGGATGACCGACATGTAAATCAGAGCAGTTCATTGTTCATGCAGCTCCTCTGCCCAATTCCTAAGACACGCAGGCGGCAGCATTACAGCAACCTGTCAGTCTAAAGCTAAACCGGGCTCCTCTTTGTGTGTTCACTTGCGAGCTATGGTTGCTATAGCAACTGTTATAGCGTTCTGCACTCAGTTCTCTTCTATAGCTATTTTGGATCCTTAGACAACGTACTGTTGCGCGCGCGCACACACTCCAGTGTCTGATCAGCAAAGCAATACTGATTGGACAAGAGAGGAAAAAAACATTACCTATTTCTAGGGGCGTTTTAGAGCAGTGGCGTAACTAGGGGGGTGTGGACCGCTACCGGGTGACACCCTCCAGGGGGCCAGGGGGTGACACCACCAGCCAGAATTCTTTTTTTTTTTTTTTAAATTCTATTGAAATTCAAAGAAATACAATGTAGAGTTGTATATATTTTTTTTGATTAGAGGGGCCAGCAGTTGTGAACATTAGTGGGACTGGGGAAGTTGTAGGCACACTTAATTTTTTTGCCCCTTGAGCCTGCGCCGCAATTTCCACAAATAGCTTTCCAGGCTGCTTTTGCTTGTTTGTACTTTGCTCCTCCCCTGCCCAATTTCACTATGAATGTTGTGGGCATGCCGTGGGTCTTGCGAAGTTGCGCTGCTAGCCTAAACCTACCTGCCTATCTCTGCTCACTGCCCAGTGACGTGTGGAGCAGTGGAGTCATTCACTGCTGTGCTGTCTCTCTAAACGGGAATTGGGAAATCATGAGGGGGATGCCTGGCACCTGATCGCATGACTGTCTGACACTGTCTCTAAAGTGAAGGAGCCACGTATGATGCCCAGCAGACGGGTACAGTTACGGTATACTAAGTGCACACTGAAGAGGTAGTAGGGGAGGGCGAGCAGGGGTCTGGTGGTGGGCAGAGTGCAGAGGTGATTGGCCATAAGAAGCGGTAGGCACGCGGGCCGGGGCTGTGCACTGACAGACTTGGAACAGAGTCAGAGAGCAGAATTTTCAAAGTTCGCACACCTAAAGATTTTCTTTGGTGATTTATTTGCACTGTTGCTGAGCCAGGGAGCAGCTCTAGGCATGAGCTTTATCATTAATGCAATACAGTTTACATATTTTATATGTGTGTGTGTGTGTGCATCTGAGTGTTTTTATGTGTGTATACCAGTGTTTTTGTATTTGTGTGTGTCTGCTTTCTGTCCATTGGAGAATTTTGCCTTTTCTATGAAATCCTCTTCTTGCAGAAAAAAAAAAAAACATCACTGGGGGTGACATCATAACTTACCGCACTGGGTGACACCAACCCTAGTGACGCCACTATTTTCGAGAAGATCTTTGCGGGACTATTTTATCTACTTTGAGGTATGATTTAGGGTATTAGAAATACTCGTTTTAAATTAAAAAAAATAGGCGATTCAAAAAAAAAAAAAAAAAAATATATATATATATATATATATATTAAAAGCAAGGCTGTTTAAATTAAGAGTAAGACATTTTAAGAAAGCATGGTTTTCTTACTCTAAAAACACAGAAATGTGTTCAGACTTTAATGGAAGCAAAAAAATTATAATTTTTTTTAATAATAGATATTCCTATGTCGATATTAAAGTGCTTTTTGCCAAAAAAAAACAAAAATAGGCGATTCAATTAAAAATATAATTTAATGGTATACAAATTAGGGGAGTTTATTATGGACCTTTAAGGTGTGCAACTTTAACCTCTTGGTTGCAGTCATCATACACATCCATTCTCCAGGCAGATTTTGAAGTAGACTACAGTCTCAAGGGCTAAGAGGAAAACAAAAGGGGACTCCTGTCTGTACAGGATTTTTACAGAAAAGGAGTCAGAATAACCTTAGAAGCAAATGTATGCCTCATGCCCAGACTCTGACCACAGGCAATTATTATTATAATCTAGAGATTCTGAGCACACAGAAACTATACCCCTTTGAGAAAGGAATAATGTACCAACTACAAGAATATATTTTGGATTGAAAGTACAAGCTATTTGCAAAAGGAATGCTTTTTATATTGCTTGGCCTTATTCCAATTTTATTTAATGACATTCCCAAAAAGATTTGGACAATCTACAACAGCAGAATCTTCTAAAAACCAAATCCAACAGATTTATATATCAAAGTAAAGAGACCCCCAGAAATGTAAAATCTGTTTAAAACAGAGAACCCACTTGTAAAAACAAAGGCTTTTTTAAAAAAAAAAAAAAAAAAAAATTGTATACACAGGAGCCCTGAAGAATGACCTATCCTCAAAGGGAATAGAATTCATATGGCTGAAGAGAAAATTGACAAGTCCACCTAGAAAAGGATGCCCCAAGGCTCTACAATAAAAGCTGATAAAGGGAACATCTATAAAACTCAGAAAACGGAATAAAATAAGTTGTGTTGTGTAGTAGCCTATTCCTAGGTAAAAAAAAAATACAATAATGCCTCAGGAATAATAACAAATTATGCTTACCTGATAATTTCATTTCCATCTGTATGGAAAGAGTCCACAGCTGCATTCCTTACTTTTGGGAAATACTTAACCTGGCCACCAGGAGGAGGAAAAGACACCCAGCCAAAGGCTTAAATACCGCCCCCACTTCCTCATAACCCCAGTCATTCTGCAGAGGGAACAAGGAACAGAAGGAGAAATATCAGGTGCCAGAAAAAAATTTTTTTAGGGCCGCCCACCAGAGAACACGGGCGGGAGCTGTGGACTCTTCCCATACAGATGGAAATGAAATTATCAGGTAAGCAAAATTTATGTTTTCCATCTTAATATGGGAAGAGTCCACAGCTGCATTTCTTACTTTTGGGAAACAGATACCCAAGCTCTAGAGTACACGGAATGCTAACGGCAGGGAAAAATGAGAGGCGGACCCAATTTGAGGGCACCAGAGCCTGCAAAACCTTTCTCCCGAAGGCTGCTTCAGCAGAAGCAAAAACATAAAATGTGTAAAATTTTGAAAAAGTATGTAAGGAGAACCAGGTAGCCGCCTTACAAATCAGATCCATAGAGGCCTCATCCTAGAAGGCCCAAAAGGAAACCGCTGCTCTCATAGAATGAGCCGTAATCCATAGAGGAGGCTTATGTCCCGCCGTCTCTATGCGAAACGGATGACACTCCTCAATCAAAAAGGTAAGTAAGTCGAAGAGGCCCTCTGACCCCTACGCTTCCCGGAGAGAGAGCAAACAGAAAAAGAGCTTTGTCCAAATTCCTTTGTGGCCCGAAGGTAGAACTTCAAGGCACAAACCACATCCAAAAATAGGTTGTAAACGTTCCTTCGACGAAGGAGGATTAGGACATAAAAAAGGAACCACAATCTCTTGATTGATGTTGCGAATTGACACAACCTTAGGAAGAAACCTAACTTGGTTCGTAAAACAGTCTTATTTGCATGAAAAGCCAGATACGAAGGGACACATTGCAAAGCAGAAATCACAGATACTCTGCATGCATAAGCAATATCCAGTAGAAAAGGAACCTTCCCAGACCACAATTTTGTGTCTACTTCATGCATAGGCTCCAACAGAGCCCGATGCAACACTTTAAGAACAAGATTTAAACTCCAAGGAGGAGCCTAGATCTAAACACAGGTCTGATACCAGCAGAGCCTTAACAAATGGCTGCACATCTGGAAGCTCAACGAACCTTTTGTGCAGTAACACAGACAGGGCCGAAAACTGTCCCATCAGGGGACTTGCAGAAAAGGCCCTTCTCCAGTTCATCCTGGAGAACAGAATAAGTAGGCCCTCCACACCTTATGATAGATGCGACGAGCAACCATCTTACGAGCTTGATGAGAATAAAAATAACTCAATCAGAAACCCCTCTCTTGGATAGGACTAAGCGTTCAATATATCCACGCAGTCAGTCTCAGAGAATCTAGACAATGATGAACAAAGAAACCTTGGTCAGCAGATCCCTGCGACAAGGTAACTTCCACGGAGGAGATGATGACATCCCCATTATATCCGTGAACCATATCCTTTGCGGCCAAGATGGAGCAATCAGTATCACTGACGCCTTCTTGACTAGAGACACTACATTAGTAAGTAGTGGTAACGGCCAGAAAGATTAAATTAGATTGAACCTCCAAGGCACCGCTAATGCATCTGTTAGCTCTGCATGAGGATCCCTGTACCTCGATCCATATCTGGGTAGCTTGGTATTGAGACGTCATAAGATCTTCCTTTAGCAAATCTCTGCAAACACTCGGAATGGAGAGACCATTTCCCCGGATGAAAGGATTGTCTGCTGAGGAAATCTGCTTACTAGTTGTCCACACCCTGAATGTGGATCGCTGACAGAGAACAAATGTGGGTCTCCCCCACACCAGAATCTGAGATACTAGGGAACTTCTCGTTCCCCCCTGATGGTTGATGTAAGCCACAAGGATATATTGTCTGATTGGAAACTGAAAAACTGGGACGAACCCAGCAGAGGCCAAGCCTTCAGAGCATTGTATATTGCCCGAAGATCCAAAATGTGGTCAGGAGGGAGCTTTAACTCCTGAGACCATAGGCCCTGTGCCTTCCTGGCACCCCAAACAGCTCCCCATCCTGACAGACTTGCAACCGTAGTCACAATCACCCAGGATGGTCTTAAGACGGACGTCCCTCAGGACAAGTGATCCGGATAGAACCACCAAAAGAGTGATTCTCTTGATCGGTTGTCCAGAGAAATCTGTTGTGACAGATATGAATGACCATAGTTCCTCTACTTCAGCATGCGCAGTTGCAACAGTCTGAGGTGAAACCTAGCAAGGGAAATTATGTCCATGCTGGACACCATGAGACCAAGCACCTCCATACACCGAGCCACAGTTGGACTTAAGGAGATCTGGGAAGCAAGATGTGTTGAAGCTAGCTTGCAGCATCTCTGGTCTGATAGAATTATTCTCATATCTATGGAGACTATTATAGTACCGGTGATTTGACCCTGGTACTTGACACAAGAGAACTCTCTCTAGATTATTTTCCATCCATGGGAACGAAAAAGACAGAGGAGAGATTCTGAATGGTAAAATTTCTTGAAGCCGTAGCTAGATCAAACGGAGGGGTAATAAACTGGGAGTGCTGGTCCAGTAATGCAACCTCAGGAACTGGAAGTGGTCCTAGAGGATTGGTACATGAAGGGAGCATCCTTCAGATCTATCGTGGTCATGAACTGCCCCTCTCGAACGAGTGGAAGAATGGCCCTTATTGTCTCCATCTTGAACGAGGGGACATATAAAAGAAAATTTATGCTTACCTGATAAATTTATTTCTTTTTTAACACAATGAGTCCACGGATCATCATAATTACTAATGGGATATTCACCTCCTGGTCAGCAGGAGGAGGCAAAGAGCACCACAGCAGAGCTGTTAAATAGCTCCTCCCTTCCCTCCCACTCCAGTCATTCGGCCGAAGTTAGGAAGAGAAAGGAAAAGCCAAAGTTCAGAGGTGTCTGAAGTTTACAATAACCCACAACCTGTCTAAAAAACACAGGGCGGGCCGTGGACTCATCGTGTCAAAAAATAAATAAATTTATCAGGTAAGCATAAATTTTCTTTTCTTTTTTATGACACGATGAGTCCACGGATCATCATAATTACTAATGGGATTCAATACCCAAGCTAGAGTACACAGATGATACGGGAGGGACAAGACAGAGAACCTAAACGGAAGGCACCACTGCTTGAAGAACCTTTCTCCCAAAAGCTGCCTCAGCCGAGGCAAAAGTGACAAATTTGAAGAACTTTGAAAAAGCGTGAAGAGAAGATCAAGTTGCAGCCTTGCAAATCTGTTCCACAGAAGCTTTATTTTTAAAACGCCCATGAGGAAGCAACAGCCCTCGTGGAATGAGCCGTAACTCTCTCGGGAGGCCACTGTCCAGCAGTCTCATATGCAAAACGTATTATACTCCTCAGCCAAAAAGAAAGAGAAGTAGCCGTAGCTTTCTGTCCCTTACGTTTTCCTGAGAAAAACCACAAAAAAAGAAGACTGACGAAAGTCCTTAGTCGCCTGTAAAGAAAATTTTAAAGCACGGACCACGTCCAAATTGAAAAGAAGTCCTTCCTTCTGAGAAAAAGGATAAAGACACAAGAAAAGAACAACAATCTCCTGATTAATGTTCCGATCAGAAACAACCTTAGGAAGAAATCCTAATTTAGTACATAAAACTACCTTATCTGAATGCAAATAAGATAAGGAGACTCATACTGAAAAGCCAAGAGCTCTGACACTCTCCGAACAGAAGAAATAACAACAAGAAATAAAACTTTCCAAGATAACAACTCAATATCTAAAGGTTAGACCCTTGAAGAACTCTGAAAACTAGATTCAGACTCCATGGAGGAGTAACTGGTATGAACACAGGCCTGATCCTGACCATGGCCTGACAAATTGATTGTACATCTGGAACATCAACCAGGCATTTGTGTAACAAAAAAGAGAATTATTACTCCTTAGGGAACTTGACGATAAACCTTCCTCCAAACCCTCTTGGAGAAAAGACAAAATTCTAGGAAACCTATCTACTCCATGAGTAGCCCATGGATTCACACCAATAGAGATATTAACGCCATGTCTTATGCTAAATTTGACTAGTAACAGGCTTTTGAGCCTGAATCATGGTCACAATGACCGAGTCAGAAAAACCCTGTGTGGATAATAATGAGTGAATCTCCAAGCAGTCAGTTTCAGATAAACCAGACTTGGGTGAAGAAGGGGCCTTGAATTAGAAGGTCCTTTCTCAATGGAAGCCTCCAAGGTGGCAGAGATGACATGTCCACCAGATCTGCATACCAAATCCTACAAGGCGAAGTTGGTGCTATGAGTATCACCAAAGTCCTCTCCTGCTTGATTCGTGTAATGACCCAAGGAAGAAAAGCAAACGGAGGAAAAGCTGGAGAACACTTGTTGCACCTCCGGGATGTAGCTTGCCAACAGGTAGCAAGAACATGCCTCCGCCCACTGAATTATTTTGGATACCTCTGTCATCGGTAAGGAACTCCCCTGATGATTGATGTAAGCCACTGACATCATGTTGATCGACTGGAACCTGATAAACTGGACCAAGGCTAACTGAGGCCAGGCCAGAAGAACATTGTAGATCGCTCTCATTTCCAGAATGTGTATAGGAAGAACAGACTTTGGCTGAGCCCAAACCCTCTGAACCCTTAGGAAGCTTCAGACTGCTTCCGTAGAAGGCTGGCGTCTTATCACAATCACCCAAGATGGTCTGAGAAAGCAGGTTTCCTGGGAGAGATGATCCAGAGACAACCACCATTGAAGAGAATCCCTTGACAAATCTGTATAATCTCCGATCCATTGCCTGAGCATGCTTAACTGCAGAGGTCTGAGATGGAACCGAGTAAACGGGAAGATGTCCATTGCCACCACCATCAGCCTGATTATCTCCATGCACTGAAAGCCTAGGAGTGGACTGAAGGGCTAGACAAGTATCGATAATCTTTGAATTCCTGACTGCTGTCAGAAAAATCTTCATTGATATGGAATCTATTATGGTTCCCAAGAAAGTAACCCCAGTGTTTGGGACTAAGGAACTCTTTTCCAAATTTACCTTCCACCCGTGAGATCGCAGGAAGGATAACACTAAGTCCATGTGAAATCTTGTTTGTTGTAAGGATGGCGCCTGGACTAGGATGACGTCCAGATAGGGCGCCACTGCAATGCTCCGTAACCAAAGCACCGTCAACAGCGATCCCAGTGCCTTAGTGACAACTCAGAGCTGTGGCAAGACCAAAAGGAAGAGCCACGAACTGGAAACGTTCGTCCAGTAAGGCAAACCTTAGAACTTGAGACGATTCTTGTGAATAGCACATGAAGGAACGCGTCCTTTAACTCCACTCATAAATTGACCCTCTTGGATCAAGGGAAGAATGGAACGAATAGTTTCCATCTTGAAGGACGGTACACTAAGAAATTTGTTTAGACTCTTGAGATCTAAAAAGTGGACTGAAGGTTCCCTCTTTTTTGGGAACCACACACCGATTGGAATAAAAAACCCAGACCCTGTACCTGTATTGGAACTGGAACAATCACTCCCAGGTCTAAGAGGTCTCCTTACGCAGTGTAAGAACGCCTCTCCGCTTGACTGATCTGCAGATAATCTTGAAAACAGAAACCTGCCTCTGGGAGGAAAACTTTTTAACTAATTTGTATCCCTGGGAAACTATTTCTACTGCCCAGGGATCCTCAACATCTTAAACCCAAGTCTGAACGAGGAAGGAAAATCCGCCCCCTACATGATCCGGTCCCGGATCGGAGACATTTCCTTCATGCTGTGTTTGATTCAACAGCAGGCTACTTGGATTTTTTTTGTTGTTGAAATTCTTTAAATTTCAAAAGAGATTATTTCCATCAAGCCAGGTCCCAACAAGTTCTTCCCCTTGTAAGAAATCGCTAAAAGCTTAGACTTAGAGCATCCATCCATAGAACAAGGCTCTAACCATAAGGTTCTGTGAGCTGGAACAGAGAAACCTGAAACCTATGCTCCCAGTGTGATAACTTTAAAGGAAGAATTCAAAATAAAGGAATTAGCCAATTTGCTTTTAACCTATCCTGGGTTTTTATCCAGGGAAGTTTCTGACTTAGTAGCATCAGGCCAATATGCCGTCAAACTACTTCTTCCACCCTAGGGAATATTTGCCCAGACTCCGTAGCTGAGTCGGCCATGGAGAACATGTTTTTAAATATAGGGAATGCTGTCTCTTCCATTCCTTATAACTTACTGGACGCACTAGAATAGATTACGCCAGTAGTGTTGGAGTCGCCCAGGGTAGCTAAAACCTCCTAAAGTAACCAATGGAGGTGTTTAAACTAAAAAAAACAACCTCAGGATCAAATAAATATAGTATTCATCTGAGTCTGAGAATTCTCTCTCAGATAATCCTGAAGTATCTTCCTCTTTCAGTTAACAGGGAAGAACCATTCAGAAAAGGCACTACTGAATCAATCACCCTAAATGATTGAAAATAATTCCTCTAGTAATGTTTTTCTACCACGTGGGAAAAAAGATAGAATGCATGAAATGCAGAGTAACTCTGGGTGGAGTGTGAGAGGAAACGCAGGACACTGCATGAGGGCCATAAAAATTTTGTGAGACACTATAGGATAAAATTGTGGAATAGATTGACCATTGTCAACAGAAAGAGAGAAATCTTTTAATAAAAATTAACACATAAAAAAATGTTAATGTCTCTTTAAATTTACAAAGTAACTATATTTTGTGTGTTCTTATTCCATCCTATCACAAAGGATGAATTTTACAAATAAACAGTTGAAATTCTTTTAATAAAAATTAAAAGATAAAAAATGTTACTCTCTCTTTAAATTTAAAAGTAACTTCTTATTTCCGAGCACAGAAACAAGCAAATTAGCATGTCAACATTGCTGTCCATAAACATCGTCATGACATTAAGGAAACAATGTCTTGTGCTGCAATTCCAGATGGTAAATAGCAAGGAACCGCAGGGCACTGCATGTGAGTAGAAAAATGAATGCACACTTGTTTAATCACCCTGCCTCACGTATAGCAGAATAATGAATTAAAATGAACTTAACCAATTGCAAATAAAATCAGAATATGGCAAATGGTACTGTCCCTTTAAATGTTAAAAAGAAACGCATTTTTATTATAATGAAGTCAAACATTGAAGATGTATGAGGAACTTTCCATCTATACCCTCAGTTTGACCAAGCTGAAGAGTCAGACAATCTGCCTACACGAAAGCTGAACTATTGTAGCGCTGACTGAAGCGCAATCATTTAGACCAAAATTCTCTCTGCATCTTCCGATAACCGGAAGTGACAAGAAGGAAGAGTCTCTCTCTGCACGGCGCCACCCTCCACTCCTAGCGCAAATCCAATTGTCAGGAGGGAGGAGAGAAAACCTTGGCGCCGTCTAACAACTCCGCCCCTCGTGGGCGTCATCCAATTTACCTCCCGGTCGCCATTGTTCTGAGTAAAGGTGCCGGGAGTAAAAGGCTAAAACTTCAGACTTAAGTTAAAGGATGCGACACCGCTGCTTATCGCGGTAACGTCGCACACACAGTACCTACACTGGTAGCCTAAATGAATAAAAGGCAAACATGTAATCTCCCGGTCGCCATTTTCACCCCCGAGATCAAGCAGACAGACTGACCAGCAACATGTGACTAAGTTGCAGTCCTTTAGTGTCCGGTCTATTTTACCCCAACAGAGTATTAGGGGTCCATGAGTAAACCCAAATATAAATGTAAGCAGAAATACTGATTCTTTCACCCAGGCAGTTTTTCCTTTGTTAGTAGCCAGGGGAAAGAAAGATAAGCCAGTGCCTGCGTCCTAACTGCCTAAATATCCCCTGCTAAAACTAGGGGAGTCTGAGGCCAAGTTAACTGAGGTTTTTTCAAATGTAAATTTAAGAAAGTGCCCAAACTTACCTCATGTTTTGCCTGGCAGTAAGGCAGTACCCAGGTTTAAGAGACCCTCTCCCTCCCATGGACCTGGAAAGAAAACAAAAGTCCTGAGTAAAATGCTTCAGGTTTTCTTAGTCAGGGCAGCATCAGTATGGGAGGCGCAGTGAGAATTATGTCCCACCAGTTCCCATTGCTCTAAAGCCACCAAAAGCTCTACTGTAGAGACTGATATGGACTACGGCTGCACCATAGAACAAAGCAGCACACTCTGGCACTACTTAGAAAAGATTCTTCAATCAAGATTTTTTTTTTTTTTTTTTTTAAACACCTCACTTTACCTCTTCTTATCACTAACGTAGGCAAAGAGAATGACTGGAGTGGGAGGGAAGGGAGGAGCTATTTAACAGCTCTGCTGTGGTGCTCTTTACCGCCTCCTGCTGACCAGGAGGTGAATATCCCATTAGTAATTATGATGATCCGTGGACTCATTGTGTCATAAAAAAGAAACTTGATTAAGCACTTTAGGTCCAGAATCGGACGGAAAGTTTCCTCCTTTTAAGGGACCACGAAAAGGTTTGACTAGTATCGCAAACCTCTCACTGCGATAGGCACTGGGACAATAACTCCTAAGACGACAAATCCCGTACACACCCCAGAAAGGCTTCGCTCCTTACTGTGTCAGGAAGACAGAAGGAATCTGCCCTTGGGTGGCTGAGACTTAATACCTATTTAAAAACCTTGAGCTATGACCTCCGGGACCCATGGATCCTACACCAAGCGACTGAAAAGAGCGACATACTGCCCCTACACGATCCAGAAGAGGACAGGGGACCAACTTAGAATTGGCAGGCTTCTTGCTCTGCTTGGATTTATCCAGGACTGAGCCGGTTTCCAAGAGCTCTTGGTTTGCTCTGGCTTAGCGGAGGACAGCTGACATGGGCTTTATCAGAAAGAAAGAAACGACAATCGTCCCTTATACTAGTTCATATACTCTTGTGGTAGGAGGGCAATCTTACCCCCTGTGACAGTGGAGATAATCAATTCCAGGCCTGGACCAAACAAAATCATTCCCTTCAAGGGGAGGAAGAGGTCTAGACTTAGAAGTCAAATCCGCAGACCATGACTTCAGCCAGAGCCCAATGGGCCTCAACAGAAAAAGCTGAAGCCATAGCATAGCGAATAATCTGTCCAGATAAAAGAATTAGCAACCCTCAAGGCCGTAAATCATTCCTGAGGAATGTCGAGGGGACTCACCACCTCGATCAAATCCTATAAGGAGTCACAACAGAAGTTAGTTTCTCCAGCAATCGCGTCAACAGCCGCCGCCGGTTGAAACAAATATCCCGTATGTTGAAACATCTTCCTTAACAGAGTTTCCAGCTCTTATCCATGTGCTCTTCAAACAAAGAACTATCCTCAAGTGGGAAAGTAGTACGTTTTAGCATAGGTGAAGATAACGCCATCCCATTTAGGGACGGAACCTCACAACTCAATTTACACCAGGACCGGGAACAATTTGTTAAAGGGAGAAGAGGGAAAAAAGGAATCCAAACCTGTCCCCTTCATTCCTAACAATGTTTGCCATCTAACAGGAGCAGGGAAGGGAAGGCACCACCCTGTCCTCAAACTCTATTCAATTTAGGAATTAAAGGTTCATCAGGCATTATTTATTTATAAAATATTTTACCAGGAAGGATACATTGAGATTTCTCTCGTTTTCAAGTATGTCCTAGGACCACAAAACATCGCATTGATACAATAGTGTACAATAAAATACAAAAACAATAATACACAATATATGCAAACATTTAACATAGAACTGGTAGGAAATATTTAATCAACCATGACAGTCACATTCTGTTTTGAGATATGTAGAGAGGGATCTCTTAAAGGATATTAGGCTTGGGGAAGTTTTTAAAGTGTGAGGGAGGTCATTCCATAATTGTGGTGCTCTGTAGGAAAAGGAGGATCGAGCTGCTTTCTTTTTGGATTGAGGCAAGCTAAATAATGTGCTGTTATTGGATCGGAGATTATAGGAGGTGGGAATAGCAGGGCAGAGCATTCTGCTCAGGTAGGGTGGGAGCATCCCAAAAAGGCTCTTAAACACAAGGCAGTAAAGATGGAGGGTGCGTCTGGATTTAAGTGACAGCCAGTTTAGTTCTTTTAGCATGTCACAATGGTGGGTCCTGTAGTTACATTGTAGCACAAAGCGGCAGAACGAGTTATACAGCGTATTAAGTTTATTAAGATGAGTTTGCGGTGCAGGTGCATATACTATGTCCCCATAATCCATGATAGGCATCAACATTTGCTGTACAATCTTTTCCTTTACTGTAGGGCTGAGGCAGGATTTGTTTCTGTACAGGGCACCTAGTTTTGGATAAAGTTTAGATGCAAGTTTTTCTATGTGGAGGCCAAAAGATAGATTGGGGTCTAACAACATACCCAAGTATTTAAAAGAGTGGACTGCGGTCAGCGTGCAATTGGATTTTGTTTTGATGCGAAGATGGGAATTTTGTAATTTGTGTAATTTAGGTCCCGTTCCAAAGATCATTGTGACAGTTTTGTCAGTGTTTAAGAAGAGTTTGTTTTTGAGATCCACTTTTCTACCTCTGTGAACTGGTCTTGGAGCACTGCTTCAAGCTGTGACAGATCGGAATTGTTTGCATAGATTACTGTGTCATCTGCGTACATGTGTACAGTTGAGGATTTGCAGACAGGCAGATCATTTACAAATAATGTGAATAGTAGGGGGCCGAGAATGGAACCTTGGGGTACACCACACGTGACTGGGAGAGGGAGGGAGTCGCTGTAACCTCTGAATTTGCCAAAAACTTACTTTAGAACCTGGTTTCTCAACAACCGGGCCGTGGCCCAGTACCGGGCCGTGATAGCCCTGCTGGTGGGCCCTGACCTGTCATGCCCCCACTGCACACTCTTACCCCACTGCACACCAGGGGCAGACTGAGACCAATCAAGGCCCCAGGAAAACTGTCTCACACTGACCCAAATGTATTCAATGTTATGCAAATGAACATGGTAGTCTCCCTGCCCTACCCCCAACATGCCCCTCAACCTCCAGAGCCAGGACCCCCAACATTAAAGGGACACTGTACCCAAATTTTTTCTTTCATGATTCAGATAGAGCATGCAATTTTAAGCATCTTTCTAATTTACTCCTATTGTCACATTTTCTTTATTCTCTTGGTATCTTTATTTGAAAAGCATGAATTTAAGTTTAGATGCCGGCCCATTTTTGGTGAACAACCTGGGTTGTCCTTGCTGATTGGACAGCACCAATAAACAAGTGCTGTCCATGGTTCTGAACCACAAATTGTCTGGTTCCTTAGCTTAGATGTCTTCCATTTCAAATAAAGAAAGCAAGAGAATTAAGAAAAATTGATAATAGGAGTAAATTAGAAAGTTGCTTAAAATTGCATGCTCTGAAGAATCTTTAAAACTTAAATCAACATGGGTAAAGGAAGTATATTTTGCACCTAGTGTCAAGAGAAAGAAGGGGGTAGCGATACTAATAGGAAAAAAAATTAATACGGAGGTGGTACACTTTGAGGCTGATCCAGGGGGGAGATATGTTCTTTTGAAAATAAAGATTGCTCGGGAGATGTATACGCTGTGCAACACATATGGCCCCAATGCTTTTGATCCAAAATATTGGAATACTTTGCAGACTAAACTTTTATCTTACACGGAAGGCTGTTTAATTATGGGCGGAGATTACAATATGGCACCTCAGTGTCCAATTGACAGGTTAAGACACGGCGTCAAACAATTGAAACAAAAAAAGGACAATTTAGAATGTAAGATGCTCAAAAAGATTACACAGAATCTAGCACTGCGAGATATCTGGAGGCATCAGAATCCTTCCATACAGAACTTCACTTGTCTTTCTAAGGCGCATAAGACACTTTCTAGAATTGACTTATTTTTAATTGATGAGCGTATGCTAACAAGAGGGGTAAAATCAGATATAATGCCTATTCTTCTCTCGGACCACGCGCCGATTGTTCTTGAGTTTCAACTTTCACATCTGCATCCTACTTCACTACGCTTTTTCTTCCCTTATTATTTGATGTCTGAGATAAAATTTAAGAACTGGCTCATAAATAATTATAAGGAATATGTACATTTCAATAAAGACTATTTAAGCTCTCCTGGAATATTCTGGGATACCGCGAAAGCAGTAATGAGAGGGGAGATTACTTCATATAATATTGCCTTACATAAGAAAATCAGGTATAGAGAAAGAGAGTCATGTCGATATCTGACTAATACTTACAATCAGTATCTGCTGGATAAAACTCCTTTAAATTGGGCAAAATATGTCAAAGCAAAAAATGAAAGGGATACCTTTGTAATATTTCAAGAGACACAAAAAGAATTAAAAATGCAGGCTAAGCTATACAGATACGGTAATAAATCAGGTAAGATGTTGGCTAAACTTATTAGAAATGAGAAAAAACAACCAATCATAGATAAATTGTACAACAAAGGACTACAGCTTTCAAAAGCTGATGATATTCTGGAGGCATTCCAAGAATATTATCAGGAACTATATTCATTTAAAACAAGTGACATACAGAAATCTGCTGACTTCTGGAGGGATATCACATATCCTATAGCCACATCGGAAATGGCTAACAGTCTTAACGCTCCTATTTCCATAGAAGAAATATAGAAAACAATATCTAAACTTTCTTTAAACAAGGCAGCAGGCCCAGACGGTCTTCCCAGTGAATTCTATAAGATCCTGGTTAGCGAAGCAACCCCACATCTTTGTACGCTTTTTAATAGTTTTTTTCATTAATGGCGAATTGATTCCTTCTTCATTCTGTAACTCTCACACAACTTTGATATTAAAAAGTGGAAAAGATCCTGAGTGCAAAGAATCTTACAGACCGATTGCTCTGCTAAATTCAGACTATAAAATCCTAACTGCAATCTTAGCATCCAGATTTCAAGGGATCCTTTCAGAAATCATTCACACTGATCAATCAGGCTTTCTAAATAACCGTAATTCGGCTGCAAAAATTAGAGAAGCTTTATTAGTGACAGAATACTTTGAGGTTCTGTCCAATCTAAATAGTGGGGGAGAGGACATACCTGATCTTGCCATTATCTCCTTAGATGCTGAAAAAGCCTTCGATTCAATCTTTTATGAACATATTAAAACTTCGTTAAGCCATTTCGGAATTAGAGGTAATTTCCTTGAATTTATCGAGAATCTATATAAACAACCATCTACAAGATTAATAGTGAATAACAACATCTCCCCTCCTATTCTACTGGGTAGAGGAACGAGGCAGGGCTGTCCTCTCTCCCCGCTTTTATTTAATGTTTCTATTGAACCTCTGGCAATTAAGATCCGCCACCACCTGGATGGCATAAAAATTCGCAACTCCGAAATAAAAATTGGATTATATGCAGATGACCTGCTGCTTTATTTAGCGAACACTAAATTAAACTTACCAAAACTTTTTCACATATTGGAACAATTCGGTTCATTCTCTGGATATAAAGTAAATACAACAAAATCAGAGATATTCTGGCTCAGGAAAAACAGCACCTCCATACTAAAAACCCCTTTTCACCAAGTAACAGATTCTTTTAAATATCTAGGGATTCATATCCCAACAAGGAGTGCAGATCTTTATGCTTTGAATATCCCTCCAGTAGTAAAAACGATCAAGGAAAAGCTTCTGTTGTGGCGAAACCTTCCATTATCGCTTTCTGGAAGAATCGCTCTTTTTAAGATGGTTCTTTTGCCGAAATTATTGTATATACTTCAAAATACACCAATAATTCTTCTAGGAAAGGATATACGTGCAATTAACACCTCACTTATACAGTTCCTATGACAGAATAAGAGGTCAAAGATCTCTCAAATGAAACTCTCGGTATTAAAAGAAAATGGAGGCTTAGCTTTACCAGACATAAGACTGTATAATCTCTCTTTTCTTGCTCGAGTCGTAGCAGACTGGATTTCATCCAACAACTATGTTCTGAACAATTATCTTGAGACCAACGTTTGTTATCCGTATTCTCTGACGGCGCTACTACATTTATTGCCTAAAGAACTTCCAGCAGAAATCAAAAGATTTAAAACAATTCTCAATCCACTTAAGGCGTGGCATAAAATAGTAACTCTTCTTTCAATTAATAACAAGGCCTCTTGTCTCTTGCCTATACTAGGTAACCCTACTTTCCAAGCTGGTTTGCACTCAGAGGTTTTTAGAAAATGGCATTCTTCCGGATTAACAAAGGTATATCAAGTAATAGATAGAGGAAGGAAATGCATTAAAACATTTCAGGAATTAAAAAGGGACTTCGACCTGTCCAATAAAGACTTTTTTGCATATTTGCAATTAAGACATTTTGTTCAGGACCTAGTTAAAAAAGCAGGCTGGGAATGGGGACTAGGTAAAATGGAGGATTGGCTTATCTTAACAAAAAGGGGCCATATGTCAGTTGCACCGTGTTATCATCTTCTCTGTGCGAGTGAAGGGGCGCCGGTCTTGGCAAAATTGGCCTCCTATTGGAATACATTAATCCCTCAGAATAGTATTGAGTGAAAAACTATACAACGGTCAATTAAAAAAATTACTCAGGTGACACTATCTGCAACCTGGAGAGAGGCCCATATCAAGCTTCTTCATGGCGCATACTTTACCCCTGAGAGAGGTTTTAAGTGTGCTAGTATGGGGTTTAATAAATGTCCTAAATGTTCTTATCAGGCAGCTGATCTAATACATATGTTCTGGTACTGTCCAAAGATTAAAAATCTCTGGATCAAGGTTGAATACTGGCTAAAGAAGGTACTAAAGATAGAACATGTTTCTTTGACACTATATCAGATAATACTTTGTCTCAAAGAAGATTCTGGCAGACAAAATAGTGAAAGAATAATAATCTCCACTATTCTTGCCACCAGATATCTAATTTGTAAAAAGTGGAAAAGCTGTACAATACCAAGTATCTCTGAAATTAAAAACTGCATGAAAAAGCAGTGCATTTTAGAGCAGAGAGGTGCGGATATAAACAATGAACAGGACATTAAAAGATTCTTTGATAAATGGGCAGCCTTTTTAAAAATATTTCCCGCCACAGAAATAGATCATATAATCTTTCCCTTCAGGAACACAGAAATTGTTCTATTAGGAAACTGGTAGAGAAGCAGGAGGAAGAAGGTGACAGAGAGCCATTTTTTTCCCTTTTTCTTTTTTTTTCTTTTTTTTTTCTCTCTCCTGGCGGTGAACCAGCTGTGTCGCTCTTCCGCACAGGGGGGGAGGGGGGAACGAGAGGGGGGGAGGATGTGAAAAATAAAGACCCCAAGCACTTACCGAGATTAAATTGACTAGGTTATATTAATATGTTGATTAGTGTATATATGTATAAAAGAACATAGTATTATCTGAATGAACCTACAATAATTTTCTGATTATGTCATGCTGCTTATAATATTCTTTAGGGGGGGGAAGGGGGTGAAAAACAAAAACCCCAAGCATTGTCGAGAACAAATTGATCATGCTATGTCAATATGTTGATATATCTATATGTATAACTGAATATAGTATTATCTGGATGAACCTATTATTTTTTGATTATGTCATGTTGTTCATATTACTTTTATTTTCTTTTGACAAAGTCTTGGATTATAAATAAAGGATAAAAAAAAAAAAATTGCATGCTCTATCTGAATCACAAAAGAAAAAATTTGGGCTCAGTGTCCCTTTAAGGGCCAGAGAAAGGGCCTCCAACCTTCAGGGCCAGACCCCACACTCCATGGCCCTCACAGCGACAGACCCCTGACAGGATCCCCCACACTCCAGGGCCCCCACTAAACCCACACTTAACTGATTAGTTACTGATAGGGCAACTAAAAAATCCACCTTAAAGGGACACTGAACCCAATTTTTTTCTTTTGCGATTCAGATAGGGCATGGAATTTTAAGCAACTTTCTAATTTACTCCTATTATCAAATTTTCTTCATTCTCTTGGTATCTTTATTTAAAAATCAAGAATGTAAGTTTAAATTCCGGCCCATTTTTGGTGAACAACCTGGGTTGTTCTTGCTGATTAGTGGATGAATTCACCCACCAATAAACAAGTGTTGTCCAGGGTCCTAAACCAAAAAATAGCTTAGATGCCTTCTTTTTCAAATAAAGATAGCAAGAGAACAAAGAAATTGATAATATAAGTAAATTAGAAAGTTGCTTAAAATTGCATGTTCTATCTGAATCACAAAAGAAACAAATTGGGTTCAGTGTCCCTTTAAGGAATGCACCAGGATCCGTAGAGATGCCATTTGTGTGTGTGTGTGTGTGTATATCTCTCTATCTATATATATCCGGGCCCTGGACATGTCCAGCTCAAATTAACCGGGCCTTGAGGTCACTTTGGTTGAGAACCACTGCTTTAGAAGATAGCGCAAATTCCTAAAACTAAAGTCTTGTTCCTCCACAGCTGGAGGTTTAGAGGCAGCAGACTCTGACCCAGAAAGTTCATACTCTGAAGTCTCAAAAAGAACTTCATCCTCGGATAACCCTATCAGTTAAATCCAAAAATTATTTGATGTACTCTGGGAAGGAGTGCAATATGTAACCTTTCACACCTTTTGCGCCGTCTGAACTGCGCAGTAACGTCTGATGAAAAAAAGGCCCCCTCCAGATGGAGGATCAGTAATGCTACAGGAAAACTGCATGTGTATAGATATAACAATGTAGGGTACGCACCTCACTGGACGACAGCTCCTCAGAAGTGGACGGCTCCATGGTATCAAACATGTTTGATATTATCACATTATTAAGGCATATGGAACATAATTGAGAGGGGGAACTAAGGCCTCCTCACCATATAAACAGGAATTACTCTTTAGGAATAGAGGGAGTGCCCTCTAAAGTAACAGAATCCTCCATCCCTACTGCAATAACCGGGGAACTAGAGAAATAAAACATCTTATTTTATTTGAAAAACGGCACCCTTATACCCCAATGGCTGGGGCACACCTCCTATGACCCAGACAGTACAGAGATTTATGACTCCTCTCTGATAGACACCCGGTCAGGAAAGAGGGAATGCATCACAGTGCCGACTGCATGGATCTCAATGTGAAAGTGAAACCTGTATATTCCATAACAGCCTATGAGCCCATAAGATCTCCCACATAAAGCAGCATAAAATCAAATAAACATATAAGATTATTATTCCCCCCTGTTCAATAATTCCCCTAAGGAGATATTAACCCTTGATTCTATATAGATAAAAGGAGTCACACTGTGACCCAGTCTTGAATTATCATACATGTATAAAATATGAAACGATCTTACCAGAATCCACGCCGTGGAACAGGAACACAGCCCTTCAAGTGTGACAGATAGTAGCATCGCTTCTAACATGGACTTGAGTGAAGAAAACAGGCAGCGAAACTCGTCAACGCTGATTGCCTGTGGAGCTGTTAATATGAGCCGGGATGGTTTTGCAGGAAAAAAAACTCTCCCTGCATCTCCGGACTAACTTTCATCCATGCTCTGAGAGGCTGACAGGACTACTTCAAACTCCAGTCCCATCTCGAAGAGTACTACCCTCTGTAAGAGACTACTCCGAAATCTTCTAACACTTCTCTGCCAACCTCCTGAGACGAAAGGCAAAGAATGACTGGGGTTATGAGGAAGTGGGGGCAGTATTTAAGCCTTTGGCTGGGTGTATTTGCCTCCTCCTGGTGGCCAGGTTCAGTATTTCCCAAAAGTAAGGGATGCAGCTGTGGACTCTTCCCATATTAAGATGGAAATAGCTTTATAAAATTAGGAAGCGAGAGAAAATTAAAATATACAGTATATTAAATAAAAAAAAAAGTGTGTGGCTCAGCTAGTGTCTGACACATAGAATACAAAAAAAAATGTAACATATCTTGGTCGGGATTAAATTTATGACCATCAGAAATTAAAGGGACATGAAACCCAACATTTTTTAGTGATTCTGATAGAGCATAGAAATTTCAACAACTTTCCAATTTACTTCTATTATCTTATTTGCTTGGTTTTCTTGGTATCCTTTGCTGAAAATGATACCTAGGTAGGCTCAGAAGCTGTGTGCTAGCTGCTGATTGTTGGCTGCACACATTTGTCTTATTGGCTTACTGATGTGTTTAACTAGCTCCCAGTAGTGCATTGCTGATTCTTAAAAGGATACCAATAGAATGTAGTAAAATCGATAGAAGTAAATTAAAAAGTTGTTTGAACATATGTTCTATCTGAATCATAGATGAAAGGGTTTAGGTTTAATGTACCTTTAACTAGCGTTCCTAATCCAAAAGTAGAGCAGCAACAAAAGAGCAGGATAATTTACAATAATAAGCTTGCAAGACACAGAGATTAATGGAGTTCAAGTACTGAAAAGCTGAGCTGGATGATAAATATAAAAGTCAGTTTACAAAGCATACACCTGTTGGTTGGAAATTAAAGGGACATTGTACCCTACATTTTTACTTTCAGTAACACTACCAGATAGGCTATGTAAATGGATCATCTACACGAAAAGTGTCAGGACTCCTGATCTACAGGCCTTCTTAAGAGAACTCTATGTGGAATTGGTGGGCTCCCCAGGACTGGTGGATACTATGGAAAGAGCTCATAGGGCCTTGAGATCTAGAGCTGTTCCCATGGGAAAAACCATGCAATGTTATAGTCTACTTCCATGTTTATATCTACAAAGATAGGTTGATGCAGGCTGCCTTCAAGAAACCACTTCTATCGGAGAAATCCAGCGACATTCAGCTCTTACTGGATTTATCAGCGCATACTCTACAATACCGCAAAGATTACCAACTGGTCACCTCGGCCTTCAAGAAAGTCACAAAAGATAACCAAACTCATGTAATCTCTACTCTACCTCAGGGTCTGGCTCTCCTCACTTCTTGGGGTCTTCACTCGGGACTTTCTCTACCACAGGTTGCCAACCCGAAACTGAGAGCTTCGGCTCCTGAATGGTCCAACAGAGCAAAAAGGCCTAAAACAAACCCACCATAGAGTTTAACTTTAATGTTATTACTCCTGATTCTCTTTGTAGGGTCATTGCAGATTTGAGTATCTGACCCATCTTTGGAAATATATATTTAAGGAAATATATATTTAAAGTTAACGTTCGTTTATATGCACTTTATGAAACTTACCTTATGTGAGTTTGAATTCTGTACTACTAATCTCTTGTTATTCCTCTTGCATTGTTCCTTTTTATATGACAAATGTAGCTATATCTTCAGAGTTAAGGGTTAACTTGGTTGACCTTTGCTGTTCTCTCTCCCCACCCCCACCAGAAGCCCACACTTGGGTTCCACTGAGGCAAACTATTTCCGCCAAATCCTCTCCCTTCTCATACCTGATTCTTCCCACCCCTCCTTTCCTCTTACCCAACCCTCCTTCCTGATCCATACACACCATAACAGACTTCCATATCCTCTCAAGATTTTGACACACAATGTCAGGGGTTTAAACTCCCCACATAAGCGCAGCCTACTGGCCAGATCACTTAAACATCATGACCCTGATGTGGTCTTTCTGCAAAACACATTGGACACCTGACAACCCTCACCACACAATATCTAAGGACTATAATGTGCTAGAGCCTGGTTTCTCAACAACCGGGCCGTGATAGCCCTGCTGGTGGGCCCTGACCTGTCATGCCCCCACTGCACACTCTTACCCCACTGCACACCAGGGGCAGACTGAGACCAATCAAGGCCCCAGGAAAACTGTCTCACACTGACCCAAATGTATTCAATGTTATGCAAATGAACATGGTAGTCTCCCTGCCCTACCCCCAACATGCCCCTCAACCTCCAGAGCCAGGACCCCCAACATTAAAGGGACACTGTACCCAAATTTTTTCTTTCATGATTCAGATAGAGCATGCAATTTTAAGCATCTTTCTAATTTACTCCTATTGTCACATTTTCTTTATTCTCTTGGTATCTTTATTTGAAAAGCATGAATTTAAGTTTAGATGCCGGCCCATTTTTGGTGAACAACCTGGGTTGTCCTTGCTGATTGGACAGCACCAATAAACAAGTGCTGTCCATGGTTCTGAACCACAAATTGTCTGGTTCCTTAGCTTAGATGTCTTCCATTTCAAATAAAGAAAGCAAGAGAATTAAGAAAAATTGATAATAGGAGTAAATTAGAAAGTTGCTTAAAATTGCATGCTCTATCTGAATCACAAAAGAAAAAATTTGGGCTCAGTGTCCCTTTAAGGGCCAGAGAAAGGGCCTCCAACCTTCAGGGCCAGACCCCACACTCCATGGCCCTCACAGCGACAGACCCCTGACAGGATCCCCCACACTCCAGGGCCCCCACTAAACCCACACTTAACTGATTAGTTACTGATAGGGCAACTAAAAAATCCACCTTAAAGGGACACTGAACCCAATTTTTTTCTTTTGCGATTCAGATAGGGCATGGAATTTTAAGCAACTTTCTAATTTACTCCTATTATCAAATTTTCTTCATTCTCTTGGTATCTTTATTTAAAAATCAAGAATGTAAGTTTAAATTCCGGCCCATTTTTGGTGAACAACCTGGGTTGTTCTTGCTGATTAGTGGATGAATTCACCCACCAATAAACAAGTGTTGTCCAGGGTCCTAAACCAAAAAATAGCTTAGATGCCTTCTTTTTCAAATAAAGATAGCAAGAGAACAAAGAAATTGATAATATAAGTAAATTAGAAAGTTGCTTAAAATTGCATGTTCTATCTGAATCACAAAAGAAACAAATTGGGTTCAGTGTCCCTTTAAGGAATGCACCAGGATCCGTAGAGATGCCATTTGTGTGTGTGTGTGTATATCTCTCTATCTCTCTATCTATATATATCCGGGCCCTGGACATGTCCAGCTCAAATTAACCGGGCCTTGAGGTCACTTTGGTTGAGAACCACTGTGCTAGAGTATACCCCCTTTTTAAAGAAGGCAAGAGATAAAGCAATCCTGATTTAAAAAAAAAAAAAAAAAGAGAGCTTACAAGCAATTGCAGTTCCTAATGGACCCCCAAGCCAGGCTCCTAATTTTAATATGCAAACTAAACCATGTCAGTTAAACCCTAGTGTCCATCTACCTCCCACCAACCTAAGTATCTCAAACGAATCCTCCTTGCAGTTGACCGGGTGAAAATAGGCATTCTGGCGGGAGACCTCAATATGATTTGGGACCCAACTCTCGACAGAAAAGCCACTGGGCACATAAAACAGACTCCCCACACTACACAACTCTCAATTAAAATGGGCAATAACTTGCTGGAATTTGGTTATTATGATATATGGAGATCACTCCACCCCAGGTACAAAGACTACACTCATTTTTCCCATACTAGCCCACATATTCTACTCAGCAGAAACCCTAGACCTGATTAAGAGTTCCAACATATCTCCATGTGTCCATGGTCGGACCACGACTCACTGCAACTCTCCGTTCGACGGAGAACAGCACAAAGTACTCCTGGCGCTTCCCCCACCAGGCCTTGTTAGATGTACCTTTTAAAGAAGAACTTAGAAAAGATAATTTTCTACTCCCAAACAAATGACACTCTGGGGTGCTGCCAATGCCACCTTTAGAGGTCTTATCATAAGGAGACAAGCTTACCTAAAAGCTTTCGGGGCCCCCCCCCATTACCCGATACCACATTGAACTGCGACGCTTAGAGCTAACAGATCTGCACCCTCAGACACAACTACAGAACAAGTTACAAAACTTAGAAATCACATAAGCCAGCTAGAACTAAAACGCACCCAAGCTAACCTCCTTAAGTTGAAACAACTATTCTATTACAAGAGCAAAACAAAACAGATAATCTTTTAGGCAATAAACTTAATAGGACAAGTACATCTAGAACCCATCACATTCAATCTGGGAACCAGGTCTATCGACTACCCTCACAAATTTTACTCGAGATTATACAATTTAGAAGAGGTGTCTGGTCACTCTCTAGCCACTACTCCAGAAATTTGTGTGTTCCTGGATCATTTGAAGCTTCCGTCTCTCTCAGATGAGCAGAGAGTCCCTCACAGCCCCCTTTACACTCAAAGATATTAAAAATTTTATCAAACATCTGAAAGCCTTTAAAAGCTCCAGGCCCTGATGGATACCCGGCGATCTTCTATAAAACCTAGATCAATTAATTAGCACCTCTACTCAGGTTTTTTAACCAGGCCAAGGAAGAAGGAAAGTTTGCCAGGGAGTTTTTAGAAGCCACAATAATAACTATCCCAAAAAGACCTATCCCTCTGCTCTAGTTATAGTCCAATTTCTTTGATTAACCTAGATGTCAAAATATATGCCAAATTAGCTAATCGTATATCCGTGCTACTCCCACATCTTACTGACTTAGACCAAGTAGGGTTCATACCCAACTGTGAAGGGCCTGACAACAGACGCCTGCTCAATATCTATACAAAATCCGCCAGATTGAATAGGCCATTCTCTCATCTCACTTGATGCAGAGAAAGCCTTTGATTGCTTTCGATGGAGTTACTTATGGGAAGTTCTTAGGACCTTTGGTTTCCCAGAAAAAACCTTACGGCTATTCAAGTGCTATACTCTACCCCCACGGCAACTGTTAAAGGCCTAGGATTTCACTCACTCCCCTTCCCAATTTCTAATGGCACCAGACAGGGATGCCCCCTCTCATCTTTGCTGTTTGCTCTGGCAATTGAACCCCTCACGGAACAAATTAGGTTGGATAAAAGGATGGGATTACCCTACATGGCACAAATCAGAAAATAGCATTAGCTGATGTCACAATCTTCTCTTCGGACCCACTATCTTCATTCCCCAGGTTAAGAGACACCCTTGAATCCTTTGGTCATATGTCCCTTAATAAATTAAACTTAGGCAAAATTGAAATCTTTACATGGGGCTTGCCCCAAGAAGTGGTTGACTCCCTCAAAACCCAACACAGTTAATTGCATTGATAACGGTCTCACACCTAGGAGTTAAGATATCAAATAACATACTACAGATGATAAAAGACAAACTACCTACCACTGCTATCTGAGCTACGTACACTGACAGATGGAATTACACATCATGTATAGGTAGACTAACAGCCCTCAAAAATGTAATTCTTGCCCAATATTACATACCTTTTCAGGCGTCTTCCAATTAGAGTTCCAGGATGCCTACTGCACCAGTACCAAAGTGAGTTCACAAAATATATTTGGCAACATAAATCCTCCAAAGTGGCCCACAAAATTCTGCAGAGCCCCCTACATCGTGGAGGGATAGCCTCCCCTTCTATCTTTCGCTATTATGAGGGGGCAATGCTAACACATGTCACACAGTGGGGAGCAATAAAATCTCAGAGCAAATGGAAAGTTATAGAACAGGCTTTGCTATCACACCATACATACTTACCTGACTCAATCTGTATCCCCCACACACACATCAAACCCTGAACATTACTAACCCCTACAATTTGTGAATGCCTCGCAATGTGGGACAAAATTAGACATTATCCCCATATTGCCCCTCACTTCTCTAACTGGCCTGCTCCTGGGTCTGACCAACTCCCACCCCCAGAGATGGGCACAATTGGTCTGACCTTTGGTCTTCCCCCTCGATTCTATACTCTAGAAGAGCTAAAGTCCTGCCCCAATACATGACATTCGAGTATACTAGACTGCGAAGCTTCCTGACCAGTTGGGGTTTTAAACCTGAATTATCCCATCCACCATACATTGTGGGAAACTACTTGGCAGCAGGGCAATAGACTACTTTGACCTCTGTCTTTACACTACTCTTATAGGCAACGCAGACCGTGAAAATAAACTAACTCATTTACTTAAATGGGAATTATACCAACACACCATCATCTCCCCTCAAATATGGCAACTTACTGTTACCCTCACCAGTAAAGCCTTACATTGTGTCACGCTGTTTGAAACGTATTATAAGCTGTTTACACATTGGTACTATATCCCTACAATACTTAAAGGGACAGTAAACACCAGAATTTTGTTTCAAAATGTAGATAATCCCTTTATTACCCATTCCCCAATTTGGCATAACCAACAGTTATAATATACTTTTTACCTCCGTGATTACCTTGTATCTATGCATCTGCAAATTGTCTCCTTTCAGTTCTTTTGACAGACATGCATTTTTAGCCAATCGGTGCTGACTCCTAGGAGCTTCACGTGCCTGAGCACAATGTTATCTATATGAAACACATGAACTAACGCCCTCTAGTGGGGAAAAACTGTCAAAATGCTTTTAGATTAGAGGCAGTCTTCAAGGTCTAAGAAATTAGCACATGAACCTCCTAGATTAAGCTTTCAACTAATACCAAAGAACAAAGCAAAATTGGTAATAAAAGTCAATTGTAAAGTTATTTAAAATTACATGCCCTATTTCAATCAAGATTTTAATAACTTTAATGTCCCTTTAAAAGGGCCACTGTAAGTAAATATTTTCTATGCCTGTTACTAACTACCCCAAATACTCTATTAATAGCATTTCATTAACATCTCTACCGTATATCAGAAATCTTGTCTGCAAATGTAATTGTTTTCCAAACCCACTCCGTGGGTATCCTTTGCTCTGTACCAATCCGTTTACAATACCTAGGTTTCAAAATGGCGCTTTTAACACAAAGTTATTGGTTTAAGTATTTTGAACACTCAGTGATGAATAGTGGGCAGGATAACGTGACATCATCGGCGAATAAAAGAACTTTTAGAACGTTATGAAACTTCGTTTTGGAGAAAATATAGGAAAGTAGGTTTTAATTAATGTTTATTAACTTTAATATGTTAGTTGTTTAGCTTAAAAATTATAACAGAAAGTAATCCTTTAAGATGTACGGATCTACCTCACCTCTGTGTTGGCGTAACTGCGGGCGGATAGGGGACACTATACAGATATGGTGGGACTGCCCCACACTAACCCCTATGGAACACCTATTTCCAGGTATTATCTGGCCTAGGTATAACTTCCACAAATCTCCTTCCAATGCTCTTCTCCACATTGGTATTCATGTCTTACCTAAACATCAGGCATATTTATGTATATAGCTTTTAATGGCAACCAAAGTAGTAATAGCCAAGTCCTGGAAAAGTACAACCCCTCCAAGCTGGCCCATGATACTAAACTTGATGGCGTACATCTATACGATGGAAAAAAGTATATTCTACACCTTAAACAAATCAGACTTATTTGAACTCACCTGGGCAGACTGGGGTACATGTCACGACTAAACCATGACGTCCAACTTTGGACCGGCCCTAAACATCTCTACTATGGCCGACTTCCCTTTCTCCCCCCCATTTCATCCCTTCTCCTTTCCCACTCTTCCCTACCCATACCAAAATGTTTTAAGATATTATAACTGTTTATCATCTATATTGTTTATACACTCGTTTTAGGGGTCTGTGTGCCCCACATACCTTTGTTCATACTGATTTTTTTAATCTGATTGCTACTTTTGCATAAGTTTTTTTTAAACTAAAAAAAAAAAACACCTTCTTGAAAGCCGCTCCAGCACTGGAGAGGCTTTCACAAAGAAAAGCTAATACCACTGAAATGTAAAGTTTGATGAATGAAAGTGCCCGTTTGAAATATGATTAAAAACCGGGCACTGGTTCATCAAAATTTACATTCACTTAAATTCAGTTTTAATGAAGATTCTCTATCTAAAATAACACTAACATTCTGGATCCGATTTTAAAAAGGGGAGAGTTTATCATCACTTTAACGCTACACTGCATGCGGTCAGGTCCCTGAGCTGTGAATGAGGACCTGGCATTACAGCACTGCAAGTTATTAGCACAGATTTTAATGGAGCTATAGTCTGTATTTGTTACTTACCAAGGTAAGATTTTAGTGTTTTTTTAATAAACACCACACAGGCTTCTAAAAGTAAGCTAATTTGTCACGCACTGGAATAAGTTTGAAAGGACACTACTAATGCTCCATTGCACATGTTCCCCACTCAATCTCCTTGAGGCTTTTAAGTCTTCCCAATAGCAGTTGTCTTTTTTTAGAACGTAAAAACCAAACCGTATTACACAAGTTGTACATAATAGTCATGTGCTATAACCAATTTTTTTTTCCCCTCTGTGCCCTGCATGGTTTGTCTTTGTAATTGGCTGAGAAGTTGAAGGAATATATATGGTGCTGCCCACACCAGCCAATCCTCTGGCGACAATCATGTTCAACAACGATGTGGAAAGGCACTGTGCCATAAGACACTATGTGTTCCCATGCGCTACCAGGACAGAGTCCAGAAGGAGCAACATCATCGATATCCAAGATGGGTTTTGCGGACATTTAATAGTAACGTATGTGTAGTGTAGTTAGTAAAACAAAATGTTCAAAATAGCTGCAGTTTATGCCATTCGGCTACTTTAAGTAGATTTTAGTAAGAAAAAAATAAAAAAAGTACAAGATATCTTTGCAAAAACAGGGATGAGCATTTTTTTTTTTTAAGTTATTCTGCATTTGTTAGTGAAAATAATGCCAAATAGCCAAAATACTGCACATTCCTACTTTGTAAATTGAGGCAGTCTTCAAGCTTATGCAGTAAGACATTTTCTTGATTTAAACTATTTTCCCTAGAACACCAGATAACGTGAAAAAAGTATCATCCTATAACAAAACAAATAAAACACACAAGGGTTAACAATAAGCAGTTTTTATTAGGTCATTCTGCACCTTACAGCTGGAACTCTGGGAATTCAAATACAACATCTTTGCCTGTGAGTTTCTTGTAGACACCAGAAAATGTTTCAACCTAAAGGAGGAAAGAAAAAATGCTTTACAATAAAAAATACCTAGTGGCATAACACATGCTTATTTTTGAAACTCAGTGTAGATAATTCATTGTATCCTGCATGGTTTATCTTCACAGTCATTGCCCAAGGACTCTGGGAAGTTGTAGGAATATACAGGATACTGCCCACTCCAGCCTATAGGCCGGGGACAAATCTTAATCTCCAATGTTGCGGAAGGGGACTGTACATCACTGCGCATATAACGCTATGCTCCCATATGCCGCCAGGACAGAGCCCACAAGAGCAACCTCATAGGATGTCCACATTGGTTAACACATTAAGCTTTGTGTTTGAGCATTATCCATTAGAAAAAAAAATGTACATTTGTTAATCAGGTCATTAGTCATAACTTAAAAACACATTAAAAACTGCTACCTTGTGTTCAACATTGTTCTGTTGTGCTTTGTCCAGGTGGACTTTTATTAGTCGACTGCCATCTAATTTCACACGGATTCTTTTGCCCACAATCTCGCTTGGAAAGACCAAGTCTTCTAAAATAGCATCATGGACTGCAGTAAGGGTGCGACTGAAATATAAATAGTACTTCAAGGTTTATGCAACAAGTGAAAGCTAAATTACAGTTATGTAATAATATAAGTATTTTGCTTCTTCATCTTATATACTTTGATACATATCAATAGTGACAGATCTTATTTTATCATGTTACATGTTCATTTGTGGAAGACATTCAACAAAGGGGGGGGGGAGAGAAAGAATAGGTCTATGAATAGACAATTCATATTAAAAGCATCTGAGCATTTTTATAAAAAGAAACAAGAGAACAAGTGCATTCTGAAAAACAAACAAGATTCAGTATTTGGACATCTCTTGCATGATTAGTCACCCCAGTCACTGCCTAGGGGCATTAACTCACTAAATTAAGAGACAAAACAGGATAGGAAGATATTACTCTTGGATACTTATAAAGTAATGCACCTTAATGTGTCCTGCATGGTTTATCTTCCCAGTCATTGCAGGGAAGCTCTGGGAAGTTGTAGGAATATACAGGATACTGTCCACACCAGCCTGTAGGCCGGGAACAATCATGCTCTCCAATGTTGTGGAAGGGGACTGTACGTCATTGCGCCATAAGACGCTACGCTCCCATATGCCACCCGGACAGAGCCTATGAGAGCAACCTCACAGGATATCCACATTGGACCTTATGAGATCAAAAAGCACAGCTTAAAAGTTGCATTTAAACCAATGGAACCTTTCACTCCTACATATAATTATATTCTAGCTGTTAAAAGATGAAAAATAAAAAAAGTCAGCAAATCAATTAATAAAAATTATATACATCTCTATATCAGTGTTGGGGATGCATTCCTCTACCCTGTTAAACACTCCAATCACAGTAAGGACATGAATCAGCACCACAGGTATAGGTAACAGAAATCACAAGAATAGGCATTGCATTCATAAGCACATAATGGTGCTACTGCTAATTAAAGTCTTAGTGCTTGTCAGTGTATGCATTAAAAAGATTTAACCCTTTGAGTGCTAAGCTGGATTTGAGGGGTTTTTTTTAAATATATTTTTTTTTAACTTTTTCAGATCCCTAAGACTTATACCGTTAGCGATTACCTTTCCAATGGTCTTGGGGATCTGTAGCTGCTTAGATGCCTGAGATACAGGCCAAGCAGCATGCCCCATTTCCCTATAACGTCCATTGTGAATTTTCAATAAAGTTGCGGTGAGTGACATCATCACATCACTGCACAAAACGTGAAGCCCCCGGCGATGCGTGTCAATATACAGGCTGATCGCTGGGGTGGGAGTTGATGTAAGCCCCCAGATCGTCCTCAAGGTGGGTGAGTGCTAGCGACAGCTCACCTGACTGGTAAAATTTGCGATGGCTCAGAGCCGTCGTTAGCACTCAAAGGGTTAAGTTACATTTCTCCCCATAAGCCCCTTCATAAGACATTTGTACCATAATCATACAACAGTTATCTATACATTCTCACATACCTTCTAGGACGCTTCTGCTTATTTTTAATGCGGCTTTTTCTTGTTGGCTTGGGCAGAATCCTTCTCTAGGATATTAAAACAAAATTGTAAATATGGGAAATACTAAAAAGGAAAGAGTAGGGAAGTTTCCACCCCCAAAACAATTTACTGCAGTGTGATAAATGCAGCAATGATTTGAGTACTAGATATCAAATTAAAAAAAAAATATTCATATCCCATGTTCTTGTGAACCACGTTTTACTATATATAAATGTTACATTACATATTTGATGGATAAAGGATTATATTTTTCACATCCTTAAGATTTCAGAAAAATCATGGATACATCAGAGAATGGAGTACTATATCTATATATGTCTATATATCTCTCAAAGTTTAACTTGTGTGCTTTAAACTGCAAATGGAGGAACAATATGTCCTGAACTAAAAAAAAAAAAAAAAATATATAATTTAGGTCACTGCTCAGAAATGAGCTTGATACATTCACAGATATCTGATTAAAAAAAAAAAAAACACAACAAATATAAACTGGATTAATTTGAAGTACCAGAATGTTTCAATGTAATGTAACCTGCATGGTTTGTCTTCCCAGTCATTGCCAAAGCTTACTGGAAAGTTTTAGGAATATGCAGGATGCAGCCCACACCAGCTGATGGGCTGGGGACATGCATGCTCTCCAACGTTGTGGAAAGGGATTATACATCATTGTGCCCAAAGACACTATGCTCCCATACGCCACCAGGACAGTGCCCATGAGAGCAACCTCAAGGGATATCCACGTTGGTCAATTCAATATTAGAAACATTGTCCTTATGATATGGAAGATGCAAAAAATATTTTCTTAATCCCTTCAATTCCAGGAATTTCTGAGAAAAGCTTGCTCAAAATACTGGAGAATTAGCATTTTTACCATTACACAATTTAAAAGTTTTTTTTTTATGATTTATATAAAAAAACATTTAAAGTAGACAACCCATGGTATTAATAAAGGCCCATTTTGGTATATTTCATGCCACCATATTAAGAGATTTTTTCAAACTGTTTAGCAAATTTACATCCACATTTATGTTTTGTTAATTAGAAGACCGCCACAAATGCAGCTGTGTACCACATTTCTGAAATACCTGGCAGTGAAGAAGTTAGGAGGGTACTCCCTATATAATATTTCCCTTACCAGCTCACTGACTCTTCCCATATCGCTCCCGAACATCCCGCCGCCTTACATTCTTGGGTGCTGGCAGACTATCTTGACAGTAAGCAGATTAGAGCTTTTTATTTTAAATTATTTTTTTCCTGCAGCATAGTGATCCCTGCTCAATCCTCCCCCTCCTAATAGTGGCCATCTTTGGTACTGGCAACTGTCTACAAGCACCCAGTTTATTGCCGAGTAGTGCGCCCCCCCATGATAATTAAAGTCCCCCTTAAAAATATTTTTTTTCTGCAGAGTAGTGCCCCTCCCACTCAGCATCAACGGCGATAAACATTAACAAGGTCTGTCATGGTCCAACGATCTGGCAATGTGCCTTCATATGGTAAAGGAGCAGTAATAGTGCTCTGTTACCATGCAACTACGGAACATCAGCTCTACTGCTGGAGCTTCCTGCAGCTGCAAAGTAGACCTATGTTATGCAGTGTGATGAGCTATGTACCACAAAGCTATATGCCATTTAGGCATAAGGGGTTGACACTAATGAAATTCTGGAGAGCCAATAGTTATATATTTTAGCACACAATTTACAAGTAAATAAAATTAAACTTCACCACTGTACTACAGAGGTATATTATCAGTCTGAACATTTCTTAGTCAATTTATGAAAAGCATTTAAAGCCAGCTGGAACTACAAATATTAACATACTTCAATTTACCTGAGCAATGAAGACTACATGTTTTCCACTGAACTTCTTCTCAAGCTCCCGCACCAACCTCACTTGGATCTTTTGAAAAGACTTCAGCTGAGGAACTGGAACAAAGATGATGATTGCTTTTCTACCACCACCAACTTCAATTTCCTGTTAAATGAATCAACGTTATGAATGTATATAAAAGAAACCGTTCAAGTTGCACAAAACCACTTTATAGCTTACACAATTAAAATCTGGCAGTTTACATTCTTTTATATAAATGTGATGTAAAAACGTTATTTTATGAACAAAATTTTTTTTTGAACATGTATATTAACCCCTTCACTAACAGGAATTTCAGAGCAAAACTTGCCCAAAATAACAGATTTTTCAGCATTCCTGCCATTACACCATTTAAACAGAAATAGAGCCTTGCTATTCTTATTTACCTGTTAAAACTATTTATAATTTTAAGAAGACAACCCAAATGTATTGATCTTGGTCCATTTTGGTATATTTCATGCCACCATTTCACTGCCAACTGCGATCAAATAAAAAAAGGTTATTTTGACAAACTGCATTTCTCACTGAATTGACATACTGCTTGTGCAAACATGGCACACATGGTTATAAAAGCATCTCTGGTATTCCCTTTGTTCAGAAATAGACATACGTGGCTTTGCCATTTCTTTTCAGTAATAAAGCCACTAATTGCAGCTGCGCACCACACCTATTCCTGGCAGTGAAGGGGTTAATTAGGTAGCTTGTAAGGTTAATTTTAGCTTTAGTGTAGAAATTACCCTCCCACTTCCCACCCCGATTCCTCCCAAACAGCTCTTCCCTCCCTTACCCCTACTTGTCATCCCCATCTTAACTGGCAGTTTAAAAAAAAAAAAAAAAATTATAATAATTTATTGGTAATTACATTTTTGTTCTGCAGTGTAGGATCCCCCCCCCAAACAGCTCTATTGTCAGCTGTCTGCCAGTACTTTTAAAGCCTTTTTTTTTTAAATAAAAAATAGTGGTGTAATTGTCCCACCACCTCTCCCCTCCCACGATCGCCATTTGACACCCACACCCCTTTTCTGTAGTGTAGCTGCCCATACCTCCTTGTCCCTTCATTTTTTTCTGTAGCGTATGGTCCTCACCCCCCCCCCTGCTGAGCCACCCAAACCAGCAAATGATAGACTTTGACAGTCATACCGTCTAACATTTTTACATCACATTTATATAAACAATGTAGTTTATTTTAACTGTTAGGTTTTAATTGTGTAAGGTACAAAGGGGTTGTGTCCGTTTCCTTTGGGAGTTATCCCTTTTAGTTGGTAAACTATACATATGCAATACCATATAGATAAACAATGTTTCTTAAGTAAATAAATGTATCCTGCATGGTTTATCTTCCCAGTCATTACCAAAAGGCTCTGGGAAGTTGTAGGAATATACAGGATGCTGCCCACAACAGCCCATGGGCTGGGGACAAATCATGTTCTTCAACGTCATGGAAGGGGACTGTACGTCATTGCACTAAAAAACACTACGCTCCCATATGCCACTAGGACAGAGCCCATGAGAGCAACCCCATGGGATGTCCACGTTGAACTGTGCAAAGTAGTTTTGAAACAAATACGAATGTCATAAAATCTTAAAAAAAATACACGTTTTATTTAAAAGTAGCCCAATTCTTTTACAGGTTTAAGTATATATTAAAATGATAAACTGTACCTTGGCAGCAGTGATATTTAGTTCCCTTAATTGAGCTTTAAGGTCAGAGTTCATCTCCAGTTCCAACAGCGCCTGCAATGCACATTGAAATTCAGATTACACACAACAAAAGAATAGTAAATTGGAGGCCTAACCTTAAAGCAGAATATTCATTATGAAGTTCCATCAAATTGTGTCACCGATCAGAACCATTTGTTAAATTAAGGGACAAAACAGTTTACAGATAGGAAGGTGTTACTCTTCAAGAGATACTTTAAAGTGCAATTCAGCTTGATGTGTCCTGCATGGTTAATCTTCCCAGTCATTGCAGGAAAGCTCTGGGAAGTTGTAGGAATATACAGGGTGCTGTCCACACCAGCCTATAGGCCGGGAACAAACATGCTCTCCAACGTTGTGGAAGGGGACTGTACATCACTGCGCCATAAGACGCTATGCTCCCATACGCCACTAGGATAGAGCCCATAAGAGCAACCTCATAGGATATCCACGTTGGTTTGTACAAAATTTTAATTTTATTCGTTTTACTTCAACTATTTTGTTTCAAACTAAATCTGAGATATATGCATGAAATTAACAAAACACTTTACTGACCTGGGAAATGCCAGACTCGAATTCATCTGGCTTTTCGCCATTAGGCTTCACTATCTTTGCGCTTGAACTGAACATGGCCTTTCTGTAGAGAGGGGAGAAAGTAGTTTAGTAGCATAAACACAGGATTTAACACTACCTACTGTACATGGCATTTATATAATCAGGGCCATTTGCTCTTAGCATAACTATAAAACACCGTCCATATACTATAAACACATGATCAAATAGCAATTTTAATACAAGATTGACAATCATCCCAATATCACTCATATTCAGCATTTACATACTAAGCCTCCAAGTCAGTTTTCAGAACACCAGGGGGCCATGAAGCAGACTAAACCTTACTACACAATAGATATATTGTGTCCCAAATGCTCATTTTAAATTCATTTTGCTATATCAGGAAAAGAAAATGTAATTCATGAACCTTGTTACAAACCATCCCTTTCAGAGTGAGTCTAAATACACAACTTAGCACTAAATCAAAAGGAACCCAGATCATTGAAAATCTAGTACTAAATGTGACAGACATAAAACCCCAATTCCTTTCATGATTCAGAAAGCACATGTTTGTCTGTTCTCTTGATATCTTGTTGAAAAGCAGACAAGCTCAGAAGCATGCACTAGTCTAGAGCACTAAATGGCAGCAGTTTTATTTGATTATCCATTTGCAAAAGCATTAGACTGCAGCACTATATATTGCCAAGTAGCGCTACAGACACCTATCGTAAATTGCACATACAAGTTTTAAAACTATCCTATCTGAATCACAAAAGATTTTCAGGTTTCAAATTCCAAAGAATTAAACAATTTAGAGAATGTGCCCTGCATGGTTTGTCTTCCCATTCAATGCCCAAGGGCTCAGGAAAGTTGTAGGAATATACAGGGCATTGTCCACACCAGCCCAAGAGCTGGGGACAAACTTGCTCTTCAACGTTGTGGAAGGGGATTATACGTCACTGCGCCAAAAGACGCTACGCTCCCATAGGCCACCAGGACAGAGCCCATGAGAGCAACCTCACAGGATATCCACGTTGGTAACTTTTCCCCTATTTTTAAAAGTATTTTCAGACAAAAAAAAAAAAAAAACTTAAATGAGCAGCAAATCAAATACACTCCCTTGCATGTTTAGAATTTCCAATACCACTACAAACCCTTCTACATTAAAGTCAGGCATTCAGAAAGAGAATACAATTTAAAAAAAACTTTCCAGTTTACTTTAATTTGCTTCCTTCAAGTTATCCTTTGCCAAAAAGTTTTTCTAGCTAAGTGCAAACGCAACAAAGAACCTAGGTTCCAGCTGCTAATTGGAGGCTGCATATATATATACTGATTGTGATTGTTCACCCATGTGTTCAGATATAAAACAATGCATTAATGCTCCTTAAAGGGACACTGAACCCAATTTTTTCCTTTTGCGATTCAGATAGCGCATGCAATTTTAAACTACTTTCTAATTTACTCCTATTATCAAATTGTCTTCATTCTCTTGGTATCTTTATTTGAAATGGAATGTAATTAAAATGCCGGCCCATTTTTGTTGAACAAACTGGGTTGTTCTTGCTGATTGGTAGATAAATTAATCCACCAATAAAAAAAAAAGTGCTGGCCAGAGTCCTGAACAAAAAAAAAGCTTAGGTGCCTTTTACAAATAAAGATAGCAAGAGAACAAAAAAAAATAGGAGTAAATTATAAGTTTCATGCTCTCAATCACGAAAGAATTTTTTTTTGGTTCAGTGTCCCTTTAAACAAATGTTTAAAAAGCTATGTTCTACCTAAATCATGAAAGAAAATTGTTGGGTTTCAAGTCCCTTTAACTATGGCTACATAAACTTTTAGGTCCACCATATCAAATTACGGAAAACATAACACTGCTGCACTACAAATAAGCAATTTAAACTAAAAAAATAACGCAAATGATAGGAATCTAACGCCTTCATAAGGTCAAAAAGCGCTAGTTTACAACCCACGCTGTAACAAATAGCAAAAGCCGGACAGCTATGTAATGTGTATGAACTGGGCCTTCCTCGGGTTCCCCATCACTACATACTAATCTAAGTCATTTATAAAATATTGTTAAATAAAACAAAGATTGCACACAGAGGTTCTCATTCTGCTGACACGTGTAAAACTGCAGGACTAAAACACCACCCCACAACCACCCTCACTTCCCCACCATTAGCTAGCCGGCAGCAACATTCAAACTACCACAATCTGATGCCATCCTCCTCAGCAACAGCCCACGCCGCCGACATACGAATGCCCCAGTCAAGAATGGACCTTCAAGTGCTGATACATGAGGCAATTTGAATGCGAAAATGCAAAGAAGTTTGGATAAAGACGCATTTTTGCTCAGGAGGATTCGCCACACTCACCGTCCTCTCTCAGTGACGGCCTAGGAAGAGGACGAGATCCTGCGAGAGCGCGTCAAATCTCGAGCGCCGAAAAGAACGATGGGAAATTTGCTTAGTGCTTTTCTATTATTTACCCCGCCTTACACGTACAGTTAGGGCGGATGTACGTCCTCATATCTTAAATGAGGGCGGAAGTCTAATTGCAAAGTTACGTCTAGTGGGCTGGGCTAGCTTTTTTTTTTCTGTTTCCTTTCTGACATTCGGATGTTATAATATTATTATTTATTTAATATAAGATTCTAACTGAATGGTAACTGTTGTAGTTTTATTAGTGGTCACCAGGTATCAAAATACATGAAAATGTGTTTTGTTGAATGTTCAGTTTGCTATAGTGTTCCCACGTTAGTAGTGACTGACACAGTCGTAGTATTTTAGTTTTATCTCGTTTCCATATATACAGTTCAAGTGTATGCATGGGTGTGTTTTATACAATAAGAGAAGACCACATTACATTTCTACACTTACACTCAAATATCGCAAAAACTATGGACTGGTGTGCCATGATTTTAGGTATGTTCTGATCAAATAATGGACTATGAAATGCAGGTCAATGGTCAAACATTTGTAATGCATATGTATGTTAGTAAACATGGTTTTCATTTTAGTATCACATTTATTAAAACAAAAAAAAGTATTTGTATACTATACATGTTTAACCCATTGTCATTTCATACCACTCTGCAAGAACTGGTTTTATTTTTTTTGGGTCTAGTTGCTGTTACACGCCAAACAGTTTTTTTTCTCTGAGGTACCCACAGATAAGTCATACTTTTTTATTTACAGTCAACTCCAAATTTGTTTTTGTTTAAAAAGATAGATAATCCCTTTATTACCAATTGCCCAGTTCTGCACAGCCAACATGGTTATATTAATATACTTTTAACCCCTTAATGACCAGACCATTTTTCAATTTTCTTACCCTTAAAGGTAGATGAAACCCAAAATATTTCTGTCATGATTCAGATAGCGAATACAATTTTAAACAACTTTCTAATTTACTTCTATTATCTAATCTGTTTCATTCTCTTGGTATCATTTGTTGAAGGAGCAGCAATGCACTACTAGTTTCTAACTGAACACATGGGTGAGCCAATCACATTCAATATATATATGCAGCCACCAATCAACAGCTAGAACCTAGTTTCTCTGCTGCTCACGAACTTGCCTAGCTAAACCTTTCAGCAAATTATAACAAGTGAAGGAAGCAAATTAAATAATATAAGTAAATTGGAAAGTTGTTTAAAATTGTATTCTCTATCTGAATCATGAAAGAAAAATTTTGGGTTTCATGTCCCTTTACCCCTTAACGACACGAGTCGTACAGGGTACGTTGCACACAACCTGGTCTTTAAAGACCAGCGACGTACCCTGTACAACGTTGGGGATTAAAGCATCTGGAAGCGATCCTGATCGCTTCCAGCCGCTTTACGGTTATTGCAGTGATGCCTCGATATTGAGGCATCCTGCAATAAAATTTTTCTCCATCCGATGCAGAGAGAGCCACTCTGTGGCCCTCTCTGCACCGGCATCGATGGCCGCAATCGGTGGGTTGGAGCTGACGTGGGAGGCGGGTGGGCGGCCATCGATGAAAGGCAGAAGAGAGAAGGGGGCGGCGGGCGGGCACGGGGAGGGAGTGGGTGGGAACCGCTTCACTACAGAAAAAACATTTTATATAAGTGGCAGTAAGGGGGGATAAAATCCCTAATAAAAGTAAATCTAAGGGATCTGGGAGCGGGTGGGGGATTGGTCTGTGGGGGGGGGGGGGGGGGAAGCTACACTACAGAAAAAAGAAAAACAAAAAAAACAAAAAAAACATTTTTATTTACAAACTGGGTACTGGCAGACAGCTGCCAGTACCCAAGATGGCTCCCAGTAAGTTAGAGGTGGAGGGTTAGAGAGCTGTTGGGGGGGGGGATCAGGGAGGTTGGGGGGTAAGGGGGGATCCTACACAGCTGCATATGTAAATATGCTATACAATTTTTTTTTTAAATACACCTTTTATTTTAGTACTGGCAGACTTTCTGCCAGTACTTAAGATGGCGGGGACAATTGTGGAATGGGGGAGGGAAGAGAGCTGTTTGGGAGGGATCCTGGGGTGTGATGTGTCAGGTGGGAGGCTGATCTCTACGCTAAAGCTAAAATTAACCCTGCAAGCTCCCTACAAACGACCTAATTAACCCTGCACTGCTGGGCATAATACACGTGTGGTGCGCAGCGGCATTTAGCGGCCTTATAATTACCAAAAAGCAACGCCAAAGCCATATATGTCTGCTATTTCTGAACAAAGGGGATCCCAGAGAAGCATTTACAATCATTTATGCCATACTTGCAAAAGTTGTTTGTAAATAATTTCAGTGAGAAACCTAAAATTGTGAAAAAAATTACGTTTTTTTTTTTTATTTGATCGCATTTAGCGGTGAAATGGTAGCATGAAATATACCAAGATGGGCCTAGATCAATACTTGGGGTTTTCTACTACACTACACTAAAGCTAAAATTAACCCTAGACGCTCCCTACATGCTCCCTAATTAACCCCTTCACTGCTGGGCATAATACACGTGTGATGCGCAGTGGCATTTAGCAGCCTTCTAATTACCAAAAAGCAACGCCAAAGCCATATAAGTCTGCTATTTCTGAACAAAGGGGATCCCAGAGAAGCATTTACAACCATTTATGCCATAATTGCACAAGTTGTTTGTAAATAATTTCAGTTAGAAACCTAAAGTTTGTGAAAATATTTGGGAAAAAGTGAACAATTTTTTTATTTGATTGCATTTGGTGGTGAAATTGTGGCATGAAATATACCAAAATGGGCCTACATCAATACTTTGGGGTGTCTTCTAAAAAAAATATATACATGTCAATGGATATTCAGGGATTCCTGAAAGATATCAGTGTTCCAATGTAACTAGCGCTAATTTTGAAAAACAAGTGGTTTGGAAATAGCAATGTGCTTCTTGTATTTATTTCCCTATAACTTGCAAAAAAGCAAAGAACATGTAAACATTTGGTATTTCTAAATTCAGGACAAAATTTAGAAACTAACATGGGTGTTTTTTGGTGTTTGTAGATGTGTAACAGATTGTGGGGGTCAAAGTTAGAAAAAGTGTGTTTTTTTCCATTTTTAAGTAAATGATAAGATATGATGAAAATAATGGTATCTTTAGAAAGTCCATTTAATGTCGAGAAAAACGGTATATAATATGTGTGGGTACAGTAAATGAGTAAGAGGAAAATTACAGCTAAACACACACCACAGAAATTTAAAAATAGCCCTGGTCCTTCAGGGAAAGAAATTGAAAAATGGCCTTGTCCTTAAGGGGTTAAAGGGCCACTAAACCCAAAATCTTTATTTCATGATTCAGATAGAGGATACAAATTTAAACAACATTACAATTTACTTCTATTATTTATTTTGCTTCATTTTTTAGATATCCTTAGTTGAAGAAAAAGCATTACACATGGTGAGCCAATCACATGAGGCTTCTATGTGCAGCAACCTATCAGCAGCTACTGAGCATATCTAGATATGATTTTCAGCAAAGAATATCAAGAGAATAAAACAAATTAGATAGTATAAGTAAATTAGAAAGATGTTTAAAATTGCATTCTCTTTCATGAAAGAAAAAATGTGGGTTTCATGGCCCTTTAAGGACAAGGGCTATTTTTACATTTCTGCAGTGTTTGTGTTTAGCTATAATTTTCCTCTTACTCATTTACTGTACCCACACATATTATATACCGTTTTTCTCGCCATTAAATGGAATTTCTAAAGATACCATTATTTTCATCATATCTTATAATTTACTATAATTTTTTTTATAAAATATGAGGAAAAAATGGAAAAAAAACACACTTTTTCTAACTTTGACCCCCAAAATCTGTTACACATCTACAACCACTAAAAACACCCATGCTAAATAGTTTCTAAATTTTGTCCTGAGTTTAGAAATACCCAATGTTTACATGTTCTTTGCTTTTTTTGCAAGTTATAGGGCAAAAAAATACAAGTAGCACTTTGCTATTTCCAAACCACTTTTTTTCAAAATTAGCGCTAGTTACATTGGAACACTGATATCTGTCAGGAACCCCTGAATATCCCTTGACATGTATATTTTATTTTTTAGAAGAGAACCCAAAGTATTGATCTAGGCCCATTTTGGTATATTTCATGCCACCATTTCACCGCCAAATGCGATCAAATAAAAAAAAAATATTCACTTTTTCACAAATTTTGTCACAAACTTTAGGTTTCTCACTGAAATTATTTACAAACAGCTTGTGCAATAATGGCACGAATTGTTGTAAATGCTTCTCTGGGATCCCCTTTGTTCAGAAATAACAGACATATATGGCTTTGGCGTTGCTTTTTGGTAATTAGAAGGCCGCCAAATGCCACTGCGCACCACACGTGTATTATGCCCAGCAGTGAAGGGGTTAATTAGGGAGCTTGTAGGGTTAATTTTAGCTTTAGTGTAGTGTAGTAGTCAACCCATAGTATTGATCTAGGCCCATTTTGGTATATTTCATGCCACCATTTCACCGCCAAAAGTGATCAAATAAAACAAATTTGTTTACTTTTTTACAAATTTTCTCACAAACTTTAGGTTTCTCACTGAAATTATTTACAAACAGCTTGTGCAATTATGGCAAAAATTGTTGTAAATGCTTCTCTGAGATCCCCTTTGTTTAGAAATAGCAGACATATATGGCTTTGGCGTTGCTTTTTGGTAATTTGAAGGCCGCTAAATGCCGCTGCGCACCACATGTTTATTATGCCCATCAGTGAAGGGGTTAATTAGGGAGCTTGTAGGGTTAATTTTAGCTTTAGTGTAGTGTAGTAGACAACCCATAGTATTGATCTCAACCTATTTTGGTATATTTCATGCCACAATTTCACCGCCAAAAGTGATCAAATAAAAAAAATTGTTTACTTTTTTACTAATTTTTTCACAAACTTTAGGTTTCTCACTGAAATTATTTACAAACAGCTTGTGCAATAATGGCACCAATTGTTGTAAATGCTTCTCTGGGATCCCCTTTGTTCAGAAATAGCAGACATATATGGCTTTGGCGTTGCTTTTTGGTAATTAGAAGGCCGCCAAATGCCACTGCGCAACACACGTGTATTATGCCCAGCAGTGAAGGGGTTAATTAGGGAGCTTGTAGGGTTAATTTTAGCTTTAGTGTAGTGTAGTAGTCAACCCATAGTATTGATCTAGGCCCATTTTGGTATATTTCATGCCACCATTTCACCGCCAAAAGTGATCAAATAAAACAAATTTGTTTACTTTTTTACAAATTTTCTCACAAACTTTAGGTTTCTCACTGAAATTATTTACAAACAGCTTGTGCAATTATGGCAAAAATTGTTGTAAATGCTTCTCTGAGATCCCCTTTGTTTAGAAATAGCAGACAAATATGGCTTTGGCATTGCTTCTTGGTAATTTGAAGGCCGCTAAATGCCGCTGCGCACCACATGTTTATTATGCCCATCAGTGAAGGGGTTAATTAGGGAGCTTGTAGGGTTAATTTTAGCTTTAGTGTAGTGTAGTGTAGTAGACAACCCATAGTATTGATCTCGACCCATTTTGGTATATTTCATGCCACCATTTCACCGCCAAAAGTGATCAAATAAAAAAAATTGTTTACTTTTTTACTAATTTTTTCACAAACTTTAGGTTTCTCACTGAAATTATTTACAAACAGCTTGTGCAATTATGGCACAAATTGTTGTAAATGCTTCTCTGAGATCCCCTTTGTTCAGAAATAGCAGACATATATGGCTTTGGCGTTGCTTTTTTGGTAATTAGAGGGCCACTAAATGCTGCTGCGCACCACACGTGAATTATGCCCAGCAGTGGAGGGGTTAATTAGGTAGCTTGTAGGGAGCTTGCAGGGTTAATTTCAGCTTTAGTGTAGAGATCAGCCTCCCACCTAACACATCTTACCCTCTGATCCCTCCCAAACAGCTCCCTTCCCTCCCCCACCCCACAATTGTCCCCACCATCTTAAGTACTGGCATCTGGTAAGTACTGCCCCCCCCCACGCTCCCGGCACCCGGTGTGCACATTGCAGTTACAGGAACTGGATGCCGGGTAGCGATGAGCCGCCCACCCGCCTCCCTGGTAAGCTCCCACCCATCAACTAACAGCACCATCCCTACCGGTGCAGAGAGGGCCACAGAGTGACTCTCTGTGCATCGGACGCTTGTAAAAGGGTATTGCAGGATGCCTCCATATCGAAGCATCATTGCAATACCCTGAGAACTGCTGGAAGCGATCGCAATCGCTTCCAGCACTCTGTTAGACAAATGACGTACCAGGTACGTCTATTGTCATTAACGGTCAGTTTTTGCATGACGTACCTGGTACGAAAGGGACACTGAACCCAAATTCTTTTCTTTCATGATTCAGATAGAGCATGCAATTTTAAGCAACTTTCTAATTTACTCCTATTATCACATTTTCTTCATTCTCTTGGTATCTTTATTTGAAATGCAAGAATCTGTGATTACCTTGTATCTAAGCCTCTTTTGACAGTCCCCTGATTACATGGCTATTTATTTATTATTGAATAAATTTGAAAAAGAAGAGATTTGTAGTGACCTAATAAGTAACTACACAAGAGACAGGGATATCAGCATTTTCTTTTTTATTAGGTTATAATAACCTTAGCAATCATCCCTATTCGGGAAAAGAAAAAACAAACACAGTGCAATAAAGTTCATGCAAGTCTATACCAGTTAAAGACCCTGATACTTGGCTAGACATGAGAACCACATCCAGAAAGTACACGGTAAAGCTAAGGTCATTCAGTCCTAGGACATCAGTTTGCAACATTCACCCATAGATCTAGCACTTGAAAAACCAATTCAACAAACAACACCTCTAATAGCGGATGGCAGTGCAGAGTCTGCACTAATTGGCCATCATGTTAATCCATGAGGATCTATGTTTGCTAAAACGAATATTTACATAAGCCATATAGAAATATACATCAAAATGAATCAACTTAATTGCTACCAATTATAGGTGCACAGGTAAAGCTAAATTGGAGATCGATAACATGGGACCCAAAGGAAACCGAGCAACACCTATTTCAGAGGGCACCCCTAACATATATGAAGGATATGGTGTCATGAAAATGAACGTAAGAGGATCTATGCTCGGTCTTCCTAGACGTAGGTCACAATGATACCGTTTGGTAAATATTAAATGCAAATACAACAGTAATTGTAGTATCGCTGCAATGAAAAAAAACTAGCAGATATTATGTACATTTGTTAATCTTTGTTATAATAATCATAATAAACCACATGTAAGGCAATGTGATATATTTCCTCCAAACTTTTGGTACTAATAGTAAGAACTGTCCAGAGTACAAGTATAACATATGTCTGATGAACCAAGCGCCATATAGTTACGTCTTCAGAGGGGTAAAATTCCTTCCCTCTATTACGGCAAAGGCACGATGTAAGTTGAAGAAAACCTCTCAGGCAAAAAAACTCAGCAGTCGTGTATCCAAACCGCTTGGCTAAACTTGTAAACTGCCGACTTTGTTTCCAATTGTTTCCATTTAGTTGCAAACTTGTTTGTTCCAGGACAGAGCGGCCTGCTCCGTGCACGTCACTGCCGACGCGCGTTTCACCCCCACGTGACCACTACGTCATAAGGTTTCCTCAGGGCAAACGGGGAAACAAAGTCGTCAGATTACAAGTTTAGCCAAGCGGTTTGGATTCACGACTGCTGGGTTTTTTGCCTGAGAGGATTTCTTCAACTTACATCGTGCCTTTGCCGTAATAGAGGGAAGTAATTTTACCCCTCTGAAGACGTAACTATATGGCGCTTGGTTCATAAGACATACGTTATACTTGTACTCTGGACAGTTCTTACTATTAGTACCAAAAGTTTGGAGGAAATATATCACATTGCCTTACATGTGGTTTATTATGATTATTATGACAAAGATTAACAAATGTACATAATATCTGCTAGTTTGTTTTCATTGCAGCGATACTACAATTACTGTTGTATTTGCATTTAATATTCACCAAACGGTATCATTGTGACCTACGTCTAAGAAGACCGAGCATAGATCCTCTTACGTTCATTTTCATGACACCATATCCTTCATATATGTTAGGGGTGCCCTCTGAAATAGGTGTTGCTCGGTTTCCTTTGGGTCGCATGTTATCGATCTCCAATTTAGCTTTACCTGTGCACCTATAATTGGTAGCCATTAAGTTGATTCATTTTGATGTATATTTCTATATGGCTTATGTAAATATTCGTTTTAGCAAACATAGATCCTCATGGATTAACATGATGGCCAATTAGTGCAGACTCTGCACTGCCATCCGCTGTTAGAGGTGTTGTTTGTTGAATTGTTTTTTCAAGTGCTAGATCTATGGGTGAATGTTGCAAACTGATGTCCTAGGACTGAATGACCTTAGCTTTACCGTGTACTTTCTGGATGTGGTTCTCATGTCTAGCCAAGTATCAGGGTCTTTAACTGGTATAGGCTTGCATGAACTTTATTGCACTGTGTTTGTTTTTCTTTTCCAGAATAGGGATGATTGCTAAGGTTATTATAACCTAATAAAAAAGAAAATGCTGATATCCCTGTCTCTTGTGTAGTTACTTATTAGGTCACTACAAATCTCTTCTTTTTTCAAGTTTATTGAATATACATTTTAAGGGTCTGCATTTTCAAACCTTTAAACAGGTTCTGCTGTGTCTAAATTTTTGACTCAGCCTTTTTGAATTAAAGCAGCCTACTCCCCACACTTACTTTATTTAACTATTTATTTATTAGCTAGCCAATTAGTGCAGTGTCAGGCACAACCCCATGGGTGTGAGCACAATGTTATCTAAATGGTACACATGAATTAGCAGTCTCTTGTTGTGAAAAGCTAATATAAAAGCATGTGATAAGAGGCTGTCTGTAGTGGCTTAGAAACAGGCAAAGTATATTAATATAACAATGTTGGTTGTGGAAAGCTGGGGAATGGGTAGTAAAGGCGTTATCTATCTTTTTAAACAAGAACAATTTTTGTTTTGGCTGTCCCTTAAGTAAACCGATTATAACTTTAATTTGAAGTAATACCCAAATACGATGGGTGAACACCATATGATTTTTAAACAAATGTATTTATTTATTGTCATCTTTTTTACTGTTTCATGGTAAACAGCAGCATATAAATCATTAATTCCTAAATATTTAAAGCAAACATTTTTTAACATCTATTCATTACAGTTTCATTACATAAAAATGGTATGATCTTGATAAACATAATACTCCCAAAACTAAATCCATAAGTCAATGTCCAAAAGTTGTTCAAAAAATATAGTGCCATCGTTTAAGATATTAATCCTAACACTTGGAGTTTAATTTTTCATACCCAAGAATACATTTATTGGGGGGTAGTTATCAAGCCGTCAACCTCAAATACGCTGGAATTCCGCAGCGTATTTGTGGCGAGGCTGATTCGCCTTAGTTATCAAAGGCTAGAGACCGGCAAAAGTAGAATTTAGTGACGTAAGCTTCGATCCGCCGGACTCAGTCCGACACAGATCGATTCTTACGTCACTACAGATGTTCCGCACACAAGTGCGGCACAATATGACTACTTTTGCTAGTTATCAAAAAACTAGCAGATACGCTCGGCACTTTTCCGGCCCAGCGTACCTGGTTTTCAATCCGCCGCCCTGGAGGCAGCGGATCCCATAGGAATCAATGGGAGTCTGACCATAGTGAAAGTACAAGTTCGCTGCTGCCAGACATCCCATTGATTCCTATGGGAGCTGTCTACACCTAACACCCTAACATGTACCCCGAGTCTAAACACCCCTAATCTGTCCCCCCTACACCGCCCCAACTAAATAAAGTTATTACCCCCTAAACCGCCGCTCCCGGAGCCCACCGCAAGCTACTCTATACATATTAACCCCTAAACCGCCGCTCCCTGACCCCGCCGCAACTATAATAAATGTATTAACCCCTAAACTGCCGCTCCCGGACACCGCCGCAACCTACATTATACCCTATCCTGCCCCCCCTATACCGCCGCCCTCTATAATAAAGTTATTAACCCCTATCCTGCCGATCCCGCACCTCGCCGGAACTAAATAAATAGTTTAACCCCTAAACCGCCGCTCCCGGACCCCGCTGCAACCTATATTAACCCCTTAACGACCAAGGACGTACGCCACACGTCCTCAAAAAAAATACAGTTAATGACCGAGGACGTGTGGCGTACGTCCTTGGTCTGGAAAGCAGCTGGAAGCGATCCGCTCGCTTCCAGTTGCTTTCCAGTTATTGCAGTGATGCCTCGATATCGAGGGATCCTGCAATAACCTTTTTTAGCAATCTGGTGCAGAGAGAGGCACTCTGTGGCCCTCTCTGCACCGGACATCACCGGCTAAATCCGTTGGTGGGTGGGAGCCGGTTCGGGAGGCGGGTGGCGGCCATCGATGGCCCTGATGATGTGGAGGGGGGCGGGATGGTGGGCGGGGGTGATCAGAGGCGCGCACAGACGCGCGTGCGTGCACAGGGGGGCGGGCGCGTGCACGGGGAGGGAGCGGGTGGGATCCGCTACACTACAGAAAACTTATGTATAAAGTTTTGAAAAGTAGCTATATATATAAAAATGCATTAGTCAGGGGGTGGGGGATTGGTCTGGGGGGGGGGGGGAAGCTACACTACAGAAAAAGAACATCATAATAAAAAAAAAAAACATTTCTCTTGCAAACTGGGTACTGGCAGACAGCTGCCAGTACCCAAGATGGCCCCCAATAAGGCAGAGGGGGAGGGTTAGAGAGCTGTTTTGGGGGGGATCAGGGAGGTTGGGGGCTAAGGGGGGATCCTACAAAGTAGCATATGTAAATATGCTAAAAAAAAATATTTAAAAAAAAAAAAAAAAAACTTTTATTTTAGTACTGGCAGATTTTCTGCCAGTACTTAAGATGGCGGGGACAATTGTGGTGTGGGGGAGGGAAGGGAGCTGTTTGGGAGGGATCAGGGGGTCTGATGTATCAGGTGGGAGCACTTAGCTGCCTTCTAATTACCAAAAAGCAACGCCAAAGTCATATAAGTCTGCTATTTCTGAACAAAGGGGATCCCAGAGAAGCATTTACAACCATTTGTGCCATAATTGCACATGCTGTTTGTAAATAATTTCAGTAAGAAACCTAAAATTGTGAAAAATTTAGCGTTTTTTTTAATTTGATTGCATTTGGCGGTGAAATGGTGGCATGAAATATACCAAAATGGGCCTTGATCAATACTTGGGGTTGTCTACTACACTACACTGAAGCTAAAATTAACCCTAGAAGCTCCCTACATGCTCCCTAATTAACCCCTTCACTGCTGGGCATAATACACGTGTGGTGCGCAGTCGCATTTAGCAGCCTTCTAATTAGTAAAAAGCAAAACCAAAGCCATATATGTCTGCTATTTATGAACAAAGGGGATCCCAGAGAAGCATTTACAACCATTTATGCTATAATTGCATAAGTTGTTTGTAAATAATTTCAGTGAGAAACCTAAAGTTTGTGAAAAAAATTGTGAAAAAGTGAACAATTTTTTTTATTTGATCGCATTTGGCGGTGAAATGGTGGCATGAAATATACCAAAATGGGCCTAGATCAATACTTTGGGATGTCTTCTAAAAAAAATATATACATGTCAATGGATATTCAGGGATTCCTAAAAGATATCAGTGTCCCAATATAACTAGCGCTAATTTTGAAAAAAAGTGGTTTGGAAATAGCAATGTGCTACTTGTATTTATGGCCCTATAACTTGCAAAAAAAGCAAAGAAGATGTAAACATTGGGTATTTCTAAACTCAGGACAAAATTTAGAAACTATTTAGCATATGTTTTTTTTGGTGGTTGTAGATGTGTAACAGATTTTGGGGGTCAAAGTTAGAAAAAGTGTGTTTTTTTCCATTTTTTCCTCATATTTTATATATTTTTTTATAGTAAATTAGAAGATATGATGAAAATAATGGTATATTTTGAAAGTCCATTTAATGGCGAGAAAAACGGTATAGAATATGTGTGGGTACAGTAAATGAGTAAGGGGAAAATTACAGCTAAACACAAACACCACAGAAATGTAAAAATAGCCTTGGTCCCAAACGGACAGAAAATGGAAAAGTGCTGTGGTCATTAAGGGGTTAAACTTATTAACCCCTAATCTGCCCCCCCTACACCTATAATACATTTATTAATCCCTATCCTGCCCCCCCTACACCGCCGCCACTGTAATAAAATTATTAACCCCTAAACCTAAGTTTAGCACTAACCCTAACACCCCCCCTAACTTAAATATTAATTAAATAAATCTAAATAATATTTCTATTATTAACTAAATTAATCCTATTTAAAACTAAATACTTACCTTTAAAATAAACCCTAATATACCTACAATATAAATAATAATTATATTGTAGCTATCTTAGGATTTATTTTTATTTTACAGGTAACTTTCAATTTATTTTAACTAGGTACAATAGCTATTAAATAGTTATTAACTATTTAATAGCTACCTAGCTAAAATAAAGAGAAATTTACCTGTAAAATAAAAACTAACCTAAGTTACAATTACACCTAACACTACACTATCATTAAATACATTATTCCTATTTAAAACTAAATACTTACCTGTAAAATAAACCCTAAGATAGCTACAATGTAATTAATAATTACATTGTAGCTATTTTAGGATTTATATTTATTTTACAGGTAACTTTGTATTTATTTTAGCTAGTTGGAATAGTTATTAAATAGTTATTAACTATTTAATAACTACCTAGCTAAAAGAAATACAAAATTACCTGTAAAATAAATCCTAACCTAAGTTACAAATAAACCTAACACTACACTATCATTACATTAATTAAATAAATTAACTACAAATAACTACAATTAAATACAATTACATAAACTAACTAAAGTACAAACAATAAAAAAGCTAAGTTACAAAAATTAAAAAAAATAAGTTACAAACATTTAAAAAATATTACAACAATTTTAAGTTAATTACACCTAATCTAAGCCCCCTAATAAAATAACAAAGCCCCCCAAAATAAAAAAAAATTCTACCCTATTCTACATTAAAAAAGTTCAAAGCTCTTTTACCTTACCAGCCCTTAATAGGGCCTTTTGTGGGGCATGCCCCAAAGAAAACTGCTCTTTTACCTGTAAAAGAAAAATACAACCCCCCCCAACATTAAAACCCACCACCCACATACCCCTAATCTAACCCAAACTCCCCTTAAAATAACCTAACACTAATCCCCTGAAGATCATCCTACCTTGAGTCGTCTTCACTCAGCCGAGCCACCGATGGAACTGAAGAGGAGATCCGGAGCGGCAGAAGTTATCCTCCAAGGGGCGCTGAAGAAGTCTTCCATCCGATGAAGTGATCCTCCACCAAACACTACATCCGGGCGAATGGTTTCTTCACCCAGAGGTATTTCTTCAGATTGTTCAAATATGGGGACTTCCAGAAATAGATCTGATGGCTTCTCATCTAAACAAGAAGCTTCCCAGGTATCTGTCCAGATCCAGGGATCCTCAGGCGGAAGCAGTGGATGCATTGTCGCTTCCTTGGAAGTATCATCCTGCTTATATCTTTCCGCCTATAGTTCTTTTTCCAAGATTCTAAAGGAACTTTCGTTTATTCTGCTGGTGGCTCCAGCATGGCCTCACAGGTTTTGGTATGCGGATCTTGTCCGGATGGCCACTTGCCAACCGTGGACTCTACCGTTAAGACCAGACCTTCTATCGCAAGGTCCTTTTTTTCCATCAGGTTCTCAAATCCTTAAATTTGAAGGTATGGAGATTGAACGCTTGATTCTCAATCATAGAGGTTTCTCTGACTCTGTGATTAATACTATGTTACAGGCTCGTAAAACTGTATCTAGGAAGATATATTATCGAGTCTGGAAGATTTTCATTTCTTGGTGTTTTTCTCATCATTTTTCTTGGCATTCTTTTAGAATTCCTAGAATTTTACAGTTTCTTCAGGATGGTTTGGATAAGGTTTGTCTGCAAGTTCCTTGAAAGGTCAAATCTCTGCTCTTTCTGTTCTTTTTCACAGAAAGATTACTAGTCTTCCTGATATTCATTGTTTTGTACAAGCTTTGGCTCATATAAAACCTGTCATTAAGTCAATCTCTCCTCCTTGGAGTTTGAATTTGGTTCTGGGGGCTCTTCAAGCTCCTCCGTTTGAACCTATGCATTCGCTGGACATTAAATTACTTTCTTGGAAAGTTTTGTTTCTTTTGGCCATCTCTTCTGCTAGAAGAGTTTCTGAATTATCTGCTCTTTCTTGTGAGTCTCCTTTTCTGATTTTTCATCAGGATAAGGCGGTGTTGCGAACTTCTTTTAAATTTTTACCTAAGGTTGTGAATTCTAACAACATTAGTAGAGAAATTGTGGTTCCTTCATTGTGTCCTAATCCTAAGAATTCTAAGGAAAATTCGTTGCATTCTTTGGATGTAGTTAGAGCTTTGTAATATTATGTTGAAGCTACTAAGGATTTCCGAAAGACTTCTAGTCTATTTGTTATCTTTTCCGGTTCTAGGAAAGGTCAGAAGGCTTCTGCCATTTCTTTCGCATCTTGGTTAAAATCTTTGTTTCATCATGCCTATGTCGAGTCGGGTAAAACTCTGCCTCAAAGGATTACAGCTCATTCTACTAGGTCAGTTTCTACTTCCTGGGCGTATAGGAATGAAGCTTCAGTTGATCAGATTTGCAAAGCAGCCACTTGGTCTTCTTTGCATACTTTTACTAAATTCTACCATTTTGATGTGTTTTCTTCTTCTGAAGCAGTTTTTGGTAGAAAAGTACTTCAGGCAGCTGTTTCAGTTTGATTCTTCTGCTTATAATTTCAGTTTTTTTCATTATAAGATTTAAACTTTATTTTGGGTGTGGATTATTTTCAGCGGAATTGGCTGTCTTTATTTTATCCCTCCCTCTCTAGTGACTCTTGCGTGGAAGATCCACATCTTGGGTAGTCATTATCCCATACGTCACTAGCTCATGGACTCTTGCTAATTACATGAAAGAAAACATAATTTATGTAAGAACTTACCTGATAAATTCATTTCTTTCATATTAGCAAGAGTCCATGAGGCCCACCCTTTTGTGGTGGTTATGATTTTTTTGTATAAAGCACAATTATTCCAATTCCTTATTTTTTATGCTTTCGCACTTTTTTCTTATCACCCCACTTCTTGGCTATACGTTAAACTGATTTGTGGGTGTGGTGAGGGGTGTATTTATAGGCATTTTGAGGTTTGGGAAACTTTGCCCCTCCTGGTAGGAATGTATATCCCATACGTCACTAGCTCATGGACTCTTGCTAATATGAAAGAAATGAATTTATCAGGTAAGTTCTTACATAAATTATGTTTTTTTTTTATTTTTTGTAACTTAGCTTTTATTATTTTTTGTACTTTAGTTAGTTTATGTAATTGTATTTAATTGTAGTTATTTGTAGTTAATTTATTTAATTAATGTAATGATAGTGTAGTGTTAGGTTTAATTGTAACTTAGGTTAGGATTTATTTGACAGGTAATTTTGTATTTCTTTTAGCTAGGTAGTTATTAAATTGTTAATAACTATTTAATAACTATTCTAACTAGCTAAAACAAATACAAAGTTACCTGTAAAATAAATATAAATCCTAAAATAGCTACAATGTAATTATTAATTACATTGTAGCTATCTTAGGGTTTATTTTACAGGTAAGTATTTAGTTTTAAATAGGAATAATTTATTTAAGTATAGTGTAGTGTTAGGTGTAATTGTAACTTAGGTTAGTTTTTATTTTACAGGTAAATTTCTCTTTATTTTAGCTAGGTAGCTATTAAATAGTTAATAACTATTTAATAGCTATTGTACCTAGTTAAAATAAATTGAAAGTTACCTATAAAATAAAAATAAATCCTAAGATAGCTACAATATAATTATTATTTATATTGTAGCTATATTAGGGTTTATTTTAAAGGTAAGTATTTAGTTTTAAATAGGATTAATTTAGTTAATAATATAAATATTATTTAGATTTATTTAATTAATATTTAAGTTAGGGGGGGTGTTAGGGTTAGTGTTAGACTTAGGTATAGGGGTTAATAAATTTATTACAGTGGCGGCGGTATAGTGGGGGGCAGGATAGGGGTTAATAAATGTATTATAGGTGGCGACGGTGTAGGGGGGGCAGATTAGGGGTTAATAAATTTAATATAGGTTGCGGCAGGGTCCGGGAGCGGCAGTTTATGGGGTTAAACTATTTATTTAGTTGCGGCGAGGTGCGGGATCAGCAGGAAAGGGGTTAACAACTTTATTATAGAGGGCGGCGGTATAGGGGGGGCAGGATAGGGGTTACTAGGTATAATGTAGGTTGCGGCGGTGTCCGGGAGCGGCGGTTTAGGGGTTAATACATTTATAAGAGTTGCGGCGGGGTCTAGGAGCGGCGGTTTAGGGATTAATACATTTATAAGAGTTGCGGCGGGGTCAGGGAGCGGCGGTTTAGGGGTTAGTAACTTTATTGTGTTGCGGGGGGCTCCGGTGGCGCCGGTATAGGGGGTAGAACAGTGTAGTTAGTGTGGGTGCTTAGTGACAGGCTAGCAATAAAGCTGGGAAAAAGCCGAAGAGCAGCGAGATCGGATGAGTGATAACTCTCACAGTCCGCTGCTCATCGCCCCGTACTTGGTGCGCGGCTTTTTGACAGATTTATTGATAACTTAGGCAAATTTTTTCAGGTCCGCGGCGGCGATGGTAGGCGAGCTTAGGCGGGCGTATTGGGCCGGCGAAGGCAGGAAAGTTGACACGTTGATAACTACCCCCCATTGCATCTAAGTGCATTGTATTAGAGGAACATGGCAACATAAACTAACATTCAAATACAAATTGTAACCTGAAGTAACCCTATATCTATTACACATAACATTATTAACACTTGTCATTCTGTGGTCCCTTGGAGTGCCCCATCTGTTAAAAGCTGTCAATGTGATCCAGAAAGTACTTAAAGGGACATTATACACTCATTTTTTTCTTTGCATAAATGTTTTGTAGATGATCTATTTATATAGCCCATAAAGTTTTTTTTTTTTTTTAAATGTATAGTTTTGCTCTGATTTTCAGACTCCTAACCAAGCCCCAAAGTGTTATGTGAATACCGTCATCTACCTTCTCCAGCTTGCTCCTGTTTGTGTAAAGGGTCTTTTCATATGCAAAAGAAGGGGGGGGGGGGTGTCTTATTTTCGAAAGTATCCGGCTTCCTCCAATCATGGCTTTCCCCCCAGGGGAATCATTGCCTGAGGCCATTCCGTGATTGAAGGAAGCCGGATTAGTCATTGCTGACGTGTGAAGAGAGGATCTCCGGGCGGGGGAAGCTGCTCCGGCTGTGAAGAGGAGAAAGGTACGTTTTTAAACAAAACGGTTGCTTTCTAAACTTTGATGAATAAAAGTGCCCCTGTTTTTAATAGTATTTTTAAAAACTGGGCTTTCATTCATCAAAGTTTACCTTCACTTTAAACGTGAACTGCAACAAAAAGCTCAAAACCAGCTTAGCACACAGGTGGGAAATGGCTTAGCAGCCAAAGGACATAAAACCCATTTTTTTTCTTTCATGATTCACACAAAGCATGCATTTTACAATAACTTTTTAATTTATTTCTATTATTTAATTTGTTTTGTTCTCTTTACATTTTTTATTGAAAAGTATAGCTAGGTAGGCTTAGAAGCTGCTGATTGGAGGCTGCACATATATGCCTCTTGTCATTGGATTTCAGCTAGCTCCCAGTAGTGCATTGCTGCTCCTTCAACACAGGATACCAAGATAATGAAGCAGATTAGATAATAAAAGTAAATTGGAAAGTTGTATGCTCTATCTGAATCATGAAAGAAATTCTTTGGGTTTCATGTTCATTTAACATTGTTTCTTAGATGTACTTTTAATGTTTCAACTGATAAAGTAATTGTTTGTGCAATGTGGTATGTATTGTGAGTAGATAAGGCTGCCATTTTTTAAGACAATGGAAGTTCTGAGCTGTAGGCAGGGTTCTTCAAACCTTTTTTTCCCAAGACCCAGTGCCATGATACCACATACCCTTGTGACCCTATTTTTATGCTTTGCCTAAAAATCCCTGAATAATATACAAAAATATAACTGAAAATTTTGGCAAAGTGACTAAAATGTGTGTGTACTTTATTCCTGATTGTAGCCAAACTTGAAAGTGTTGTAAAAGTTAATAACACACATTCTCATACAATACACACACACCACACACACTGTTGTATAACACACATATGCCACACACCGTCTCATAAAACACACGCACCACACAAACTCTTGTATAACACACCACACATACTCTCATACAACACACAAATCACACACACCACACAAAGCACACACACCACACACACTCTTCTACAACATACTTTGCTAGAAGTAAGCTTTTTGCGCATGTCAGGTAGCTCGCGAATTACAAGTTGAAAGTAAAAAGTTTGTGCACGAGCGCTAACCTGTCATGCACAAAAAGCCAAACTTTGAATATTGTGAACGTGTTAACGTATTCTTTTTTTAAAATTTTATTTATGATCCATTTCAAAGTATATTTCAACAGAAAGTGAGAAAAGAAAAAAAACAAAAAAGAGACAGAACACGCAAACAATTTGTATTACACATATACATATCAAGTACAGGTGGCCCTCGGTTTACAACGGTTCAATTTACACCGTTTCAGAATAACAACCTTTTTTTCCAGTCATGTGTCTGCTATTGAAAAGCATTGAGAAGCAGTGAATTTATTAAAATAGCCAGTAGGTGGAGCTGTCCGCTTGTGTTGCAACAAAGCCAAGCAAGCTGAAATTAATCAGTTTAACCAGACCTGAGCTATCGAGCAGATTTCAAAGGAACAAGATCTTCCTGTCTATAAATCAGTCCAGATTGGAATGCATAGAAAGAACTGTTTGCAGAAAAATGCAAGTGAAGTCTGTGTTTATTTTATTAGGTTTATAATGCTGTTTAGCAAATGTTTTTGTTCATTTAACTTAGTTTAATTATATATTCTGTGTTGTGTGATTATTTTATTATTTTTATACAGCTGTTTAGGATTTAAAGTCTTCATTTCAAAGCTTTAAAAATAATGTATTAGGTGTTACTTATGACAATTTTGAGATGGGCCTGGAACCTATCTCCCTCACTTCCCTTTGACTTATAAACTGGATTTCAATTTACAACGGTTTCGATTTCCAACTATTCCTTCTGGAACCTAACCCCGGCGTAAACTGAGGGCTACCTGTATTAAATTTGTCATAATACAGGCGTGAGAAAAAAAAAAAACACATCCACAATACCATCTTGTAGATACCTTTGTATATGTAAATGGCTTAAACTTTGTTAGATCAATAAACCACAATAATATGCATGGCTCATATACAAATCAAAATGTCATATTTATCGTAATAATACATAATAAACACCATTGCTTGCTTAAGTTAGGCATCTTAAAGAAGGTACAATATATATATATATATATATATATATCCCTCCTACCCCCGTCCTTCCTCTCTCACCTCCGGAAATACATTGTTAGCGATCGCTGATTCTATGGACACCGTGCCCCTGAAAGGTGTAATGAGTTGTAGTTGGATTTCTTTAGGGAAAGTTACAATAATATTCTTCCATTTAAAAATAAAATGTTTAATTTGTGCTTCTGAATTTACTTAAGTATCCATTTGCTCCATGATCAAGTAATTTTTGAACTTGTGGATAATTTCTGTGAGACTAGGAGTTTTAATGGATTTCCAATATTTCAGAATGAACAGTCTGCCAACCATAATTATAGCATTTAATTGATGCACATTTTTACATGCAGTTTCTTTTTGACCGTCTATAAAAAAAAAAATGTGTTTATCGATTAGTTGCAACTGGTTTTGATTAGCTGTTTTTGTCCAGCAATTAATCTTGTACCAGAATAACTTGACTTTAGTGCAGCCCAAGAAACAATGACACAGCTCTGCATTAGGTGTCTTACATTTATAGCAGAATGCTCCTGCAATATCCCATTTAGTCTTCATGCTTGGAGTAATATACATTCTATTTATTTTTAGTATACGGCTCTCTCCAGGAGGAAGAGAGTATTGTAGAATCTACCAGTTTGAAACTTTTATATATAGTATCCACAGGCTCATTTCAACTGTCAGCTATTTTTTGTATATTATCTCGTCCCCGGACACTCATAATCATTTTATAGAGCTGTGAAATCGCATATTTTCCAGCTTTAAAGAAAGTTAGTGAAGGGTCTAAAACCTGCCAAGGATTCTCATCTGAAGCCTCAAACGTGGCTTCCTGCATGAAATGGCGGACCTGGAAAAAAGTGAAAAATTCTTTATTTGATATACCAAAAGCATATTTACTTTATAGCCTGAAAAGGCACTAAATTCCTGTAATATTTGAGTCAGCAGCAGAATGTTCCTACTGGTATTAGATAAAAAGACTAATAGATCATCAGCGTAGAGTAGTGTTGTGTTCTTTCTCAAACCTACTTTAATCCCCTTAATCTCTTTTCTTATATATATATATATAGCTAGGGGTTATAGGGCCAGATTAAATAGATACAGAGACAACGGGCATCCCTGTCTGGACCCTTTATACAGGAAAAACCTTACTGAAGGATTATCGTTAATAAGAATGGAAGCATTTGAGGATTTGTAAACTAAGTGAATAAAATTCAGGAAGGACCGCTCAACCCCAAACCTGGGAAGTGCTGTAAATAGGTGATCCCAGGTAATGAAGTCGAAGGCCGCGTCCGGTCCCCTTGCCAGCTTACTCTGTTGAGGGTAATAGGCATTTAAAATTATTTGTAATTTCCTCAGATTACGCAAAACGTTTCTCCCTGGCATGAAACCGACCTGGTCCTTATGTATAAGAGGGTCAATTATTAATTTAAGCCTTGCTGCTATTATACTCATGAGGATTTTGTAATCCCTGTTCAAAAGTGAAATCGGCCTATATGAGCTAAATTTAGCGCTGCGGAATCTGTAGGCGCTCTACAAATAACCGATAATAATAATCTGTTCTGGGTCTTTGTTTTTTTTTTAATATCAAAGTTATTACTGATGAAGTGAAATATCTAGAACAATAAATTCCATCTGCATAATAATTATTGAATAATGTAACAAGCATATGCACTATATCTTCTGATAGTATTTTATATAGTTCCACAGGGATCTGGTCTGGGCCGGCAGCTTTATTAGACGCTGCTCTCTTTATACCATTGCATACTTCTCTCAGGGTAATTGGAGCATTTAAATTATTAAATTTATTTCTATCCAGCTTTGGAGTCTGGATATTTTTCCAAACCTTTTCTTTGGCTTGTAGATCTATTATGTCTGCTGAGTAAAGTTCTTGGAAATATTTCAAAACATATTTATTAATCTCGATTATTTTAGTGGTTCTTCCCGATGGCGTCTTAAGGGATTCTATCATAGACTTCTTTTTTTTCGCTTTTGTTAGGTTAGCCAGGAACTTCCCCGGTTTACCTCCGTATCTAATTTATCTAATTTTTGTGCTAGGAACACTTCTCTTTCCTTTTTTGCTTTAATATATAGGTCTCAAAATCTTTTAGAAAGGATCGCTAATGTATGAATTAGACTCGTTGCGCAATTGATTGGCCAGTTGATCATCCCTCATTACCCATTTACGTTTCTGGATAACAAGAAAGGCTTTATTCTCTCCCCTAATTACTGCCTTGAAGGCTTCCCATAATATTTCAGTTTGAACTGTAGGTGAGTAATTTGTTTGATAGCATTCTTGCCATTTTATTTTAAGCTATGCTTTAAATTGAACATTGCCCGCCAAGTGTCTTGGGAAAAAGAACCTGTTTTGATTAGAGCCCTGGAGATTCCGTATTTTAATGTTTAATGCAAGAATTGCGTGATCATAGATAATTATCTTTTTGATATCGGCTACCATATCTAAACCCAACATTTTTTCAGATATTAAAAAATATTCTATTCTAGACAATGTTTGATATGAGTGGGATTCGCATGTAAATCTCCTTAGATCCGGGTTCTGCACCTGCCAGATACCCTTAAGATGTAATAAATTACTAAAATGTTTGAATAATTTGGCTTCTTGTTTACTATTTTTGTTCCTTGAGGGTTTAAGTCTATCCAGCGTAGGATATGAAGCAAGGTTAAAATCACCCGCAATAATTAAATTTTTAGAATAAACGGGCAAAAGTTTTACCTGCATGTTTTCCCAAAATGCCTTATCCAGTTTATTTGGGGCATAAATATTACATAAGGTTAGAAGCACTCCTTCCACCATGACTTGTAAAATCAAATATCTTTCTTCTGGGTCTAACTCTGTCCCCATAATTTGGTACTGTAAATTTTTGTTAAAAAGACAGGCTACCCCCTTTTTCCTGTGTTTACATGGGGTTCCCACCACTTCCCCTATCCAACCTAATTTAAGTTGAACCAGCTCAGCTTCCCTCAAATGGTTCTCCTGAAGGAAATCAATATTTGGTTTCTAACGTTTTAACTGAGCTATGATTTTTTTTTTCCGTTTTTGGGGGGATGAGATCCCGCCTATATTCCATGAAGCCAGGTTAATCTGGTCCTTCATCTAGGTTGATGTAAACAGGAATATACAAAAAGTTACCACAGTAAACGAGGGAGATGCGGGGGCAGAGGGGAAAAAACACTGGGTGCACATTATAATTACAATAAAACCAATCTTCAAATGGAGAAGCCATAAAAACCTGATTCATCATAGTCATCTTGATTCAGATAAACTTAAAGTATAATACCCTTATGTGTAGCATATTCCAGTATCATGCTTTCATTTTCTGTGAAGATTTTAATTTTGGCAGGGTATATCACTGTTGCTTTTATACCACTATCAATTAATTTAGTACACAGAGGTGTAATTTCTTTTCTTTTTTGTGACGTCTCAACGGAGAACTCCTGAAATAGTAAAAAATGTTTGCCATCAATTGCAAACAGAATTCTTTTTCTGTAGTATTGCATGATACTGAGTTTGTCCTGAAAATTAAGAAACTTTGCGATTACTGGTCTGTTCTTAAATGTGCCATCGGGTAAGCTTTTAGGGGTGCCTATGCGGTGCACTCTTTCCACTGCAAAAGGCAGTAGGCTAGAATCAATTCCTAGCGTATGTGGTAATATCGGCGATACAAATTTAAAGAGATCTTGGAATTTGTGGGATTCTAGAATACCAATAAATCTAACATTATTACGTCTTGCACGATCTTCGATCTCATTCAATTTATATTGGATGTTTACCAATTGTATATTTTGTTCTTTAATGGTTAGCTCTTGTTGTACATTAGTATCTTCTAAATCAGAAATGCATTGTTCTACCTCGCTCAGTCTATATGAGAACTGCTTGATTTTAACAGCTAAGTTCGAAATATCAGCTTTAATTTGCTTAAATTGTGAGATCATAAGGTCTGAAATTTGTTTAACTATATCCTGTGAGTCTATAAAATCTGGTTCTGTCGTGGTAGTTAATGAAGGTAAATTTGGGATATTATCAGTGCTAACCCTGTTCTTCCTGTCTCTAATCTTGGGCTGCATATTTGGAGATAATATGTTGTGGCTAGTGATAAATTTATCCATAGAGTGACATAAAACACAAAATCACAATGTAAAATGTGTGGCATAAGAATATGCAATCAAATATGTGTAAAATAAGGTGAGTTTTGTGAGTATTGAATGTGAAGAAAAAAAAAGGAAAACTCTGGAGAGGCCTGTAAGGGCCAAAGGTAGTGTAAGAGAGGACTCAGGGGTTACGTGTTGTTGTCCCCTCGGCTCGTGTGAAGTATCAACTCCTATAAGTGCTAGAATGATGTGTTTATTTTCTCATTTTTTCTATTTTTTCCTTCTCTTCCTTCCTTCCCTTTGCTTTCCTTTTCTATCCTTTTCCTTCCCCTCTCTTCCCCCTTTTCCTTTTTGGAATAAGTGAACAGTGCGTGCTGTGAGAAACCACAAAAAGATCAAAATGCAAGAGTAAAAGGGCACAATCCTGTGTCAACCATAAAGCAACTGCCCTCTCAAATTAACTCCATTTAGTACCAGATTGTGCCCTAATTCCACCCTTGATTAGGGTGTTTGCAAAGTGGATTTACCAAAGTAGGAAGGGGAATAGAAGAGAACACTCCTGCGGGTATACCCTCGAATATACCTCATAAACTTAGTGCCTTTCACTTAATAAACACCATTATATGTACCAGTTTACAAACATGGAGCAATTTACAACCCTGCAGTCTCTTTTATACAACTAATGACTGCTTTTCATATGCAAAAGAAGGGGGTGTGTCTTATTTCCCACTTGCAGTGGGCTTTCCAGCTACCTTTGCAACAGAGCTAAACTTAGAGATTCTAAGTAAGTTTTTAAACAGTTTTATACTGGATTTTTATATCAGTATCTGTGCATCTTATTCTTTATAGTAGTGTCTATTACATGCAGTTATATGAAAATTGGTGTATACTGTCCCTTTAACTGTGAAGCTGAAACACTGACAAACTTTTGGAACTTTAATGGATATTGCATAAAAAGTTGTTGTTTTTTAAATCCTATGGGTGCCCTTATCTCTCTCACTCTCTCTCTCTAGATATATATATACACACAGACATATATATATAGGAATATATATTTTAAAATACTTAGAACATATTCCCCTATGTACACAGTTAATCACTTTATTAAATATGAATATTGTATAAATATGATTTTTCATGTTTTCAGCTACTTGACTGCAAAGGGCTCCAATGCACTTAAGTATGTGTGTGTATGTATATATATATAATATCCACCACGTATGCATTCTCTCTAATAGGCAAACAACATCCAGGGTGCTATAAATGATTTAGACAGTGTTTCTGATATTAAGCATTCACTGGACTTGAGTCAACAGGTATAAATCAAACTTTATTCCGTGACATTTTGGAAACCACTAGAGCCCCTTCCTCAGACAGTTCAAAATGAGACAATAACACATATATACCCACAATCCAATAGTTGACTGAAGTCCAGTAAGTGCTTAATATCAGAAAGACTATAAACTGTATAAACAGTTGCAATCAAAATTATTCAACCCCCACTGCAAATCAGGTTTATTGTCAAAATGTAAAGACTTTCAGCTGTTTGCAAGGAACAAATCAAACAAAAGCCATTGAAATAGCTCAACACAACGAATGCTTCAAGTGGTTTCCCCAAATTCAACTGAAAATGCAACTTTTAATGAATTCTGCAGTCTCAAAATTTTTCAACCTCTTCATGGCAAGCATCTTTAGTACTTAGTAGAGCATCCTTTTGCTGTTATGACCTGCTGCAAACGAGATGCATAGCCAAATACCAGCTTCTGGCAGATTTCCTGAGGAATCTTAAAGGGACAGTATACTGTAAAATAGTTTTTCCCTTAATGTGTTTACAATTGCTTTTTTTACCAACTGCAGAGTAAAAAAATGTATGAAAATTAGCTTTTAATGCTTATTTGTGTATATTAAAGCTCTGATTTTGTGTTTTTAAGCCACAACCTAATAAAATGGGTTGAGCTTGTAGGTATAATCAGATCTCATTACTGTATCACATTGTGCACATATACCTGCTTCTTTATCTTATATCTGTCCTTAAAACAATCACCAGTACTTTGAGAGAACAATGGAAAATCAACATTGTATTACCTTATCTCTGCTATATCCGACTGGGAGTGTAATTTCTTCTGCTGGCTGTGTTTACAAATCTTATCTATAGCTGGTACGCGCGGCCACAAACTTTCAGAATAGGTGGGGATACCACATGCTAAATCAACAATTTCAAATGCCAATATAAGGGTAAAGGAGCTACTTGTAAACAATTTAATACACTCCAGCAGGTAAAGTGGATCATTGGGAACAAATTAAAGGGGAGAACATTTTTGAGTAAACTGTCCCTTTAACCCATTCCTTGTGAGCAATGGCCTCCAGTTCAGTAATATGCTTGCGTTTGCATTCTGCAACCGTCTTCTTCAAATCCCACTAGAGATTTTTTAGGGGTTCAAGTCAGGTGACTGTGATGGCCACTGTAGAATTTTCCAGGACCTCTTCTGCAACCAATCCTTGGTGGATTTTGAGGTATGGTTGGGATCATTGTCATAGAAACATATAATTTGACTGTAGATAAGAACCAAAAAGGCCCATCAAGTCTACCCATATTACGAGTTACTTTTTTCTTAGGATAGCCTTATGCATGGTTCAGGCATTTTTAAATTCCTTTACAGTCTTTGTGTTTACGACTTGTCCTGTTGGAAGGTCCAATGACGCTTCAGCTTCCTCACAGATGGTATGACGTTTTTGCCCCAGAGCATCACCAAGCCACCACCATGCTTAACTGTAGGCAGAGTGTTCTTTTCAGTGAATGCTTCATTCTTCTTTCTCCAGACATAGCACTGATCAATCAGGCCAAAAGTTTTAGTTTTGTTTCATCGTTCCACAGAACAGAATCAAAAAACTTCTGTGGCTTATTTATATGATTTTGAACATACTGGAGATGACTTTTCTTGTGAATTTGGGTCAGTAGTGGTGCACGTCTTGGAGTTCTGACATGGAAACCTTCTGTGTTTAGTACGCGCCTTACTGTGCAAACTGTAACCTCAGTGCCTGTTGTCACCAAGTCTTGCTGCAGGTCTTTTGAGTCACTCAAGGTTTTTTTTACCTTCCTTCTCAGAAATCTTTTTGCAGCCGTTAATAGCTTCCTTTTTCTGCCCCATCCAGGTAGTGTAACCACTGTTCCTTTAACTTTGAACTTGAACTTGCAAACTATACTTACAAAAGTTTCTCTAGGAACATACAGTGCCTTTGCTATCTTTTTGTATCCTGTTCCTTGTTTGTGAAGGGCGATGATCCCTTCTCTTAAAGTGAATGTTAATTTTGATGCTAAAGTGCCCGGTTTAGCTGTTTGATTAAAAACAGGGGCACTTTAATTCATCAAAATTTACATTTCACTCGTGTTGTGAAAAAAATACCTTTTAAACTTGACAGCTGCTCCAGCTTCCTCCGCCCGTCGCAAAGCCTCTTCCTGGGTCTAAAATGAGGAATCCGGCTTCCTTCAATCACGCCTTTGAATCAGACACTGATTCCCCCGGGGGGAAGCCATGATTGGAGGATGACCGATCCATCATTTCTGACGTCAGAAATGGCTTGCGATGACCGGGGGAAGCTGGAGCGGCTGTCAAGTTTAAAAGGTAAGTCTTTTTTCACAACACAAGTGAAATGTAAATTTTGATGAATTAAAGTGCCCCTGTTTTTAATCGAATTTTTAAAAACCGGGCACTTTAGCATCAAAATTTACATTCACTTTAACTTTTTGGACTATTCTTTTGACTTAGCCTTACTTCTAACATGCAGTCAAACGTGACACTCAACAAACCCCTAGCCAGTTCAGGTATTTCATGTGTTCTAGCTCAAGCACACCTGGTGCAACTAATGAAGCCCTTGACTAGCTGCATCAGGTGTGCTTGAGACAACACCGGTTTTGCATATTTGTGCTGTTGTGAGGGATTCTTTTCAAAGTTTGAATAATTTTGAGACTGCAGAATTCATTAAAAGTTGCATTTTTAGTTGAATTTGGGGAAAACACTTGAATCGTTTGTTGTGTTGCGCTATTCAAATTGCTGTTGTTTGATTTGTTCATTGCCAACAAATGAAAGTCTGTAAATTTTGACAATAAACCTGATTTGCAATGGGGGTTGAATAATTTTAATTACAACTGTATACACATATAAATACATCTAATGTATACATCATATAAAAAAACTAAATTCTTCAGGCAAAAGTCAGTATTTAGTGTGACCTCCCTTGGCACTAAGCATATCAAGCAGGTCCTTGCTGGACTTCTTCCGGTCTCTCAAAGAAGAAACTCTGAGAAACTTCTCATCAGATATTGAAAGTTTTCTTGACCTTCCAGTCTTTTTTTTTGTCCTTGACCTCTCCTGATTCTTCAAATTTCTTTATAACAACTTGAATACCACATCTTGAGTATCCAGTTTGTTGAGAAGGGTCTAGCTGAAGACTCAGACTGGAGCGCTAGACAGGAAACATGTGACCTCCACTCAAAGCTTTTTTTTTCTTTGCTTTTTTTTAAAATTCAACTTTAATGTAACAAACAACCTAGACAACCATTCTGAAATTGAAACATTTTGCAGCTTTCTTACTCTTAATGTTCATTCACAGTGGTTTATGCTGATTGTCATTTATAAAGTAACCACTGTGACTGTCATTTATAAGGTAACCACTGTGAATGAACATTAAGAACAAGAAAGCTGCAAAATGTACAAGGCTGAAGTTGTCTTCTTATTTAATAATAATATATAAAAAAATCAGTGCTCCAAAATACCTATGAAAAAATATATATAAACATGAAATACATGAAGATAATGGAGATATAAATATCCTATAAGTGTATATAATACCAATGCAAAATATACATTGTATTATAATCTACCACAAATAAAATGTGACATATGTAGTAAAAAACCAAACCAAACCCCACCACTACGGATAAGTGATGGGAATGAAAACGGATAGTTCAACTAGTCCAAAATCCAAATCCTGAATCTGGAACAGATGGCAAGCTGCTTCTTCAAATTTCTTGTTGGTGTCCCAAGATGTTAGACTCTGCAGATGTAAATGATAAAAAAAGAAGGCGCTACCATAGTGCACAATCAGATGTATATAACACGCCAATAAAACAAGTAAGACCATACTTACAAGATATATGACACTTGAGAAGTGTCACAACCGCCTTCTGGACTGTTATACAGTCGTCCAGCTAACTCCCACTGGTAAGTTTCTGATATCCTTCTTGATGTGAGAGCAGCGATGAAAAAGAAACCTGTATCCAGCATCAGTTCCACAGAGCAGGCTCGTCCTTGTGAATGTATAGGCGTTTCAAGGGAGTTTCATGGGTGTCACCCTTAGTTGATTTCATCCAGACCTATACAAGGTGGGGAGCAGCATCATCAGTCAGCCGAGGGGATCATTACTCCAATCTCCACTCCAGGCCCTGCTGTCTCCCTCTCCTTCGATCGGATATGCTGTTTGCAAATGTCTGTGGTCTGTGCTTGACGCTGTGAATTTGCCAATTCTAGGAAACGCCTCCCTAAGCACAGTTTACTTCCGGTTCCCTTTACTTGCGAGCCTCCGCATAGGACTTGCGTATTCTTATTTAGTCAGCTTCTTATTCTGCAACTGATTGTAATTTGCAAAATAAAGATATCTAGCATTATTTTTATTTTAAAGGGTCAGTAAACATAGAAAATAATGTTATATAATTCTTCACATAGTGCCGAATTATATAACATTATATTAGTGCTAGCTTTATATAACCTAATATTGCCTGCAAAGTTTTATTAAAAAATAGTGTTTTCCAGACCCGCTCTCTGTGCTCTTCTGAGCGGGTCTGGTTTTTACACAGAGCGCATCTGGCCAGCTGTCTAGTCACAGCCTGGCCCGACCGCGCCATTACACTCAGTGCAGCTCGCTCCTGCTCTGTCTGACAGCGGGAGCGAGCTGCACTGAGTGTAATGGCGCGGGTGGGCTGGGCTGTGACTAGACAGCTGGCCAGATGCGCTCTGTGTAAAAAACAGACCCGCTCAGAAGAGCACAGAGAACGGGTCTGGAAAACACTATTTTTTAATAAAACTTTGCAGGCAATATTAGGTTATATAACTCTAGCACTAATATAATGTTATATAATTATGCACTATGTGCAGAATTATATAACATTATTTTCTATGTTTACTGTCCCTTTAAATAAAATAATACACTTTCCAAAAACCTAAACACAATTACATTTTATAAAAAAGATCATCTTGTAATGCAATAAACAAATGTTGAGTAACTGATATTTTAAATGGGTTAAAATTCTGTGGGCCACTCATTTATATGTGGATATATACAGGGCGTGAACCCCATCATACAACAGACATGTTAAAGGGACACTGTAACCAAAATTTTTCTTTTGTGATTCAGATTGAGCATGAAATTTTAAGCAACTTTCTAATTTACTCCTATTATAAAATTTTTTTCATTCTCTTGGTATCTTTATTTGAAATGCAAGAATGTAAGTTTAGATGCCAGCCCATTTTTGGTGAACAACCTGGGTTGTCCTTGCCGATTGGTTGATAAATTCATCCACCAATAAAAAAAGTGCTGTCCAGAGTACTGAACCCAAAAAAGCTTAGATGCCTTCTTTTTCAAATAAAGATAGCAAGAGAACGAAGAAAAACTGATAATAGGAGTAAATTAGAAAGTTGCTTAAAATTGCATGCTCTTTCTGAATTACAAAAGAAAAACTTTGGGTTCAGTGTCCCTTTAACAGCCTGGCCCAATGCTCTTTATGGCAAACAAATTGGTGACAACCTTGTCACTTCATATATTTTGTAATCCCCCAAAAAATAAAAAAATAAAACCCCTATTTGGCACACACTTAGACAAATAGGTAGATCCGCAGAAAGGGAGCAAATAAATAAAACTTTTACTGTCAAATCGTTGAGGCTCTAAGAAAGCCCAGGTTAAACATGCGTTAGGCGTTCGCCTGTCTGTGAGTAATCTGGACATGGTTATACTTTATTTGTGTGCTCTCTGTGATTGATATAGAGGTAATTCCGTACCTTAGTCACTGCAAGCCTGTATCTTTTTCACAATAATTGTAAGCAGCTGCCTACCAAGAGATAGTCTGATAAACCCTACCCTTCACCCACCTATGTGGGTAGCACCAAATCATAGTCAGTAGTTTTTTAGGGATTTTTTTCTATCTCGGTAGACATCTTACAATGGGCCTCTGACAGTGTTGAAATCTGCTTAATTTTGCAAACTTAGAGCCTCAACGATTATTGTCTTATTTTGAAATAGACAATTGAAGTGTGTTTAATCCAAATGCTCCAATATTTGTATTTTAATATTTGACAGTAAAAGTTGTTTTATTTTTTTGGCTCCCTTTCTGCGGATCTACCTATGTGTTTAAGTATGTGCCAAATAGTGGTTTTCTTTTTCTTTGGGATTACACTGTATACCAACTCCTAGGGCACCCCTGCACTCCCCTAAGGTATATGAGTGTATGGGTTATAGATGGAACCATAATTTGATGAATAAGGCAGTTCTATACCTATATCATTGATATACACTTCATATATTTTACCTTTTCTGAATAACTAACTGGTATTTTAAAAGGGTTAAAATCCTTTGGGCCATTAATTTCTGCGTGGATACATACACGGCGTAAAGCCCTACATAGGATAAACATGTTTTCAGCCTGGCCCACTGGTTTCTATGGTAAAAAAATATTGTCAACCTTGTCACTTCATATATTTGACCTTTTCTAAATAAATAACTGGCATTTCAAATGGCTTTAAATACTTTGGGATTGTTTGTTTGTTTGTCATAAAAAGTGTTGGGCCAGGCTTAGAACATGTCTGTGCTATAAAGGGGCTCGTGCCCTTTATATATCCACACAGAAATAAGTGGCCCACAGGATTTTAACCCTTTTAAAATACCACTTATTCAGAAAAGGTAAGATATATGAAGTGACAAGGTTGTCACTAATTTGTTTGCCATAAAGAGCATTGAGCCAGGCTGATAACATGTCTGTCCTATGAAGGATTCATGCCTTGTATATTCCACACATAAATGAGTGGCCCAAAGTATTTTAACCTTTTCAAATGACCAGTTACTTATTTAGAAAAGGTAAAATATATGAGATGGCAAGTTTGGCACAAGGTTGTTTGCCATAAAAATCATTGGGCCAGGCTAAAAACATGCTTATCCTATATGAAGGGCTTCACGCTGTGTATGTTTCCACTCAAAAATTAGTGGCCCAAAGGATTTTAACCCTTTTAAAATACCCGTTACTTATTCAGAAAAGGTAAAATGTATGAAGTGGCAAGGATGGCACCAGATTGTTTGCCTTAAAAAGCATTGGGTCAGGCTGAAAATATGTCTATTCTATAAATGGGGTTAAAACCCTGTATATATCTATACAGAAATTAGTGACCCAAATCATTTTAACACTTTTAAAATACCAATTACTTATTCAGAAAAGGTAAAATATATGAAGTGGCAAGGTTGGCACCAATTTGTTTGCAAGAAAGAGCGCTGGGCCAGGCTGATAACATGTCTATGCTATGATGGGTTCACGCCTTGTATATATACACACATAAATGAGTGGCACAAAGGATTTTTATCCTTTTTTAAATACCAATGACTTATTTAGAAAAGGTAAAATATATAAAGTGTCAAGGTTGGCAAACATTTGTTTGCCATAAAGAGCGTTGGATAAGGCTGATAACATGTCTGTCCCTTGAAGAGGCTCACGCCTTGTATATTCCACACATAAATGAGCGGTGCAAAGGATTTTAACCCTTTTATGATATCAGTTACTTATATAAAAAATTATGCCATGTTTGCCATCTGATTATTGCAATATAAGATTATTATTTTTTTAATAAAATGTAAGTTTGTTTAGGTTTTTGGAAAGTGTATTATTTTATTTAAAATAAAAATAATGCTAGATATATTTATTTTGCAAATTGTAATCAGTTGCAGAATAAGAAGCTGACTGAATAAAAACTTCAGCCTTGTACATTTTGCAGCTTTCCTATTCTTAATGTTCATTCACAATAGTTACCTTATAAATGACATTCACAGTGGTTACCTTATAAATGACAGTCACAGTGGTTACCTTATAAATGACAATCAGCATAAACCACTATGAATGAACATTATCAACAAGAAAGCTGCAAAATGTTTTGTTTTCAGAATGATTGTCTATAGGTTGTTTGTTACATTAAAGTTGATTTAAAAAAAAAGCTTTGAGTGGAGGTCACATGTTTCCTGTCTACAGTTGAAGTCACATCATGTTTCCTGTCTAGAGTGGAGCTCCAGTCTGCAGCTAGATAGACGCCTTTGAGTTTGTTTGCTGATTTCCCTTTGAGAGTGGCCTTGCTAATGCAAAAATATTATATTATGTCTGTCAAATTCTGTGATCTTTGGCATTTTGAATGGAATGATATGATTAAAAGTTGGTATTATTAGCAAGCTTTCAATGAATTAAACTCATACCACATGTGTATGTAATGCTCAAGCATGTCTTGCACAAAATTGGTGTAAAATATCTTTTTCACAGCAGTCATTATGACATGAAATTCCAATTTCCACCTAATTAAAATATATTATTATAATGACTATTATAAATACAGTCTTTTTTTTTAAATGAAGCTTTTACATACCTTACTTTAAAAGATAAGATTATCATAAAATGAGCAGTAATGACCGCCCATAAAATGAAGCATGGCTCATGTTAATACAGCATCCGCCCCATCCAATGGGGAAGCGGCTGGGTCTCTTAATTTTAATATTAAATTCAGTGAACATCGCATGCGCAGTACTGATGTTCATAAACAGCTGTTCGTGTTCACAGCTTATTCATCACTAGCAGAGTTATAAGGATCAGTTAGAGGGGCAGCCTCTCACAGGCAAATGAGATGAGGAGACAGGGAATATAGACAAGTGCTTCAGGATGCAAGTTTAACAAACGAAAAGTGCTCTGGACTAAATGGGAGCTGTGCAAGACTTACAGCTGGTGTTTCTCAGTTCAGTCCTGCACTAACAAGAACAGCAAGCAGCGTGTATGTTACATTTCTTCCCTGTCTGTGATTTAGTGCATTTGTGCTTCAGACGTTGAATACAGTGGTGAGTATAAACGCTCTGTTTATCTAAGCTGTCGGGCTCATCCTCCCCCTTCTCTTGCTGTGTTTGATTGATTAGTGAGGGCTCCGAATCCACATGAAAGCAAACAAAGCAAGAGGGAGGGGGGAGATGAGCCCGACAGCTTAGATAACCAGAGTGTTCATACTCACCGCTGTAGTCAACGTCTGAAGCACAAATTGCACTAAATCACAGGCAGGGAAGAACTGTAACATACACGTTCCTATCCTAAACGTCTCCTCTCAATTGTTTCTGCGAAGCTGCCCCTCCAAGTGATGATCCTCATCCTGCAATGATTGTGAGTCTCTTGATGCCGTTGCCTGTTTGCGAGAACCTGTGCTCTGTGCTCCCTGTCAGTAGGAGGGGACCAAGTCTGCGCATGTGTTTGCAATAAAATACTTGTAATGCGCATGCGGGCCCCCATGATGTTTCTACCTAGGTAGAACATCATAATAGCCCCATAATAAGTTAAAAATGGGTTTGGCACAGTTTTAATTTTACAATTGAAATTACAAGAAATGGAAAGAAAATTGCACAAAGGTATCAATTGCAAATTACTTTATTAAATTAAGAAGTTTTGAATGAGTTAAAAAAATGTTTTGGGTTTACTATCCCTTTAAAGGGACAGTCTAGGCAAAATTGAACTTTCAAGATTCAGATAGGGCATGCTACTTTAAACAACTTTCCAATGTACTTTTATCATCAAATTTGCTTTGCTGTCTTTGTATTCCTTATTGAAAGCTAAACCTGAATTCTCCACAGCAGTTAAGGCCCTGTCACTCAGTTAGGATAAGTGGTATATGTTTCAAGTCCGATAGTTTTAGGATTTTGAATGGCAATAGGCAAGGGTGCCCTCTGTCTCCTCTACTCTTCGCACTTGCAACCAAACCACTAGCCCAGATTAGACGATCGGATTACAGGACTCTTCTTCAATGATACCCAACATAAAATAGCACTTTTTTGCGGATGACATTGCATTGTTACATCCCCTTCTACTTCACTCCTGAGAGTGTTTAACCTCCTCCATGTCTTTGGCTCTTATAGTGTCTACAAACTTAACCTTAATAAAAAGTGTTGCACATTAATCTAGCATCATAGGAACTGACTACACTCCAGACATTGTACCCATTTAAAATACATAGCTCAAACACCTAGGTGTCTATTTAGGTCCAGACCTCTCCCAGGTTATAACTAAAAATTATGTAGAATGGATTCCTGAATTCCAAAGACTCCTAGGATCTTGAGAATTTACCTAGATCTCTTCGACCCGACATATAGCTGTGGTTAAAATGACATTCCTTCCCAAAATTACCTATGTCTTTAGACGTATCACTCTCACAGTTCCCATAGCTCTAATTAGCAAATTGCAAAGTATGCTATCCTCATATATCTGGAAGGGTCATAAACCTTGTATCTCTAGACTTACCTCACAAAAAACATTATGTAAAGGGGTCTGACTCTCAATAATATCATAGTGTATCATGACGCAGCCAGATTGCCACACCTTACAATGTGGGGGGTGACCAGCATATCTTATGGGATACAATTAGCAGATCTTCATTGAATGCCATTGTATAGTAATATTGGGAACTCTAAAATATTGGGACCATGTCTGACATCATTTAGATATTTCCCCTTCTCCTTCTCCAATACATACTCTCATGAGTGCCCTTCAAACCCTTCCCGAGACTCATTTTAATACATGGTCAACTTCACAAGTAATATACCTTAGAGATCTATATGATAATAATGGGTGGATGAGTTTTTCAGACATCATTTAAAACACTCTATATGTAATGCTCGTGGGATATTTCCCTATCAGACCAAACTTTGCCAGTAGTCTTCTTATCCTGGCGTCAAGGCGGAAGGATAAGGAAATATCCCAAAACAAAGTGAGTGTAGAAAATGAGATAAGCAGTATTCACGGTAGACAGGGCAGTCCTTCACAGCAGCAAGATCAAGGCAGAGAATGGTCAGAGACAGGCAGGGTACGGCAACAGAAAGGCAAACCAGCAGTATAGCAGTTCAGGGATAAACCAATAGAGTGGTCAGGAACAGGCAGAAGTCAGCAACAAAAGATAATACAGCAGTTTAGCAGTTCAGGGTTAAACCAGGCAGAATAGTCATACAGGCAGTGTTAAACAATGATAAGGCAATCCGGCAATTCAAGGGTTGAACAGGCAGAGTAGTCAGACAAGCAGAGTTCAGCAATATTAAGGCAATCCAGAAATTCAAGGGTTAAACAGACAGAGTAGTCAGATAGGCAGAGTTCAACAATATTAAGGCAATCCAGCAATTCAAGGGTTAAACAGGCAGAGTAGTCAGACAGGCAGAGTCAGTTAAGCAATATTAAGGCAATCCAGCAACACAAATAATAAAGCACCTAGGAGCACACACCGTAACACCTATACTTGGACAGTGAATGTAAATTATGCAGGTACTTACATAGGCGACGATTCACGCCAAGGAGCTCAAAGGATCCGACTTCAGAGGGGAAGAGACGTGTGGCGATGATGTCATCACCGCACGCTCACAGCAACCGCCGCATCCCTGGCAACAGCCAGAGCAGCAACAGCCAGGGCGGAGCAAGGGAGCGGCGTAACACTATACTGCCTTCACTCTACTTTGACTATTACAGACTAGGAAGCGTTATTCGTTAATCGGGGTACCCCCAAAAAATTACATCAGAAAGTCTACAATATGTGTATAGCAAAGGTGGACGATTGGGATCCTTATTCGGAGATCTCTCTCTTTCCATTATCTTTTATTACTCTCTAGCCCTAACCAAACTAAAGTTGGACAAGAACTTGCCCGGCAGAGAGACCTACATTTCTCTTGTAAAGGTGTATCCAGTCCACGGGTTCATCCATTACTTGTGGGATATTCTCCTTCCCAACAGGAAGCTGCAAGAGGACACCCACAGCAGAGCGATCTATATAGCTCCTCCCCTAACTGCCACCCCCAGTCATTCTCTTGCAGCTCTCGACAAGAAAGGAAGTATCAAGAGAGATGTGGTGACTTAGTGTAGTTTTTATCTTCAATCAAAAGTTTGTTATTTTTAAACGGTACCGGCGTTGTACTGTTTTTACTCTCAGGCAGAAATTGGAAGAAGACTTCTGCCTGGAGGTTTGATGATCTTAGCGGTTTGTAACTAAGGTCCATTGCTGTTCTCACCCATAACTGAAGAGTATGGAAAGAAAACTTTAGTTGGGGGGACGGTCTGCAGATTGCCTGCTTTGAGGTATGTTCAGTATATTTTTTTCTAGAGAGATGATAAGGTCTAGAAAATGCTGACAGCGCCTGTTATATTTAAGGTAAGCCTGATACAGTGATTTAACAACAACTGGGATCATGCTTGGAAAAAGGGATAATATTCATGTTAATACCTATATTACTTAGTGTAAAAACGTTTACATGATTTATAAATAAAAACGTTTTTTCTCTGAGGGTGATAGATCTTTATTTGGGGCCTAGTTTCCGCATGGCTTGTTAGATTACTCCTAGGAGTACTTTTTTAAGGCCCTCTGACTTTGAGTGCATGGTGGGAGGGGCCTATTTTCATTTTCAGTCTGAGACATCCAGCTTCCCTGAAGGAGTCCTCTGGCTTATAGGACCTCTATAGAGGGTTGTTTTGTTCCTGCAAAAATCGTTTTTAAGGGCAGGTAGGAGCCACAGCAGAGCTGTGGCAGTGTGTTTGACTGTTTGTTAACAGGTTTAATGTTTTTCTAATTCGTTTTTGGGCCTGAGGGGTTAATAATCCATTTGCAAGTGGGTGCAATGCTGCTTTAGTCCCTTATACACACTGTAAAAATTTTGTAGAGTTTACTACTTTTTTTCACTGTTTTGCAGTTTATGTGGTAGTTTTTTTCTCTTAAAGGCACAGTACCGTTTTTTATTATTGCTTTTTTAACATTTATTAAAGTGTTTTCCAAGCTTTCTGGTCTCATTACTAGTCTGTTAAACATGTCTGACATAGAGGAAACTCCTTGTTCATTATGTTTAGAAGCCATTGTGGAACCCCCTCTTAGAATGTGTACCAAATGCACTGACCTTTCTATAAGTTATAAAGACCCTATTATGGCTTTTAAAGATTTATCACCTGAGGTTTCTGAGACTGACAAAAGGGAGGTTATGCCATCTAGCTCTCCCCATGTGTCAGGACCTATAACTCCCGCTCAAGGGACGCCAAGTACATCTAGAGCATCCAATGCGTTTACTTTACAAGACATGGCGGCAGTTATGAATCATACCCTCACAGAGGTATTGTCCAAACTGCCAGGGTTACAAGGAAAGCGGGACAGCTCTGGGGCTAGAACAAATACAGAGCTCTCTGACGCTTTAGTAGCTATGTCTGATATACCCTCACAATGTGCAGAAGTTGAAGCAGGAGAGCTTCTATCTGTTGGTGACTTCTCTGATTCAGGGAAGGCGTTACTTCAGTCTGACTCTGAAATGACAGCATTTAAATTTAAGCTTGAACACCTCCGCGTGTTGCTCAGGGAGGTTTTAGCGACTCTGGATGACGGTGACACCATTGTAGTCCCAGAGAAATTGTGTAAAATGGACAAATACTTTGCAGTGCCTGTTTACACTGATGTTTTTCCAATCCCTAAGAGGTTTTCAGAAATTATTACTAAGGAATGGGATAGACCAGGTGTGCCGTTCTCTCCCCCTCCTGCTTTTAATAAAATGTTTCCTATAGATGCCGCTACACGGGACTTGTGGCAGACAGTCCCTAAGGTGGAGGGAGCAGTCTCTACCCTAGCTAAGCGTACAACTATTCCTGTCGAGGACAGTTGTGCTTTCGTAGATCCTATGGATAAGAAATTAGAGGGTTTCCTTAAGAAAATCTTTATACAACAAGGTTTTATTCTCCAGCCTCTTGCATGCATTGCCCCAGTCACTGCTGCAGGGGCTTTCTGGTTCGAGTCTCTGGAGGAGGCTTTACAGGTAGAGACCCCGTTGGATGATATCCTTGACAGGCTTAAAGCTCTTAAGTTAGCCAATTCATTTATTTCTGACGCCGTTTTTCATTTAACCATGCTAACGCCTAAAAATTAAGTTTTTGCCATTCAGGCACGTAGGGCGCTATGGCTTAAATCCTGGTCAGCTGATGTCACTTCAAAGTCTAAACTTCTCAATATCCCCTTCAAAGGGCAGACCCTATTTGGGCCTGGACTGAAGGAGATCATTTCTGATATTACTGGAGGAAAAGGCCACGCCCTTCCCCAGGATAGGTCCAACAAGTTAAGGACCAAACAGACTAATTTTCGTTCCTTTCAAAACTTCAAGAGTGGCGCAGCTTCATCTTCCTCTTCTACAAAACAAGAGGGAAATTTTGCCCAGTTCAAGCCAGTCTGGAGACCTATCCATGCTTGGAACAAGGGGAAACAGGCCAAAAAGCCCCCGATCCGGGACTGGATCTAGTGGGGGGCAGACTTTCTCTCTTCTCCCAGGCTTGGGCAAGAGATGTCCAGGATCCCTGGGCTCTGGAGATTGTTTTCCAGGGATATCTTCTGGATTTCAAAGCTTCATCTCCAAAGGGGAGATTTCATCTCTCACAATTATCTGCAAACCAGATAAAGAGAGAGGCATTCTTACATTGCGTTCAAGACCTACTAGTTATGGGAGTGATCCACCCTGTTCCAAAGGAGGAACAGGGGCAGGGCTTCTATTCAAATCTGTTTATAGTTCCCAAGAAAGAGGGAACTTTCAGACCAATCTTGGATATCAAGATCCTAAACAAATTTCTCAGGGTCCCATCCTTCAAGATGGAGACTATTCGAACCATCCTACCTATGATCCAGGAGGGTCAATATATGACTACCGTGGATTTAAAGGATGCTTATCTACATATTCCAATACACAGGGATCATCATCAGTTTCTCAAGTTCGCCTTCCAAGACAGGCATTACCAGTTTGTGGCTCTTCCCTTCGGGTTAGCCACGGCACCAAGAATCTTTACGAAGGTTCTAGGGTCCCTTCTGGCGGTTCTAAGACCGCGGGGTATAGCAGTAGCCCCTTAACTAGACGACATCCTGATACAGGCGTCAACTTTTCATATCGCCAGGTCCCATACGGACATTGTTCTGGCATTCCTAAGGTCTCACGGGTGGAAGGTGAACGAAGGAAAGAGTTCTCTCTCACCTCTAACAAGAGTTTCCTTCCTAGGAACTCTGATAGATTCAGTAGAAATGAAGATTTATCTGACAGAGGTCAGGTTGTCAAAACTTCTAACTTCCTGCCGTGCTCTTTATTCCATTTCTCGTCCGTCAGTGGCTCAGTGTATGGAGGTAATCGGATTAATGGTAGCGGCAATGGACATAGTTCTGTTTGCCCGCCTACATCTCAGACCACTGCAACTTTTCATGCTCAATCAGTGGAATGGGGATTACACAGATTTGTCCCCTCTACTAAATCTGGATCAAGAGACCAGGGATTCTCTTCTCTGGTGGCTATCTTGGGTCCATCTGTCCAAGGGAATGAGTTTCCGCAGGCCAGAATGGACTATAGTAACGATAGATGCCAGCCTTCTTGGCTGGGGTGCAGTCTGGAACTCCCTGAAGGCTCAGGGTTCGTGGACTCAGGAGGAGGCCCTCCTTCCAATAAACATTCTGGAACTAAGAGCGATATTCAATGCTCTTCAGGCTTGGCCTCAGCTAGCTGCGGTCAGGTTCATCAGATTTCAGTCGGACAACATCACGACTGTAGCCTATATCAACCATCAGGGGGGAACAAGGAGCCCCCTGGCAATGTTGGAGGTTTCAAAGATAATTCTATGGGCAAAGGTTCACTCTTGCCATCTCTCAGCTATCCATATCCCAGGAGTAGAGAACTGGGAGGCGGATTTTCTAAGTCGGCAGACTTTTCATCCGGGGGAGTGGGAGCTCCATCCGGAGGTATTTGCCCAGTTGATCCAACTTTGGGGCAAACCAGAACTGGATCTCATGGCGTCTCGTAAGAACGCCAAGCTTCCTTGTTACGGGTCCAGGGATCCCAAGACAGCGCTGATAGATGCTCTAGCAGTGCCCTGGTCCTTCAGCCTGGCTTATGTGTTTCCACTGTTTCCTCTGCTCCCTTGTCTGATTGCCAAGATCAAGCAGGAGAGAGCTTCAGTGATCTTGATAGCCCCTGCGTGGCCACGCAGGACTTGGTATGCAGATCTGGTGGACATGTCATCTTTTCCACCATGGACTCTGCCACTAAGGCAGGACCTTCTACTTCAAGGTTCCTTCAAACAACCAAATCTAATTTCTCTACGTCTGACTGCTTGGAGATTGAACGCTTGATTCTATCAAAGCGTGGTTTTTCCGAATCAGTCATTGATACCTTAATTCAGGCTCGAAAGCCTGTCACCAGGAAAATCTATCATAAGATATGGTGTAAATATCTTCATTGGTGTGAATCCAAGGGTTACTCATGGAGTAAGGTCAGGATTCCTAGGATATTATCTATTCTCCAAGAAGGATTGGAGAAGGGATTGTCAGCTAGTTCCTTAGAGGGACAGATTTCTGCTCTGTCTATTCTTTTGCACAAACGTCTGGCTGAGGTTCCAGACGTTCAGGCGTTTTGTCAGGCTTTAGTTAGAATCAAGCCTGTGTTTAAACCTGTTGCTCTGCCATGGAGTTTAAATTTAGTTCTTAAAGTTCTTCAAGGGGTTCCGTTTGAACCTTTGCATTCCATAGATATTAAGCTTTTATCTTGGAAAGTTCTATTTTTAGTAGCTATCTCCTCGGCTCGAAGAGTTTCGGAGTTATCTGCTTTACAGTGTGATTCCCCTTATTTGATTTTCCATGCAGATAAGGTAGTGTTACGTACCAAACCTGGGTTTCTACCTAAGGTGGTATCTAATAAGAATTTAAATCAGGAGATTGTTGTTCCTTCCCTATGTCTTAATCCTTTTTCAAAGAAGGAACGTCTATTACACAATCTTCATGTGGTTCGTGCTTTAAAGTTTTATTTACAAGCTACGAAAGATTTTCGTCAAACATCTGCTTTGTTTGTTGTCTACTCTGGACAGAGGAGAGGCTAAAAGGCTTCGGCAACTTCTCTTTCCTTTTGGCTAAGAAGCATAATTCGCTTAGCTTATGAGACTGCTGGCCAGCAGCCTCCTGAAAGAATTACAGCTCATTCTACTAGAGCAGTAGCTTCCACCTGGGCTTTTAAACATGAGGCCTCTGTTGAACAGATTTGTAAGGCGGCGACTTGGTCTTCGCTTCATACCTTTTCTAAATTCTATAAATTTGATACTTTTGCTTCTTTGGAGGCTATTTTTGGGAGAAAGGTCTTACAGGCAGTGGTGCCTTCCGTTTAAGTTTCCTGCCTTGTCCCTCCCTTCATCCGTGTCCTAAAGCTTTGGTATTGGTATCCCACAAGTAATGGATGAACCCGTGGACTGGATACACCTTTACAAGAGAAAACAAAATTTATGCTTACCTGATAAATTTCTTTCTCTTGTGGTGTATCCAGTCCACGGCCCGCCCTGTCATTTTAAGGCAGGTGTTTTTTATGTTTAAACTACAGTGACCACTGCACCCTATAGTTTCTCCTTTTTTTCTTGCTTGTCTTCAGTCGAATGACTGGGGGTGGCAGTTAGGGGAGGAGCTATATAGACAGCTCTGCTGTGGGTGTCCTCTTGCAGCTTCCTGTTGGGAAGGAGAATACCCCACAAGTAATGGATGAACCTGTGGACTGGATACACAACAAGAGAAATAAATTTATCAGGTAAGCATAAATTTTGTTTTTTTAGTTGATCCCAAGGTGCGGTTTAGAGAAATTATCTTTACTAAAAAAATCCTACACTGTGGGAACTACATAATAAAATTATTGTGAGATGTCAACTAGTTCCAACTACCTTCCACAGGATATTTGACAATGCCTCTCCTCTATGATGGAGAGATTTGTGGCCAGCTTGGAACGACATATGGTGGGAATGCCCTAAGGGACATGAAACCCAAAAATTTTCTTTCATGATTCAGATAGAGAAAACAATTTTAAACAATTTTCCAATTTACTTCTATTATTTAATTTGCTTCCTTCTCTTGTTATCCTTTACTGACAGGTTTATCTAGGTAAGCTCAGGATCAGCAAATAATCTAGGTTCTAGCTGCTGATTGGTGGATGCATATATATACCTATTGTCATTGGCTCGCCCATGTGTTCAGTTAGAAACCAGTAGTGCATTGCTGCTCCTTAAACAAATTATACCAAGAGAATGAAGGAAATTTAATAATAGAAGTAAATGAAAAAGTTGTTTAAAATTGTATGTTCTACCCGAATCATGAAAGAAAATGTTTGGGTTTCATGTCCCTTTAAAATCTTGTGGGGCAGTGTCTTTAGGCTGGTTTGTGAACTTCAGATTAACACTCCTAGTAAGCCTGAGGTGGGTCTCCTTCACTTAGGTCTTCCAAAGATGGTAAAGTCTTGTAAGATACTTCTGATTTATCTCTTCATGCCAACCAAATTGTCCATTGCAAATATTGGAAGAAGATTGACGTCCTTTCTATCTCCCAGGTCATGATCATCATGAACTACATAAAACCTATGGAACAGTATGCATATAGAAACATAATCAGATTGATTTGTACTTTTATATCTGGTCGCCTTGGGATGGAAGGCTGGTCATGGGTGGGACCAGAGAAATCACAGTTTTCACCTTGGGATATTTGCCCTGAAGGGGAAGCTGATAGAGGGACAGCGGAGTAGAGCTCCCAAGCGGTTACGATCCTGCAATATGCAGAATGGTTGGGAGCTATGTTAACTTGGTGTATAATGGATTGAGATATTGTATATTTAAATCAACCATCTGCATGCCCTGTCTTGTCTGAACTTTTTCTTTAAAGGGACATGAAACCCATTTTATTTATTTCATGATTCAGATAGAGCATACACTTTTTAAACAATTTTCCAATTTACTTCTGTTATTAAATGTACTTAATTCTGTTAGTATCCTTTGTTAGCAGCATTGCACCACGTGAAGCTAGCTTGACACATTGGTTGAGCTAGCAGCTAGCTCCCACTACTGCATTGCTGCTTTTTAACAAAGGATACCAAGAAAACAAAGCAAATTAGATGATAGAAGTTTATTGGGAATGTGTTTAAAAGTGCATTCTCTATCAGAATCATACAAGTTTAATTATGACTTTACTGTCCCTTTAAGAGAGCAACACACATATTAGCAAAAATACTTCTAGTAAAAACTATCACAGTTTCAATTATATGCTTTGTGAACCTCTGCACAGTAAAATCTGTGCACGTTTGACATCAATTTCTGTGCCAAAAACACCATTGGGCCAGGCTAAAAACAATTGCATGACATGGAGGGGGATCTACCCTGTATAAATTCATAGTGAAATCAGTGGCCCAATGGTTATTAACCCTTTGAAAATATCTGTTACTTATTCAAAAATGAGAATTATGTCAACCTATGCCAGTGTTGGCATCAATTTCTGTGCCCGAAACACCATTGGGCCAGGCTAAAAACAATTGCATATCATGGAGGGGGATCTACCCTGTATATATGCATAGTGAAATCAGTGGCCCAATGGTTATTAACCCTTTGAAAATATCTGTTACTTATTCAAAAATGAGAATTATGTTATCTATGCCAGGGTTGGCATCAATTTCTGTGCCCAAAACACCATTGGGCCAGGCTAAAAACAATTGCATGTCATGGAGGGAGATCTAACCTGTATATATTTATTTTGAAATCAGTGGCCCAATGGTTATTAACCCTTTGAAAATATATGTTACTTATTCAAAAATGAGAATTATGTTATCTATGCCAGTGTTGGCATCAATTTCTGTGCCCAAAACACCATTGGGCCAGGCTAAAAACAATTGCATGGCATGAAGGGGATCTGCCCTGTATATATTCATAGTGAAATCAGTGGCCCAATGGTTATTAACCCTTTGAAAATATATGTTACTTATTCAAAAATGAGAATTATGTCACCTATGCCAGGGTTGGCATAAATTTCTGTGCCAAAAACACCATTGGGCCAGGCTAAAACAATTGCATGGCATGGAGGGGCATCTACCCTGTAGATATTCATAGTGAAATCAGTGGCCTAATGGTTATTAACCCTTTGAAAATATCTGTTACTTATTCAAAAATGAGAATTATGTTATCTATGCCAGGGTTGGCATCAATTTCTGTGCCAAAAACACCATTGGGCCAGGCTAAAAACAATTGCATGGCATGGAGGGGGATCTGCCCTGTATATATTCATAGTGAAATCAGTGGCACAATGGTTATTAACCCTTTGAAAGTATCTGTTACTTATTCAAAAATGAGAATTATGTCACCTATGCCAGGGTTGGCATCAATTTATGTGCCAAAAACAATTGCATGGCATGGAGGGAGATCTACCCTGTAGATATTGATAGTGAAATCAGTGGCCCAATGGTTATTAACCCTTTGAAAGTATCTGTTACTTATTCAAAAATGAGAATTATGTTATCTATGCCAGGGTTGGCATCAATTTCTGTGCCAAAAACACAATTGGGCCAGGCTAAAAACAATTGCATGGCATGGAGGGGGATCTACCCTGTATATATGCATAGTGAAATTAGTGGCCCAATGGTTATTAACCCTTTGAAAATATATGTTACTTATTCAAAATAGTAATATTTGTAGTGGTGCCAACGTATGCCCTTTTTTCAAGTCTGTATATCTAATTGTTATATAACGAGATTCCACCTCTGTGTAACTACATTATATGAATCATATTATTATTTTAATAAAACCTATTTTTTTATTTTAAAGTCAATTTAAAGCAGTCTGACAAAAAAATTGAATAAGAAACCAACTTCCATGAATAAGAAACAGAATTTCCCGAATAAGAAACAGCTTGAATAAGAAACCAACTTCCTTGTCGTATTTATTATTTTTGTATGTTTGAATTTACTGATACATTCACTGACACAGAGAAGAGACCTCAATACCGTCTCATATGGCTTGGTAACGCTGGGGGCAGAAGGATTAGAAACTTGAACTATGCCATTATATTTTATTCGGTGCAATTTTCTATGACCGCATGATAAAGAAATTATTATTTGTTTGCTAAAAATTATTTGGCACGTTTTTTTAACTGTTCCATGCGACAATCCAGCATGTAATTACTAAGGGCTTGATTTACATTTTTTTTAATAATACTGTGAATGCTGATGAAGTCAAACGCTATATAACTTATTCTGTCCCTCCCAGTGTTCCGTTGTCGTTACTCTTTCCCTACTTTAGTGCTGCTTTTTGTGATGCCCAATAAAAGCTAAGCGTTCATTTCAGCAACCAATAGAAATCACAATAGGTGGAGCTATAACTCTTTTTTTTTTCTTCTTCCACCACACCAAAAGCTTAGGTAAAGTGATTGTTTCGGCTCTTCTGTTATCTCAGGAGGAAATGGAGTCGTGGGGTTACTGTATTCCTTGTTAACATCAGCTCCTTTTCAGATAGGTCTGTAATGGCCCCGCTTGAGCCCTCTCTAGCTGCCAGTGGTTAATGTAAGATTGTAACGGCATTACTGTATGTTACAATATGTCAAGTTTGAGTCGTGTACTTCTTTCTGTATCACGCGTACTAAGTTGACTGTTGAGTTGTGTGTAACATAACATACAAGCAGCTAGGGATGTAGTGTACCTTGCCACTAGCATACTCCCCCTGTATCTCACACGGAAGCTGCAGTGTTAACTCTGTGTGCTGTATTTGCCTGGACAATCCGTACTCCGCACACACACAGTCTATTCATAACATTTCACATATACTCATCGTGCTAAGCTACTGTTTGATTAAAATACGTTGGCTGGTAAACGTATTGGGTTAAAATAGGTCTATATTGCATGCACAAACTCTGATTGGTGTACCTTGCGTATACAGGCCCCTCTTCCTCATATAAGATACGTAGCAAGGGAATCGGTTCAAGTATAACATAAACTGCTTAGTTCATGCTTATTTGTACCAAGTGTACACACGTATGGACATAGAAATGGAAAAGCGGACTCCTTTAAAGGGACACTCAATACATGCTAGATAGAATGAAGCATTCAAAGAAAAGATAAGTCTAAGAAGAACATGTCGATTTTTTAAAGTATTGTTTAAAAAGTGACAAAAATAATTGTAAAGTTTTAGTTTCTATAAAACAATGGGAGCTGCCATGTTGTAACTTAGGTTGCCTTCTGTGCTGTGTGACCAGTTGGGTACAGTTATAAATAGGTCACTAGAGTGTGCAGCCAATGGCTGTGTGGAATATAACCGTGCTCTGCACTTCCATTTCTATCAGGAACTGAAATGCTCACAATTTCAGACTGGAATTACAGGAAAAGGGGACAAAATAAATAATGAAAGTATAGTGCAGAGTTTTTTTATATATACAATTTATAATTTTATATTACCATTTTAAAATGTTCTTTTAACACTGTAATATTCCACGCAGTCATTGGCGGCACACTTTGAAGACTCATTTATAGATGTCCCTAATTGTCCTCAGCACAGAAGATTATATAAAGAAATTGCATTACAACAAGACGGCTATCATTGCTTTATGGTCATTAAACCATTACACTTATTTCTTTAAAGGAACAGTTTTCTGTAACCTCCCCACACACACACATCCAGTCTGTTGCACATGCTGTCATGTGTTGTTGTTTGCAAATATATACTTTACCTTTATGTTGTCATTTGAAATCATAGCTTTTCCCTGTTGAAACCACTACCTATACTGAAAATATCAATACTGCAGTGTTATGAAAAAAATGATGTAGACAAAAGTCAGTAGAAGAAATCCAGTACATTACACAGGCTGACTTGTCTCTTTCTATTCAGCAAAATATATTATGTGCTGGCCTATCTGTATAACAACTATACAAGCTGGCTGGTATAGTGCATATGTTACTAAAAAAGGTCTTAAAGGGACACTGAACCCAATTTTTTTTTCTTTCATGATTCAGATAGAGCATGCAATTTTAAGCACCTTGCTAATTTACTCCTATTATCAATTTTTCTTCATTCTCTTGCTATCTTTATTTGAAAAATAAGGCATCTAAGCTTTTTTTGGTTAAGAACTCTGGAAAGCACTTTTTTAATGGATGAATTTATCCACCAATCAGCAAAGACAACGAGGTTGTTCACCAAAAATGGGCCGGCATCTAAACTTACATTCTTGCATTTCAAATAAAGATACCAAGAGAATAAAGAAAATTTGGTAATAGGAGTACATTAGAAAGTTAATTAAAATGTCATGCTCTATCTGAATCACAAAAGAAAAAAAATTGGGTTCAGTGTCCCTTTAAGTAATTTGCTTAGTCTATACTGATGATATATTGTTCTCTTTAGGATTCCTCAGTTTTAGAAGCTGACCCAGTGCAGGTGTTTCTGCACGAGGGAGATGCTCAGGATCCCAGTGGCGTCAGCTTGGTCTTCTGTTCCACACCTCTGTACCACTTTCGGCGGCGTGCAAAGAATCCTTTTCAGAATGTTTTATGCTGTGAGGACTGGTCGAAAACCTGGAGTCTATAACACGTGGTAAAAATTTATATTTTACATGAATTTGTGTTACAGAACTTTCTTAGGCATCTTGGTCTAGTTAGGGGCTAGGCAGAAGTCGTGATTATTTATAAGTAAAGTGCTCCAGGTTAAAGGGACAGTATACACCAATTTTAATTTAACTGCATGTAATAGACACTAATATAAAGAATAATATGCACAGATACTAATATAATCCATCATAAAACCTCTTCAAAACTTACTTAGAAGCTCCCAATTTAGTGCTGTTGATGAGGTAAGTCTGGAACAACCACTGAAAGGGACTAAGAGCACCTCCCCTGCCTGCATATGGATAGTCCCATTATACAAACAGAATCAATGTGACGTCTGTATACATCAGTATACATTTACAATTTTGGGGCTTGGTTAGGAGTCTGAAAATCAGCACAATGGTATTTAAAAATAAGCAAACTATACATTTTTACAAAAACACCCAGAGATGGGCTATATAAATGAATCATATGCAACACATTTATGCAAAAAAAAATCTTGTGTACAATGTCCCTTTTAAAGCATTGGCAAAGTCCTCAGCCTGATTAAATCCTTGACCTTGGGTGTTTGCGATAAAAAAACGTTCTGCTGATTATCATTGTACATATGGAAGGCTTGAGTATTTGTCACCTTGATTTAAAGTGGTAATAACAAATGCTATCTATGAAGACCCATATTTTTGTATAGTGGGGAAATGAGTGAGCAAAATAGAGGGATGGATTTTGAGTAACATTCTCACTGATATTTCTTTATTTTTATTTCAAAATAAAATTCTAGAATTTTTTAATACATTGTAAATTCTTTCACATATAAGAATCAAATTAATATCAAATCTACAAGCTTTTTTTATTTTAAGTGTTAAAAAATTAGGTTACTATTTCTCCTATTATCAAATTTTTAGGGAAGAATGTAAAGCACAAGTGGATCGGTTTCCTTCTGCCAGGTACAAAAAGTTTGCAAGCGAAGAGGATGCTTTGGAATTTGTCGGAAGCGTTAAACAAGCTCCATGTGTTAGTGGAGAAGGTACGAGTATATCACATGCATGTAGCATGTTTTCTAAATTTGCCTTTGTCTTAGATACCAATTCTAGTGAAGCAAAAGTGTACAAATTATAATGTTTTGATCTGATGATAGTTGAGTGTTAAGGTGCTGTCCTGTTCCGTGGGAGAAAGCCATAACTTTTGGGCATGGGCCATAATAGTCCATATATTACGTTCTAATTTGTTAGAGCATGTCATTTTATGACTATCTACACTGCTGTGTGTTTAATCTCTAAAAATGATTAAACATTTTTTTTTTTTTACCATTATAACTCCAGCACTGTGGCACATAGAAAGTGGTTGAATGTCAGATTCAGCGCTCACTCACAATTCTTGTCCTATAAACCTTCCCTTAAGTCAACTATTTGTATCTCTGGTTAATGACTAATAATGTTAAAAATGAACTAGTTGGAAGTGGATGTAGTAAATAGATTGATCCATCAAGTATACGTTTCTTCCTTAAAGGGACACACAACCTACATTTCTCTTTCCCTCTTTCTTTTTCTCTCTCTCGTGTTTGCACAATATTTAACATTGTTAAAATAATTCTTGCAAAAGTTTTGACATATAGTGCTCAATACACATGCATTCTCTTGAACCTGCTTTTCTTCAAATGATACAAAAAGTACTTACATTTGAAAATATAAGTAAAGTGGAATTAATTTATTTTTTTATAATTTTACGGTTTTATCTGAATCATGAAAGAAACCATTTGGGTTTTGTGTCCCTTTAAGGAAAAAATGTATACTTGATGGATCAATCCATTTACTGCATCCACTTCCAACTAGTTCATTTTTAACATTATTAGTCATTAACCAGAAATACAAATAGTTGTCTTAAGGGAAGGTTTATAGGACAAGATTTGTGCTCAAGCCCATTGAGTTATTTAAGAGTCAGCTACCCTTACCCCTATACTCACATGTTTTCAATCTCTCCCTCAGCACTGGTATATTTCCCTCATCTCTAAAACATGCACTTGTCACACCTATCCTCAAAAAACCTTTTCTTGATCAAACATCTCTAAAATTAGACATTTCCTTACACATGACACAACTAAGATTTCAATCCACTCTCATCCTTTCCCGATTACTGCAACTCTATTCTCTCTGGTCTCCCCAGCTGCCGCCTAGCTCCTTTACAATCCATAATGAATGCCTCTGCCAGGCTCATCTTCCTTAAACGTCACTCTTCATCTGCTGCACCTCTTTGCAAATCCCTTCACTGGCTTCCTCTTGCCTCCAGGGTTAAACACAAAATTCTCACTCTGACATACAAAGCCCTCAACTGCACTGCTCCCCCCTATATCTCAGACGTTGTCTCCAGATACTCTCCCTCCCATCCCCTTCGCTCTGCTCAGGACCTCCTACTCTCCTCCTCTCTTGTTACCTCATCACACTCCCGTTTACAAGGCTTCTCCAGCCTGGCTCTTATCTTGTGGAACTCTCTGCCTTGCTCCACAAGACTCTCCCCTAGTTTTGAAAGCTTCAAGTGCTCCCTAAAGACTCTACTGTTCATACATACAACCTACACTAACCTATCTTTATACCAGTTACTCTCCTCAATTGCTATCCCCTTAAACCCCCTCGGCATGTAAGCCTAAGAGCCCAGCTGTTTGTTGATCACCTTCTTAAGAGCTGACTACAACAGTGCAACTCTTGGCAGGGCCCTCTTCCTGTTGATCCCTATAAATGTTTCCTTGTATTCTGCCTATGTTTATAGTGCTGCGGAATCTGTTGGCGGTCTACAAATAACCGATAATAATAATACTCTGTATCATTTTAAAGTGCAGCATTCTCATTGTGTGTATGTATGTCTGTTAATAAACCGGTACGAATTTAAACTCACAACTTTGGATATCTGCCAGGGTGTTTGAACGGTAGATTATAACAATTATCATAAGGATCTGCACTATCTGTGTGTGCAAGTGACTGACTTATAAAACTTTATTTAAAAATGTATTATTCACTTGCAAGTCCAGAGTGCGGATCTTTGTGATTAATAAAAATATATACACACATGCGTGCACGCGCATTGATTCTTGTCACATGGCTTTGTTAGAGGATACCACAGATCTGTAATGTAACTGTGCAGTATTTTAAACTTTTTATTTTTTTCCTCATCATATGGAAATTATAGACACAATACTTACATATTCTATTTTCTTTTGTCTAAAAGCAAATGCTTAAAATTTATTAGAGATCTTTGTTTGTTTTTAAAAAAATAAATAAAAATATTTCCGGGCTAAATAAACTTTTTCGTTGGGATCTGTCGTTGGCAGCAAGTAAGCTGTAGAGTCCCAGTTTTAAACCTTAATGCACTTTATGATAATTTAACTTTAAATTGAAATGGCTTTAAAATTAACCCTTTTGGCATGAAAATATTATAACATGTTTAACCCCTTAAAGTGATTGTAAAGCATAACACAATACTGGCCAATATATAAATGTAATCTTTAAAACACGGGCGCTTTAATTTATAAAAAATTTGAAAGACACTTAATTTTTAAAATATTTTTCACTTAGTTATGGTAAACATACCGCCGTTCCTCCGCCTGCATCTCATACTGTATTTAGCAGATCGATGATGAATCCGACTTCTTCTAATCGTTGCGTGCCCCATTTGGCTTCCAGCTCGTTGGGCACACAACGATTGGAGGAGGCCGGATTCGTCATCAATGTGCTAAAAAAGGTAGGAGATGCGGGAGGAGGAACAGCGTATATTTACCATAACTAAGTGGGAAATATTTAAAAAAGGAAGAGTCCTTCAAAATTTTAATAAATTAAAGTGCCCCTGTTTTAAAGATTACATTTATATACTGGCCAGTATTGTGTTATACTTTACAATCACTTTAAGGACCAGCGATGTACCCAGGGTATTATTATTATTATTATTATTATTATTATTTTTCTTTATTTATAAAGCGCCAACAGGTTCTGCAGCGCTGTCCATGGGTACAACAGTGAAACAATACAATAAAAGACAAAAAATTACAGACATACAGGGGGAATTGAGGGCCCTGTTCCTGTGGGAACTTACAATCTACATGTACGTCGTGGTAGTTAAAGGGACAGTATCACAATGTTCATATAACTGCATGTAATAGACATTACTATAAAGAATAATATGCACAGATACTTGTATAAAAATGTGTACTGAAAATGGGAAATAACTCGCACCCCCTCCCCTTCTGTTGCATATGAAAAGACCCTTTACACAAACATTTTAAAAAAAATAAGCCTATATGGGCTATCTAAATGGATCAACTACAAAACATTTATGCAAAGAAAAATCTAGTGTATAATGTCCCTTTAATGGGTTAACTTTTTTGCTTTTTTAATATACCTTTTTTAGTTGTCTGTTGTTTTGTTACATTACAAGCAGGGTGGATTAGATTTAAATCACTAGTCCGTAAGACTATTTAAATCAAGGCTTTCTACGTATTTTTTTTTTATAATAACTTCATATTTTTTCCGATTTTTATATCAACAAATTACTGATTTAGTTAAATTCTGTTAAAAATGCATAGATATTTATGGAACTATTGGAAGGTGAACTATCCAGTTTAGTAAGTTAATAATTCATATTTGATTTATTTTTCAGCTGTACTTTATTGAAAGGAGAAAAATAGTAACAATTTAAATAGTTTTATTTAACAACAAAATAATAATTACATTAATAACAATTTGAATAGTGAAATTCAATTTTCATATACCTAAAAAACGTTATGGATTCTACTACTAAGATGCATTATAGTCGCTAACTAATTTTTTTCCTCAAAATGTTCCTATATTAAAGAATTTTTTATCTTTTATTCCGTACCATTTGCTAGCTTCCTCCGCCCCCTGCTAGCTTCGGGTTTAGAAGTGTTAGACGTAAGAGCGGTCCCACCCGCTCTATACGTCCTTATCCGTGCGCACTCTCGTGAGCCCAATAGTTCACACATGCGCAAAAATAAGCGTTCTGATCAATGTTACAATGAAGTGACGTCCGTATAATGAATTTCCTTTGATAAATTAAATGCGCATGCGGCTATCGTGAACGCGCATCTGATGATGGATGAAATTCATGGATAGCCGGATGCGCATTGCAAAATGGGTGCCTAGGAAGATGCCCATGGGGGACCAATGAGATTACAATATCTCTCATTCGTCACGACTAAAGAGAAAAAAAATGAATGCGGGCGGAGGAACAGAGAAAAAATCTGATGGATATCATGGTAAGAAAATCATGTTAGAAATAAATACAAAAAAATGTTGAATGAAAGTTATTTATAATCGATTTATATAACCGTATATAGCAATATCATCAACTTTACTTTCACTTTAACTAAAACAATAACGTTATAGGTTTCACTTTCATTTTTATTGCTTGTTCTTCCCTCCACTTAAGTCCTTGTACAGATCTATTCTATTCCACTCCAAACAATTAATCTTCTATTCTTTGAGTTTCTTGAAAGTTAGTAAGGGGTTGATTGTTTGCATTGAATTGCATGGGGACAATAGAATTGAAGGGAGAGTAAAGTCAAGCTAAAACTTTAATAATTCAGATACAACATGCAATTTGAAACAACTTTCCAATTTACTTTTAATATCTGCTGTGCTTCGTTCTCTTGGTATCCTTTGTTTAACCCCTTAGTGACCAGACCACTTTTCAATTTGTTGACCATCTGGGACCAAGGCTATTTTTGCATTTCTGCGATGTTTGTGTTTAACTGTAATTTTCCTCTTACTCATTTACTGTACCCACACATATTATATACTGTTTTTCTCGCCATTAAATGGACTTTCTAAAGATATGATTATTTTCATCATATCTTATAATTTACTATAAAAAAAAATATAAAATATGAGAAAAAAATGCACTTTTTCTAACTTTGAGCCCCAAAATCTCTTACACATCTACAACCACCATAAAATACCAATGCTAAACAGTTTCTAAATTTTGTCCTGAGTTTATAAATACCCAATGTTTACATGTTCTTTGCTTTTTTTGCAAGTTATAGGGCAATAAGTACAAGTAGCGCTTTGCTATTTCAAAACCATGTTTTTTCAAAATTGGCGATAGTTACATTGTAACACCAATATCTGTCATGAATCCCTGAATAACCCTTCAAATGTATATATTTTTTAAAAGAAGACAACCTAAGGTATTAAACTTGGGGTATTTTGACTTTTTTCATGCAACCATTTTACCACCAATCTATGCCAAAGTTTGGGGGGGAAAAAAAATAATTTGATTTTTTGACAAAATAGCAATTTAAGAATACATTTACTGATAATATTAAGGGTTACTGCCAAATAACACCCTCATATGTCTTCAGCAGCATCTCCTGGGTACAGTGATACCACCCATGTATAGGTGTGTCGGGTTCTCGGGGGGCTAAAAGCTCTTATTTTTAGGGAGCGCATTCCAGTTTTTCAACTTGGAATTTTCACATCGGTCATCATGCACCCATGTCCTATTTGGGACATTTCTGAAGCTGGTCAATGGAATTTACCCCCATCAAACCATATATTTTTGAAAAGTAGACACCCTAGGGTATTTCAAATGCTTGTATTTTAACACTTTCCATGCACTAATTCAACCACCAGTCTTTGTCAAACTTTTGGGTAGTCATTATTTTGTGTTATTTTTCACACACATTGTACTTTAGGCATGGATTCTCAGTTCCTGTTATGTGTTACTACCAAAAAACCCCTCAATACATGTTCAACAACATCTCCTGAGTACAGTGATACCACCCATGTATAGGTGTGTCGGGTTCTCTGGGGGCTAAAAGGCCTTAATTTTAGGAAGCGCATTCCAGTTTTTCAACTTGGAATTTTCACATCGGTCATCATGCACCCATGTCCTATTTGGGACATTTCTGAAGCTGGCCAATGGAATTTACCCCCATCAAACCATATATTTTTGAGAAGTAGACCCCCTAGGGTATTTGAAATGCTGGTATTTTCACACTTTCCATGAACTTATTTAACCACCAGTCTTGGTCAAACTTTTGGGTAGTCATTTTTTTGTGTTATTTTTCACACACATTGTACTTTAGGCATGGATTCTCAGTTCCTGTTATGTGTTACTGCCAAAAAACACCTCAATATGTGTTCAACAACATCTCCTGAGTACAGTGATACCACCCATGTATAGGTGTGTTGGGTTCTCTGGGGGCTAGAAGGCCTTATTTTTAGGAAGCGCATTCCAGTTTTTCAACTTGGAATTTTCACATCGGTCATCATGCACCCATGTCCTATTTGGGACATTTCTGAAGCCGGTCAATGAAATTTACCCCCATAAAACCATATATTTTTGAGAAGTAGACCCCCTAGGGTATTTGAAATGCTGGTATTTTCACACTTTCCATGAACTTATTTAACCACCAGTCTTTGTCAAACTTTTGGGTAGTCATTTTTTTGTGTTATTTTTCACACACATTGTACTTTAGGCATGGATTCTCAGTTCCTGTTATGTGTTACTGCCAAAAAACACCTCAATATGTGTTCAACAACATCTCCTGAGTACAGTGATACCACCCATGTATAGGTGTGTCGGGTTCTCTGGGGGCTAAAAGGCCTTAATTTTAGGAAGCGCATTCCAGTTTTTCAACTTGGAATTTTCACATCGGTCATCATGCACCCATGTCCTATTTGGGACATTTCTGAAGCTGGCCAATGGAATTTACCCCCATCAAACCATATATTTTTGAAAAGTAGACACCCTAGGGTATTTCAAATGCTGGTATTTTAACACTTTCCATGCACTAATTCAACCACCAGTCTTTGTCAAACTTTTGGGTAGTCATTTTTTTGTGTTATTTTTCACACACATTGTACTTTAGGCATGGATTCTCAGTTCCTGTTATGTGTTACTGCCAAAAAACACCTCAATATGTGTTCAACAACATCTCCTGAGTACAGTGATACCACCCATGTATAGGTGTGTTGGGTTCTCTGGGGGCTAGAAGGCCTTATTTTTAGGAAGCGCATTCCATTTTTTACACTTCCCATTTTCACATCCCATGCACCCATGTTCTATTTAAGACATTTCTGAAGCCGGCCAATGTAATTTACCCCCATAAAACCATATATTTAATGCAGGTGTTTTAACACTTTCCATACACTAATTCAACCACTAGTCTTTGTCAAACTATTGGGCATTCATTTCTTTGTGTTATTTTTCACATACATTGTACTTTAGACATGGATTCACAGCTCCTGTTATGTGTTACTACCAAAGAAGACACCAATATGTGGTCACCAACATCTCCTGAGTTCAGTGATACCACCTATGCATAGGTTTGGTGGCTTGTTTGGGCGGTGCAATGCCAAATGTCTGACATGTGTTTGTGATTTTTTTTCACATTTAACATATTTTCTTTGCCTATCGTCTTTTTTGGGGGTCTTTTAACATACCCCAATTTATTTGTTTTCCATAAATGTGATTATATTTAAAAAGTTGACCCCCCAAGGTATTATACATGGAGTGGTTTGATGACTTTGATGCAACCGTTTTAGCCCAAAAAATTGGAGAAAGTATATGGTGGTAATTTTTCAATTTTCATTGTTACAGACACATTGCTTTTTTACTATGATTTAGGAGAGACTGTTGTAAGTTATTGCAAAAGAATACTTCAGGTTGTTTTCTGCAAGGCACCCTGAGTACACCTATGCCCCCCATGCATAGGTTTGCCAGGATTTTGGGAAGGTTATGTTACATGATTTTAGTTATTAAAAATGAGAGTATTTCTTCTGATAGGCCTATCTTTAGTTTGGGGCCTATCACATACCCCACTTTTATTTATTGCATTCAAAGTGTATATTTTTTTAAATGTTGACACCCCAAGGTATTGTATATGGTGTGCTTTGAAGCAACCGTTTTAGCCCAAAAAATTGGAGAAAGTATATGGTGGTAATTTTTCAATTTTCATTTTTACAGACACATTGCTTTTTGACTATGATTTAGGAGAGATTGTTGTAAGTTATTGCAAAAGAATACTTCAGGTTGTTTTCTGCAAGGCACCCTGAGTACACCTATGCCCCCCATGCATAGGTTTGCCAGGATTTTGGGAAGGTTATGTTACAATTTTATGACTTGTGATTTTAGTTATTAAAAATGAGAGTATTTCTTTTGATAGGCCTATCTTTAGTTTGGGGCCTATCGCATACCCCACTTTTATTTATTGCATTCAAAGTGTATATTTTTTAAATGTTGACACCCCAAGGTATTGTATATGGTGTGCTTTGATGCCTTTGAAGCAACCGTTTTAGCCCAAAAAATTGGAGAAAGTATATGGTGGTAATTTTTCAATTTTCATTTTTACAGACACATTGCTTTTTGACTATGATTTAGGAGAGATTGTTGTAAGTTATTGCAAAAGAATACTTCAGGTTGTTTTCTGCAAGGCACCCGAGTACACCTATGCCCCCCATGCATAGGTTTGCCAGGATTTTGGGAAGGTTATGTTACAATTTTATGACTTGTGATTTTAGTTATTAAAAATGAGAGTATTTCTTCTGATAGGCCTATCTTTAGTTTGGGGCCTATCGCATACCCCACTTTTATTTATTGCATTCAAAGTGTATATTTTTTAAATGTTGACACCCCAAGGTATTGTATATGGTGTGCTTTGATGCCTTTGAAGCAACCGTTTTAGCCCAAAAAATTGGAGAAAGTGTATGGTGGTAATTTTTCAATTTTCATTTTTACAGACACATTGCTTTTTGACTATAATTTAGGAGAGACTGTTGTAAGTTATTACAAAAACATACTTCAGGTTGTTTTCTGCAAGGCACCCTGAGAACACCTATGTCCCCCATGCATAGGTTTGACAGGGGTTTTGGTTAAAAAAAAAAACAGGCCCAATTTTAGAAAAAAATAGAGTAGTGAAATGTAAAAATCTGGCACAGTAAAAGTAAAAAAAAAACAAAACATCTAACTGTAAACATAACCAAAAAAAAAAAAATATATATATATATGTAACAGCAAATGTATTTATTTTTTTAAAAATTGACCATTGTATGGTACCGCTTGAAGCAGTCCCCAATGCAGAGTGCAGGCTGTCCAGGGCAATCAGGACAGTAATATATGGTGTCCCTTCTCTTCCCCCTCTTGGTACAGACTCTGCATTTTTTTTGTGGTTTCTGCTTTGTGGCAGTAGGGGGGATTTTAAAAATAAAATGGGTAGCCCCAACTCTGCTCTCTCCCATCACCGCCCGGGGAGCAGGTGCATCATGGTACAAAATCCCCGTAATAATCTGGAGCTGAAACTGTAAAAAAGTCTTTTTAACTCTGGGGTTTGCTTTTTTGAACAACAAAAAAGCGTTGTGGGTTGCAATCTGCATTAGGTAAATTGCAACCTTTTTGTACCAGGCCCTTGTCTTCCGCATAATTAGGTAGGGCTGCAGCAGCTGATCAGCCAGATCAACCCCACCCATATGCCGGTTATAAGACTTGATGCACACTGGCTTCCTTATGATCTCAGCTCTGCCACGTACAGAAACCGCCACCGTCCTCTCTGTGTGGATGGTGGTAAGAAGGTATACATCCTTCTTGTCTCTGTACTTCAGTGCCAACAGCTCCTCTTGGCGCAGAGCTGAGGTCTCCCCCCTTCGTAGCCGGGTGCGAACAAGCTGTCCTGGGAAACCTGCGCGGTTCTTTTTAATTGTACCGCAAGCTACTGTATCAAAGCAATACAGTAGCTTGAACAAAAGGACACTTGTATAAAAATTGTCTAAGTACAAGTGATACCCTTTGTTCATTAGGGGTAATATCAGGTCCCAGACAATCTTGCCAGTGGTTCCCATATGTTCTGGGCAACCTGGAGGGTCAAGGTGGCTATCCTTTCCCTCATACACCCGGAAGGCCTGAGTATACCCAGTCTCGCTGTCACAGAGCTTATACACCTTTACCCCATATCTGGAGCGTTTGGAAGGAATATACTGCTTGAATCCCAGCCTTCCCTTATACTTCATTAGGGATTCATCAACGCATATATTCCTTCCAGGTGTATAAGCCTCTGCAAACCTGGCAGAAAAGTGGGTTATCAGGGGGCGGATTTTATACAGCCTGTCAAATTGGGGATGCTCCCTAGGGGGGCACAGGCTGTTGTCGCTGAAGTGCATGAAATGCAGAATCATTTCATACCTCTTCCTCGACATAGTCTGGGAGAAAATTGGGGTAGAGCAGATGGGGCTAGTACTCCAGTAGGAGCGAATGGAGGGTTTCTTTATGATGCCCATCAGCATAGTCAATGCCCAGAATTTTTTGAATTCTGGCACATTGATGGGGGCCCATTGCTGCTTTGCCAAATATGTTCCAGGCTTTGCAGCACGGAACTGATGGGCATATAAATTAGTTTGGGCGACAATGTTCCCCAATATATCATCGCCCAGAAACACTTCCAGAAACTGCTGGGGGCTAAAACCTGCCACATCTATATTTATGCCAGCATTTGCTGTGAAGGGTGGGATATCTGGCCTCTGGAGATGAGGCGTTACCCACTCTTCAGCAGCAATGGCAGCAACACGCCTCCTTCTAGCAGGGGGGCTAGCAGCCACAGATACATCACTATCAGTTGAGACTGCATCTAGTGATGTATCTGAGCACATGGCAGGGTCAAAATTGGGGTCTGAGTCAGAAATAGAGGCATCTGACTCTGACGCAAGGATGGCATACGCCTCCTCAGCACTATATCTTTTCTGTGACATTTTTGTATCTGTCACAGAAAACAATTACTAAAAAAAATTAAATTAACTAAATTAATTAACTAAATTAACTAGCAAAAAAGTACAGCTATGCTACTGCCAGTGATTTATAGCGATCACTGGCAAGCTAGGGGTTAATGGCTCTGAAAATTAAATTAACTAAATTAATTAACTAAATTAACTAGCAAAAAAGTACAGCTATGCTACTGCCAGTGATTTATAGCGATCACTGGCAAGCTAGGGGTTAATGGCTCTGAAAATTAAATTAAATTAACTAAATGTTTCTGAAAAGAGCCTTTGGGTTTTTAAAAAATTACAACAAAATTAACCCCTAAAAAAAATGCACAGACAGCAAAAAAGTACAGCTATGCAACTGCCAGTGATTTATAGCGATCACTGGCAAGCTAGGGGTTAATGGCTCTGAAAATTAAATTAACTAAATTAATTAACTAAATTAACTAGCAAAAAAGTACAGCTATGCTACTGCCAGTGATTTATAGCGATCACTGGCAAGCTAGGGGTTAATGGCTCTGAAAATTAAATTAAATTAACTAAATGTTTCTGAAAAGAGCCTTTGGGTTTTTGAAAAATTACAACAACAAAATTAACCCCTAAAAAAATGCACAGACAGCAAAAAAGTACAGCTATGCAACTGCCAGTGATTTATAGCGATCACTGGCAATCTTAGGGGTTAATGGCTCTGAAAATTAAATTAACTAAATGTTTCTGAAAAGAGCCTTTGGGTTTTTAAAAAATTACAACAACAAAATTAACCCCTAAAAAAATGCACAGACAGCAAAATGCAGCAAAAAAAAGTGCACCTATGCTACTGCCAGTGATATATAGTGATCACTGGCAAGCTAGGGGTTAATGGCTCTGAAAAGAGCCTTTGGTTCTATATTTTTTAACAAATAAAAGAAATAAATCTCTCTCTCTGCTAAATACAGGTCTTTCTCTCTCTCCAACAAAATGGCAAGTGAGGAGAGGGAGGGAGATCCACACTGATCATAGTCAATATTTACAAATATTGACATGATCAGACAAATGGGGTATTTTATTATTATTATTTTTTTTAGGGTGGGAGGCTCAGATTGGGTGACCCTAGCTTGCCCCTATGATGATGCAGGCTAGGGACACCCCCAGAGGCCCCATGATGCACTGGGCATCGCCATCTTGGATGCCTAGTGAAGGGGGAGGGGGGGGCTATTTAGGGCTTTTTTTATATTTTAAACGTTTTTTTTTTTTTTTTATTATTTACCTTCATTTTATAACTAACTAAGTGCCTCGACCCACCGAGGCACTTAGCACACAAGCAGAGCATCGGAAGCGTGTCCGATCGCTTCCGATGCTCTGAAACACTGCCGGGCTCCACGTGGAGCGAAACCGGAAGTGATCACTCGTGGGGGAGTGATCAATCCGGTCCCGGCACTCGGGAACAGTATTGCAGGATGCCTAGACATCAAGGCAAGCCTGCAATACTGTTAGAGCAGCTGGAAGCGATTTCGATCGCTTCCAGTGCTCTGTTAAACCGACGACGTATGCCATACGTCCTCGGTCGTTAAGTGCTTTTTTTTTGAGGACGTATGGCATACGTCGTCGGTCGTTAAGGGGTTAAAAGCATACCTAGATGGGCTGAGGAGCAGCAATGCACTACTGGAAACTAACTGTTAATTAGTGGCTGTACATCTCTTATCATTGTATCACTTAATTTGTTCAGCTAGCTCCCATTAGTGTAATGCTGCTCCTTCAACAAAGGATACCAAGAGAATGAAGCAACTGATAATAGAAGTAAATCTGAAAGTTGTTTAAAATTGTATGGTCTCTAAATCATAAAAGAAAAAAAATTTGGTGTATGTCCCTTTTTTATGTTTATTTTATAACAATTTGCTGTAAAGAACCGGCATGCTATCTGCAAACACCAATTCACAGTTTTAAGAAATACAAAACCATTAATCTGTGATAATATCTTCTAGATAGAAAAAATGACTAAATTAACCTTAAAGAAACCTCTGGGTTGGGTGAACATGATGCTGTTAATGAATTAACCCTTTCACTGCTAAGCATGCTGAGCCAGTTTTGAGCTTTTTTGCTACCTACATTTAAACCCTATTTTATATTTATATATATATATATATATATATATATATATATATATATATAATTTATATATATATATATATATATATATATATATATATATATATATATAATAAATAAAAAATTTGTTTTGTTAGCAGGCCTAGCAGATTCCCAATATAACATGATTACATTTCTAATTCATGGCATATGACATAGCTATGGCAAAAACTGTGGGGAAAAAAAAGAAAGATAATTGTTTTCTTTTTCTTTTAGTAAATTCTACGGAGAATGGCCAAGTGACCACTGGTGTTACTTTGATCAATTTACTAAATTGTCATCATGGGTAGCCACATTAGAAATAGGGGCCCATACGAGTTTATGGGGTTAAAATATAGAGTAAACAAGAGAACAGCCGCACCACCGATATATTTTCAATCCTTTATTCCATCATTGAAACAGGAGCAGGTACAAAAAGAACTACGTTTTTATGTTATACACCCTTAGTCATGTTCATTGATTGGCTGTTCTCTTGTTTGCTGTTTATGACTTTAAGGTTTTGCAGTAGCCCTATTACAGCTTGTACATTGCCTTGAGTCTGATTGTGCTGGATGCACTTTGTATTTAAAAATATAGAATAGTGAGGCCCATTGTTCAGTACAGAAATAAAATAACTTTTTTCTCTTGCAAGTGTTTACAGTTAACACAGTGATCACCTGCCTATACAGACACAATTCATATATTTGTTTCGAGAGAGGGACTTATCTACTAGAAACTAGGGCCGGGCGATATGGGGTTTGTGATTTAATCGCAATTTTCTTATAAATTACTATAACGCCTTAATTTTTAATAAAAAATGTATTTAACACTACAGAATCTTAATGTACATGTTTCTCATTGACCAATACAGGCTGAAAGCATTAAAATACACACAACAAAACTAGTGTAAATAAAATATAAGTTCAAAAAATTATATATATGTTCGAGATCAGAAAAGTAAATAAGCAATAACAAAAATAATGGAACTGCCACAAAAAGACAAATGGGTGTTAATTTGAAAGCAACCCAGTTCTATGGTGATTCAAAATAAAAATATATCAAGCCTAAATGAAGATACAAGAGTTTAGCAAATGACTCCAGAAAGAGAAACCACTCTAAGTAGGCCTTGCACATAACTGGGCAAGTAACAACAGTTATATCGCAGATAGACATGACTCTATCTGATACCACATTTAAAGGACCAGTCAACACAGCACAAAACCAAAATAAATATACAGCCACATAGAGGATTAAGTTTATAATGTATATGAGCATTCAAAATAAAAACTTAGATAGTAAAATTATTATAAAACTTACTTTTCTCCTGTCTGTTATACCAATTGTTCTGAGGCTTGACGACCTCCCACGCCTAGCGGATGGGTTCACTGTGAGTGATAAGTTTTGTCTTCCAATCTAATTAGAGTAAGGCAAAATTGACATTACTTAAAGGTGTCCTTTGTTGAAGAGCAGTAATGCCCTACTACTAAAATCCAATCTTCATCAGCCACCAAACAGCAGCTCTCTCCCAGTGCCTTATTGCTCTTCAACAAAGGAACCAAAGAGAATAAGGCAAAATTGACAATAGTTAAAAGTGTCCTTTGTTGAAGAGCAGTAATGACCTACTACTAAAATCCAATCTTTATTAGCCACCAAACAGCAGCTCTCTCCCAGTGTCTTACTGCTCTTCAACAAAGGATGGTTACAAGTTTTACCTAATTTCCCTCATTCTCTAATTGTCCTTTTTTGAAGAGCTGTAATGCACAACTGGCTTTCAGCTACCTCCCAGTAATGTATTACTGCTCTTTAACAAATGAACCAAAGAGAATAAGGCAAAATTGACAAAACTTGAAAGTGTCCTTTGTTGAAGAGCAGTAATGACCTACTAAAATCCTATCTTCATCAGCCACCAAACAGCAACTCTCTCCGAGTGCCTTACTGCTCTTCAACAAAGGATGTGCAGTTACTTTACATTATTATTAATTGCTATCATTTTAGTTTTGTTTTTTTTATTAATTGCCTTGATTAAATTATTTATTTCTATTCCACTTCTAAGTGTAATAGGATCTAGAGCAGCACCAAATTACAGTGTGCACAAGCTTTTATGTGCACTGCTTCACCAAAGAAGCACGGTCCCAATGTGCTGATGATGCATGACATCACACCACTTCCGGTTTCGGCACTTCCGTTTTTTGCCACTTTCGTTTTCGCATGTTCATTGAAAGGAAAATGCATATACTATATGCATTTTCCATTTGTTTACCACATCCATGTGACCATGGAGGACAGGGAAAGGAGCAAAAAGTTTAAAACAATTGTTTATGGAGCCTGCTTGCAGTTAATTAAAAAGGTACAGCTCAACATAATTATTTTTTTAGGCAGAATTGATTTGTAATGGTGCCCTGTATTGTTGACTGGTCCTTTAACATTCACGGTCCCCTACCATAGTAATAATCCCTACGCCGCCCCAGCCTGTGGCCTCTTCTAGCCTAAAGTAGGGCTGCTAAACCTTATAGGCAAATGTGCTAGTTGGTGAATAGACTCACTACTAGATGTGTATAAGACTGGCCCCAACACCTAATACATGTTGCACTGCCTTGCTTACCCTCTGGCCGCTTCCAAGCTTTTGATCAGCTTCTTGATCTTCCATATCTCCATGTTCCTATCTGCAGCACTCTGGTCGTCTGCCATCTTCACTCCTGCTCTCTACAGCCGCGCTGTGCAGACAAATGGTTACTCAGGCGATACCAGCTGCAACTCGCACTATTAGATGCCTTTACCTATGCCCTAGTGGACGGGGCTTAAAAAATCGCATACTCTCGCGTTTTTTTCAAGTGGTGGTTAGTAGCGGTTTAAAACCGCATATGCGTTTAATCGTGCAGCCCTACTAGAAACTAAACTTTTTATTAGTGGTCTCGCTCTATACATACCAGATTTTTGTGATATGTTGTGTGGTACCATGACCATTCGAAAGAGCAGGGGATCCTCTTTAAATTGAGGGGTCTTGGAGGTTTGTAGCTGCTATGGGAGCTGATATTGAAGGTATTGAAGAACCCCCCCCCCCCCCATCAAGCTCCTATGCAGCTACATTAAGTTTCCTGGTTCTGCCCCCTTTGTGATGTCACCACATACATAAAGCCTGGGAGTAGGGATAGACCAATATAGGTTTTTTTCAGGGCCAATATCGATTATTGGCCGCCTTTTTAGGGGCCGATATTCTGTACATTTAAAGTTTTGAAGAACAAACACAATTTCTACACAAATCTGATATAAACTGAACATGCTTATTAAAATGTTAAACATTAAAAGTAAACTGGGAAACAAAGTGCTTGAAAATTAACTTATTAAATTACTTCCCAAAACATAGAAAATTGCATAAATACCTTTTAAACTGCACACTGATATAAAATTAAATTTAAGTCACTACTGCAAAGCTAGACACTACACTATTTCTTCAATACTCCCAGTTAAGTAGAAAAACATTACAGTGCAGAAAGCATAACATTTCAGCATGTTCTCCTGTTAAACGGTCAGCCACCAATTGTGCAAGGCCTGTAATTTTCATCATAGGTATACCTTAACTATGAGAGACAAAATGTGGAAACAAATCCAGACAATCACATTGTCTGATTTGGAAAGAATTTATTTGCAAATTATGGTGGAAAATAAGTATTTGGTCAATATCAAAAGTTCATCTCAATATTTTGTTATATATCCTTTGTTGGCAATGACAGAGGTCAAACGTTTTCTGTAAGTCTTCACAAGGTTGTCACACACTGTTGCTGGTATGTTGTCCCATTCCTGCATGCAGATCTCCTCAGTGATGTTTTGGGGCTGTTGCTGGGCAACACAGACTTCAAAGGTTTTCTATGGGGTTGAGATCTGGAGACTGGCTTGGCCACTCCAGGACCTTGAAATGCTTCTTACGAAGCCACTCCTTCGTTGCCCGGGCGGTGTGTTTGGGATCATTGTCATGCTGAAAGACCCAGCCACGTTTCATCTTCAAATGCCCTTGCTGATGGAAGGAGGTTTGCACTCAGAATCTCACGATACATGGTCCCATTCATTCTTTCATGTACACGGATCAGTCGTCCTGTTCCCTTTGCAGAGAAACAGCCCCAAAGCATGATGTTGCCACCCCCATGCTTCACAGTAGGTATGGTGTTCTTTGGTTGCAACTCAGCATTCTCTCTCCTCCAAACACGACAAGTTTGTCTCTCATAGTTGAGGTATACCTATGATGAAACTTACAGGCCTCTCTCATCTTCTTAAGTGGGAGAACTTGCACAATTGGTGGCTGACTAAATACTTTTTTGCCCCAGTATATATATACTGCATAGCTTTCTACTCAAGGTTTTGTTGTTGTAGACCTTTAATTGATGTCTGAGCTATCTTTTTTTTTTTTTTTTTTTTTTTTTTTCAAAATTTTACAGTACAATCATATATACCAGTAACAAAAGAGTCATAGGCTAATTTCACATATAATCAGGTCACCAATTGCAACATCATTATAAGGAGAGGAAAGAATTCCTTTCTCTCATAAGACAGGGTACATTTGAAATTGCTTTTAGGATAAGATTGTTTAGTTAACTTTCAACACATTTATTAAGAGGCAATTGCTGGTACATCATTACATAGATTGTGTGCTGGTTCTCTGTCCTGTATTTCTCCTCACTTCCTCATACATAATGTATGGTTCCCAATGCTCAATGAATTGATCTTGCTTATCTAAAAGTGTCGCTGTTGGACTACTCATATGGTAGTGATACTCTAACTTTCTTAGGATTTGGCCAAATGATGGGGGTTCTGATCTTAAGTACCTGGCAATACTTAGTCTTGTGACTGTACAAACCATTGCAGTTAGTTTATTATGTTGTGTAAGAATGTTATCTATTGGAAAATGGAGAAGGGCCTGTTCAGGTGTAAGGTTAATGTCTTTAGTGAATATTTGGCTTTGGAAGCGGGAGGTCTGATTCCAAAGTCCTCTTATTTTAGAACACTGCCACCACATGTGAATGTATGTTCCTTGCTCTCCACACTCTCTATAACAAGGGTGATTGTCGTCTTTACCATGAAATCTTGTAGGGTACAAATACCACTTAAGAGCTACTTTCATATAAGTTTCTTTCAAGGTTGCATTTACTGAGAAAGACATGCCTTTGAATAAATTTGCCTCCCATGTTTCTAGTGACCACGTATTTGTGGGTTTAGCATCTCTGATGGTTGAATCAAATATGGAATATAGGATTGATATTGTGTTTCAAGTGCCTTGTTTGGATAAGCAAACTACCTCAAAGGTTGTACTGGGTGGATTTGTCCCCGTCCCTGTTACTTCATAAATTATCAATTTTTAGTGGTAAATAATTATACAATATGTGTTTGTCTAAGGTCTCTAAATCTGCGTATTATTCAAATGTGATAGGTTTATTCTGTCTCAAGGCGTCTACTATTCTATATAGTCTTTTATTGGACCATTTATGTTTTACTAGTTCATCAATCGGTAATCCTAAGGTTACCAGAGGTGTCATCGTGGATCTGGTATTGAGTAAAGGGTATTTATGTTTTAAGAGGTCCCATAACCGTATTGTATGGTCTATTGTTATAAATAGATTTTTGTGTGAAGGTCTAGACTGTTTAGTAGCCCATAGGTCTGATCAATTTAAATAAGGTTAGATTCCAACTCAACCCATTCTTTAATGTTATTAGGTTTATTCCAATGTAATGTTTGAGCCATTCTGGCTGCATAGAAGTATGACACCAAGTGTGGCACTCCAATCCCTCCCTCTTTCCTATTTCTAGTCATCAAATTTGTATTAATTCTTGCTTTTTTTCCCTGGCAAATGAAATTCAGGATATCTCTCTGTAGTTTACAGAGCTCATTTATAGGAATCGAAATTGGTAGAGATCTAAACATATTCAGAAGTTTGGGTAAGATTGTCATCTTAGTCGTAATAATTCTACCATACAGGGAAATCTTAAATTTAGTCCAGCCATCCATTAGTTTTCTAATCTGTTTAAACATTGGACGGTAATTTTCCCTGTACAAATTATGAACATTAGCTGTTAAATTTATCCCTAAATATTTAAGTTTTTATTTATTTAAAAGAGAAATTTATTTCCAATCATTTTTTGTTGTGGGAGTTTTATACGGAGCGCTTCACATTTTTCTTCATTGATTTTGTATCCCGAGAGTTGCCCGAATTTGTGGATAATAGAGTATAGTGTTGGGAGTGATAGTAGTGGTTTGGTTAATGATATGATGATATCTGCGAATGAGATTTTTTAATTTTTTTAATTGAGTGGGATTCCCAAAATATCTGGATTGTCCCTATTCTTGGCTGTAAGTGGTTCAATGCTTAATGCAAATAAGAGGGGACAGGGGGCAACCCTGTCTAGTTCCATTTTGGATTGATATCCTGCCAGTCTGACATGTCAGGGGAAGAATATAAATTTTGATATTGCGTCATGAAAAGGCCCTGGGATTCCACATTTTGTCAAGGTAGCATGCATATAGTCCCAATTTATTCTATCAACAGGGGACTTCTCCTTGAAAGTGCCGTTATCACCAGCTTTGTTATTCTATCAAATGCCTTCTCTCAATCCAACGAGAGGAACAGAGAAGGCATTTATTTTGTGTGCTTAGTTTATCAGATCTATGATTTTTGGTATGTTATCTGGGGCTTCCCTTTTGTTTAATGAAACCGACCTAATCAGTGTGTATTCATTTTGTGATAGAAATATTTAATCTATTTGCTAAAAATTTGGTGAATAGTTTGATATCCTGATTAATTTCGACAATATTTTAAACTTTTACCAGGTTTTGGAATAACTGAAATTCTGGCTAGTAGCATATCAGGAGGAATTGCTGTACTTTGCATAATATAAATAACTTGACTAATTGTGGGGCAACAATGCATTGAAGGTCTTTATAAAAGAATCCTGCAAACCCATCAGGGCCTGGTGTCTTATTTCTTTTTAGATCTTTAATAGCTAGAGAAACTTCCTGAAGCTTTATTGGAGCGTTTAAGAAGTCTCTATCCTCATCTGTTAGTTTTTGTATTTGGGTAGACTCCATAAATCTATCCAGTTCTTTAGTTCTATCTAGGTTAACATTAGTAGGGGTGAGGTTGTATAAAATATGCCACTTTATAGATCATTAGTTAGGCCTCATCTTGAGTATTGTGTGCAGTTCTGGAGACCATATCTTCAGAAGGATATTAACAAACTTGAATCTGTGCAAAGGAGGGCTACCAAAATGGTACATGGTCTAAAAAATAAAACTTACCAGGATAGGCTCAATGACCTAAATATGTATAGCTTAGAGGAGAGAAGGGAAAGAGGTGATATGATAGCAACTTTCAAGTACATTAAAGGGTTTAGTAAAACTGAGGCTGTGGGTATTTTACATAAAATGGAAAATTCAAGAACAAGGGGTCATGAGCTCAAGCTAAAGGGTAGTAGATTCAGAAGTAATTTGAGGAAGCACTTCTTTACAGAAAGAGTGATTGATTTATGGAATAAACTTCCTCAAGAGGTAGTAGCAACAAACACTGTGGGGGACTTTAAAAATGCATGGGACAAGCATAGGGCTATCCTACGAACTAGATAAGTTTTTACTGTTAGGTAAGGTCGGGCAGACTTGCTGGGCCTATGGCTCTTATCTGCCGTCAATATCTATGTTTCTATATTATAGAAATCTGCAAACGTATTCGTTTGCGCAATACAGAAAGAATGGCATGTCTCAGTAAAACAGGAAGGGCTTAGGCAGTTACCTGCACATCAGCATATCAAAGTACAGATCAATATATCTAGTCCGTGCAGGCCTGACTTTATATTCTAGGTTGGCCACTCTTGGACCTTTAGGGTATCCAAATATCTAACAAGCCCCCTAAGACTAACACATTAATATTACAAAATGCAATGCCATTTATGGCTCAAAAACAGGAAGCAAAAATTTAAGGTGCAAACTACAACAAACCTCATTTACTTTATAATATGCTAACATAGACACAGCATAACATAGCAAAATAGTAGTGTGGGACCTAGTTTTCGTATCCTAACTCTAAAGGAAAAGACATAGGTCTTCATGTGTCTATAACATAACTAATAAGTAAGAAGTGTAATATTCTAAATATGCATAGCGCAGTACATAATAAGAGGGACATAGGTAAGATACAGCTCTACGTATGCAGGGCCTCCCCAAATTACCAGTAAATATATGTCAGACTAAATATATTATGTGAACTGTCTCGGCCGCAGACAGCACAATAGAAAACCCTGAAGAGTTCTATAAGGCGTAAAAACCCAGCTAAAGCTAAACTTCGCCAACAGGGGTGCAAATTTAGAAGGTCAAACTTAGTTAGACTACAGCACAGGGAGGCCCCTGGCACAGACTAAGTACTTTGTGAAGGTTTATGTAGAGACTAAATGATATAGTATCTAGGGAGACATTCTTATGATATCCAAGGATAAGTACATGCAAATAATTAAGACAAGTGCTGTAGTCTCTAGTGTCTCATGTCATTCCCACCTTAGGTCTTCATATATGGTTTCAATGACTTAAACATACATCAGAGCATATCCCAACATCCTCATAACAGAAATACAATATTATCTGCACCAGAACAACATATATAGATATCTGGGGATATGTACATATTATGGAATACTGCTTACATTTATGAGAAATACCCCAGCATGTGAGCTGATCTATGAACTGCTAATTAAATTTGATGGAACAGTGACATTAATATATACAATAATTTCCCGCTTTGTAAAGCAGCCTGGAACAATGGAGAGCTGGACGCTAATTGGCATGGGAGGATCTCGCCTGGCAACACATTTCTAAGTGTTCAGATGAGATAGAACCAGGTTCACCCACCCACCCCTTCCATAAGTCACACAGCAAGTTTAACAGTGAATTAAGCGGTTATAACATGTAACAGTAGGGTACATAAGTCACGCAGCAAGTTTATCATTAAATTATGTGGTTATAACCTGTAACAGTAGGTTACATTACAGCCCCGCTACAGTTCAGCCGGTCAGATAGGGCTATTGCTTCAAAATTGCTCGGCCTTGCATAAAAGTAGGATGATATCCAGCTTTAACAACCCCCTCTGCAGAGTCTAGAGAGCCCGGAAACTGCCGCAGGGCCACAGTCAAAATGTTTAGGTTTCTTACCCGACCCCAGTTCTCAGAACCGCCAGCTGATAGAGGGCCTCAGGTCCCAAGGAATTCTCTGGTGTCCGACCAACCTGAACCGACACTGGGATCGAGTCGCCTCTTGCTGTCTCCAGACAGCAAGCATCTAAGGGATGCGTAGGCGCTTGCAAAACCGCCTCGGTATACTCGGCCATTTCACCCTGAGCGATCTCAGTGTGGCACTCACGAGCCGGTTGCTCAGCCTCAGAGGTTGGAGATTGCTCCATAATCACGGGCATAGGGCAGATCGCCGCACACTCATCCAAATTTAGGTTAGGGGAGGCATCTTGTACCCATACCTGGCGTGTCTCTATATTCTTCCCTTCTGTTTCTGGCTTCACCGAGTCCGAACACCACACTTCTGCCTCGAAATCTGTATTCCTCCAGCTGCCACCATGTTGCGCAGCAGGCGCTAGTATGATGCGATCTATCCTCTCGCCAAACCTCTTCTCCTGATCCTCTAGCAAAGCCTGTATGAAAGCAAGGAGCTCCTCCATAATGATAGCATAAAGGGAATGAAACGTGTCGTTATTCACTCGAGACCCCGGTTACCCGGGGGGGGGGGTGTTGGAGGCTATTCCACACTGGGCCTCCAAATCCTGCAACGGTCCGGTCCGGAAAGTTCAGGATACTATAAATAAATATATTTTTATGTCCAGCACACTTTCAGCTTTCATCTACAGTAAAATATCTTGCTGGATGGCTTCCCTAAAGTGAGATACACGGCGGAATGCATATCTTTATTCCTGAGCTCCCAGAATAGTCGCCATCTTGGGCCATAGCCCGGACACGCCCCCCGTATTTGCTATTTTTAATGTGTTATTTGTAATTGTTCCATCTCTTTGAATTTGCGGGACTGAGCTATTTCTTGTAATGTCTTTTAATTTATTAGCTAGCCTTTTGTCTGGTTTATTACCGTAAATGTAGTATTGGGTATCGACTAGTTTGATAGTTTGAGTTGCATCCTTTGGTTCAGTTCATCATTTTTGTTTTTAAGTTGTTTGACTATATCTTTGCTTGGGTTTTGTATGGATTGTGTCCGAAGTGAGGAGATTTCTTTTTTTAGCTCATCTGTTTTAGCTTTATGGCTTATTTTTAGTTTGTTAGATTCTAAGAGACCTCTTACAAATAATTTAAGAGCCCCCCAAGTATATATTGGGTTCAAAGTGGAACCTTCATTAATATATATCAATTCAGATATATCTTGTTAGAGTTTCTGTGGAATAATTTTATAATTTTATCTTTTAAAAGACTGGGATGTAAGGACCAAGATCTGACTCTATTTGGATTTAGCAATTCTGTGAGAGTTACTTCTACTATGGAATGGTCTGACCAGGAGCAATTAACAATTTTTGCAGATTTTACTAAAGGAAGAATTATTTGACTAACTGGGATATAATCGATTCTTGAGTAAGTGTTATGTACTGGCGAAAAATGTGTAATCCTTTAAGCCTTTGTTGAGAGCTGGCCATCTTTCAGATTTTGGTCTAAAAGGAAGTTTCTCAATAGTTGTTGAGATGTTTTATGTCCTATATATATGTTAATATCTTTGGTTGTTCTATCCAATTTGTTGTCCAATGTCATATTGAAGTCTCCCTCAATGATAGTTTTTTTTTTTTTTTCCATTTGTGTGAGTTGTTTACTAAGTTAAGACATAAATGGGGCCTGATTATCATCAGGTGTGTATACGTTGACTAAAATTATTGAAGTGTTCTGAATTGAACCCCTGACTATAAGGAATCTCCCTTCCCTATTTTGATCACTTCCTCTTCTTTAAAATTTAGGGAGGTGTGTAGCAGTAGGGATACACCACATTTTTTTCTTTTTATTGATCGCATTATTCTGTATGGGGTATATTTTGTCCCAATATTTAGGTGTGCATTGTGAGGTGAAATGCATTTCTTGCATCATAACTTATATGAGCTTTAGATGCTTTGTATTCAAGAATAGCTTTTTTCCTTTTGACATTCGAATTTATCCCTCTTACATTATGCAAAATTACTTTAATTGTCATAACACAGTTCTAAAGTGTGGGTAGCTTAACCTGTTTGTAGAAAAGTAAAGGATCTAAATGTGTTTAGGCTACCGAGTGTGGGATAGGAGCAGAGAGCCAATCATCAAAAAGATGGGAATTGCAGTCAGAATAAACAGGATTTACATTGGGCGTATGATCAGACAATCATTTCCAATATGAGCACCATAGTTAATTAAGTACTTTAAATGAGATTTCATCATGAATTTGACAACAAACTTAACATTCAGTTAGAAAACATGCCAACAATGTAAACATAGAGAACATAATAACCATAAACATTTTTAATAAAAACAAAAAAAGTTTGTCAAAATCAGACATAGTGACGAGATGTATGTTACTATTCTTCTGGACCTGAAGGAATAAGGGGGTAGGTGTCATGTTCATTTCCACCTTAAGAAGGCATTCTCTTATATTATTACTTGTCCACCTTAACAAAGCAGTTACCTCATTTCCTGTTTTGTATAAAATGCCCCCACTTCCTCTGCTTCATTGCTGGTTTATTGAAGAAGTTTGCTAATCTCCTTCTCCAGCTCTGAAGCAGTCCGTTATAACTAAAGAGTTTCCTTGCACTATCTGAGGACATCGTTTTCCCTGCATCTCGCTTCTCAACCCGCTCTCAGCTGCAGACTCCGGTAACTCTTACCTCTACTAAAGAACTGAATCTGGTAAGGTGTTTTCTCTCCTGTCTGTTCTGCTAACAAAATCTTAACTTGGTAACCGGACACTGTGAGTAAAGTCCTCAGAATTGTTTCAGCTTGCTTGTAATATCAGACTGCCTATTCAGCTTGCCTGTACTAACAACCTGCCTAAATAAATTGCAGCTACTCTCTGTTTGTGCTTTTACTGCATTAATCGCCTGCCTGGTATAACTAAGGAATTATTGCTACACTATTCTGCTTACCATATTATTGTGCCTTACTCTGTTTTGGGAGATTTATATTCCTAGTATTTTCCTCCAATCTAACTTAAAAGGCTACATATCAAACTCATATATATTACATATTTAAAGGGGAAGTAACATTATCAGGAGACACACCTGAACAAGCGGTTAACTCCTACTTAGCCGTGAAAGATGTGGGATAAGGGAAGAGGGTGCGAAATAGGGTAGGGTTTAGAGGGATGGGGAGAGATAGTGGTAAGACCTCTATGTTTATATTAGACTACAATGGGAAAACAAAGGATTCCAGTATTCTGTTTTAGTGGTGGGTTTAACCTACAAAACAAAGGGTCCAAAAATGTGACCTGTTACATAGCAATTATATTCAAATTCAAACCCAACTATGAATTTTGGCGGTGTATCTTCTCTGGTTGGTGATCTGCTTTCTATGGCAGGGCTAGGACCTGCCTTAGCTCTTTTGGGATTTCCATGTTTGCTGAGGATTCTATGGTTTCTTGAATTATCTTTTGGCGAGATAATAAACTTAATCCTTCCTCAGTTGATGAGCATGATTGGGTGCCATTTTGGTAGACAAAAAAGTTAGTTTGAAAGTGAAATTCTACCTGTATTTGATGTTCTCCTTGATGACTGCTAGAACAGCTGGTTTCATCTCTCTCCTTCTGCGTAGAATTGTAGGTGAAAGATCAGTGAAGATCTAGATATCATTTCCCTCAAAGTTGAGGTTATGTGAGGTTATTTCTTCTTTGATGTAAAAGTAATGCATTTTGACAATATCTCAAGTTACAGATTGAGATGGTTTAGTTAAAGCTTGGTGAACTCTGTCCATAAGGAGCATAGAATTGTCTATGTCTGGGGCTAACCAATGAAACACTTTGGGGATATCTTCTTTCATATTTTTATAGCTTTCTGGCAGGTTTCTAATTCTTAAATTGGATCAGTGTGACCAATTCTCCAGATCTTCTACCTGATCCTCCAGTTTTTTGATGTAGATAGAATGATCTAAGAGAGTAGTTTGGATTTGTGGTATTTCTTCAGTAATGTCATCCAACTTGTCCTCGATGTCTGATGCTCTGTGACCTATTTCTTTAATGTCTCTTAAGTTCCAATAAAGCTGTTTTAAATTCCTCTTGAAAATGGTTTTTATTTGTGAGTAGTTCTCTATTTGGTATATCCGAAGTACTTATCAGTATCATAGTCACTTTGTTCTTGAGATGGATTTTCTTTTGCAGGAGACATAGCTTTGTCTATTGATTTTTGCTTAAAGGGACAGTCTAGGCCAAAATAAACTTTCATGATTCAGATAGAGCATGTCATTTTAAACAATTTTCCAATTTACTTTTATCACCAATTTTGCTTTGTTCTCTTGGTATTCTTAGTTGAAAGCTTAACCTAGGAGGTTCATATGCTAATTTCTTAGACCTTGAAGCCCACCTCTTTCAGATTGCATTTTAACAGTTTTTCACCACTAGAGGGTGTTAGTTCACATATTTCATATAGATAACACTGTGCTCGTGCACGTGAAGTAATCTGGGAGCAGGCACTGATTGGCTAGACTGCAAGTCTGTCAAAAGAACTGAAAAAAGGGGCAGTTTGCAAAGGCTTAGATACAAGATAATCACAGAGGTTAAAAGTATATTATTATAATTGTGTTGGTTATGCAAAACTGGGAAATGGATAATAAAGGGATTATCTATCTTTTAAAACAATAAAGATTCTGGTGTAGACTGTCCCTTTAAGTTGTGCTTTTGAGAGGTAATCTTTAACTGAATGACTTCTGCTTTTCATATTGGAATTGTCTCAAGGGTGTCTGGTATTTATGATTTGGAGACACTTTACTGAGTGAGAAATTGAGTTATGTCAGCTGTTGACTAGGCTATGTAAGGATTAGAGGGAGAGAGCACCGAACTGATATATGAAGGGCTTGTATTAGGGTAGGCGTCAAATCAGGTCATTGGTGTCACTAGTCACTATCACACATTCTTACTTAATTTATGTTATGGACTAACATGTTCTTCCAAACAAGTTATTATGGCTTATTATTGCGATTTTAATGTTGCTGGGAAGAGATCAGGTCTTATGCCCTGCGGCAGAGTAATAACTCAGGTTAACTTCCTAGACTTATCCTGGCTCTATACTAATCCGTATTGTGGGACAGGGTATGAAGTATTATTTCTTAGTCAAAAATATTACAAGTTGTTACCAGAGATAATCCAATTTTCCCAATAATTTGGATATTAAGACACTCATCCAAAAGATCTGAGTGAGTAGTGTATTATAGCCTTTTATCAATTTGTTACTCTCTCTTTATAGAATGATAGTACCTGCCAAAAATTCTATGAAAATAAATCCCTGATTGTTTGCTGGCAAGGGATTGGTAATCTTTATCTGATTGTTGTGCGTAGTTGGCCAAAATGGTGGTTTCGCCCCAAAAGCAAAATATCCTTTTCAGCTGAATTGTTAGCTTAAAACTTTTTGCTGCGGTGTTTAATTATTAGCTTGTCCAGTAACTTGCTGATGTTAATGTCTTTTATGTTATATAAACTCCCCGGAGCGGATCCCCGACCCTCCGTGGGAGTGCTTCTAATAATTATAAGATCAGTCTGTTGAGTTTTTATGTAGTGGGATAACCTCTGATTATAGTGAGGTCTTGGATCGTTTCCCGTGTGGTGGAACTGATACTGAGCTTCTATATCAGTGTATGTTTTTACTTTATACTGCCTTTGTGTCCCCCCATCACTTAGAGTCTGGCACTCACTGACCTGTATGACGTCTTTTCTTTCTTGCGGTTTTGGTCGCTTATTCCTTGTCGCCTAAATATTATTCTGGATCTTCTAAGATCGGAACAGCCGTTCCGAATATAGTGCTGGATTTTGTGTGTCCTTTAAAATCTTTCCACTGTTGAACTGGGTTATAGTCTGATTACGACCGTCGGCGCAGAGCCCCGACCCTCCGGAGGCCCCGTGCAGTCCTAGGCTTCCATATTTTCAAAGTGGCTTATACTGATAATCCGGATAATATATGGATGTCCCGTAGGACTCCCAACATTTTTGCTTGATGCAGTAAACCTTAATGGGCAAATAATGAGATTTTGGCATTAAAGGGGCACTGAACCCAAATTTTCTTTCCAATTTACTCCTATCAATTTTTTTTTCTTTCTTTTGCTATCTTTATTTTAAAAGCAAGAATGTAAATCTTAGCAGCCAGGCCATTTTAGCTTCAGCACCATGGATAGCGCTTGCTTATTGAAGGCTTACATTTACCCACCAATAAGCAAGCATAACCCAGGTTTTCAACCAAAAATGGGTCAGCTCCTATGCATCACATTCCTGCTTTTTAAATGAAGATAGCAAGAGAACAAAGAATTTTTTTAATAGGAGTAAATTAGAAAGTTGCTTAAAATTGCATGCTCTATATGAATCATGAAAGAAAACAATTTGGGTTTAGTGTCCCTTTAACTTTTAAACAGGAGTTTTATTTTGAGCGGAGCTCCAGAGAAACACGTCGTCTTCTCCGAACTATAATTTTTGTTTAATGTGTTTTTTTTTTTTCTATGCCCATTAAAGGGGAAAATAAAATATTTAAATTTAAAAAAATCTTCAAATATAGCAGCTTTAGTGAAATGTTTTGCAAATGTGTAAAATTTATAAGAATTTTCTTCTGTTATGTGTGATCAGTCCACGGGTCATCATTACTTCTGGGATATAACTCCTCCCCAACAGGAAATGCAAGAGGATTCACCCAGCAGAGCTGCATATAGCTCCTCCCCTCTACGTCAGTCCCAGTCATTCTCTTGCACCCAACGACTAGATAGGATGTGTGAGAGGACTATGGTGATTATACTTAGTTTTTATGACTTCAATCAAAAGTTTGTTATTTTAAAATAGCACCGGAGCGTGTTATTACTTCTCTGGCAGAGTTTGAGGAAGAATCTGACAGAGATTTTTTACTATGATTTTAACCGGAGTCGTTAAGATCATATTGCTGTTTCTCGACCATCTGAGGGAGGTAAAGGCTTCAGATCAGGGGACAGCGGGCAGATGAATCTGCATTGAGGTATGTGGCAGTTTTTATTTTCTGAATGGAATTGATGAGAAAAGCCTGCCATACCGTTAAAATGACATGTATGTATACACTTCAGTATTCTGGGGATGGTATTTCACCGGAACTACTGTGTTAAAGGTCACTAATCCTTTTAATAACTATTCTCATGTTAAACGTTTTTGCTGGAATGTAGAATCGTTTACATTGCTGAGGTACTGTGTGAATAAATATTTGGGCATTATTTTCCACTTGGCAGTTTTTTGCTTTAATTGTGACAGTTTCGTTTCTCTTCACTGCTGTGTGGGAGAGGGAGGGGCCGTTTTTGGCGCTCTTTGCTACGCATCAAAAAATTCCAGTCAGCTACTTTTATATTTCCTGCATGATCCGGTTCATCTCTGACAGATCTCAGGGGTCTTCAAACTTCTTTGAAGGGAGGTAAATTCTCTCAGCAGAGCTGTGAGAATTCTTATAGTGACTGTGAATAAAAAACGTTGTTTTGTTTTCTTATGTACAAATTTAATTAGTGTTGTTTTTTACTAATGGGAACAAACCTTTGCTAAAAGTTGTGTTGTTTTAAAGTTTGATGCTATAACTGTTTTTCAGTTCATTATTTCAACTGTCATTTAATCGTTAGTACCTCTTTGAGGCACAGTGCGTTTTTTTGCTAAAAAAGATTATAACCAAGTTGTAAGTTTTTTTGCTAGTGTGTTAAACATGTCTGACTCAGAGGAAGATATCTGTGTCATTTGTTCCAATGCCAAGGTGGAGCCCAATAGAAATTTATGTACTAACTGTATTGATGCTACTTTAAATAAAAGTCAATCTGTACAATGTGAACAAATTTCACCAAACAGCGAGGGGAGAGTTATGCCGACTAACTCGCCTCACGCGACAGTACCTGCATCTCCCGCCCGGGAGGTGCGTGATATTTTGGCGCCTAGTACATCTGGGCGGCCATTACAGATAACATTACAAGATATGGCTACTGTTATGACTGAAGTTTTGTCTAAATTACCAGAACTAAGAGGCAAGCGTGATCACTCTGGGGTGAGAACAGAGTGCGCTGACAATGCTAGGGCCATGTCTGATACTGCGTCACAGCTCGCAGAGCATGAGGACGGAGAGCTTCATTCTGTGGGTGACGGTTCTGATCCAAACAGATTGGACTCAGATATTTCAAATTTTAAATTTAAATTGGAGAACCTCCGTGTACTACTAGGGGAGGTCTTAGCAGCTCTCAACGATTGTAACACCGTTGCAATACCAGAGAAACTGTGTAGGTTGGATAAATACTTTGCGGTACCGGCGAGTACTGACGTTTTTCCTATACCTAAGAGACTAACTGAAATTGTTACTAAGGAGTGGGATAGACCCGGTGTGCCGTTCTCACCCCCTCCAATATTTAGAAAGATGTTTCCAATAGACGCCACCACTCGGGACTTATGGCAAACGGTCCCCAAGGTGGAGGGAGCAGTTTCTACTTTAGCTAAGCGTACCACTATCCCGGTGGAGGATAGCTGTGCTTTCTCAGATCCAATGGATAAAAAATTAGAGGGTTACCTTAAGAAAATGTTTGTTCAACAAGGTTTTATATTACAACCCCTTGCATGTATCGCGCCGATTACGGCTGCGGCAGCATTTTGGATTGAGTCGCTTGAAGAGAACCTTAGTTCCTCTACGCTAGACGACATTACGGACAGGCTTAGAGTCCTTAAACTAGCTAATTCTTTCATTTCGGAGGCCGTAGTACATTTAACCAAACTTACGGCTAAGAACTCAGGATTCGCCATACAGGCACGCAGGGCACTGTGGCTAAAATCCTGGTCAGCTGATGTTACTTCTAAGTCCAAATTACTTAATATACCTTTCAAGGGGCAGTCCTTATTCGGGCCCGGTTTGAAAGAAATTATCGCTGACATTACGGGAGGTAAGGGCCACGCCCTACCTCAAGACAAGGCCAAAGCTAAGGCTAGACAGTCTAATTTTCGTCCCTTTCGGAATTTCAAAACAGGAGCAGCATCAACCTCCACTGCACCAAAACAGGAAGGAGCTGTTGCTCGTTACAGGCAAGGCTGGAAGCCTAACCAGTCCTGGAACAAAAGCAAGCAGGCCAGGAAACCTGCTGCTGCCCCAAAGACAGCATGAACCGAGAGCCCCCGATCCGGGACCGGATCTAGTAGGGGGCAGACTCTCTCTCTTCGCCCAGGCCTGGGCAAGAGATGTTCAGGATCCCTGGGCACTAGAGATCATATCTCAGGGATACCTTCTAGACTTCAAATTATCTCCCCCAAGAGGGAGATTTCATCTGTCAAGGTTGTCAACAAACCAGATAAAGAAAGAAGCGTTTCTACGCTGCGTACAAGATCTGTTAACAATGGGAGTGATCCATCCGGTTCCGTGGTCGGAACAAGGACAAGGGTTCTACTCAAACCTGTTTGTGGTTCCCAAAAAAGAGGGAACTTTCAGGCCAATCTTAGATTTAAAGACTCTAAACAAATTCCTAAGAGTTCCATCGTTCAAAATGGAAACTATTCGGACAATCTTACCCATGATCCAAGAGGGTCAGTACATGACCACAGTGGATTTAAAGGATGCTTACCTTCACATACCGATCCACAAAGATCATCACCGGTATCTAAGGTTTGCCTTCTTAGACAGGCACTACCAGTTTGTAGCTCTTCCATTCGGATTGGCTACGGCTCCAAGAATCTTCACAAAGGTTCTGGGTGCCCTTCTAGCGGTACTAAGACCGCGAGGGATTTCGGTAGCTCCGTACCTAGACGACATTCTAATACAAGCTTCAAGCTTTCAAACTGCCAAGTCTCATACAGAGTTAGTTCTGGCATTTCTAAGGTCGCATGGATGGAAAGTGAACGAAAAGAAGAGTTCTCTCTTTCCTCTCACAAGAGTTCCATTCTTGGGGACTCTTATAGATTCTGTAGAGATGAAGATTTACCTGACAGAAGACAGGTTAACAAAACTTCAAAATGCATGCCGCGTCCTTCATTCCATTCAACACCCGTCAGTAGCTCAATGCATGGAGGTGATCGGCTTAATGGTAGCGGCAATGGACATAGTACCTTTTGCACGCCTACACCTCAGACCGCTGCAATTATGCATGCTAAGTCAGTGGAATGGGGATTACTCAGATTTGTCCCCTACTCTGAATCTGAATCAAGAGACCAGAAATTCTCTTCTATGGTGGCTTTATCGGCCACACCTGTCCAGGGGGATGCCATTCAGCAGGCCAGACTGGACAATTGTAACAACAGACGCCAGCCTACTAGGTTGGGGCGCTGTCTGGAATTCTCTGAAGGCTCAGGGACTATGGAATCAGGAGGAGAGTCTCCTTCCAATAAACATTCTGGAATTGAGAGCAGTTCTCAATGCCCTTCTGGCTTGGCCCCAGTTAATAACTCGGGGGTTCATCAGGTTTCAGTCGGACAACATCACGACTGTAGCTTACATCAACCATCAGGGAGGGACAAGAAGCTCCCTAGCAATGATGGAAGTATCAAAGATAATTCGCTGGGCAGAGTCTCACTCTTGCCACCTGTCAGCAATCCACATCCCGGGAGTGGAGAACTGGGAGGCGGATTTCTTGAGTCGCCAGACTCTTCATCCGGGGGAGTGGGAACTTCATCCGGAGGTCTTTGCCCAAATACTTCGACGTTGGGGCAAACCAGAGATAGATCTCATGGCGTCTCGCCAGAACGCCAAACTTCCTCGCTACGGGTCCAGATCCAGGGATCCGGGAGCAGTTCTGATAGATGCTTTGACAGCACCTTGGAACTTCAGGATGGCTTATGTATTTCCACCCTTCCCGCTGCTTCCTCGATTGATTGCCAAAATCAAACAGGAGAGAGCATCAGTAATTCTAATAGCACCTGCTTGGCCACGCAGGACTTGGTATGCAGATCTAGTGGACATGTCATCCTGTCCGCCTTGGTCTCTACCTCTAAGACAGGACCTTCTGATACAGGGTCCATTCAAACATCAAAATCTAACTTCTCTGAAGCTGACTGCTTGGAAATTGAACGCTTGATTTTATCAAAACGTGGTTTTTCTGAGTCGGTTATTGATACCCTGATTCAGGCTAGGAAGCCTGTTACCAGAAGGATTTACCATAAAATATGGCGGAAATACCTATACTGGTGCGAATCCAAAGGTTACTCCTGGAGTAAGGTTAGGATCGCTAGGATATTGTCTTTTCTACAAGAAGGTTTAGAAAAGGGTTTATCAGCTAGTTCATTAAAGGGACAGATTTCAGCTCTGTCCATCTTGTTACACAGACGTCTGTCAGAAAATCCAGACGTCCAGTCCTTTTGTCAGGCTTTAGCTAGGATCAAGCCTGTGTTTAAAGCTGTTGCTCCACCATGGAGTTTAAACTTAGTTCTTAACGTTTTACAGGGTGTTCCGTTTGAACCCCTTCATTCCATTGATATAAAAATGTTATCTTGGAAAGTTCTGTTTTTAATGGCTATTTCCTCGGCTCGAAGAGTCTCTGAGTTATCAGCCTTACATTGTGATTCCCCTTATCTGATTTTTCACTCAGACAAGGTAGTTCTGCGTACTAAACCTGGGTTCTTACCTAAGGTAGTCACTAACAGGAACATCAATCAAGAGATTGTTGTCCCATCCTTGTGTCCAAATCCTTCTTCAAAGAAGGAACGTCTTTTACACAATCTGGATGTAGTTCGTGCCCTCAAGTTCTACTTGCAGGCAACTAAAGATTTTCGCCAAACTTCTTCCTTGTTTGTCGTTTACTCTGGACAGAGGAGAGGTCAAAAAGCTTCTGCTACCTCTCTCTCTTTTTGGCTTCGTAGCATAATACGTTTAGCCTATGAGACTGCTGGACAGCAGCCTCCTGAAAGAATTACAGCTCATTCCACTAGAGCTGTGGCTTCCACTTGGGCCTTTAAGAATGAGGCCTCTGTTGAACAGATTTGCAAGGCTGCAACTTGGTCTTCGCTTCATACTTTTTCCAAATTTTACAAATTTGACACTTTTGCTTCTTCGGAGGCTATTTTTGGGAGAAAGGTTCTTCAGGCAGTGGTTCCTTCTGTATAATGAGCCTGCCTATCCCTCCCGTCATCCGTGTACTTTTGCTTTGGTATTGGTATCCCAGAAGTAATGATGACCCGTGGACTGATCACACATAACAGAAGAAAACATAATTTATGCTTACCTGATAAATTCCTTTCTTCTGTTGTGTGATCAGTCCACGGCCCGCCCTGTTTTAAGGCAGGTAAATATCTTTTAAATTATACTCCAGTCACCACTTCACCCTTGGTTACTCCTTTCTCGTTGATTCTTGGTCGAATGACTGGGACTGACGTAGAGGGGAGGAGCTATATGCAGCTCTGCTGGGTGAATCCTCTTGCATTTCCTGTTGGGGAGGAGTTATATCCCAGAAGTAATGATGACCCGTGGACTGATCACACAACAGAAGAAAGGAATTTATCAGGTAAGCATAAATTATGTTTTTTTTTATTTTTATCAGAATGCAACAAATGTTCTTTTTCTGACAGCAATTAGCAAGCAGATTGATTTTCTCCAACATTGGTGTGTCCGGTCCACAGCGTCATCCTTACTTGTGGGATATTCTCTTCCCCAACAGGAAATGGCAAAGAGTCCCAGCAAAGCTGGCCATATAGTCCCTCCTAGGCTTCGCCCACCCCAGTCATTCTCTTTGCCGTTGCACAGGCAACATCTCCACGGAGATGGTTAAGAGTTTTTTGGTGTTTAAATGTAGTTTTTATTCTTCTATCAAGTGTTTTTTATTTTAAAATAGTGCCGGTATGTACTATTTACTCTGAAACAGAAAAGGATGAAGATTTCTGTTTGTGAGAGGAAGATGATTTTAGCAGACAGTAACTAAAATCGATTGCTGTTTCCACATAGGACTGTTGAGATGAAGTAACTGCTGGAAGGCTGTCATTTCCCCTCATGGGGACCGGTAAGCCATTTTCTTAGTCAAACAAACAGAATAAAGGGCTTATTATGGGCTAAAAAACTGGTAGACATTCTTATGGGCTAAATCGATTGCTTTATTTGGGCATTTTATTCATATTTATGCTGACAATTTGCATTTATAAACTTTGGGAACGTTTATTAAACGGCAGGCACTGTGTTAGACACCTTTTCCAGTCAGGGGGCCTTCCTAGTTATAGACTGAGCCTCATTTTCGCGCCATTACTGCGCAGTTGTTTTTTGAGAGCAGGGCATGCAGATGCATGTGTGAGGATCTAAAAATTGCTGGAAAAGCTTCTAGAAGTGGTTGGGTCTCAGCAAAGACTATAGCTGGGACTGTATAGGGGTTAAATTTATAAACGGCTCCGGTTCCGTTATTTTAAGGGTTAAAGCTCTGAAATTTGGTGTGCAATACTATTAATGCTTTAAGACACTGGTGAAATTTTGGTAATTTTTGAACAATTCCTTCATACTTTTTCACATATTCAGTAATAAAGTGTTTTCTGTTTAAAATTTAAAGAGACAGTAACGGTTTTGTTTTAAAACGTTTTTTGTGCTTTGTTGACAAGTTTAAGCCTGTTTAACATGTCTGTGCCTTCAGATAAGCTATGTTCTATATGTATGAAAGCCAATGTGTCTCCCCATTTAAATTTATGTGATAATTGTGCCATAGTGTCCAAACAAAGTAAGGACAGTACTGCCACAGATAATGAAATTGCCCAAGATAATTCCTCAGATGAGGGGAGTAAACATGATACTACATCATCTCCTACTGTGTCTACACCAGTTTTGCCCATGCAGGAGGCCCCTAGTACATCTAGTGCGCCAATGCTTATTACCATGCAACAATTAACGGCTGTAATGGATAACTCCATAGCAAATATTTTATCCAAAATGCCTACTTATCAGAGAAAGCGCGATTGCTCTGTTTTAAACACTGAAGAGCAGGAGGGCGCTAATGATAATTGTTCTGTCATACCCTCACACCAATCTGAAGGGGCCATGAGGGAGGTTTTGTCAGATGGAGAAATTTCAGATTCAGGAAAGATTTCTCAACAAGCTGAACCTGATGTTGTGACATTTAAATTTTAAATTAGAACATCTCCGCGCACTGCTTAAGGAGGTGTTATCTACTCTGGATGATTGTGACAACTTGGTCATTCCAGAGAAATTATGCAAGATGGACAAGTTCCTAGAGGTTCCGGTGCACCCCGACGCTTTTCCTATACCCAAGCGGGTGGTGGACATAGTAAATAAGGAGTGGGAAAAGCCCGGCATACCTTTTGTTCCCCCCCCCTATATTTAAGAAATTATTTCCTATGGTCGACCCCAGAAAGGACTTATGGCAGACAGTCCCTAAGGTCGAGGGGGCAGTTTCTACTCTAAACAAATGCACTACTATTCCTATCGAAGATAGTTGTGCTTTCAAAGATCCTATGGATAAAATATTACAAGGTTTGCTTAAAAAGATTTTTGTACAGCAAGGTTACCTTCTACAACCAATTTCGTGCATTGTTCCTGTCACTACAGCAGCGTGGTTCTGGTTCGAGGAACTAGAAAAGTCGCTCAGTAGAGAGACTCCATATGAGGAGGTTATGGACAGAGTTCACGCACTTAAATTGGCTAACTCTTTTATTTTAGATGCCGCTTTGCAATTAGCTAGATTAGCGGCGAAAAATTCAGGGTTTGCTATCGTGGCGCGCAGAGCGCTTTGGCTAAAGTCTTGGTCAGCGGATGTGTCATCCAAGACAAAATTGCTTAACATCCCTTTCAAAGGTAAAACTCTATTTGGACCAGAATTGAAAGAGATTATTTCAGACATCACTGGGGGAAAGGGCCACGCCCTTCCACAAGATAGGTCTTTCAAGGCTAAAAATAAGTCTAATTTTCGTCCCTTTCGCAATTTCAGGAACGGACCGGCCTCTAATTCTGCATCCTCTAAGCAAGAGGGTAATGCCTCACAACCCAAACCAGCCTGGAAACCGATGCAAGGCTGGAACAAGGGTAAGCAGGCCAAGAAGCCTGCCGCTGCTAACAAAACAGCATGAAGGAGTAGCCCCCGATCCGGGACCGGATCTAGTGGGGGGCAGACTCTCTCTCTTTGCTCAGGCTTGGGCAAGAGATGTTCAGGATCCCTGGGCACTAGAAATAGTTTCTCAGGGTTATCTCCTGGAATTCAAGGAACTACCCCCAAGGGGGAGGTTCCACATGTCTCACTTATCCTCAAACCAAATAAAGAGACAGGCATTCTTACTTTGTGTAGAAGACCTGTTAAAGATGGGAGTGATACACCCAGTTCCAATAAAGGAACAAGGAATGATCCAAGTAGATCAGAAGACCAGAGATTCACTCCGTTGGTGGCTGACCCTGGACCATCTGTCCCAGGGAATGAGCTTCCGCAGACCAGAGTGGGTCATTGTCACGACCGACGCCAGTCTAGTGGGCTGGGGCGCGGTCTGGGAATCCCTAAAAGCTCAGGGTCTATGGTCTCGGGAAGAGTCTCTTCTCCCGTTAAACATTCTGGAACTGAGAGCGATATTCAATGCTCTCAGGGCTTGGCCTCAACTAGCAAAGGCCAGATTCATAAGGTTCCAATCAGACAACATGACGACCGTTGCGTATATCAATCATCAGGGGGGAACAAGGAGTTACCTGGCGATGAAAGAAGTGACCAAAATAATTCAATGGGCGGAGGATCACTCCTGCCACCTGTCTGCGATCCACATCCCAGGTGTGGAAAACTGGGAGGCGGATTTTCTGAGTCGTCAGACATTCCATCCAGGGGAGTGGGAACTCCATCCGGAGATCTTTGCCCAAATAACTCAATTATGGGGCATTCCAGACATGGATCTGATGGCGTCTTGTCAGAACTTCAAGGTTCCTTGCTACGGGTCCAGATCCAGGGATCCCAAGGCGACTCTAGTAGATGCACTAGTAGCACCTTGGACCTTCAACCTAGCTTATGTATTTCCACCGTTTCCTCTCATTCCCAGGCTGGTAGCCAGGATCAATCAGGAGAGGGCCTTGGTGATCTTGATAGCTCCTGCGTGGCCACGCAGGACTTGGTATGCAGACCTGGTGAATATGTCATCGGCTCCACCATGGAAGCTACCTTTTGAGACAGGACCTTCTTGTTCAGGGTCCATTCGAACATCCAAATCTGATCTCCCTCCAGCTGACGGCTTGGAGATTGAACGCTTGATTCTATCGAAGCGTGGGTTTTCAGATTCTGTGATAGATACTCTGGTTCAGGCCAGAAAACCGGTAACTAGAAAGATATTTACCATAAAATATGGAAAAAATATATCTGTTTGTGTGAATCCAAAGGATTCCCATGGGATAAGATAAAAATTCCTAAGATTCTCTCCTTTCTACAAGAAGGTTTGGAGAAAGGATTATCTGCAAGTTCTCTAAAGGGACAGATCTCTGCTTTATCTGTCTTACTACACAAAAGACTGGCAGCTGTGCCAGATGTTCAAGCATTTGTTCAGGCTCTGGTTAGGATCAAGCCTGTTTACAGACCTTTGACTCCCCCCTGGAGTCTAAATCTAGTTCTTTCAGTTCTTCAAGGGGTTCCGTTTGAACCTTTACATTCCATAGATATTAAGTTACTATCTTAGAAAGTTTTGTTTTTGGTTGCAATTTCTTCTGCTAGAAGAGTTTCTGAGTTATCTGCTCTGCAGTGTTCTCCGCCCTATCTGGTGTTCCATGCAGATAAGGTGGTTTTGCGTACTAAGCCTGGTTTTCTTCCTAAGGTTGTTTCTAACAAAAATATTAACCAGGAGATAGTTGTACCTTCTTTGTGTCCGAATCCAGTTTCAAAGAAGGAACGTTTGTTACACAATTTGGACGTAGTCCGTGCTCTAAAATTCTATTTAGAGGCTACAAAAGATTTCAGACAAACATCTTCCTTGTTTGTTGTTTATTCTGGTAAAAGGAGAGGTCAAAAAGCGACTTCTACCTCTCTTTCCTTTTGGCTTAAAAGCATCATCCGATTGGCTTATGAGACTGCCGGACGGCAGCCTCCTGAAAGAATCACAGCTCACTCCACTAGGGCTGTGGCTTCCACATGGGCCTTCAAGAACGAGGCTTCTGTTGACCAGATATGTAAGGCAGCGACTTGGTCTTCACTGCACACTTTTGCCAAATTTTACAAATTTGATACTTTTGCTTCTTCGGAGGCTATTTTTGGGAGAAAGGTTTTGCAAGCTGTGGTACCTTCCGTTTAGGTAACCTGATTTGCTCCCTCCCTTCATCCGTGTCCTAAAGCTTTGGTATTGGTTCCCACAAGTAAGGATGACGCCGTGGACCGGACACACCAATGTTGGAGAAAACAGAATTTATGCTTACCTGATAAATTACTTTCTCCAACGGTGTGTCCGGTCCACGGCCCGCTCTGGTTTTTTAATCAGGTCTGATGAATTATTTTCTCTAACTACAGTCACCACGGTATCATATGATTTCTCCTATATATATTTCCTCCTGTCCGTCGGTCGAATGACTGGGGTGGGCGGAGCCTAGGAGGGACTATATGGCCAGCTTTGCTGGGACTCTTTGCCATTTCCTGTTGGGGAAGAGAATATCCCACAAGTAAGGATAACACCGTGGACCGGACACACCGTTGGAGAAAGTAATTTATCAGGTAAGCATAAATTCTGTTTTATATATTGCTGACCCCCTATGAGCAGATCAAAAGTAATTTAGCTCTGTGTACTTCAGGGAAACTATGTAGTTTTAAGTGAAAGTCAATCCTAGCTTTTTTGAAACGTTAGGATTGACTATTGAAACAAAATAAAGGGGACTTTCATTCATGAAGTATAAGATACTTCATGTAGAAAGTTCCTTTATTTGTTTCAACCGATCGCTGTTCTGAGCTGCTAAGGAAGCCCATGGCAGATCGCTGTTTTGCTTGAGAGGTGACGTTTTCACCTCTTAGCCAATAGCCGTGCAGTAAATCCGTCTTGGCGCCCCTTGGGCTTCGTTAGCAGCTCAGAACGGCGATCGGTTGAACAAATAAAGGAGCTTTCTACATTACGTATCAAAAACGCTAGGATTGACTTTCACGTTAAAGATCACATTTTCCATTTCACAAATCATATATGTTTGTTTTATGCAAGTCCATCTACAGGCCTGCCATTGGGGGTATGGTAGTTGGTAACTGCGCTCCCAGGAACACCTGGGCTTCCACTCTGTTATCAGTGCTTTTTATTATTAGATACTATGCTATGTCTAGCTTATATGTGCTATAGATTATTGGTGTCACTTAAAACTACATAGTTTCCCTGAAGTACACAGAGCTAAATTTATTTTAATTTGCTCCATATTGGTATTATCGGTAGGTTTATGGCCGATAACGATTATTTCAGAAATTCCAAATATCTGCCCTAATAAATCAGCCGCACCGATAAACGGTCTACCCCTAACTGGGAGTGCCGCCCACTAGGCCACCAACGATACTTTTGGGTTAAAAAGAAAACTATCTTTTTAGATTTGTTTTCATCAGAAAGCATTTTATTTAAAAAAAAAAAAATTCTCTTCAACGTCAAAAAATCTGATTTTAAATTTACAACAAACTGATTTAAAAAAAACAAAAAAACAATTTTTTTATCGATTTACAGGTATATAAATGGAAAAAAAATCATCATTTAAAATTATGCAACTAATATTACCAAAATTATTGTTTTTCTTTTCCTTAGGTAGTTGTGTGCCGAGTGTCTCTACAGAAAAAGTAAAAGCAGAAAATGCAAAACCCTTGTACAGAGCCAAGCGACCACTTCCTCAGGCATCACAACCCTCTGGCAAGCGAACTAAGCTGATAGACATCTGCTCTTTAAACAGTGAATCATTTAAGTACATGGGTATGTTGGAATCAATTTCAAGCATAAATAGTATTATTTCTATATTTAAAATGAAAATGCTTAAATGAGTGATATCGCTTCATTTTAGAACAAGCTGTTTTTATAGCCTGACTAGTCTACCTATTATCCTATCAAAATAATTAAAGTATGTTTAATTAGACATTTAAAGGAATATGAAAACCAACATTTTTCTTTCATGATTCAGATAGAGCTTACAATTTCTTTTTTAAGACACAATGAGTCCACGGATCATCTTAATTACTAATGGGATATTCACCTCCTGGTCAGCAGGAGGAGGCAAAGAGCACCACAGCAGAGTTGTTAAATAGCTCCTCCCTTTCCTCCCACTCCAGTCATTCTCTTTGCCTACATTAGTGATAGGAAGATGTAAAGTGAGGTGTTTAGATTCTTCAATCAAGAGTATATTATTTTTAAAGTAGTGCAAGATTGTGCTGCTTTGTTCTAGGGTGTAGCCGTAGTCCATATCAGTCTCCTCAGTAGAGCTTTTGGTGGCTTTAGAGCAATGGGAACTTGTGGGACATAATTCTCACTGCGCCCCCCATACATTTATGCTGCCCTGTTTGTGAAAGTTTGAGGGAGAAATTACTCAGTACTTTTTATTTCCACAGCCCAGGAGGACCTCACAAGCCGGGTGGACTGCCTTACTGCCGGGCAGACTTCTAAGGTAAGTGCTAACTTTTATTTCTGGGGTTTTTACACAGAAAAAAATTGGCACTTTAATATTTAAAAAAAAACTGTGGACACAAGTCATAAGTCATAGGGCAGTTTTGCAGGCACTGGGGACGTGGAGAAGTGGCTCTTATGTGTGGTGTGTCAGGTTAGCAACTCCCAACGGCTTTATTTTTATTCAAGAGCCGACCGGGAGGTTTAGTTTTACTGCACAGCTAGTCTTGTTATGAACTGACAATGCCCTGCTCCCTACGGCTTTTCTGTATTGCTAGCAGACCGGGAGGTTTATTTCTATTGCGCACCTAGCTTGTAAGTTTATTCTCACTAACAGCTCCTTGTGCATTGACTAGCCACCGGGAGGTCTGAATTTGAAACAGCCATGCAGTTACTTCTCCCGATGGCTCTATTTCTTAGAGTTTTAGCCGCCGGGAGATTTTCTTGTTACGCCCACGATGGCCTACGCGACATTGCACGCTTTTTTCTAACACAACCCAATAGTTTACTTGTTACGCCCATGATGGGCGGATACAGACTATGTGACATTGCGTGCTTGTTTCTCTTATAGCTCTGAGCCCGATGTAACGGCCAGTGACGGTGGGTCTCCTCTGCAGCATTTTGTCACGCTGCAGAGAGGCTTCACTTTTCGTGTTAAGAGGGTATTCTTGTGAAGTCTGGATGCCTACTATTTGTACTTTCCTACCCGTTGGTAGACACATGCCTCAGCAAAGCTGAGCTGAGGTCTGGGGTTTTTTCACTTATGGGGTAAAGCATTATTCTTCCCTAAAATAAAGTATTTTATTTTACCATTTTAGCTTACAAATTTGTGATCCCTTGTCCACAATATCTCTGTATGTGTTAATAGAGTTACTTTTACTATTTAAAGTCACAGTATCTCTAGGAGATTCAAATTTTAAGTGATCAAAAATGTGAATACGGATGTTACATATACTTTATGCATTTAAATGGGCACCTCAGCATAATATCTGAGGTGTAAGTAGGTGCTACAATATTTGCTTGTTAATCTAACTCATTCCTGCACGCAAAAAGAAAAAGTTAAAGTTTAAAATTGAAAGAGGCAGTAACATTTTTTTATCTGTTAATTTTATTAACAGATTTTCAGTTGTTTGTTTATTTAATTCATCCTTTGTGACTTAGGATGGTACAAGAGCACACATAAATCAAGGTTACTTTCTCTTGTTAAGTGTAGTCAGTCCACGGGTCATCCATTACTTATGGAATATATCTCTTCCTAACAGGAAGCTGCAAGAGGATCACCCAGCAGAGCTTGCTACATAGCTCCTCCCCTCACATGTCATATTCAGTCATTCTCTTGCAGCCTAACTAGATAGGTCGCTGTGAGAGGTCTGTGGTGTTTTTTAACTTAGTTTATTTCTACAATCAAAAGTTTGTTATTTTAAATGGCACCGGAGTGTGCTGTTTATTCTCAGGCAGCATTAGAAGAAGAATCTGCCTGCGTTTTCTATGATCTTAGCAGACGTAACTAAGATCCACTGGCTGTTCTCATCTGAGGAGTGAGGTAACTTCAGAGAAGGGGAATAGTATGCAGGGCCCCCCTGCAAATGAGGTATGTGCAGTAATTATTTTTCTGAGGAATGGAATTGACTGAGAAAATACTGCTGATACCAATGTAAAGTAAGTTCAGCCTTAAATGCAGTGATAGCGACTGGTATTAGGCTGATGAGTGTGTGTACACTGAATGTATTTTTCTAAGGAATGGAATTGACTCTGAAAATACTGTTAATATTGAAATAATGTATGAGCCTTAACTGCAGTAAAAGCGACTGGTAGCAGGCTTATTAATAACAATTCATAACTTTTCAAATGTATGTTTAAAACGTTTACTGGCATGTTAATCGTTTTTTGTGAGGTACTTGGTGATAAAACTTATTGGGGCATGATTTTTACCACATGGCCATCTTTGTTTTCTGCATAGAAACAGTTATCTGAGCTTCCCCACTGTTGTAATATGAGTGGGAGGGGCCTATTTTAGCGCTTTTTTGCGCAGTAAAAATTCAGTCACAATCTGTCTACTTCATCCTCCATGATCCAGATCGTCTCTAGAGAGCTCAGGGGTCTTCAAAATTCATTTTGAGGGAGGTAATCAGTCACAGCAGACCTGTGACAGTGTGTTTTGACTGTGAGAAAAACGTTAATTATTAAATTGTTAATCCGTTTTTGGGTATTAAGGGGTTAATCATCCATTTGCTGGTGGGTGCAATCCTTTGCTAACTTAATACATTTACTGTGAAAAATTGGTTGCTATAACTATTTTGGTTCATTGTTATTTCAACTGTGACAGCTTTTTGTGCTTCTTAAAGGCACAGTAGCGTTTTTTTATATTGCTTGTAAATTTATTTAGAAAAGTATTTCCAAGCTTGCTAGTCTCATTGCTAGTCTGTTTAAACATGTCTGACACAGATGAATCTCTTTGTTCACTATGTTTAAAGGCCAATGTGGAGCCCAATAGAAATTTATGTACTAATTGCATTGATGCTACTTTAAATAAAAGTCAATCTTTACATGTAAAGAAATTATCACCAGACAACGAGGGGGAAGTTATGCCGACTAACTCTCCTCACGTGTCAGTACCTTCGCCTCCCGCTCAGGAGGTGCGTGATTTTGTGGCGCCAAGTACATCAGGGAGGCCCTTACAAATCACTTTGCAAGACATGGCTACTGTTATGACAGAAGTATTATCTAAATTGCCAGAATTAAGAGGCAAGCGCGAAAGCTCTGGGTTAAGGACAGAGCGTGCGGATGAGGTGAGAGCCATGTCAGATACTGCGTCACAGTTTGCAGAACGTGAAGACGGAGAGCTTCATTCTGTGGGTGACGGATCTGATCCAGGGAGACTGGATTCAGAGATTTCTAATTTTAAATTTAAGCTTGAGAACCTCCGCATATTGCTAGGGGAGGTTTTGCGGCTCTGAATGATTGTAACACGGTTGCAATTCCAGAAAAATTATGTAGGTTGGATAGATACTATGCGGTACCGGTGTGTACTGACTTGTTCCCTATACCTAAAAGGCTTACAGAGATTATTAGCAAGGAGTGGGATAGACCTGGTGTGCCCTTTTCCCCTCCTCCCATATTTAGGAAAATGTTTCCTATAGACGCCACCACACGAGACTTATGGCAGACGGTCCCTAAGGTGGAGGGAGCAGTTTCTACTTTAGCTAAGGGTACCACTATCCCGGTGGAGGATAGTTGTGCCTTTTCAGATCCAATGGATAAGAAATTAGAGGGTTACCTTAAGAAAATGTTTGTTCAACAAGGTTTTATCTTACAGCCCCTTGCATGCATTGCGCCTGTCACTGCTGCGGCGGCATTCTGGTTTGAGTCTCTGGAAGAGGCCATTCGCACAGCTCCATTGGATGAAATTATGAACAAGCTTAAAGCACTTAAGCTAGCTAACGCATTTGTTTCTGATGCCGTCGTACATTTAACCAAACTTACGGCAGAGCGCTATGGCTTAAATCCTGGTCAGCTGACGTGACTTCTAAATCTAAATTGCTTAATATTCCTTTCAAAGGGCAGACCTTATTCGGGCCCGGCTTGAAAGAAATTATAGCTGACATTACGGGAGGTAAGGGCCATGCTCTACCTCAGGACAGGGCCAAATCAAAGGCCAAACAGTCTAATTTTCGTGCCTTTCGTAACTTCAAGGCTGGAGCAGCATCAACTTCCTCCGCTCCAAAACAGGAAGGAGCTGTTGCTCGTTACAGGCAGGGCTGGAAAGTTAACCAGTCCTGGAACAAGGGCAAGCAGGCCAAGAAACCTGCTGCTGCCCCCAAGACAGCATGAAGAGAGGGCCCCCTATCCGGAAACGGATCTAGTGGGGGGCAGACTTTCTCTCTTCGCCCAGGCTTGGGCAAGAGATGTCCAGGATCCCTGGGCGTTGGAGATCATATCTCAGGGATATCTCCTGGACTTCAAAACTTCTCCTCCACGAGGGAGATTTCATCTTTCAAGGTTATCAGCAAACCAAATAAAGAAAGAGGCGTTTCTACGCTGTGTACAAGACCTTTTACTAATGGGGGTGATCCACCCAGTTCCGCGGACGGAACACGGGCAGGGATTCTATTCAAATCTATTTGTGGTTCCCAAGAAAGAGGGAACCTTCAGACCAATCTTGGACTTAAAAATCCTAAACAAATTTCTAAGAGTTCCATCATTCAAAATGGAAACTATTCGAACCATCCTTCCCATGATCCAAGAGGGTCAGTACATGACCACAGTGGATTTAAAGGATGCCTACCTTCACATACCGATTCACAAGGATCATTATCGGTACCTAAGATTTGCTTTCCTAGACAGGCATTACCAGTTTGTAGCTCTTCCCTTCGGATTAGCTACGGCTCCAAGAATCTTTACAAAAGTTCTGGGCTCACTTCTGGCGGTACTAAGACCGCGAGGCATAGCGGTGACTCCGTACCTAGACGACATTCTGATACAAGCGTCAAGTTTTCACAGAGATAGTTCTGGCATTTCTGAGGTCGCATGGGTGGAAGGTGAACGTGGAAAAGAGTTCTCTATTACCACTTACAAGAGTTCCCTTTCTAGGGACTCTTATAGATTCTGTAGAGATGAAAATTTACCTGACAGAGGCCAGGTTATCAAAACTTCTAAATGCTTGCCGTGTCCTTCATTCCATTCCATACCCGTCAGTAGCTCAGTGCATGGAAGTAATCGGCTTAATGGTAGCGGCAATGGACATAGTACCATTTGCGCGCCTGCATCTCAGACCGCTGCAATTGTGCATGCTAAGTCAGTGGAACGGGGATTACTCAGATTTGTCCCCCCTACTAAGTCTGGATCAAGAGACCAGAGATTCTCTTCTATGGTGGCTCTCTCGGCCACATCTGTCCAAGGGGATGACCTTTCGCAGGCCAGATTGGATGATTGTAACAACAGACGCCAGCCTTCTAGGCTGGGGCGCAGTCTGGAACTCCCTGAAAGCTCAGGGATTATGGACTCAGGAGGAGAAACTACTCCCAATAAATATTCTGGAATTAAGAGCAATATTCAATGCTCTCCTAGCTTGGCCTCAGTTAGCAACTCTGAGGTTCATCAGATTTCAGTCGGACAACATCACGACTGTGGCTTACATCAACCATCAAGGGGGAACCAGAAGTTCCCTAGCGATGTTGGAAGTCTCAAAGATAATTCGCTGGGCAGAGTCTCACTCTTGCCACCTGTCAGCGATTTACATCCCAGGCGTAGAGAACTGGGAGGTGGATTTTCTAAGTCGCCAGACTTTTCATCCGGGGGAGTGGGAACTTCATCCGGAGGTCTTTGCTCAACTGATTCTTCGTTGGGGCAAACCAGATCTGGATCTCATGGCGTCTCGCCAGAACGCCAAGCTTCCTTGTTACGGATCCAGGTCCAGGGACCCGGGAGCGGTGCTGATAGATGCTCTGACAGCCCCTTGGGTCTTCAACATGGCTTATGTGTTTCCACCATTCCCGATGCTTCCTCGTTTGATTGCCAAGATCAAACAGGAGAGAGCTTCGGTGATTCTGATAGCGCCTGCGTGGCCACGCAGGACCTGGTATGCAGACCTAGTGGACATGTCGTCCTGTCCACCGTGGTCTCTACCTCTGAGACAGGACCTTCTAATTCAGGGTCCTTTCAACCATCCAAATCTAATTTCTCTGAGGCTGACTGCATGGAGATTGAACGCTTGATTCTATCAAAGCGTGGCTTCTCGGAGTAGGTTATTGATACCTTAATACAGGCTAGGAAGCCTGTTACCATAAAAATTTACCATAAGATATGGCGTAAATATTTATATTGGTGCGAATCCAAGAGTTACTCATGGAGTAAGGTTAGGATTCCTAGGATATTGTCCTTTCTACAAGAGGGTTTAGAAAAGGGCTTATCTGCTAGTTCGTTAAAGGGACAGATTTCTGCTCTGTCTATTCTTCTACACAAACGTCTGGCTGAAGTTCCAGACGTTCAGGTTTTTTGTCAGGCTTTAACTAGGATTAAGCCTGTGTTTAAGACTGTTGCTCCGCCGTGGAGCTTAAACTTAGTTCTTAATGTTCTTCAAGGCGTTCCATTTGAACCCCTTCATTCCATTGATATCAAGCTGTTATCCTGGAAGGTTTTGTTTTTGATGGCTATTTCCTCAGCTCGAAGAGTCTCTGAGTTATCTGCCTTACATTGTGATTCTCCTTATCTGATTTTTCATTCAGACAAGGTAGTTCTGCGTACTAAACCTGGGTTCTTACCTAAGGTAGTTACTAACAGGAATATCAATCAAGAGATTGTTGTTCCATCACTGTGTCCTAACCCTTCTTCAAAGAAGGAACGACTTTTGCATAATTTGGACGTAGTCCGTGCCCTGAAGTTCTATTTGCAGGCAACTAAAGATTTTCGTCAAACTTCTTCCCTGTTTGTCGTTTACTCTGGACAGAGAAGAGGTCAAAAGGCTTTGGCTACCTCTCTCTCTTTTTGGCTTCGTAGCATAATACGTTTAGCCTATGAGACTGCTGGAAGGATTACAGCTCATTCTACTAGAGATGTGGCTTCCACCTGGGCCTTTAAAAATGAGGCCTCTGTTGAACAGATTTGCAAGGCTGCGACTTGGTCTTCGCTTCACACCTTTTCAAAATTTTACAAATTTGACACTTTTGCTTCTTCGGAGGCTATTTTTTGGAGAAAGGTACTTCACGCAGTGGTTCATTCTGTTTAATGTTCCTGCCTTGTCCCTCCCTTCATCCGTGTACTTTAGCTTTGGTATTGGTATTCCATAAGTAATGGATGACCCGTGGACTGACTACACTTAACAAGAGAAAACATAATTTATGCTTACCTGATAAATTTATTTCTCTTGTAGTGTAGTCAGTCCACGGCCCGCCCTGTCTTTAAGGCAGACCTAAATTTTAATTAAACTCCAGTCACCACTGCACCCTATGGTTTCTCCTTTCTCGTCTGCTTTGGTCGAATGACTGAATATGACATGTGAGGGGAGGAGCTATGTAGCAAGCTCTGCTGGGTGATCCTCTTGCAGCTTCCTGTTAGGAAGAGATATATTCCATAAGTAATGGATGACCCGTGGACTGACTACACTACAAGAGAAATAAATTTATCAGGTAAGCATAAATTATGTTTTTTTTAAGATTTAAAGAGACAGTAACGTTTTTTTATGTGTCAATTTTTAGTAAATTCTTTTTAACTTTTTTTTGGACCTACTCCTTCTTCTAAGGTTTTTACTGTTTAGGAGTCTGTTGACAATGGTCAATTTATGCCACAATTTCTCCTATAGTGTCCCACACATTTTTATGGCCCACATGCAGTGCCCTGCGCTTCCTCTCGGAGTTGCTCTGCATTTCATGCGTTTTACGTTCTTCCCACGTGGTAGAAATCATTACTAGATGAATTATTTTCAATCATTTAGGGTGATTGATTCAGTAGTTGCTATTCCGAATGGTTCTTCCCTGTTACTTGAAAGAAGAAGATACTTCAGGATTATCTGAGAGAGAATTTTCTCATACTCAGATGAATAATATTTTATTTGATCCTGAGGTTGGTTTTCTAGCTTGAACGCTACTGGTGTACTCTTTCCTAGTGCGTCCAGTAAGTTATAAGGAATGAAAGAGACCGCATTCCCTATATTTGAAAAGATGTTTTCCATAGCCGACTCAACTAGGAGTAGTTTTCAGCTTACTAAGAGAACTACTATACCCCTAGAGGATAGTTGGGTTTTTTCACAGGTCCTATGACCAAAAAATTAGAAAAGGGATGTACACCAGGGTTTATAATGGCAACCAGCTGTGTACTTTACCATCACTAGTGCAACGGCATATTGGTTTGACGTGTTGTCTGATGCTACTAAGCCAGAAACTCCCATGGATAAAATCCAGGACAGGATAAAAGCTTTCAAATGGGCTACTTCCTTTTATTTCAAATTCTTCCCTTCAAGTTATCAGGGAGTATAGGTTTCTCTGTCCCAGCTCACAGAGCCTTATGGTTAGAGCCTTGTTCTACGGATGTATGCTCTTTCTAAACTTTTAGCGATTCCTTACAAGGGGAAGACCTTGTTGGAACCTGGTTTGACGGTAATAATCTCTTTTGCAATTTGAAGAATTTCAAAGAAAAAATAAATAAAATAAAAATAAAATAGCCTGCTGTTAAATCAAAGACAGCAGGAGGTACATGATCCCGATCCGGGATCGGATCTTGTAGGGGCAAACTTTCCGTCTTCGTTCAATCTTGGTTTCGAGATGTTCAGGTTCCCTGGGCAATAGCAGGTAGTGTCCCAGGGATACAATTTGGAGTTCAAAAGTTTTCCTCCCAGAGGCAGTTTTCTGCTTTTAGGATTATCCATAGATCAGACAAAGGGAGAGGCGTTCTTTCACTGCGTAGGAGACCTCTCAGGCCTGGGAGTGATTGTTTCAGTTCCAATACAGGTACAGGGTCTGGGTTTTGTATCCCATTCGGGTTGTGGTCCCCAAAAAAGGAGGGAATCTTCAATCCACCTTTTAGATATCAAGAGTCTAAACAAATTTCTAAGTGTACCGTCCTTCTATATGGAAACAATTCGTTCCATTTTTCCCTTGATCCAAGAGGGTCAATTTATGATGCCCTATCTGGACGTCATCATAGTCCAGGCATCATCCTTACAGCGAGTAAGATTTCTTGCGGACATGGGGTTATCCTTGCTGCGATTTCTCGGGTGGAAGGTAAATTTGGAAAGGAGTTCCTTTGTCCCATGCACAAGGGTATCTCTCTGGGAGTCATAATGGATTGCATATTCATGAGATTTTTCTGACAGGATGTCAGGAGATCGGAGCTTATCAATACTTGTCTAGTCCTTCAGTCCACTCCTCGGCCTTTCAGTGGCTCAGTGCACGGAGGTAATAGGGCTGATGGTGGTAATGGACCTCATCCCGTTTGCTTGGTTCCATTTCAGACCTCTGCAGTTATGCATGCTCAGGCAATGGATCGGAGATTATACAGATTTGTCTCCTCAAGTACTACTGGAGCAGGAGACAAAGGATTCTCTTCAATGGTGGTTGTCTCTGGATCATCTCTTCCGGGGAACCAGCTTTCGCAGGCCATCTTGGGTGATTGGGACAACAGACGCCAGCCTTCTAGGGTGGGGAGCAGTCTGGGGCTCCCTAAGGACTCAGGGGGTTTGGATTCAGCCAGAGTCTGTTCTTCCTATAAACATTCTGGAGCTGAGAGCGATCTACACTGTTCTTCTGGCCTGGCCTCAGTTAGCCTTGGTCCAGTTTATCAGGTTCCAGTCGATCAAAATGTCGTTAGTGGCTTACATCAATTATCAGGGAGGAACGAGGATTTCCTTAGCGATGACAGAGGTATCCAAAATAATTCAGTGGGCGGAGGCCCATTCTTGCTGCCAGTTGGCGAGCCACATCCCAGGGCTGAGACAGTTAGAAGGCGGATTTCCTGAGCAGGCAGTCCTTTCATCCAGGGGAGTGGGAACTCCATCCGGAAGTGTTCTCCAGCCTTTTCCTCCGTTTGCTTTTCTTCCTCGGACCATTGCTCGAATCAAGCCGGAGAGGGCTTCGGTGATCCTCATAGCACCGACTTCGCCTTGTAGGATTTCGTATGCAGATCTGGTGGACATGCCATCTCTGCCACCTTGGAGACTTCCGTTGTGGAAGGACCTTCTAATTATAGGGCCCCTCCTTCACCCAAATCTGGTTTATCTGAAACTGACTGTTTGGAGATTGAACACTTGTTATTATCCAAGCAGGGTTTTTCTGACTTGGTCATTGTGACCATGATTCATGCTCGAAAGCCTGTTACTGTTCAATTTATCATAAGATATGGCGTAAATATCTCTATTAGTGTGAATCCATGGGCTACTCATGGAGTAGATAGGATTCCTAGAATTTTTGTCTTCTCCAAGAGGGTTTGGAGGAAGGTTTATCGTCAAGTTCCCTAACGGGTAAAAAAACCCCTCTGTTTTTCCCTATTTTGTTACACAAATGTATTTTGTTACACAAACGTCTGGTAGATGTCCCAGACGTACAATCATTTTGTCAGGCCTGTGTTCATACCAGTTACTCCACCATGGAGTCTGAATTTAGTTTTCAGAGTTCTTCAAGGGGCTCCGTTTGAGCCTATTCTTTGCTTTAGAAATTGAGTTATTATCTTAGAAAGTTTTATTTCTTGTTGCTATTTCTTCTGCTCGGAGAGTGTTTGAGCTCTTGGCATTTCAGTATGAGTCTCCTTATCTTATTTCCATTCAGATAAGGTAGTTTACGTACTAAATTAGGATTTCTTCCTAAGGTTGTTCCTGATCGGAACGTTAATCAGGAGATTGTTGTTCTTTTCTTGTGTCCTAATCCTTTTTCTCAGAAGGAAAGACTTCTGTTCAATTTGGTCGTGGTCTGTGCTTTAAAGTTTTACCTGCAGGCGACTAAGGACTGTCGTCAGTCTTCTTCTTTGTTTGTGGTTTTCTCAGGAAAATACAAGGGACAGTAAGCTATGGCTACTTTTATCTTTCTTTTTGGCTGAAGAGTATCTTACGTTTGGCATATGAGACTGCTGGACAGCAGCCTCCAGAGAGAGTTACAGCTCATTCCATGAGGGCTGTTGCTTCCTCATGGGCATTCAAAAATGAAGCTTCTGTGGAACAGATTTGCAGGGCTGCAACTTGGTCCTCTCTTCACACTTTTTCAAAGTTTGACTTCTGTCTCAGCTGAGGCCGCCTTTGGGAGAAAGGTTCTTCAAGCAGTGGTGCCTTCCGTTTAGGTTCCCTGTCTTGTCCCTCCCGTATCATTTGTGTACTCTAGCTTGGGTATTGAATGCCATTAGTAATTAAGATGATCCGTGGACTCATCGTGTCTTAAAAAAGAAAAGAAAATTTATGCTTACCTGATAAATTTTATTTCTTTTTTGACACGATGAGTCCACGGCATCCACCAATCAGCAGCTAGCTCCCAGTAGTGCATTGCTGTCCTAGAGCCGACCTAGGTATGCTTCTAAACAAAGGATAACCAAGATTGTGAAGTAAATAGATAATAGAAGTACATTGGAAAGTTGTTTAAAGTTGTATGCTCTGAATAAAAAAAATGGGATTCATGTTCCTCTAATTCCTTTTTTAATGCATATATATATAATTGGGTTATATTTAAAGGGACAGTGCACTGTAAAATTGTTTTTATATTAATGTATTGTCAATGACTTGTTATACCAGCTGCAGAGTATAAAATGTAGGAGAAATTGTATTTTCAGGTTTGTGTATATGAATTTGCTGGTTTTGTGCTTTTAAACCACAGCCTATTACAATGGGTTGAGCTTCAGGTAATATCAGATCTCATTATGTTATCACTTTGTGTACACACACTTGCTTCCTCATCTTATATTTGTCTGGAAAACCAAAGCTCAATACTTAAAGAACAATGGAAAATTATCATTTTATTACTTAACTATCCTGCACCCCACACTGTGAGTTTAATTTCTTCTGCTGGCTGTGTTTACTTAGGCTATTCAATAGCTGAGACTTAAGTATACAAACTTTTACTATAGGTGGGGATACTACAAACTAAATCAGCTACTTCAAATGCCAAAATAGGGGTAAAGGAGCTACTTTAATAAACGCCAGCAGGTGTAATGGATCATTGTAAACAATTTAAAGGGGAGAAACATTTGGGGTGAACTGATCCATGGCATCATCTCGCCTCAAATTAGGCCTGGCACTCTGATTGTTGAGCCTTATTTCTTTCATGTAATTGGCAAGAGTCCATGAGCTAGCGACGTATGGGATATACATTCCTACCAGGAGGGGCAAAGTTTCCCAAACCTCAAAATGCCTATAAATACACCCCTCACCACACCCACAATTCAGTTTTACAAACTTTGCCTCCTATGCAGGTGGTGAAGTAAGTTTGTGCTAAGATTTCTACTTTGACATGCGCTTCTCAGTATTTTGAAGCATGATTCCTCTCAGAGTACAGCAAATGTCAGAGGTATGTGAAGGGAGTATCACCTTTTGAATGCAGTGGTTTTCCTCACGGGAGATCTATTTCATAGCTTCTCTGTTATCGGTCGTAGAGATTCATCTCCTACCTCCCTTTTCAGATCGACGATATACTCTAAATTTACCATTACCTCTACTGATAACTGTTTCAGTACTGGTTTGGCAATCTGCTATATGTGGATGGGTGTCTTTTGGTAAGTATGTTTTTTATTACTTACGGCACCCCAGCTATGGTTTGGCACTTTATGCATTTATATAAAGTTCTAAATATATGTATTGTACTTATATTTGCCATGAGTCAGGTTCATGTATTTCCTTCTGCAGACTGTCTGTTTCATATTTGGGGAAAATAACATTTTAAGAATTTTTTTTCTTACCTGGGGTTTAGTCTCTTTTTCTAACGGACTACTTTTTCTTGCAAATTGCGGGCGGTATTAGGCCCGCGGGTGCGCCAAATGCTAGACTTTATTGCGTAATTTTTGGCGCAATAATTTTTTTGGCAACAAAAATATGTCCGTGACACAACTTTGTCATTTCCGGCGTCGTAGTTGATGCCAAAGCCTTACACACGGTTGCGTCATTGGTGACGCGAGTCTGTCATTTACGGTTATTGTTGGCGCCAAAAGATTTTCAGTTAGGTTGTGCGTCATACTTGGCGCCAAACTTTTTCATTATTTCAATACTTCATTGATGTTTGCCTCTTGCCTTTTTCTCTGTCAGAGGGCTATGCTATTGGCATTTTTTCCCTTTCCTGAAACTGTCTCATAAGGAAATTGATCATTTTGCTTTATATGTTTTTTTTCTTTTACATTTTGCAAGATGTCTCAATCTGATCCTGCCTCAGAAGTAACTGCTGGAACTTTGCTGCCTGACATCGGTTCTACCAAAGTGCATTTGTTGTAAGATTGTGGAAATTATTTCTCCGAATGTCATTTGTAATAGTTGTCATGATAAACTTTTACATGCAGATAGTGTGTCCATCAGTAATAGTACATTGCCAGTTGTAGTTCCTTCAACTTCTAATGTACATGATATACCTATGAATAGAAGTTGTTACTGATTCTATTCAGAAGGCTTTGTCTGCATTTCCACCTTCTAATAAACGTAAAAGGTCTTTTAAAACTTCTCATTCAGTTGATGAAATTTCAAATGACCAATAACATAATAATTTATCCTCCTCTGATGAGGATCTATCTGATACAGAAGATCCTTCCTCAGACATTGACACTGACAAATCTACTTATTTATTTAAAATAGAGTATATGCGTTCTTTATTAAAACAAGTGTTAATTACTTTGGATATTGAGGTAACCAGTCCTATTGACGTTCAGTCTAATAAACTTTTAAATGCTGTTTTTAAACCTCCTGTGGTTTCTCCAGGGGTTTTTCCTATTCCTGAAGCTATTTCTGATATGATTTCTAAGGAATGGAATAAGCCAGGTACTTCTTTTATTCCTTCTTCAAGGTTTAAAAAATTGTATTCTTTACCAGCAAATTCTATAGAGTTTTGGGGGAAAAATCCCCAAAGTTGATGGGGCTATTTCTACTCTTGCTAAACGTACCACTATTCCTATGGAAGATAGTACTTCCTTTAAGGATCCTTTAGATAGGAAGCTTGAATCTTATCTAAGGAAAGCCTATTTATATTCAGGTCATCTTCTCAGACCTGCAATTTCTTTGGTTGATGTTTCGGCTGCATCAACTTTCTGGTTGGAGAATTTAGCGCAACAAGAATTGGATTCTGATGTATCTAGCATTATTCGTTTACTGCAACATGCTAATCATTTTATTTGTGATGCCATTTTTGATATTATCAAAATTGATGTTAGATCCATGTCTTTAGCTATTTTAGCTAGAAGAGCTTTGTGGCTTAAATCTTGGAATGCTGATATGACATCTAAATTTAGATTACTATCTCTTTCTTTCCAAGGTAATAATTTATTTGGTTCTCAGCTGGATTCTATTATTTCAACTGTTGCTGGGGGGAAAGGGAGTTTTTCTGCCTCAGGATAAAAAAACCTAAGGGTAAATCTAAGGCTTCTAACCGTTTTCGTTCCTTTCATCAGAACAAGGAACAAAAATCTAATCCTTCCCCCAAGGAATCTGTTTCCAATTGGAAGCCTTCCTCAAATTGGAATAAATCCAAGCCATTTAAGAAACCAAAGGTCAGCCCCTAAATCCGCATGAAGGTACGGCCCTCATTCCAGCTCAGCTGGTAGGGGGCAGATTAAGGTTTTTCAAGGATTTTTGGATAAATTCTGTCCAAAATCAATGGATTCAGAGCATTGTCTCTCGAGGGTATCGAATAGGATTCAGAGTAAGACCTCCTGTGAGAAGAGTTTTTTTTTTTTTTTTTTTTCTCTCACGTATCCCAGCAAATCCAGTAAAAGCTCAGGCTTTCCTGAAGTGTGTTTCAGACCTTGAGTCTTCAGGGGTAATCATGCCAGGTCCTTTTCAGGAACAAGGACTGGGGTTTTATTCAAATCTATTCATTGTCCCAAAGAAGGAAAATTCATTAAGACCAGTTCTGGATCTGAAAATTTTGAATCATTATGTAAGAGTACCAACTTTCAAGATGGTGACTATAAAGACTATTCTGCCTTTTGTTCAGCAAGGACATTATATGTCTACAATAGACTTGCAGGATGCATACCTTCATATTCCGATTCATCCAGAACATTATCAGTTCCTGAGATTCTCTTTTCTAGACAATCATTACCAATTTGTTGCTCTTCCATTTGGCCTAGCAACGGCTCCAAGAATCTTTTCAAAGGTTCTAGGTGCCCTACTCTCTGTAATCAGAGAACAGGGTATTGCAGTGTTTCCTTATTTGGACGATATCTTGGTACTAGCTCAGTCTTTACGTTCTGCAGAATCTCATGTCTTCGAAAAACATGGTTGGAGGATCAATTTACCAAAAAGTTCTTTGATTCCACAGACAAGGGTCACCTTTTTAGGTTTCCAGATAGATTCAGTATCCATGACTCTGTCTCTAACAGACAAGAGACGCTTGAAATTGGTTGCAGCTTGTCGGCACCTTCAGTCTCAGTCATTCCCTTCAGTGGCTATGTGCATGGAAGTTTTAGGCCTCATGACTGCAGCATCGGACGCAATTCCTTTTGCTCGTTTTCACATGAGACCTCTCCAGCTTTGGTATGCTAAATCAATGGTGCAGGGATTATGCAAAGATATCACAATTAATATCCTTAAATCCCAATGTACGATGTAAATCACCAACGTTTAGTTCAAGGGGTTCTTTTGTTCGACCAACCTGGACTGATAACTACAGATGCAAGTTTTTCGGGTTGGGGAGCTGTTTGGGGATCTCTGACTGCTCAAGGGCTTTGGAAATCTCAAGAGATGAGATTACCAATCAATATTTTAGAACTCCGTGCAATTTTCAGAGCTCTTCAGTTTTGGCCTCTGTTGAAGAGAGAACCGTTCATTTGCTTCCAGACAGACAATATCACAACTGTGGCATATGTCAATCATCAGGGTGGGACTCACAGTCCTCAAGCCATGAAAGAAGTATCTCGGATACTTGCTTGGGCGGAATCCAGCTCCTGTCTAATCTTTGCGGTGCATATCCCAGGTGTAGACAATTGGGAAGCGGATTAGATTATCTCAGTCGTCAGACTTTACATCCAGGAGAGTGGTCTCTCCATCCAGATGTGTTTTCTCAGATTGTTCAGATGTGGGGTCTTCCAGAGATAGATCTGATGGCCTCTCGCCTAAACAAGAAACTTCCCAGATACCTGTCCAGGTCCAGGGATGTTCAGGCGGAAACGGTGGCTGCGCTAACCATTCCATGGAATTATCATCCTGCTTACATCTTCCCGCCTCTAGTTCTTCTTCCAAGAGTGATTTCCAAAATCATGCAGGAACAATCGTTTGTGTTGCTGGTGGCTCCAGCATGGCCACTCGGGTTTTGATATGCAGATCTTGTTCGGATGTCCAGTTGCCAACCTTGGCCACTTCCGTTAAGGCCAGACCTACTGTCTCAAGGTCCATTTTTCCATCAGGATCTCAAATCATTAAATTTGAAGGTATGGAAATTGAACGCTTAGTACTAAGTCATAGAGGTTTCTCTGACTCGGTGATTAATACTATGTTACAAGCTCGTAAATCTGTTTCCAGGAAGATTTACTATCGAATTTGGGAGACTTACATTTCATGGTGTTCTTCCCATAAATTTTCTTGGCATTCTTTTAGAATTCCTAGAATTTTTTACAGTTTCTTCAGGATGGTTTGGATAAAGGTTGTTGAAGGGACAAATCTCTGCTCTTTCTGTTTTATTTCACAGAAAGATTGCTAAACTTCCTGATATTCACTGTTTTGTACAGGCTTTAGTTTGAATTAAGCCTGTCATTAAATCAATTTCTCCTCCTTGGAGTCTCAATTTGGTTTGAAGGCATTACAGGCTCCTCCATTTGAGCCTATGCATTCTTTGGACATTAAACTACTTTCTTGGAAAGTATTGTTCCTTTTGGCTATCTCTTCTGCTAGAAGCGTTTCTGAGCCATCTGCTCTTTCCCGTGAGTCTCCTTTTCTGATTTTTCATCAGGATAAGGCAGTTTTGCGGACTTCTTTTCAATTTTTACCTAAGGTTGTGTTAGGGGTAATGTGAACCTGACTGCAGCCATCTTGTGATGATTAGCATCCATTTTGTAATGATTAGACTTTATTATACTGGGTTATTATGTAGTGGGAACTATGTGCTTGTTATGGTACTTTCCTTAGCTGTTCGGTCTTGTAGATGTTCTCTGGCTGTACGCCCAGAAGAATATTATATCAATAAGATGGTCCAGAGACCTTGTTGTCTCTGCAGATGTTAGCTTATTATGACTAAGATTATTGTTATGAGCTAGTAATTTTCCAGATTCACACTGTATTTTACTCTGTATAACTGTGTAAGATGACGCGGTCCAAACGTGTCATCCCCTTAACCCTATATGCTGTTACTGAAGTCTATAAGAAATGCTTACGCTGTTCAATAAAGATGAATAGCTTTAGATCATATTGCTGCGTGGTCTGAATCTGTTCTGGGAGCTCCTTATCAGATAAATCTGCATCTGCCTCTCGTGGTACCGTAGGCCCAAGGCTTTGGCCTGCACTGACACCCCCCGTGGGATTTTACACCTAACAGGTTGTGAATTCTAACAACATTAGTAGAGAAATTGTTGTCCCTTCCTTGTGTCCTAATCCAAAGAATTCTTTGGTAAGATCCTTACATTCTTTGGATGTGTTAAGAGCTTTGAAATATGTTGAAGCTACTAAAGATTTCAGAAAGACTTCTAGTCTATTCGTTTTATTTTCTGGTCCTAGGAAAGGTCAGAAAGCTTCTGCTATTTCCTTGGCTTCTTGGTTAAAGCTTTTGATTCGTCAAGCTTATTTGGAGTTGGGTAAGATCCCGCCTCAGAGAATTACAGCTCATTCTACTAGGTCAGTCTCCACTTCATGGGCTTTTAAGAATGAAGCTTCTGTTGATCAGATTTGCAAAGCAGCAACTTGGTCCTATTTGCATACATTTACTAAATTCTACCGTTTTGATGTATTTGCTTCTTCAGAAGCAGTTTTTGGTAGAAAAGTTCTTCAGGCAGCTGTTTCAGTTTGATTCTTCTGCTGATGTTTTAAGCTTTTCTTATCATTAAAGAATAAACTTATAATTTGGGTTGTGGATTATTTTTTCAGCGGAAAATGGCTGTATTTTATTTTTTATCCCTCCCTCTCTAGTGACTCTTGCGTGGAGTTACACATCTTGGGTATTTGATATCCCATACGTCACTAGCTCATGGACTCTTGCCAATTACATGAAAAAAAACATAATTATTGTAAGATTTTACCTGATAAATTAATTTCTTTCATATTGGCAAGAGTCCATGAGGCCCACCCTTTTTATGGTGGTTATGATTTTTTGTATAAAGCACAATTATTTCCAAATTCCTTTGTTGATGCTTTTTACTCCTTTCTTTATCACCCCACTACTTGACTATTTGTTAAACTGAATTGTGGGTGTGGTGAGGGGTGTATTTATAGGCATTTTGAGGTTTGGGAAACTTTGCCCCTCCTGGTAGGATTGTATATCCCATACGTCGCTAGCTCATGGACTCTTGCCAATATGAAAGAAATGAATTTATCAGGTAAGTTCTTACATAAATTATGTTTTTTGCAGACTGTCAGTTTCATATTTGGGAAAATAAACATATTAAGAATGGGGTTTAGTGGGGGTGGAGCCAGCCACTGAGGGGACTAGACGTGTTTGTGCACAGCTCCTCCATTCTAAGCTATTTTATTATATATAAACTTTATTACATATCCCTTTAGCACGATGAGGACTTCAGGTCCTTGCTCCAGATCATAAAGCAACCAGGAAAGATATGTTTCTGAGGACACCTGGACTTCTAGATCTGCGAGATAAAAAGTAAAGCCTTGCGGTGAGACCCGCCATCTTAGCTGCAACACTCCTTTTTAATTTCTACCCGACCTGCTGAAACTCCTAGGCTACATCATAGAAGATGTGTGAAATATACTCTGAGCTAAGAGCATGCCTAATAGATTTGGGGACTCGCATGACCAGCAACTACAATAGCCTGAAGAGCCTCATCAGATGCAGTGCTGAATCCCACGTGGCATCTGTAGCTACAATGGCGGAACAACGGACCTGTGTACAGTCGCCGAAAGCCTTAACATCGACACAGCAGAGTGAGTTGTCCGCAGAGGCAAATGACACCCAGGTGACTCGTACCCCACTCGCATCAGAAGATACTAGCGGCTTGGAGGTCCAGAAGAAATTTCAGCTAAGTGGCACAAGCACTCTCGAATGCGATGTTAACAAACACCTCTGGAGATCACCCTCTCAGACTTCCTTACATGAAATGAAACTTACATGGGGGACACATGCTATTACCCTAAAATCAGTTTCCCGTTGCGATGTTGCTAGAGGCCAAACAGCGATCTCACAACCTAGCTGTGAGGCCTGCCATGGAGGAACACATATGATGGAAGCTCTACTTAACAACGGAGCCTTATTTAACTTGCCACACACAGGATCCTACAGACTGGGCATTGGATAGTCTGTCCTATGGTATATAGGCTGATGGAAAAGTGTCTTTTTCTTTGTTTACTCACAATCACTCAGCCCAATGACTCGCTCCCCGCTAAGGGGTATACATAGCTGCTGACACTGGGAGACAGTTATAATTAAAAAGCCTTAGAAGCTGTTTTACATTTATTATTCCTGCAACCCACATCAGTTTGTCCACAAGACTGTTTTAGGTCTCCTTGGGCGAATTACTTTCATTCCAACGTTAATAATCTTTATAACACATGAGACCGTCCCCATTATATAACAAGCTACCTGTTTATGCTCTAGTTTTAATGTTTAGTGATGCATATTAACCTCATTATTGTGCCTATGTATCTCTTAAATCTATGATGTTGGGAAGAAGTGCTATATCTCCTAGATTTGTTTTCACTTAAGGAGTGAACCCCTGGTCATGCATTTAACCTGATCTCCTCAATATAGCTTAAATGATATTGGAGGCTGTTTCAAGATGGATGCTAGTGTTATAGTAATGGTCTCCTCTGCATATGTGGTCTGAACCACATGTTTGTATACGGGGCATTATATGACTTTGACGTATAGTATGCTCTTAGTTAAAATTATTATGCTATAGTTAAGCATTGTTAAATAGTATATGCCAGTTTCTCTTTTTTTTTTTTTTTTTTTTTTTTTTTTTAAAGTATTTTTTATTGAGAAGTTTAATAAAATATACATAACATATAGAACATCACATTTTCAATTTTACAATGCCTTTCTGGCAACTAGTGCCATGTCTGTGGGTACCACGAGGTTTTCGTAGTGCCTTTGTAAAGTCTGTGTCCATTTCGGCTTTCCAGCCGTACAAGTGTAAACAGATGTGATCAATAGCAAAAATAGAGACAACATAAGATCAATTATACTTTAGATCCTATAAAAAAACATTGTTAACAAATTCTCTTTAAGGTTAACAGAAGAAAGAAGCATTGGTTCACCTAGTAATACGATGTTTTAATTTTCTAGTTGTACATAGATTAATATTCCCCTTTTCCTGGAGGTACTTTTGCGTGTGTCGGTCCTCTCTAATCTATGTGTGGTGTACCTGTAGTTGTAATTTGTCAGCCTTCATGCCTCCCCACTGTGGTGCAATGCTCTGTTGTGGGCTATGGTTGATGGTTAATGTCGCTTGATGCCCATTGCTGCAGCATGAGGTCGTGTATGTCTGTTGTGCCATGTTGGAGGTGGTGGTACCTTTCAAGCTGTAATAAGGTGTCTACCTGTTTCCTCCATTCCACTACGGATGGTATTGTCCTTGTTTTCCAGTATTTTGGAATAAGCATTTTGGCGCTGTTCAACATGACCAGGAGCAAAGCCCTGCTCTGTTTAGTTTCTAATTTGGGTAGTGATAAATATAAGATCGTTTTAGGGCTGTTTTGTAGTGATTTCCCTAGCGTGCGCGCGATGTGGTGAAAGATGCTTACCCAATATGAATCAAGCTTAGGGCAGAACCACCAGATATGTGCCGGCGTGCCCTCGCCCCCGCAGTCTCTCCAGCATCGTCCCGACGCTGTCTTATAGATGCGGCGTAGCCTGCTAGGTGTGAGATACCACCGTGATAGAAATTTGTAGCTTGCCTCCTGCACCCTCACAGAGATCGAGGCCTTTTTTGTGATCTGGAACGCTGTCTGCCACTCTGTATTTTCTATCTCTATTTGTAGCTCTTTTTCCCATGCCCTGGCGTATGTGGGTAGTGTGTGCGCGTCCCCCACTAGTAGAAGCTTATGTTAGTGAAACTGCATGGGCCGTGGGGGTATCCCTTAAACACAAGCTTTCAAAGGCTGTCACCTGTCCTGTGAGTGTGCGCTTTGAGCGGTGAGTAGTGAGGAAGTGGTTAATCTGTGAGTATGATAGCCAGTTCATGTGTGTGCCTGGTCTCGTTACTTGTATGTCTGCTAGTGGAGCAAGTTTATCCCCGTCCAAAAGGGCCGAAAGTGTCAGTTCACTGAAAGAGGTCCCTGGTTCTACATCCCCTCCCCTGCAGTTCCAGGGTATTTCAGGGTTCTGATAAATGGGTGTTAATGGCGAGTGCGTGGAGGAAATGGTTGTGGTTGTGCGTTGAATTTTGTCCCAGTGCGAGTAGAAATCTGTCAGTAGTGGGTAGATGGTGACAGTTGGAGATCTGTATTTCTCTGAAACCCAGGCCTGTAGGCCAGCGTTTCTAGTGGCCAGAATGTCGCAGTCTAGCTGCACCCACTCTTTATTAGGGTCATTATGGCACCAGTCCAGTAGTCTCTGTAGTGTAATGGCTTGCTTGTAGGTGGGTATGTGGGGGACTCCAAGGCCTCCTCTATCTCTGGGGAGGTACAGGGTGCCTTTTGCTATTCTGGGCCTTATATGTCCCCATATGTATTGCTCTAGTATGTTTTGTAATTTGTGCAGGTAGTTTGTCGGTAGCGGGATAGGGGTGGTCTGAAGTAGGTATAGTATCCTGGGGACTACGTTCATTTTTATAACGTTAATTCTCCCTACCCATGATATCGTTTTCTTTTTCCAGCTAGAGAGGTCGGAGACCAATGTGTGTTCCAATGTTTTGTAGTTTGCCTGAAATAGTACCTGCGGGTCTGGTGATATGTAAATGCCCAGATATTTCATTTTAGTCTGTTGTGTTCGGAGTGGGCATTCTCGCAGGGTCTCTGGTAGTGTGCGTCTGGGTCATATGTTATGTTCAGTAACTCAGACTTAGCTATGTTGAGGTGGAAATTAGATACCCTACCATAATCCCTAAATGCGTCTAGGGCCTTGGGCAGAGAGGCTTCGATTGTGGTTAATGTAAGCAGTACATCGTCCGCGTAGAGTGCGAGTTTATGTTGCTTTGAGCTTACGGGGATCCCTGATATCTGAGCGTCCTCTCTTATCCTTTGGGCCAATACCTCTATGGTTATAGCGAAAAGGATAGGTGAGAGGGGGCAACCCTGTCTCGTGCCGTTATGAATGTATAGCTTGTCTGATAACAGTCCGTTAACCTTGACTCGTGCTGTCGGGAGTCTATATAATGTAAAGATTTGGGCTATAGAGGAGTCGCTAAACTTCATTTTGTGCAAAACTGCCTTTAGGAAAAGCCAATTTACCCTATCGAAGGCTTTTTCTGCGTCTGTTGACACAAAGATCGATGGGATTTTATGTTGTTGGGCGTACGTCATCAATTGTAGGATCTTTAAGGTGTTATCCCTCGCCTCCCTCCCAGGGACAAACCCCACTTGATCTGGATGTATCAGTTTAGGTAAATATTTGTTAATTCTGGTGGCCAGGATCTTAGCAAAGATCTTGATATCTGAGTTGAGGAGGGAGATGGGGCGGAAGTTTTCTGGTCTGTCTGGGTTTTTGCCTTGTTTGGGTAGGACTGTTATATTAGCCTCTAGCATGCTTTCTGAGAAACCCCCTTCTTTTAATAATGAGTTAAATAGTGAGACCAGGGGTGTACACAAACGGTGGATGAAGGTTTTGTAGTAGCCAATACCCAGTCCATCTGGCCCTGGGCTCTTGCCACTCGGCATAGATTTAATGGCAGCTATAATTTCGTCTTGTGTAATCGGTAGATCTAAGGCCTCTGAGTCTTCCATATCGAGTGTATGTAAAGTTACCCCCTCCAGGTAGCTATCTATCTCTTGTTGGCTACAATCGTTCTGGATGTTGTATAACATGCCGTAGTATTGTCTGAAAGTCTCCGCTATTTTGATACTATCTCTGTGTGTGTCTCCTGTCGCGTCCGTTAGTGAGTGAACGTGTGTTGTTAATTGCTGGCGTTTCAGCGCCTTGGCCAGTGAGGACCCTGATTTATTGTTCACGTCAAAGTATTTTTGTTTCAACAATGTGGCTTTGTGTTGGTATTCCCTAATGTAATGGTTATTAAGTTCATTTCTTGCTTTAGTTAAGTTCTTGAAGATGATTGGGGAGGCTGGAGCCTGCTTATGCTGTGTCTCCCAGTATCTTATTTGAGAGAGGGTGGAGTTCACAAACTGCCTGTCATTTTTGATTTTCCTCGCCTTGTATTTGATAAACTCCCCCCTCACTACACATTTGTGCGCTTCCCACGATGTGGAAGCTGATGTGTCGGCTGGGGTGTTTTCTCTAAAGTAGTGTCCCAGTGTCCCGTCAATGTCTGTCTGGATCAGAGGGTTGGTCAAGTCAGCGTCATCCAGCCTCCACTGGAATGAGTGTGGTGGTGCGTTCAGCCAGTCAACCGAGCACTTCACTGGGGCGTGGTCAGACCATGTAATCGGCAGTATGTCAATTGTCTCTACCATGGACAGTCCTATCTGGTCCGTCACAATGTAATCAATCCTAGTGTATGTATGATGGGGGTGGGAGTAAAATGTGTAGTCTGTGGCTTCTGGGTGTTTGGCTCTCCATGTGTCGTGCAATTTTAATAACTGTAACTGAGAATTTATGGATTTTATAACTTTCAGTGGTGTGCCCGTCCGCCCCGTTGAGGTGTCTTGTGTGGGGTCTAATGGCAAGTTAAAGTCGCCTGCGATGAACAGTATTCCCCTCATATGCTCCAGTAATAATTGAGTCACTTGTTTAAAGACCAGGTGCTGTCCCTGGTTGGGCAGATATACGTTTACCATTGTGACATATGTATTGAAGAGAAGCCCTATGACTATTAGGAACGCCCCTCTGGGATCTTTTATGATATGCTTTGGTTGAAAATGTACTGAGTTTCTCAGAAATATACCTACACCCCCTTTCTTAGATGGCCCTGAGGCCAAGAAGAAGGTCCTGTACCTATTGTTCATAAACTTAGGCTCCCTCCCCTTCATAAAATTGGGTCTCTTGTATGAAAAGTAGGTCTCCTGTGTCTTTGTGTAATTGACGAAATGCTATTGATCTTTTTTCAGGGCTGTTAAGCCCTTTCGCGTTTATTGATATCAATGAGATAGTTTGCCCCTGCGCCTTTCGCTGGTCTGTCATATAGCTAGCTCCCTCGGTCTAGAGTGCTGTGGGGTAATAGAATACTGTATTTCTTACCTACAGCTGAAGGGTGTTGTGCGTCTTGCTTAATAGAGAGTTTGTCGCTGGGTTTCTGTAGTAAAGTCGGATGGGCTTAGTATATGTGTGTAGTGCTAAGCTGTCGGTTCGAGAGATTGTGTTGAGTCTAAACAGCTAGTGAGCAAAGAGAGTACAATCAATTTTACAGGTGAACCTAGATCAAGGTAAAACAAAGAGTGCGTGCAATGTTGCAATGTTGCAACAATATCAAGCAACAAGTAATAAGGACAGAATAATGAAATATAACAATTTAGGGCAGTATCCCCACCCCTAAGCCCGGTAACTTAAATGCTAGTACATTATATACGACCTGTAGCCATTTATAACGATTGTGTGTCCTCCTGAGCTGGTGGGCGCACAGTCTCTGGATGCCTGCAGGAATCAGCTTTATGTGGGCAGGCAGTTGAAGCAGTGGCTCGGTTTTCGGAGCTTGTCCTTGATCTGCCCTCTGTAGGTGACGAAAGCCTGCTGCTTGGCCTCTGTGTTGCCATGTTCGTGTTCTCTAGATGATCTGGGTGTCGGATATTGATCCGCAAGGATTCACAGAAGTGTGGTAGATCCTCCCTGGTTCTGTAAACTGCAGTGGTTCCTTCTCTTGTGGCAATGATGCTGACTGGGAATCCCCATCTGTAGGGTATTTTCTGCGCCCGCAAGGCAATGGTGATATAGTTGAGATCTCTCCTTTTCTGTAGAGTTGCTGGGCTCAGATCTGCAAAGATCTGGATGCGGATACCCGCATGTGTAAAGTCCTGTTTCTGTCTGGCGTGCTTGAGGATGTCTTCCTTATCCTTAAAGTGTAGGAGTTTAAGGATAACATCTCTAGGGGGCGCTTTAGGCAGTGGTTTGGCTCTCAGAGCTCGGTGGACTCTTTCAATTAGTACATCAGAAGCACTGTTATCCCCTTTTAGTGTCCTGAACAGGTCTTGTACACAGCCCTCCAGGGCCGCTGGTTGTATGGTTTCAGGGATGCCGCGTATCCGGAGGTTATTCCTCCTTCCCCTGTTATCCAGATCCTCCACTTTTTCCAGGAGATGATGTATGGTGTCCTCCTGCTCATACGCCATGCGTGACATATGTTGGATATCGTTGCATGTTGTGTTGTGATTCTCCTCTAAATTCGTTACTCTTTGAGTCACTCTAGACAGGTCACGCTTCAGATCTGTGTACCAAGTTTTAACTTCTGACATGATCTCTTTTACGTCTTCTTTGGTACAGAGGGGTCTTAGGTCTTCCTTTGTGAGGCCTGCAGGGCTGGAGGGTTTTTGTATTGTAGCCTGTAGGCCTTCCGCTGAAGCAGCGGCACTCGGAGTGGATGTGGATGGGAGTGGGTGAGAGTCCACAGGTTTCAAATATTGCTGCAGCATTTTTGGGTTTGTAGCGCCGTCTGGCTTGTTTTGTTTGCGGGCTGGCATATTTTGATGGTTGATGCAGGGGTGCAGCAGGCTGGCCTGCTTATTAAAATGACAGTCTCCAACTATATATCCCCTGTGTGGGCTTGTTTGGTCTGTGGGTGAATGATTAGTGCTGTTAAGTCTGGTAGGTGCCTTGGTTGGCTTTCTTTGTGTGCACTCTGTATGCTGCCCCTTTTACTCAGGGTGTACTGGGATTATAGTATTAACTATGTATTTACTGCTGTGCAATCAGCAGTAGCTGCAAGCTGTATTGTAGGTTTAATGTAGATCTCAGGCAACCTGCACTGTGAGGCCAGTTTAATAAAATCTATTATACTCTGTTGTAGTTTCTGCTGAGCAGTATGCTTTCTGTTGGGGACAATGTTTCTTTGCGTCTTGCTGCAGTGTTATAAAGAGAAAGGTAACCCTTTTTTGTGGCTTCAAGGCCTGTTCTGTGTGCCTCTTTTGCCCAGCCTGTGTAGCCTCTCTAAGTGCTGTGCTTGTGCTTGTATGTTACACAGCCCCTGTCGTGTCGTGGGCTTTATTTCCCCCCCCCCCTCTTTTCCCCCTTTCTGAGTCAGTCCGGTTGCGTGTAGTGCGGTTGATCCTGTGGGTGGATTCACTTTTTTATTTTTGGGGCCTCCGGTGCAGCTCTGTCTACTGCCCCCACCTGCGCTATTATGCCTCCCTGTGATCTGGCACTTAGTCACTGCCGATGCGGACCGTGTGTATCAATACTCCGCCAGCACTAACCTTATGTGGTGAGACCGACTGCAGCTCAGATCTTGCGCACGATCCGGGCGGTATTACGGCTGCTGCCGTGACTCCACTGCCCCTCCGCCTACAATCTGTGATCCGGGTGTCGGCCTGCCGACGTCCTATGATGGTTGCCGTATGCCGCTTCTCCTTTCTGCGGCTATTTTATGGTCCTTCAGCACCCGCGGCGTGTATGGGCTCACTGAGGGGTAAATAGAGGTGTTTGGCTAATTTTGTATGTTGGGCTTAGGTGGTATGGGCCTAGGAGCTGTCTCTTCACGCAGCCATTTACCAGAACGGCTAAGCTCCGCCCCCGCCAGTTTCTCTTTTTATCCCTCCCACACTATAGGATATGCTCAGGGCTGCCAAAGCTTCCATAAGAGAATTTTGTGGTTTGGGACACGATGTGTTAATGCTTCACATGATAGAAGAATATCTCTATCTTATTTGGGCTGCTCTACTAGCTAAGAGACTAAATAGTTGGAAATATATAATAGCTAGAGGAACTTATTTAGTTTTGGTCTAGTGCCCTATCTGCCTGCTCCCAGTTAATGTGGTGTAGATCTGCTTAACCTGGGTATTAGGTCAGTCTTGTATGCCTATGTAAATTGATAATATTGTGACATGTATCCCAGAGGATAACCCTATACTCTTATTTAATATATGTTAGACTGCTCATCACTAATCTGATAGTTTATACCTCTCCTTGTACTATAAGTTTTAGATATACTTATATTATTTAACATATGTACTAAGATAGATGGGCTGCTTGGACACATGAAAGTTTTATATTTATCGCCATTACATGTTTTGTTTTTATTTCTTGTGTACTTGAAATCTCTCAACCAAGCATCTTGCGTATCTACTATATGTTAGAGCACTATTTTCCGCCCCTCTGCTGAGCATACTATTAATGTACTCCAAGTTTACTAACTTGATGTTTGGGGTTAACTGCTTGTCTGTTATATACATTTTTTTTTTTTTCCCCATATGAGTTAGATGTTCTATCTATACAAAGTTTGCATATCCTCTCCCATGTTCATATGTGTGTCATGCTGTCAAATACTATACGACTAGTAGTGTCATTTTATCCCACACTTAACTAACTTTAGAGATTCCGCCATGTTTCTTAAATTACCTATATATATATGGCTCCGCCCTCCACCCTTTCCCTTATACGTATAGCGGTGCTAATCCGCTGAATTTCCTCTCCCCTTACTAGGCCCATAAGTGGCCATGCAAAAAAAAAAAAAAACAATTTCCCTTGTCGCCTCTTATTAGATTTCTCAGGTCCAAAAGTGACCACTAGAACTAAACAGGGAATCATTTCTATTATATACAACAACAAAAAAAGAGGTTCGTTTTAATGTCAGACATTTACATTATATAATTGCTACCACAATATTCCACTCTCTATATATACGCAAAATAGCTCTAACTCCTTATGTTAAGTATTCATAACGGTGTGATGACATTTACTTTCCTATGTGGTAATCATTTGCGCCTAACTGGTCTGTATTATCTATATCTGTGGTAATGCTGTTCTCTCTGTTTGACTCGTAAGCACTATTATGTATTTGTACATTGATGCATGTTAAGTTACTATTGTCACTGTTTCTAAAAACCTCAATAAAAAAAAAAAAGAATGGGGTTTAGTCTTTTTTTTTCAAATTGACTACATTTTTCTTTGCAAATTGCGGGCAGAATTAGGCCCGCGGGTGCGCCAAATGCTAAACTTTGTTCTGTCATTCTTGGCACAAGGTTGCATCGTTAGTGACGCGAGTGTGTCATTTCCAGACATTGTTAACGCCAAAAAAATTTCAGTTATGTTGTGCGTCATACTTGGCGGCAAATTTTTTCATTATTTTATCACCCCATTGCTATTTGCCTCTTGTCTTTTTCTACGTCAGAGGGCTATGCTAGTTGCATTTTTTCACATTCCTGAAACTGTCATATAAGGAGATTGATAATTTTGCTTTATATGTTTTTTATTTTACATTTTGCAAGATGTCATAATCTGATCCTGTCTCAGAAGTATCTGTTGGAACTTTGCTGCCTGATATCGGTTCTACCAAAGCTAAGTGCATTTTATTTGCGATTGTCATTTGTAAATAGTTGTCATGATAAACTATTACATGCAGGTAATGTGTCCATCAGTAATAGTACATTGCCTGTTGCTGTTCCTTCAACTTTTAATGTACATGTTATACCTATGAATTTTAAAGAAATTGTTACTAATTCTATTCAGAAGGCTTTGTCTGCTATTCCGCCTTTTAATTAATATAAAAGGTCTTTTAAAACCTCTCATTCAGTTGATGAAATTTCAAATGACCGACAACATAATCAATTATCCTCCTCTGATGAGGATCTATCTGATTCAGAAGATCCTTCCTCAGATATTGACACTAACAAATCTACTTATTTATTTAAAATGAAGTATTTTCATTCTTTGTTTAAAGTGTTATTTACTTTGGATATTAAGGAAACTAGTCCTTTCTGTTTTTTAAAACCTCCTGTGGTTACACCAGAGTTTTTTGTTTTTTTCCTGATGCTATTTCTGATATGATTTCTAAGGAATGGAATAAGGCGGGTACTTCTTTTTTTCCTTCTTCAAGGTTTAAAAAAATTGTATCCTTTACCAGCAATTTTTATAGAGTTTTAGGAAAAGATCCCCAAAGTTGATGGGGCTATTTCTAATCTTGCTGTATGTACCTCTATTCCTATGGAAGATAGTACTTAAGTTCATTTAGATAGGAAACTTCAATCTTATCTAAGGAAAGCTTATTTATATTCAGGTCATCTTCTCAGGCCTGCAATTTCTTTGGCTGATGTTGCAGCTGCATCAACATTTTTGTTGGAGAATTTAGCGCAACAAGAATTGGATTCTGATTTATCTAGCATTGTTCGCTTACTGCAACATGCTAATCATTTCTGTTGCCATTTTTTTGATATCATCAAGATTGATGTTAGATTTATGTCTTTAGCTATTTTTAGCTAGAAGAGCTTTGTGGCTTAAATCTTGGAATGCTAATATGACTTCTAAGTCTAGATTGCTATCTCTTCTTTCCAAGGTAATAAGACCTAAGGGTAAATCTAAAGCTTCTAACCATTTTCGTTCTTTTTGTCAAATAAGGAACAAAAACCTAATCCTTCCCCCAAGGAATCTGTTTCCAATTGGAAACTTTCATCATATTGGAATATATCCAAGCCATTTAAGAAACCAAAGCCAGCCCCTAAGTCTGCATGAAGGTGCGGCCCTCATTCCAGCTCAGCTGGTAAGGGGCAGATTAAGGTTTTTTTCAAGGATGTTTGGATAAATTCTGTCCAAAATCAATGGTTTCAGAGTATTGTCTCTCAGGGGTATCGAATAGGATTCTGAGTAAGACCTCCTGTGAGAAGATTTTTTTTTTTTCTCTCTCATGCATCCCAGCAAATCCAGTAAATGCTCAGGCTTTCCTGAAGTGTGTTTTAGACCTGGAGTTTCAGGGGTAATCATGCCAGTTCTTTTTCAGGAACAGGGTCTGGGTTTTTTTTCAAATCTATTCATTGTCCCAAAGAAGGAAAATTCATTCAAACCCGTTCTGGATCTGAAAATTTTGAATCGTTATGTAAGAGTACCAACTTCCAAATGGTGACTTTAATGACTATTCTGCCTTTTGTTCAGCAAGGAAATTTTATGTCTACAATAGACTTGCAGGATGTATACCCTAATATTCCGATTAATTCAGATCATTTTCAGTTCCTGAGATTCTCTTTTCTAGACGAGCATTACCAATTCGTTGCTCTTCCATTTGGCCTTGCAACCGCTCAAAGAATCTTTTCAAAGGTTTTAGGTGTCCTACTCTCTGTAATCTGAGAGGGGTATTGCGGTGTTTCCTTATTTGGACGATATCTTGGTACTCGCTCAGTCTTTACGTTCTGCAGAACCTCACATGAATCAACTAGTGTTGTTTCTTCTCAAACATGGTTGGAGGATCAATTTACCGAAGAGTTTCTTGATTCCTCAGACAAGGGTCACCTTTTTTGGCTTCCAGATAGATTTAGTGTCCATGACTCTGTCTCTAACAGAAAAGAGACGTTTTAATTGGTTGCAGCCTGTCGGAACCTTCAGTCTCAGTCATTCCATTCAGTGGCTATGTGCATGGAAGTTTTAGGTCTCGTGACTGCAGCATCGGACGTGATTCCCTTTGCTCGTTTTCACATGAGACCTCCCCAGCTTTGTATGCTGAACCAATGGTGCAGGGATTATACCAAGATATCTCAATTAATATCCTTAAATCCCAATGTTCGATACTCTCTGACTTGGTGGTTAAATCACCAGCCTTTAGTTCAAGGGGCTTCTTTTGTTCGTCCAACCTGGACTGTGATCACAACAGATGCAAGTCTTCAGGTTGGGGAGCTGTTTGAGGATCTCTGACAGCACAAGGGCTTTGGGAATCTCAAGAGGCGAGATTACCAATCAATATTTTAGAACTGCGTGCAGTTTTCAGAGTTCTTCAGTTCTGGCCTCTGTTCAAGAGAGAACCGTTAATTTGTTTTCAGACAGACAATATCACAACAGTGGCATATGTCAATCATCAGGGTGGGACTCACAGTCCCCAAGCTATGAAAGAAGTATCTCGGATTCTTGCTTGGGCGGAATCCAGCTCCTGTCTAATTTCTGCGGTTCATATCCCAGGTGTAGACAATTGGGAGGCGGATTATCTCAGCCATCAGACTTTACATCCGTAGGAGTGGTCTCTCCATTCAGATGTGTTTTCTCAGATTGTTCAGATGTGGGGTCTTCCAGAGATAGATCTGATGGCCTCTAATCTAAACAAGAGACTTCCCAGATACCAGTCCAGGGATTTTCAGACGGAAGCAGTGGATGCGTTGACACTTCCTTGGTGTTATCAACCTGCTTATATTTTCCCGCCTCTAGTTCTCCTTCCAAGAATGATCTCCAAAATCATCATGGAACAATTGTTTGTGTTGCTGGTGGCTCCAGCATGGCCTCACAGGTTTTTGGTATGCGGATCTTGTTCGGATGTCCAGTTGCCAACTTTGGCCACTTCCATTAAGGCCGGACTTACTGTCTCAAGGTCTGTTTTTCCATCAGGATCTCAAATCATTAAATTTGAAGGTGTGGAAATTGAACGCCTAGTGCTAAGTCATAGAAGTTTCACTGACTCAGTGATTGTTGCTATGTTACAAGCTCATAAATCTGTCTCTAGAAATATTTATTCTCGAGTTTTGAAGACTTACATTACATGGTGTTCTCATAAATTTTCTTGGCATTCTTTTAGAATTCCTAGAATTTTACAGTTTCTTCAGGATGGTTTGGATACGATTTTGTGTGCAAGTTCCTTGAAGGGACAAATCTCTTTATTTCACAGAAAGATTGCTAAACTTCCTGATATTCATTGTTTTGTACAGGCTTTGGTTCATATCAAGCCTGTCATTAAATCAATCTCTCCTCCTTGGAGTTTTAATTTGGTTTTGAAGGCTTTTCAGGCTCTTCCGTTTGAGCCTATGCATTTTTTGGACATTAAACTACTTTCTTTTACAAGATATGACGAGTCCATGGATTTCATCCTTGCTTGTGGGATTTAACCTCCTGCTAGCAGGAAGTGGCAAAGAGCACCACAGCAGAGCTGTATATATAGCTCCTCCCTTCCCCTCCCCCCAGTCATTCTCTTTGCCTGTGTTAGTGATAGGAAGAGGTAAAGTGAGGTGTTTAGATTCTTCAATCAAGAAGTTTTTTATTTTAAAATGGTGCCAGTGAGTACTATTTTTCTCAGGGAGAAATTGTCAGTCTGGAGTTTCCCAAGAGGAATGGAGACATATTTTTTTGCCCTGATGTTGAGGATCTTGGCAAACGTTCTCTAAGATACATACTGGTTCCCACAGAGCTTCTGAAGGTAGTGTAAGAAAAATCTTCAGTGTGGAGAACGGTGTCATGCTACATGCAGCATTGAGGTATGTTCAGTCTTTTGCTTCTAGGGATACTTGATAAATCAGAACAGGCTGACATTATTCCCTACCTGGGAAGGGGTAATCAGTAGGCACTATATGTATATTGGTGGAACTTGAATTCGCTCTTGAATTCGCTTTTTTATATTGATGCTAATATGTCAATATGGGCTAGACGCTGGGAGATGCGGTTGTGGTCTAAGGACTGTCCTATTATCTCTTTATAATTGGCCTGAGAAGAGTATGGCTGTTAATTTCTGAGTTACGATATGTATTGAGCATATTTGTTAGAGGGACACATGGTTTATACACTATGCTTGGGATCGACATTTTCTTTTCTTCCCATGCAGTTTGTATTGTGCATATTTATTAGAGGGGCACATGGCTGATCTCTGTGCTTGGGATCGACATTTTATTTTCTTCCCATGCGGTTTGTTAGACGGCTCATGCGACGCCCATGGTGGGCGGGGCCTATTTCGTGCACTCAGGCGCGCTGTATTCCCTCAGCATACGCAGCAAAGTCCTCAGCTCCGGTGGAGGCCCAAGTTAATTTGCAGACGGATCGTCATCCTCGCAGAATTAGAGTACTCTGGGGGCAGGTAGGCGCCACAGCAGAGCTGTGCAGGGGCCTAGTTTGTTTAAAATTTGATTATTTGATAAAGGGTGATATAAAGTGTTACGTAGCATATCCTAACAGTGGTGCAATATTATCTAGCTAAATTGGATATATTAGGACATTTTTTATTGCTGCAAACATGATTTTTTGAGATACAGAAAAATTGTTGCGCTTTTATTATTTAAAGGCGCAGTACACTTCTAGGTAAACTTTTTTTTTTATTTAGTTTTTTTACTACAGAGGTCAATAAATAAGGTTAAGAACGACTATTATTGCTATTGCTAGTCTGTTTAACAAGTCTCAACTTGAGGAAACTACTTGTTCTATGTGTTTAGATGCCACTGTGGAACCCCCTCTTACTTTTTGTCCCTCATGTACTAATATGGCCTTACAATGTAAAGAGCGGATTTTATTTAAAGAAAGTGTGTCTAAGGATGATTCTCAGTCTGAGGAGAATCAGGGCATGCCGCCAAATTCTCCCCAAGCATCACAACCTTTAACGCGATGCCGGGTTCTTCAACCGTGTCTAATTCATTTACCCTGCAGGATATGGCTGCAGTTATGTCAACTACCCTTACAGAGGTATTATCTAAGCTGCCAGTGTTGCAGGGCAAATGCAGTAGGACAGAAGTCAATGTGAATACTGAGTCCTCTGATGTACCCTCACAGGGATCTGATTTGGGGGTCAGGGAACTTCTGTCTGAGGGGGAAGTGTGTTGCCTCAGATGGATTCGGATGTCATGTCCTTTAGATTTAAGCTTGAACACCTCCGCCTGTTACTTCGGGAGGTTTTAGCGACTCTGGATGACTGTGACTCTATTGTGGTACCACCAGAGAAATTGTGTAAAATGGACAAATACTTAGAGGTACCTGTTTACACTGATATTTTTCTGGTTCCTAAGAGAATTTCGGAGATTATCAAGAGGGAATGGGACAGACCGGGTATACCGTTCTCAACTTCTCCTAATTTTTAGAAAATGGATCCCATATCTGACACTGTTCGGGACTCTTGGCAAACGGTCCCTAAGGTGGAGGGAGCTATATCTACCCTGGCTAAGCATACAACTATTCCTATTGAGGACAGTTGTGCTTTCAGAGACCCTATGGATAAGAAATTGGAGGGTCTTCTAAAGAAATTGTTTATTCATCAGGGTTTCCTTTTACAACCGACGGCCTGCATGGTACCAGTTACCACTGCGGCGGCCTTCTGGTTTGATACCTTAGAAGAGTCTCTTAAGACTGAGACTCCTTTAGAGGATATTTTAGATATAATTAAGGTTCTTAAGCTGGCTAATTCTTTTATCACAGATGCCGCCTTTTCAGATTGCCAAATTGGCGGCTAAGAATGCCGGATTTGCCATTTTAGAGCGTTATGGTTAAAATCTTGGTCTGCTGACGTGTCATCTAAGTCAAAGCTTTTGGCTATTCCTTTCAAAGGAAAAACCCTATTCGGGCCTGACTTGAAGGAAATCATTTCTAACATTACTGGAGGTAAGGGTCATCTCCTACCTCAGGATAAAACTGCTAGATTGAGGGGTAAACAAAATAATTTTCGTTCCTTTTGGAACTTTAAAGGAGTCCCCTCTTCTTCCGCTAAACAGGAAAGGATTTTTGCTCAAGCCAAGTCTGTCTGGAGACCCAACCAGACTTGGAACAAGGGTAAACCTAAAAAGCCCGCTACTGCTACCCAGACAGCATGAAGGGGCAGCCCCTGATCCTGGACCGAATCTATTAGGGGGCAGACTTTCTCTTTTTGCCAAGGCCTGGGTAAGAGATGTTCAGGACACTGGAAATCATGTCCCAAGGGTATCAACTGGAATTCAAAGATTCTCTCCCAAGGGGGAGGTTTCTTCTTTCATGATTATCTGTAGACCAGATAAAAAGAGAGGCGTTCTTACATTGTGTAAAAGACCTCTCTACTATGGGAGTAATTTGTCCCGTTCCAAGACTGGAACAGGGGCAGGGGTTCTACTCAAATCTTTTTGTGGTTCCCAAAAAAAGAGGGCACATTTCGACCTATTTTAGATCTAAAATGTCTAAACAAGTTTCTCAGAGTCCCATCCTTCAAAATGGAGACTATTCGAACAAATCTGCCATTGATCCAAGAGGGTCAGTATATGACTACCGTGGACTTGAAGGATGCATATCTTCATATTCCTATCCACAAGGATCATCACCAGTTTCTAAGGTTTGCCTTCCTGGACAAACATTTTCAGTTTGTGGCTCTTCCCTTCGGGTTGGCCACAGCACCGAGGATCTTCACAAAGGTTCTAGGGTCCCTTCTGGCGGTTCTCAGGCTGCGGGGCATTGCAGTGGCGCCTTATCTGGATGATATTCTGATCCAGGCTTCATCTTACCATCTGGCAAAATCTCATACGGACATGGTGTTGTCCTTTCTGAGGACTCACGGATGGAAGGTGAATCTAGAAAAGAGTTAACCAATTCCACAGACAAAGGTTCCCTTCTTGGGAACTCTGATAGACTCTGTATCCATGAAAATTTTCCTGACAGAGGTCAGAAAGTCAAAGATTCTGAATGCATGCCGAACCCTTTAGTCCAATCCTCGGCCATCAGTGGCTCAGTGCATGGAGGTAATTGGATTGATGGTGGCAGCAATGGACATCATTCCGTTTGCTCGCTTTCATCTCAGACCACTGCAACTGTGCATGCTCGGACACTGGAATGGGGATTATGCAAATTTATCTCCTCAGATAACTCTGGATCAGGAGACAAGAGACTCTCTTCTTTGGTGGTTGTCGCCGGATCATCTGTCCCAAGGGACATGTTACCTCAGACCCTCTTGGGTGATAGTGTCAACGGACGCCAGTCTACTAGGCTGGAGTGCAGTCTGGAATTCCCTGAAGGCTCAGGGTGTGTGGACTCAGACGGAGTCTCTACTTCCAATCAATATTCTGGAATTGGGAGCAATATTCAATGCGCTGCAGGCATGGCCTCGGTTGGCTTTGGCCAAATTTATCCATTTCAAGTCGGACAACATCACGACTGTGGCTTACATCAATCATCAGGGAGGAACGAGGAGTTCCTTAGCGATGACAGAAGTATCCAAGATAATTCGATGGGCGGAGTCTCACTCTTGTTATCTGTCAGCAATCTACATCCCAGGAGTGGACAACTGGGAAGCAGACTTTTTAAGCCGACAGACATTTCATCTGGGGGAGTGGGAACTCCATCCGGAGGTCTTTGCAACTCTGATTCTCAGATGGGGCAGACTGGAGTTGGATTTGATGGCGTCTCGTCAGAATGCCAAGCTTCCAAGATATGGATCCAGGTCAAGGGATCCTCAGGCCGAACTGATAGATGCCTTGGCAGTGCCTTGGTCGTTCAACCTAGCTTATGTGTTTCTACCGTTTGCTCTCCTTGCCCAGGTGATTGCTCGGATCAAACAGGAGAGGGCTTCAGTAATTCTAATCGCGCCTGCGTGGCCTCGCAGGACTTGGTATCTAGTGGACATGTCTTCTCTGCCGCAGTGGAAACTTCCATTGAGGCAGGACCTTCTCATTCAGGGTCCCACCCAACACCCAAATCTAAATTCTCTGCAGCTGACTGCTTGGAGATTGAACGCTTAATCTTATCTAAGCGGGGGTTCTCTGATTCGGTCATTGATACTTTGATTCAGGCACGTAAGCCTGTTACTAGATAAATGTGCCATAAGATATGGCGTAAATATCTTTATTGGTGCGAATCCAAGAAGTTAGGATTCCCAGGATTCTGTCTTTTCTCCAAGAAGGATTGGAGAAAGGGTTATCAGCAAGTTGGACGTGGTCCGTTTCCTGAAATTTTACTTACAGGCGACTAAAGAATTTCGTCAATCGTCTTCATTATTTGTTGTTTTTTCTGGAGGTCAGAAAGCTACGACTACCTCTTTCTTTTTGGCTGAAGAGTATCATCCGTCTGGCATATGAGACTGCTGGACAGCAGCCTCCTGAAAGAATTATGGCTCCTTCTACTAGGGCTGTAGCTTCCTCATGGGCATTTAAAAATGATGCTTCTGTTGAACAGATTTGCAAGGCTGCAACTTGATCGTCTCTTCACACTTTTTCCAAATTTTCCAAATTTGATGCTTTTGCTTCATCTGAGGCTGTTTTTGGGAGAAAGGTTCTTCAAGCAGTGGTGCCTTCCGTTTAGGTTCCTGTCTTGTCCCTCCCTTTCATCCGTGTCCTGTAGCTTTGGTATTGTATCCCACAAGTAAGGATGAAATCTGTGGACTCGTCATATCTTGTAAAAGAAAAGAAAATTTATGCTTACCTGATAAATTTATTTATTTTACGATATGACGAGTTCACGGCCCACCCTGTCATTTTTAAGACAGGTATGTATTTTTTGTATTAAACTTCAGTCACCTCTGCACCTTTGGCTTTTCCTTTCTCTTCCTATGACTGGAGGGGGAAGGGAGGAGCTATATATACAGCTCTGCTGTGGTGCTCTTTGCCACTTCCAGCTAGCAGGAGGTTAAATCCCACAAGTAAGGATGAAATCCGTGGACTCGTCACATCGTAAAAGAAATAAATTTATCAGGTAAGCATAAATTTCCTTATCTTGGAAAGTGTTGTTCCTTTTGGCCATCTCTTCTGCTAGAAGAGTTTCTGAGTTATCCGCTCTTTTCTTATGAATCTCCTTTTCTGATTTTTCATCAGGATAAGGCGGTTTTGCTGACTAATTTAAATTTTTTTCCTAAGGTTGTGAATTCTAACAACATTAGTAGGGAAATTGTTGTCCCTTCTTTGTGTCCTAATCCTAAGAATTCTTTGGAAAGATCCTTACATTCTTTGGATGTGGTGAGAGCTTTGAAATATTATTATATTGAAACTACTAAGATTTCAGGAAGACTTCTAGTCTATTTGTTATATTTTCTGGTTCTAGGAAAGATCAGAAGGCTTCTGCCATTTCCTTGGCTTTTTGGTTAAGCTTTTGATTCACCAAGCTTATTTGGAGTCGGGTCAAGCCCCGCCTCAGAGAATTGTGGCTCATTCTACTAGATCAGTCTCCACTTTGTGGGCTTTTAAGAATGGAGCTTCAGTTGATCAGATTTGCAAAGCGGCAACTTGGTTCTCTTTGCATACATTTACTGAATTCTACTGTTTTGATGTATTTGCTTCTTCAGAGGCAGTTTTTGGTAGAAAAAAATCTTCAGGCAGCTGTTTCAGTTTGATTCTTCTGCTGATGTTTTGAAGTTTTTTTCTTTTCATTATAAGAATAAACTTATATTTTGGGTTGTGGATTATTTTTTCAGAGGAAAATGGCTGTTTTTATTTTCATCCCTCCCTCTATAGTGACTCTTGCGCAGAGTTCCACATCTTGGGTATTGATATCCCATACGTCACTAGCTCATGGACTCTTGCCAATTACATGAAAGAAAACATAATTTATGTAAGAATTCACCTGATAAATTCATTTATTTCATATTGGCAAGAGTCCATGAAGCCCCCCTTTTTATGGTGGTTATGATTTTTTTTGTATAAAGCACAATTATTTCCAAATTCCTTTGTTGATGCGTTTTACTCCTTTCTTTATCACCCCACTACTTGGCTGTTCGTTAAACTGAATTGTGGGTGTGGTGAGGGGTGTATTTATAGGCATTTTGAGGTTTGGTAAACTTTGCCCCTCCTGGTAGGAATGTATATCCCATACGTCACAAGCTCATGGACTCTTGCCAATATGAAAGAAATGAATTTATCTTGTAAATTCTTACATAAATTATGTTTTTCCTACCATCATCTTGCTTTTGTGTCTTGCCAATATTCTATATTTTTATCGCAGTGATATTTTTAGGCAACTATTGACTCTCTCTCGTAACACACATTTATTTTTCTCTAGCGCTGCCTTCCCCTTTCTCTTTATCCCCCTTACCTCTCTTTCGCCCCCTGTTTCTCTTTCTTTTTCACTTTCTTTAACTCCCTTTCTATTTCTTTTCTCTTTCTCTCTTTCTCTCTTACTCTTTTTCTCTCTCTGTGTAACACTCTCTCTATCTCACTCATAATATATTGTTCCATTCTATCCACTTAGGCAGACTGAAAGTGACATCGAACTATAGCAATTTTATATAAACAAACCTTTCTTTGTTTTCTGTAGGTGATTCAGTAGTTGTATATACAGATGGCTGCTGTTCGCAAAATGGACGCTTTAAGGCAAAGGCTGGGATTGGTGTTTTTTGGGGTCCAGGCCACCCACTGTAAGTGATCTTAGGACCATTAAATACAATAGATTTGCATAATCAACAAATGCATGATACAAAGACAATCCAATAGCAATTAATCTGAATTATAAATGAGTAGTAGAAAAAAAAATGTTTCTGACAAATTTCAAAGTTATGCCTTTTTCCACTCCCCCTATCGTGTGACAGCAATCATCCAATCACAAATGCATATACGTGAATTCTTGAACATGCTCAGTTAGGAACTGGTGACTCAAAAAGTGCATATTGTTAATGGAAGTAAATTGGAAAGTTGTTTACAATTGTATGCTCTATCTGAATCCTGAAAATTGAATTTTGACTTGAGTGTCCCTTTTAAAAATGAAAACGAGAATACCCAGGGCTGGACGCTTCCATTAGTCTCCTAGTCCCGTTGCTATTGTTATAACTAATCAAATTTCTGGCTCCTAGTCCTGATATGTGGAGTGTTAATAAAATTCACACAAAGGTAAACCTTCAACATTTTATACCAATTAAACTTGCTACAGCAAATATGTGATAAGCAGTACCATAGAAGCTATGTTCCTACACTGCAAAAGAGTTTACTTTTTACTAACAAAGCTTGAATGAATTTAAAACATTTGTCTGTGTAAATCTTACAATGCAGTATTAAAAGGGACCTGAAACCCAGATTCTTTCTTTCATGATTTAGAAAGAGCATGCAATTTTAAACAACTTTCTAATTTACTTCTATTATCTCATTTGCTTCATTCTCTTGATATCCTTTGCTGAAAAGCATATCTAGATAGGCTCAGTAGCCACTGATTGGTGGCAGCACATAATTGCCGCGTGCGAATGGCTCACCCATGTGTATTGCTATTTCTTTAACAAAGGATATCTAAAGAATAAAGCAAATTATATAATAGAAGTAAATTGGAATATTGTTTAAAATTGCATTATCTACGTGAATCAAGAAAAAGGAAAATTTTGGGTTTAATGTCCCTTTAATTGCTGATATTTATTACTATTTTTATATATATATATATATATATATATATATATATATATATATATATATATATATATAATGTGTGTATGTATGTCCTTTTTAAAGTGAAAGTCAATCCTAGCGTTGTACAAACGCTAGGATTGACTATTGAAACAAATAAAGGGTACATTCATTCATTCATTCATTCATTCATTCATTCATTCATGAAGTATAAGATACTCTTGCAATTGACTCTTAGCCAATAGCCATGCAGTAAATCCGGCTTGGCACCCATGGGAGCCGGATTTACGGCACGGCTATTGACTAAGGTGAAAACGTCACCTCTTAGCAAAAATTTTTTTTAGCCGTGGGCTGCTGTAGCAGCTAAGAACGGCGATCGGTTGAAACAAATAAAGGAGCTTTCTACATGAAGTATCTTATACTTTATGAATGAAAGTCCCCTTTTAATAGTTTAAATAGTCAATCCTAGCATTTGTACAACGCTAGGATTGACTTTCACTTTAAGTAATACTGATTACTTTTTCCCCCAACTGCTAATTTAGATTTCTTCATAGATGTTTATTCATTTTTTTTTTCTTATTATATAGTTTCATAATTACATCATACAAATATATTGATAGCCAGGAGTGAGGAAATGTTACAACTTCCAAAGTCGATATCTGACTTGCTTGAAATTTTCATTTGTCCCAGACAGAAATTGTAGTGAAGGGAATTGTTTTAAACCTTTTCCTTTCTTTAACATTGAGTGAGCTAGTAACTTTTTCCCTCTGGACTCTTGTTGGTAAAGTCCCTCTACATTTGCAAATCCGTTTTTACCAGTGAGTGTGTGTTTAGGTTTAGAAATGGCTTTAACCTGCATGCCCTTATGGGCAGGCTAAGGACTGGTGACACTCTGCATGTACACACCTGCCGTACCAGCAGGAACTCACATATTTAATGCTCAGGAACCTGTACCTAAGTTCTTTTTAAAAAAAAATGTTTAAGTTGTTGCTGGATGCAAACTCACAATTGCAAGGCTGGTATAATCCCTTATTATTGTTTTGTGTTTTAATGTTATTTTTTTTCAATGGACTGTTCTTCCAGTCATAACCTCATCCCATCTGTTGTACACTATATGAATATACAGTAGTTACATTCAGGGCCCGGTGATCTAAACTTTGCAAGTCCAGACGTGCTTATTCATGCCGACCCTTGCTGGTCCTGCCCTGGTGGAATTATTGTAAAAAAATAGGCAATCCCTGTGAGTGGCGAGGTGTCTCCTATTAAAAGTTAATGGAGCTTGCTGGAATGGAACACTTTGCTCCATAGAGCAAAGTGAGCAGGGGGTGCACTTTAAAAATGCAATTCTTTAGCCAACATTAATCACATTACTCTACTTTCTGCGTATTTCATCTTTCAATCGCCTATATTTTTATCTGCACACGTTTGTCTATTAGGTTTATAAGTATGTTCAGTGTTTTGAGAAAAGCTTGCCACCTTTTAGTTGGTGAGAAAAAACGGTGAGATCTGTAATGTGAAAATCTTTACAGAATTACGCTCTGATTAGAGAGACAATTTCATATATGCCCATGGAACGTCTATGTTCAACCCATTTTACGAAAAAAACAACGATTATGCTTTGTATTTTGCACATGCCACTTAAATAACGATTTACACTGCATGTTTAATACGATTTATTCCTGGGCAATTTACATACAAATTTAACATTTTTGATAAAATAAAATTTTTGGTGAAGAATTTGTTACAATTTTTGATGCACCTTAACAATACATTTTTTTTCCTGCATATTTTTGTGAGTGGTTCAATTATTTGTGTAAGATTTTTAAAATACAAATTTTATTGTTCACTTTTGTAATGTCCTGATCTCCTCCCCATACAAAAATACAGTATACGCCCCTTAGCGAGACTGGCTTTAGATCATTCCACCAGGGAAATAGGACTGGCGAGCATTCTTTAATAATCTCGCCAGCCCAGAGACCTGTAGATCATCCGGCCCTTGATCTGGAAAACATCACTGTGTTTATACATTTATTTTTATTTTAAAGGAATGTAGCAGAAAGACTTGAAGGAAGACAGACAAACCAGCGGGCTGAAATACTGGTAAATAGTGTATTTAATGAATAACAAATTTATGTAGGTGTGTGAATGCCTTTTTAAACAGAGAGATTGGCACTGCATAAAGTCTGTATTATTTTCAGATATATTTAAATGTGTGGTTTGCAATGACTGCAGGTAAATGATGTGCCCCTTGCTGAGTGATGCTTTTAAGAGCAGCAGTTCTCACACTCATTCTGCTTCCTTGGTCCCCACAGTGTTAGCCAGCCTGGTGACCCAGTGCCCCATTCCGCTTTGGAGGTAGTTCATATGAAGAGCTGTACCTTTTTGAGCATGGCAATTCCTGTTCTCGAGTTTACTTTGTATAGTTTTAACTTGCTTGGGGACTCGGTTCTATGTATTCAGTATTCCTGCACTCTTCTTGTGGGGTGGCTGGTAGAAATTAATATTTATTTTTCTCTTGTTATTAATGTAAGAGTATGTTACTAAATTTTGAGGCTGGTATAAATGTGTCATGCCCTAATTATTTAAGCACTATTGGTCAGTGGGTGAATCATTGCAGATAAATGTGTTGGAACATGGACAGCTTGCCTGGTCCATCTACATTTTCAAAGTCAGTTACAGTTTTCAGTAATGAAAGTTCTCTTGGACAATGTAGCATCAGTGTCTTGCATCTGATTTCAGCAAGGCACTTGAAGTCATTGATGTCGGGACTTTCTGATTCGCTGGTGGATGCACTTTTGCAAGCTTTAAAAGCATCTTCAACCTACAACTGTATTTTGCGTGTTCTTTTCTGTATGGATGTAGTTACATGAGGTTTCTTCAGATTAGACTGCTGTATGTAATATTTTCGGTTTTGCATGATATTTTAAAGGAATATTAACCACTAAATAAGTTTGTTATTATGTATTCAAAGCGAATAGCTTGAGAATAGTATAGAGATGTATTTCTTTTTTCTTTCATGTAATTAACAAGAGTCCATGAGCTAGTGACGTATGGGATATACATTCCTACCAGGAGGGGCAAAGTTTCCCAAACCTTAAAATGCCTATAAATACACCCCTCACCACACCCACAAATCAGTTTTACAAACTTTGCCTCCAAGGGAGGTGGTGAAGTAAGTTTGTGCTAGATTCTACGTTGATATGCGCTCCGCAGCAAGTTGGAGCCCGGTTTTCCTCTCAGCGTGCAGTGAATGTCAGAGGGATGTGAGGAGAGTATTGCCTATTGAATGCAGTGATCTCCTTCTACGGGGTCTATTTCATAAGGTTCTCTGTTATCGGTCGTAGAGATTCATCTCTTACCTCCCTTTTCAGATCGACGATATACTCTTATATTTACCATTTCCTCTACTGATTCTCGTTTCAGTACTGGTTTGGCTTTCTACAAACATGTAGATGAGTGTCCTGGGGTAAGTAAGTCTTATTTTCTGTGACACTCTAAGCTATGGTTGGGCACTTTATTTATAAAGTTCTAAATATATGTATTCAAACATTTATTTGCCTTGACTCAGAATGTTCAACTTTCCTTATTTCCAGACAGTCAGTTTCATATTTGGGATTATGCTTTAATTATCATATTTTTTTCTTACCTCAAAAATTTGACTTTTTTCCCTGTGGGCTGTTAGGCTCGCGGGGGCTGAAAATGCTTCATTTTATTGCGTCATTCTTGGCGCGGACTTTTTTGGCGCAAAAATTCTTTTCCGTTTCCGGCGTCATACGTGTCGCCGGAAGTTGCGTCATTTTTGACGTTATTTTGCGCCAAAAGTGTCGGCGTTCCGGATGTGGCGTCATTTTTGGCGCCAAAAGCATTTAGGCGCCAAATAATGTGGGCGTCTTATTTGGCGCCAAAAAATATGGGCGTCGCTTTTGTCTCCACATTATTTCAGTCTCATTTTTCATTTGCTTCTGGTTGCTAGAAGCTTGATGTTTGGCATTTTTTTCCCATTCCTGAAACTGTCTTATAAGGAATTTGATCTATTTTGCTTTATATGTTGTTTTTTCTCTTACATATTGCAAGATGTCTCACGTTGCATCTGAGCCAGAAGATACTACAGGAAAACCTCTGCCTGCTGGATCTACCAAAGCTAAGTGTATCTGCTGTAAACTTTTGGTAGCTATTCCTCCAGCTGTTGTTTGTATTAAATGTCATGACAAACTTGTTAATGCAGATAATATTTCCTTTAGTGATGTACCATTGCCTGTTGCAGTTCCCTCAACATCTAAGGTGCAGAATGTTCCTGATAACATAAGAGATTTTGTTTCTGAATCCATAAAGAAGGCTTTGTCTGTTATTTCTCCTTCTAGTAAACGTAAAAAGTCTTTTAAATCTTCTCTCTCTACAGATGAATTTTTAAATGAACACCATCATTCTGATTCTTTGGACTCTTCTGGTTCAGAGGATTCTGTCTCAGAGATTGATGCTGATAAATCTTCATATTTATTTAAGATGGAATTTATTCGCTCTTTACTTAAAGAAGTACTAATTGCTTTAGAAATAGAGGATTCTAGTCCTCTTGATACTAATTCTATACGTTTGGATAAGGTTTTTAAAGCTCCTGCGGTTATTCCAGAAGTCTTTCCTGTTCCTAATGCTATTTCTGCAGTAATTGCTAAGGAATGGGATAAATTGGGTAATTCATTTACTCCTTCTAAACGTTTTAAGCAATTATATCCTGTTCCGCCTGACAGGTTAGAATTTTGGGACAAAATCCCTAAAGTTGATGGGGCTATTTCTACCCTTGCTAAACGTACTACCATTCCTACATCAGATGGTACCTCGTTTAAGGATCCTTTAGATAGAAAAATTGAATCTTTTCTAAGAAAAGCTTATCTATGTTCAGGTAATCTTCTTAGACCTGCTATATCATTGGCTGATGTTGCTGCAGCTTCAACTTTTTGGTTGGAAACTCTAGCGCAACAAGTAACAAATCGTGATTCTCATGATATTATTATTCTTCTCCAGCATGCTAATAATTTCATCTGTGATGCCATTTTTGATATTATTAGAGTTGATGTTAGATTTATGTCTCTGGCTATCTTAGCCAGAAGAGCTTTATGGCTTCTAAATCAACTCTACTTTCCATTTCTTTCCAGGGAAACAAATTATTTGGTTCTCAGTTGGATTCTATTATTTCAACTGTTACTGGTGGGAAAGGAACTTTTTTACCACAGGATAAAAAGTCTAAAGGTAAAAACAGGGCTAACAATCGTTTTCGTTCCTTTCGTTTCAACAAAGAACAAAAGCCTGATCCTTCGTCCTCAGGAGCAGTTTCAGTTTGGAAACCATCTCCAGTCTGGAATAAATCCAAGCCTGCTAGAAAGGCAAAGCCTGCTTCTAAGTTCACATGAAGGTACGGCCCTCATTCCAGTTCAGCTGGTAGGGGGCAGGTTACGTTTTTTCAAAGAAATTTGGATCAATTCTGTTCACAATCTTTGGATTCAGAACATTGTTTCAGAAGGGTACAGAATTGGTTTCAAGATGAGACCTCCTGCAAAGAGATTTTTTCTTTCCCATGTCCCAGTAAATCCAGTGAAGCTCAAGCATTTCTGAATTGTGTTTCAGATCTAGAGTTGGCTGGAGTAATTATGCCAGTTCCAGTTCCGGAACAGGGGATAGGGTTTTATTCAAATCTCTTCATTGTACCAAAGAAGGAGAATTCCTTCAGACCAGTTCTGGATCTAAAATTATTGAATCGTTATGTAAGGATACCAACGTTCAAGATGGTAACTGTAAGGACTATATTGCCTTTTGTTCAGCAAGGGAATTATATGTCCACAATAGATTTACAGGATGCATATCTGCATATTCCGATTCATCCAGATCATTATCAGTTCCTGAGATTCTCTTTTCTAGACAAGCATTACCAATTTGTGGCTCTACCGTTTGGCCTTGCTACAGCTCCAAGAATTTTCACAAAGATTCTCGGTGCCCTTCTGTCTGTAATCAGAGAACAGGGTATTGTGGTATTTCCTTATTTGGACGATATCTTGGTACTTGCTCCGTCTTTACATTTAGCAGAGTCTCATACGAATCGACTTGTGTTGTTTCTTCAAAATCATGGTTGGAGGATCAATTTACCAAAAAGTTCTTTGATTCCTCAAACAAGGGTAACCTTTCTGGGTTTCCAGATAGATTCAGTGTCCATGACTTTGTCTTTAACAGACAAGAGACGTCTAAAATTGATTACAGCCTGTCGAAACCTTCAGTCTCAATCATTCCCTTCGGTAGCCTTATGCATGGAAATTCTAGGTCTTATGACTGCTGCATCGGACGCGATCCCCTTTGCTCGTTTTCACATGCGACCTCTTCAGCTCTGTATGCTGAACCAATGGTGCAGGGATTACACGAAGATATATCAATTAATATCTTTAAAACCGATTGTTCGGCACTCTCTAACGTGGTGGACAGATCACCATCGTTTAATTCAGGGGGCTTCTTTTGTTCTTCCGACCTGGACTGTAATTTCAACAGATGCAAGTCTCACAGGTTGGGGAGCTGTGTGGGGATCTCTGACGGCACAAGGAGTTTGGGAATCTCAGGAGGTGAGATTACCGATCAATATCTTGGAACTCCGTGCAGTTTTCAGAGCTCTTCAGTTTTGGCCTCTTCTGAAGAGAGAATCGTTCATTTGTTTTCAGACAGACAATGTCACAACTGTGGCATACATCAATCATCAAGGAGGGACTCACAGTCCTCTGGCTATGAAAGAAGTATCTCGAATTTTGGTTTGGGCGGAATCCAGCTCCTGTCTAATCTCTGCGGTTCATATCCCAGGTGTAGACAATTGGGAAGCGGATTATCTCAGTCGCCAAACGTTGCATCCGGGCGAATGGTCTCTTCACCCAGAGGTATTTCTTCAGATTGTTCAAATGTGGGGGCTCCCAGAGATAGATCTGATGGCCTCTCATCTAAACAAGAAACTTCCCAGGTATCTGTCCAGATCCCGGGATCCTCAGGCGGAGGCAGTGGATGCATTATCACTTCCTTGGAAATATCATCCTGCCTATATCTTTCCGCCTCTAGTTCTTCTTCCAAGAGTAATCTCCAAGATTCTGAGGGAATGCTCGTTTGTTCTGCTAATAGCTCCGGCATGGCCTCACAGGTTTTGGTATGCGGATCTTGTCCGGATGGCATCTTGCCAACCATGGACTCTTCCGTTAAGACCAGACCTTCTGTCTCAAGGTCCTTTTTTCCATCCGGATCTGAAATCCTTAAATTTAAAGGTATGGAGATTGAACGCTTGATTCTTGGTCATAGAGGTTTCTCTGACTCCGTGATTAATACTATGTTACAGGCTCGTAAATCTGTATCTCGAGAGATATATTATAGAGTCTGGAAGACTTATATTTCTTGGTGTCTTTCTCATCATTTTTCTTGGCATTCTTTTAGAATACCGAGAATTTTACAGTTTCTTCAGGATGGTTTAGATAAGGGTTTGTCCGCGAGTTCTTTGAAAGGACAAATCTCCGCTCTTTCTGTTCTTTTTCACAGAAAGATTGCTATTCTTCCTGATATTCATTGTTTTGTACAAGCTTTGGTTCGTATAAAACCTGTCATTAAGTCAATTTCTCCTCCATGGAGTTTGAATTTGGTTTTGGGAGCTCTTCAAGCTCCTCCGTTTGAACCTATGCATTCATTGGACATTAAATTACTTTCTTGGAAAGTTTTGTTCCTTTTGGCCATCTCTTCTGCTAGAAGAGTTTCTGAATTATCTGCTCTTTCGTGTGAGTCTCCTTTTCTGATTTTTCATCAGGATAAGGCGGTGTTGCGAACTTCTTTTGAATTTTTACCTAAAGTTGTGAATTCCAACAACATTAGTAGAGAAATTGTGGTTCCTTCATTATGTCCTAATCCTAAGAATTCTAAGGAGAAATCATTGCATTCTTTGGATGTTGTTAGAGCTTTGAAATATTATGTTGAAGCTACGAAATCTTTCCGTAAGACTTCTAGTCTATTTGTTATCTTTTCCGGTTCTAGGAAAGGCCAGAAAGCTTCTGCCATTTCTTTGGCATCTTGGTTGAAATCTTTAATTCATCTTGCCTATGTTGAGTCGGGTAAAATTCCGCCTCAAAGAATTACAGCTCATTCTACTAGGTCAGTTTCTACTTCCTGGGCGTTTAGGAATGAAGCTTCGGTTGACCAGATCTGCAAAGCAGCAACTTGGTCCTCTTTGCATACTTTTACTAAATTCTACCATTTTGATGTATTTTCTTCTTCTGAAGCAGTTTTTGGTAGAAAAGTTCTTCAGGCAGCGGTTTCAGTTTGAATCTTCTGCTTATGTTTTTTGTTAAACTTTATTTTGGGTGTGGATTATTTTCAGCAGGAATTGGCTGTCTTTATTTTATCCCTCCCTCTCTAGTGACTCTTGTGTGGAAAGATCCACATCTTGGGTAGTCATTATCCCATACGTCACTAGCTCATGGACTCTTGTTAATTACATGAAAGAAAACATAATTTATGTAAGAACTTACCTGATAAATTCATTTCTTTCATATTAACAAGAGTCCATGAGGCCCACCCTTTTTTGTGGTGGTTATGATTTTTTTGTATAAAGCACAATTATTCCAATTCCTTATTTTATATGCTTCGCACTTTTTTTCTTATCACCCCACTTCTTGGCTATTCGTTAAACTGATTTGTGGGTGTGGTGAGGGGTGTATTTATAGGCATTTTAAGGTTTGGGAAACTTTGCCCCTCCTGGTAGGAATGTATATCCCATACGTCACTAGCTCATGGACTCTTGTTAATATGAAAGAAATGAATTTATCAGGTAAGTTCTTACATAAATTATGTTTTTTTAATTATTTTAATTGTTTAAAATATAAAGAATAATAGTGACAGTTCTAAATGAGCTGGTAAAGTGACTAATTGTCGATAACAGGGGATATGTGATAAGAACAATAGGTTACAGCTCCTGTTCTCTAAAAGGTCCAGGCCTATTTTATAGCTACTATTACTGCAGTTAGATGGGGGTCAGAAGCTTTTGTCACACAATTGTTCTTAAATGGACAGTCCACACCACAGTTATGCTTACTTCTACTGCCCATTTGTTCCCTGACAAGCCGCCTACATCCTTTGCACATACTGCAGTGTAAAGGTTATACTTAATTTTTTTTTAAGTTTCTGCCAAACCCCTCCTTTTTCCTTGCAGTGCCTTTCTTTATGCCCTTACATTTGTGCTAGAGTCTCATACCTTATGTGCGGGTTGGTCATTGGCTGCAGCTACAGATACTGACCACATAAGCTGTAGGAGAAATTTGGCGGCCATTTCCCAATGGCAAAAATAATAGAGAGTTTACATTTGTATGTGCAAATGGATGCATGAGGCTTGTCAGGGAACAAACTATCGGTAGCAGTAAGCATAACTGTGATATAGACTGTCCCTTTAAGCAGTGGCTTGTATATATTGTAGGTGCAGGTCTTTAGTGACTCTGTAGGATTAAACTCTGGTTCTGGAAGAAGTATCACTGTTTGTTTGACTATTACAATAGTTAAAGGGACAGTATACTGTAAAATAGTGTTTCCCTTAATGTGTTTACAATTGCTTTTTTTACCAACTGCAGAGTAAAAAATTTATGAAAATGAGCTTTTTAAGGTTTATTTCTGTATATTAAAGCTCTGATTTTGTGTTTTGAAGCCACAGCTTAATAAAATAGGTTGAGCTTGTAGGTATAATCAGATCTCATTACTGTATCACATTGTGCACATATACCTGCTTCTTTATCTTATATCTGTCCTTAAAACAATCACCAATACTTTGAGAGAACAATGGAAAATCAAAATTTTATTACCTTATCTCTGCTTTATCACACTGGGAGTGTAATTTCTTCTGCTGGCTTTGTTTACAAAGCTTATCTATAGCTGGTACGCGCGGCCACAAACTTTCCGAATAGGTGGGGATACCACATGCTAAATTAACAATTTCAAATGCCAATATAAGGGTAAAGGAGCTACTTGTAAACAATTTAATACACTCCAGCAGGTAAAGTGGATCATTGGGAACAAATTAAAGGGGAGAAAATTTTTGAGTAAACTGTCCCTTTAAATTAATAGCTCAGTCACAGGATCTTGCTATCCCGTGTTTGTCTTTATGTGGTTTTCAATCAAGTCAGATACTGAACACCTACCTACAATTTATTACTTGGGTACGGTACATGCCTCTACGGCAATGATCTTCTGTCAATTTTGTCACAAGAATGAGATCTGGCTTTACACCTTGAATGCAGTTTGCTGTCTTCATATACATGATATCACAAAGGTTGTATACAAGAATGTTAGCTGCATCATTTTACCTTTTCTGGATAATAAAGGCATCTCTTAAACTTAGGCTATAAGTTCAAAAGCTAAAGAAGCTACACGTGAAAGACATTTCTAAAACACTGAAAGTTACATGTTTCTGCCTCTGCTTAGGCAAAGATGTAGCCGAAAACTTTTCAATTCTGTACAGACATCTAAATGAAGCACACCTACTTCTAACATATAAGCTGCACTAGGATGAGTCAAAATAAACAGAAACTTAAATATTCTGTACTCCTTTAAAGGTAGATGCAAGCCAAACATTTTCTTTCATTATTCACACACACCATGCAATTTTAAACAACTTTCCAATTCACTTCTATTAACTAATTTGCTTCATTCTCTTGCTTTGTTGCAAAATAATACCTAGGTAGGCTAAGGAGTAGCAAGTCACTACTGGGAGCTAGCTGCTTATTGGTGGTTGCACATATATGCCTTTTGTCATTGGCTTACTTGATGTGTTAAACTACCTCTCAGTAGTGCATTGCTGCATCTCCAACAAAGGATACCACCGGAACAAAGTAAAATTGAAAATAGACGTAAATTTGAAAGTTGTTTTAAAATGGTATGCCCTGTCTGAATCCCATGCCCCTTTAAGCATTTTATATTACAATCTCAGTGTGCTTATTGTCCCTTTACAATTGCAGGGTCTGTGTGATTATTCCTACATCTGTTTGTACAATTGAAAAGATGGAAACACACTGGCCTTTTAAATACTTAGTGCAATTGTCTCATCCTGAAGAATGTAATCTCTTCAATTCAGGCCTCCTTCTGCTGCACTACGTTTTGTTTAGTCTGTTTTATTTATCATCTACCATGAATCTGCGTTTTAGTGTACCCTAAACAATGTCATTTGCTAGCGTTTTGGAAATTGTATTTATGAATACTGAAGACATTTCTGTAAGATTTCTTTTTCTTTTCCTAGGCAGCGTGCAAAGCAATAGAACAGGCCAAAAGTAACAATATCACAAAACTTGTTCTCTACACTGATAGTATGTTTACAATTAATGGTAAGAACTTAGTTTTTATTTCATAAGTTAATACTTTTTCATCTAATTAAGATGCACGTTTGAGTAACAGGTTAAACGGCTGTATTGGAACTGTAATGTATATTAGTGTTCTTTTCAAAATCAGGTATGTTATTGGGTTTTGCAGACTGCAATTAAAGTATGTATGTATTTATGTATGTATTTATGTATGTAAGCACACAGATGAAATAATCAAGGCCCAGTCACTATGGTTAACCCACCTGTGCTGTCATATCCTTAATACATGTGTGTTCAAACATCTGTAATAAAAGAATAGTTTATGCTCAATCTACTGTGATTATGTGTAATTTAAACTGTTCCTCAAAAATGGAAAAACGTCATAAAAGGAGAAATCCGCAGTTTACTGACAAAATGGTTGTCTGATTGCATTTTTGCATGTCACAAGGAATGGCATAGTGACCTACAGTAAGAGCAAAAAATGGTAGTTTCAAGTTCTATTATCCAAAGCCAATCTGTAAATGTGTATACATTTCAGAAGACTGTGATTCATATAGAGTATTTTATCTTTTTATTTCTTTACCTTTTTTTCCGCAGCTTATTTACAAATGTATTTTATATAACGGTGGTAAATCATGCTTACCTGACTTATGTAGTTTCTCTGCTTATATAGGTATTACTAAATGGATTCATTCCTGGAAGAGCAATGACTGGAAACTGAGCACTGGCAAGAATGTTATAAACAAGGAAGACTTTGAAAAGCTTGACAAGCTCACTGAAGGCATTGATATTAAATGGGTCAGTGTGTTACATATAAACTTTGTGTGGTCACGTGCGTATATGTGTGTGTATGTGTGTGTGTGTGTGTGTATATATATATATATATATATATATATATATATTTATATATATATGTGTGTGTGTATGTATATGTGTGTATATGTATATATATATATATATATATCTGCAACAACTAATAGATATAATCAATAATAATCGATTATGAAAATAGTTGTCAACGAATGTCATTATCAATTAGTTGGTCTGCGATTAGTTGGTTTGCACACAGCACCAGCTGCTTCCCTCAGATGAGCTCCTGCACATGGTATTGTGTTTTATGGTTATGTCCTTAGCCTAAAGGACGTTTACAGAAATTTACTTTTCACTTTTTCAAGACCGTATAAGTTTCTTTTTAAGTTTAGAACTACTCCTGGCCTATGTGCAACCCAGAAATAATAGGAGTTAGCATTTGGATGGTGTATGGTAAATTAGGAAATTTGGGACTGTGCTTTGCATGATATAGTTAGTGCCAAGCTTGTTAGTTACATAGATTGATGGGAGTTGTTATATGAATTGATGTGCACTATTATCTGTTTGCACAATTATTAGCGGATCGCTTGCTATTGCTGATTATATGTACTGTATAGATAAATGTGTAAGGCTTTGTCCTGTTATTGATATAAAGTCCTTAGCCCCAAGGCAGAAAATAGTGTGATCTGCGATGTGATCGCAGAAAATGCAGACTGTCTGCAGAAAGATTGAGCCTAACATTAGGTGAAGCATTCAGGATTTATTTAATTTATTTAAATTGTAAAAAAAAAATTCAGCTTTTGATATTGTACTGGTAGTGGGGGGGGGTCAGAGCGGAAAATTCACTGACAGGCAGTTAGCGCGGGAGGAACACTGTCAGACAAAGTGACTTGGTCTATCAGTGTGAGGCGCGTTGCTGGTGGCTGTAGACAATCACTGTCAGAGTGAGCTTATTAGCGCTCCAGCGGTCCTGACAGGCTGACTGACAGTGACAGCTTCATCCTCATTTGCACCTACTCCTTTTATCCCCACATTCAAAAGATCCAACTTGAAGCGTTATCTCAGGTAAAACTGAATCTTTCTTGTTGGTCTGTAATAATGTGTCCTCATGTCTTATAAATCCCATTTGATGATACAGTTAATGCAGAAATAATATGTGGGTTGTGGCTTATATTTCTATTAGTGAGGACTGAGGAGCATATGTTTGCGTTGAGGGATTCAGGTGTTATTCTAGCAGGTCCGATTAACTGAAAAACAGTACACCACTTATACAAGTGGTGTGTCTCTCTCTTTGCACTTGGAAAAAAACAATAATCCTTAATGAAAGGGATTTAAAGATGCTCTGTATTCACTATTGGTAATTAATATGCATACATGGGTTCTCAGAGAAAAAAAGTATGTAATGGGAGGAAACAAAAAATAAAATGCCCAGTTCAGTGGCATAATATGCAGCATGATAAATTTGCTTATTGTACAATTTGGGTTTTTTGTTTTCTAAAGTCTCATTGATATAAAAAAGTTAATAAAGTGAGTGCTTTTTAATATACAGAGAACCAAATTCCAGTGGGAGGCATATATCCCCTTCCCATCCAGATGTGTTTATGGTGTGTGTGTGTATATGGTGTGTGTGTGTGTCTATATGGTGTGTGTGTATATGGTGTGTGTGTGTGTCTATATGGTGTGTGTGTGTGTGTGTGTCTATATGGTGTGTGTGTGTGTGTGTGTATATGGTGTGTGTGTGTGTATATGGTGTGTGTGTGTGTGTGTGTGTATATGGGGGGTGTGTGTGTGTGTATATGGGGGGTGTGTGTGTGTGTATATGGGGGGTGTGTGTGTGTGTATATATGGGGTGTGTGTGTGTATATATGGGGGGTGTGTGTGTATATATGGGGGGTGTGTGTGTGTATATGGGGGGTGTGTGTGTATATGGGGGGGGTGTGTGTGTATATGGTGTGTATATGGTGTGTGTGTGTGTATATGGTGTGTATATGGTGTGTGTGTGTGTATATGGTGTGTATATGGTGTGTGTGTGTATGGTGTGTGTGTATGTGGTGTGTGTGTATGTGGTGTGTGTGTATATGGTGTGTGTGTGTGTGTGTATATATGGGGTGTGTGTATGTATGGTGTGTGTGTATATGGTGTATATACAGGCTGTACATGAACCTGTCCTCATGCACACCGAGTAAGGGCAAAAACACAGCAACACCAGCTTCTTAAAGACACTGCAGAAACATTTTCACTAAAAAAAATCTCATCGCAGAAAATGAAAAAAAAGTTCTGCCTCTGGGGTCCTTAGCACTTGACTTTTTTTAATATATTTTTATTTTTTGTGATGTATACCAGATTTAACCTCTAAGTATATTTCTTTCATGTAATTAGCAAGAGTCCATGAGCTAGTGACGTATGGGATATACATTCCTACCAGGAGGGGCAAAGTTTCCCAAACCTTAAAATGCCTATAAATACACCCCTCACCACACCCACAATTCAGTTTTACAAACTTTGCCTCCGATGGAGGTGGTGAAGTAAGTTTGTGCTAGATTCTACGTTGATATGCGCTCCGCAGCAAGTTGGAGCCCGGTTTTCCTCTCAGCGTGCAGTGAATGTCAGAGGGATGTGAGGAGAGTATTGCCTATTTGAATGCAGTGATCTCCTTCTACGGGGTCTATTTCATAGGTTCTCTGTTATCGGTCGTAGAGATTCATCTCTTACCTCCCTTTTCAGATCGACGATATACTCTTATATATACCATTACCTCTGCTGATTCTCGTTTCAGTACTGGTTTGGCTTTCTACAACATGTAGATGAGTGTCCTGGGGTAAGTAAATCTTATTTTCTGTGACACTCTAAGCTATGGTTGGGCACTTTGTTTATAAAGTTCTAAATATATGTATTCAAACATTTATTTGCCTTGACTCAGAATGTTCAACTTTCCTTATTTTTCAGACAGTCAGTTTCATATTTGGGATAATGCATTTGAATTAATCATTTTTTCTTACCTTCAAAAATTTGACTCTTTTTTTCCTGTGGGCTGTTAGGCTCGCGGGGGCTGAAAATGCTTCATTTTATTGCGTCATTTTTGGCGCAAAAATTCTTTTCCGTTTCCGGCGTCATACGTGTCGCCGGAAGCTGCGTCATTTTTTGACGTTATTTTGCGCCAAAAATGTCGGCGTTCCGGATGTGGCGTCATTTTTGGCGCCAAAAGCATTTAGGCGCCAAATAATGTGGGCGTCTTATTTGGCGCTAAAAAATAAGGGCGTCGCTTTTGTCTCCACATTATTTAAGTCTTATTTTTTTCAGTGCTTCTGGTTGCTAGAAGCTTGTTCTTTGGCATTTTTTCCCATTCCTGAAACTGTCATTTAAGGAATTTGATCAATTTTGCTTTATATGTTGTTTTTTCTCTTACATATTGCAAGATGTCTCACGTTGCATCTGAGTCAGAAGATACTACAGGAAAATCGCTGTCTACTGCTGGAGCTACCAAGCTAAGTGTATCTGCTATAATTTTTGGTATCTGTTTCTCCAGCTGTTGTTTGTATTGCATGTCATGACAAACTTATTAATGCAGATAAAATTTCCTTTAGTACTGTTACATTACCTGTTGCTGTTCCGTCAACATCTAATTTTCAGAGTGTTCCTGATAAACATAAGAGATTTTATTTTTTAAATCCATTAAGAAGGCTATGTCTGTTATTTCTCCTTCTAGTTTACATAAAAGTCTTTTAAAACTTCTCTTTTTTCAGATTAATTTTTAAATGAACATCATCATTCTGATACTGATAATGGTTCTTCTGGTTCAGAGGTTTCTGTCTCAGAGGTTGATGCTGATAAATCTTTGTATTTGTTCAAGATGGAATTTATTCGTTCTTTATTTAAAGAAGTATTATTTGCATTAGAAATAGAGGATTCTGGTCATCTTGATTCTAAATCTAAACGTTTAAATAAGGTTTTTAAATCTCCTGTAGTTATTCCAGAAGTGTTTAATCTCCCTGATACTATTTCTGAAGTAATTTCCAGGGAATGGAATAATTTGGGTAATTCTTTTACTCCTTCTAAACGTTTAAGCAATTATATCCTGTGCCATCTGACAGATTAGAGTTTTTTTGGGACAAAATCCCTAAGGTTATGGGGCTGTCTCTACTCCTGCTAAATGTGCTACTATTCCTACGGCAGATAGTAATTCATTTAAGGATCCTTTAGATAGGAAAATTGAATCCTTTCTAAGAAAAGCTTACTTATGTTCAGGTAATCTTCTTAGACTTGCTATATCTTTAGCGGATGTTGCTGCAGCTTCAACTTTTTGGTTAGAAGCTTTAGCGCAACAAGTAACAGATCATAATTTTATAGCATTATTATTATTCTATAACATGCTAATAATTTTATTGGTGATACCATCTTTTGATATCATTAGAGTTGATGTCAGGTATATGTCTCTCTAGCTATTTTAGCTAGAAAAGCTTTATGGATTAAACTTGGAATGCTGATATGTCTTCTAAGTCAACTTTGCTTTCCCTTTCTTTCCAGGGTAATAAATTATTATTTCAACTATTTCTGGAAGGAAGGGAACTTTTTTTCCAAAGGATAAAAAATCTAAGGTAAATTTAGGTCTAATAATCATTTCGTTCCTTTCCTCACAATAAGGAACAAAAGCCTGATCCTTCATTCTCAGGAGCGGTATCAGTTTGGAAACTATTTCCAGTTTGGAATATATCCAAGCCTTTTAGAAAACCTATAGCCAGCTCCTAAGTACCCATGAAGGTGCGGACCTTATTCCAGCTCAGCTGGTATGGGGCAGATTAAGTTTTCTTCAAAGAAATTTTGATCAATTCCGTTCTCAATTTCTGGTTTCAGAACATTGTTTCAGAAAGGTACAGAATTGGCTTCAGTTAAGGCCTCCTGCTAAGAGATTTTTTTCTTTCCCGTGTCCCAGTTAACACAGCAAAGGCTCAGCATTTCTGAAATGTGTTTCAGATCTAGAGTTGGCTGGAGTAATTATGCCAGTTCCAGTTCTGGAACAGGGGCTGGGGTTTTATTTTATCTCTTCATTGTACCAAAGAAGGTCAATTCCTTCAGACCAGTTCCGGATCTATCAATATTGAATCGTTATGTAAGGATACCAACATTCAAGATGGTTACTGTAGGACTGTCCTGCCTTTTGTTTAGCAAGGGCATTATATGTCTACAATAGATTTACAGGATGTGTATCTACATATTCCGATTCATCCAGATCACTTTTAGTGTCTGATTCTCTTTTTAGACAAGCATTACCAGTTTTGTGGCTCTACCGTTTGGCCTAGCCTCAGTTCCAAGAATTTTTTTCAAAGGTTCTCGGTGCCCTTCTTTCTGTAATCAGAGAACAGGGTTTTTTGGTATTTCCTTATTGGACAATATCTGGGTACTTGCTCAGTCTTCTCATTTTCGAAGAATCTCATACGAATCGACTTGTGTTGTTTCTTCAAGTTCATGGTTGGAGGATCAATTTACCAATCCGTTCATTGATTCCTCAGACAAGTGTAACCTTTTTAGGTTTCTAGAATAGATTCGGTGTCTATGACTCTGTCCTTGTCAGACAAGAGAAGTTTAACATTGATATCAGCTTGTCAAAACCTTCAGTCACAATCATTCCCTTTGGTAGCCTTATGCATGGAAATTTTAGGTCTTAGGACTGCCGCATCAGATGCGATCTCCTTTGCTCGTTTTCACATGCGACCTCTTCAGCTCTGTATGCTGAACCAATGGTGCAGGGATTACTCAAAGATATCTCAATATCTTTAAACCGATTATACGACACTCTCTGACATGGTGGGCAGATCACCATCGTTTAGTTCAGGGGGCTTCTTTGTTCTTCCGACCTGGACTATAATCTCAACAGATGCAAGTCTTACAGGTTGGGGAGCTGTGTGGGGGTATCTGACGGCACAAGGGGTTTGGGAATCTCAGGAGGTGAGATTTCCGATCAATATTTTGGAACTCCGTGCAATTTCAGAGCTCTTCAGTCTTGGCCTCTTCTGAAGAGAGAGTTGTTCATTTGTTTTCAGATAGACAATGTCACAACTGTGGCATACATCAATCATCAAGGAGGGACTCACAGTCCTCTGGCTATGAAAGAAGTATCTCGAATTTTGGTTTGGGCGGAATCCAGCTCCTGTCTAATCTCTGCGGTTCATATCCCAGGTATGGACAATTGGAAAGCGGATTATCTCAGTCGCCAAACGTTGCACCTGGGCGAATGGTCTTCACCCAGAGGTATTTCCTCAGATTGTTCAAATGTGGGAACTCTCAGAAATAGATCTGATGGCTTCTCATCTAAACAAGAAACTTCCCTGGTATCTGTCCGGATCCAGGGATCCTCGGGCGGAGGCAGTGGATGCATTATCTCTTCCTTACAAGTGTCATCCTGCCTATATCTTTCGGCCTCTAGTTCTTCTTCCAAGGGTATTCTCTAATATTCTAAAGGAATGCTCGTTTGTCCTGCTGGTAGCTCCAGCATGGCCTCACAGGTTTTGGTATGCGGATCTTGTCCGGATGGCCTCTTGCCAGCTGTGGACTCTTCCGTTAAGACCAGTCTTTCTGTCTCAAGGTTCTTTTTTCCATCAGGATCTCAAAACCTTAATTTTAAGGTGTGGAGTTTGAACGCTTGATTCTTGGTCAAAGAGGTTTCTCTGACTCTGTGATTGATACTATGTGACAGGCTCGTAAATCTGTATCTAGAGAGATATATTATAGAGTCTGGAAGACTTATATTTCTTCAGGATGGTTTAGATAAAGGTTTGTCCGCAAGTTTCTTGAAAGACAAATCTCTGCTCTTTCTGTTCTTTTTCACAGAAGGATTGCTAATCTTCCTGATATTCATTGTTTTGTACAAGCTTTGGTTCGTATAAAACCTGTCATTAAGTCAATTTCTCCTCTTTTGGAGTTTGAATTTGGTTCTGGGGGCTCTTCAAGCTTCTCCTTTTGAACCCATGCATTCTTTGGTCGTTATATTACTTTCTTGGAAAGTTTTGTTTCTTTTGGCCATCTCTTCTGCCAGAAGAGTCTCTGAATTATCTACTCTTTTCTCCAACATAGGTGTGTCCGGTCCACGGCGTCATCCTTACTTGTGGGATATTCTCCTCCCCAACAGGAAATGGCAAAGAGCCCAGCAAAGCTGGTCACATGATCCCTCCTAGGCTCCGCCTACCCCAGTCATTCTCTTTGCCGTTGTACAGGCAACATCTCCACGGAGATGGCTTAGAGTTTTTTAGTGTTTTGCAAGCCGTGGTGCCTTCCATTTAGGTGACCTGATTTGCTCCCTCCCTTCATCCGTGTCCTAAAGCTTTGGTATTGGTTCCCACAAGTAAGGATGACGCCGTGGACCGGACACACCTATGTTGGAGAAAACAGAATTTATGTTTACCTGATAAATTACTTTCTCCAACGGTGTGTCTGGTCCACGGCCCGCCCTGGTTTTTTAATCAGGTCTGATAATTTATTTTCTTTAACTACAGTCACCACGGTATCATATGATTTCTCCTATGCAAATATTCCTCCTTTACGTCGGTCGAATGACTGGGGTAGGCGGAGCCTAGGAGGGATCATGTGACCAGCTTTGCTGGGCTCTTTGCCATTTCCTGTTGGGGAGGAGAATATCCCACAAGTAAGGATGACGCCGTGGACCGGACACACCGTTGGAGAAAGTAATTTATCAGGTAAACATAAATTCTGTTTTTTGTGAGTCTCCTTTTCTGATTTTGCATCAGGATAAAGCGGTGCTGCGAACTTCTTTTGAATTTTTTACCTAAGGTTGTGAATTCTAACAACATTAGTAGAGAAATTGTGGTTCCTTCATTATGTCCTAATCCTATGAATTCTAAGGAGAAATCATTGCATTCTTTGGATGCTGTTAGAGCTTTGTAATATTATGTTGAAGCTACTAAGTCTTTCCGAAAGACTTCTAGTCTATTTGTCATCTTTTCCGGTTCTAGAAAAGACCAGAAAGCTTCTGCCATTTCTTTGGCATCTTGGTTGAAATCTTTATTTCATCATGCCTATGTTGAGTCGGGTAACACTCCGCCTCAAAGGATTACAGCTCATTCTACTAGGTCAGTTTCTACTTCCTGGGCGTTTAAGAATGAAGCTTCGGTTTATCAGATTTGCAAAACAGCAACTTGGTCCTCTTTGCATACTTTTACTAAATTCTACCATTTTGATGTGTTTTCTTCTTCTGAAGCAGTTTTTGGTAGAAACGTACTTCAGGCAGTGGTTTCAGTTTGAATCTTCTGCTTATGTTTTTTTCATTAAAATTTTATTCTGGGTGTGGATTATTTTCAGCAGGAATTGGCTGTCTTTATTTTATCCCTCCCTCTCTAGTGACTCTTGTGTGGAAAGATCCACATCTTGGGTAATCATTATCCCATACGTCACTAGCTCATGGACTCTTGCTAATTACATGAAAGAAAACATAATTTATGTAAGAACTTACCTGATAAATTCATTTCTTTCATATTAGCAAGAGTCCATGAGGCCCGCCCTTTTTTGTGGTGGTTTTGATTTTTTTGTATAAAGCACAATTATTCAAATTCCTTATTTTATATGCTTTCGCATTTTTTTCTTATCACCCCACTTCTTGGCTATTCGTTAAACTGAATTGTGGGTGTGGTGAGGGGTGTATTTATAGGCATTTTAAGGTTTGGGAAACTTTGCCCCTCCTGGTAGGAATGTATATCCCATACGTCACTAGCTCATGGACTCTTGCTAATATGAAAGAAATTAATTTATCAGGTAAGTTCTTACATAAATTATGTTATTTGTTATTTCTTTTTAATGACACGATGAGTCCACAGATCATCTTTAATTACTAATGGGATATTCACCTCCTGGTCAGCAGTAGGCGGCAAAGAGCACCACAACAAAGCTGTTAAATAGCTCCTCCCTTCCCTCCCACTCTAGTCATTCTCTTTGCCTACGTTAGTGCTAGGAAGTGGTAAAGTGAGGTTTTAGAAAAGATTCTTCAATCAAGAGTTTATTATTTTTAAAGTAGTACAAGATTGTGCTGCTTTTTTCTACGGTGTAGCCGTAGTCCATATCAGTCTCTTCAGTAGGGCATTGGTGGCTTTAGAGCAATGGGAACTTGTGGGACATAATTCTCACTGCGTCTCTGATATGTTGATGCTGCCCCAAACTCTGAAAACCTGAGGGATATTTACTCAGGAATTTCTTCTTTTTCACAGGTCTATGGGAGGGAGAGGACCTCTTAAACCTGCTGAGCTGCCTAGCTGTCTGGCAGACATACAAGGTAAGTGCTACTTTGTTATTCTGGGGAGACACTCAGAGAAAAAGGGAGCACTTCATTATTATACATCACACAATACAGGGGCTCATAGGATATGCTCTTTATTGTGGGGACACGTAAACTCTCAGAGTCTGAGGGATTAAAGCAGTAAAAAAAGTTGCATTTTAAAATTGAAAGGCACAGTAACGTTTTTTTGCATTTAAAATTTTTGTAACAAAATTAAAGTTTCTAATTCATAATTGTGTTGTTGTGAATCAGAATGGACCAAGGGGCCTTGCAAGATGTCACTTGCTCCTTGTGTTTTGATGTTAATGTGGATCCACCAATCCCTTTCTGTTCCTCATATATTGAGAGGTAACTGAGCCAACTTTTTCTAAAGCGGATGTTGTCCAGGAGTCTAATGACGAGCTTCAATATATGCCGCCTCTGTCCCCTCAAGCGTCCCAAATTTTACTGCCCTCACAAGCAGTGCCCTGTGCTTCCTCTACAGCTCCAGCTGGAGTTACTTTAAGAGACATCGGTTCTCTCATGTCTTCTACACTCTCTGATGCGTTGTCTGCTTTTCCAATGTTGCAGGGAAAGCATAAGAGGAAAATCAGATCAGTAAGTGAGGTTTCTGACGCAGTTGTTGCTATTTCAGATGCCCCCTCCCAGAAGCCTGAGGAGGAGGATACCGTAGTAGCATCTGAAGGTGAAATTTCAGATTCTGACAGTGTAATTCCTCTTGCTGATACTGAAGTTGCATCCTTCAGGTTTAAGCTAAGAACACCTCCGTCTGTTACTTAAGGAGGTTTTAGCTACATTGGACGACAGCGACTCCACGGTCGTTGTTAATCCTAAGAAATCCAGTAAGCTAAACAAATATTTTGAGGTACCTTTCTTGATAGAGGTTTTTCCAAAAGTACCAGACCGAGCTTCTGAGATCATTGCTAAGGAGTGGGAGAGACCGGGTATCCCTTTTTCTCCATCTCCTATATTTAAAAAGATGTTTCCCATAGCCGACTCAATTAAGGAGGCTTGGCAAACAGTCCCCAAGGTGGAAGGAGCTTTTTCCACCCTAGCTAAGAGATCTACTATTCCCATAGAGGATAGTTGTGCTTTCAACGATCCTATGGAAAAATTAGAGGGGTTACTCTAAAGAATGTATGTACACCAGGGCTTACAATGGCAGCCAGCTGTGTGCATTGCTACCGTCACTAGTGCGGAGGCATATTGGTTTGATGCGTTGTCTGATATTAGGACAGACACTCCCCTGGATGAGATCCAGGATAGGATAAAAACTCTTAAATTGGCTAATTCCTTTATTACGGATGCTTCCCTTCAAGTTATCAAACTGGGATCAAATATTTCAGGTTTCTCTGTTCTAGCTCGCAGAACCTTATAGCGATTCCTTACAAGGGGAAGACCTTGTTTGGACCGGGCTTGACGGAGATAATCTCCAACATTACGGGTGGTAAAGGTCATCTTCTCCCTCAGGATAAGAGAAATAAACAGAAGGGACGACAGAGTAATTTTCGTTCCTTTCAAAATTTCAAGTAAATTCTTCTTTTTCCGCCTTTAAGCAGGATCAGGCTAAACCTTTATGGAGTCCCAATCAGTCTTGGAATAAGGGAAAACAATCCAAGTAGCCTGCTATTGAGTCGAAGACTGCATGAAGGGCCTGCCCCTGATCTGGGACCGGATCCTGTAGGGGGCAGACGTTTTCCTTTTTCGTTCAGACTTGGGTTCGAGATGTTCAGGATCCCTGAGCAGTAGACAGTGTCCCAGGGATACAAACTAGAGTTGAAAAGTTTTCCTCCCAGAGGCAGGTTTCTGCTTTCAAGATTATCTGTGGAAAAGGAGAGGCGTTCTTTACGCTGTGTAAGAGACCTTTCCGACCTGGGAGTTATTGTTCCTGTTCCGATACAGGAACAGGATCTGGGATTTTATTCCAATTTGTTCGTGGTTCCCAAAAAAGAGGGAACCTTCAGGCCAATTTTAGATCTCAAGAGTATAAACAAATTCCTCAGAGTACCGTCCTTCAAGATGGAAACTATTCGTTCCATTCTCCCTTTCATCCAAGAGAATCAATTTTCGACAATAGTGGATTTAAAGGACGCGTACCTGCATGTTCCCATTCACAAGAATCATCACAATTTCCTAAAGTTTTCCATTCTGGACAAACATGACCAGTTTGTGGCTCTTCCCTTCGGTCTTGCCACAGCTGCCAGAATTTTCACAAAGATTCTGGGATCACTGTTGGCGGTGCTTTGGTTTAGGGGCATTGCAGTGGCGCCCTATCTGGACGACATCCTAGTCCAGGCGCCATCATTAGAACAAGCAAGATCCTACATGGACATGGTGTTATCCTTCCTGCGATATCAAGGGTGGAAGGTAAATTTGGAAAAGAGTTCCTTAGTCCCAAATACAAGGGTAACTTTCTTGGGAACCTGTCCCCAAAAAATTGATACTTGTCGAGTCCTTCAGTCCACTCCTCGGCCATCAGTGGCTCAGTGCATGGAGGTATTCGGGCTTATGGTGGCGGCAATGGACATCATCCCGTTTGCTTGGTTCCACCTCAGATCTCTGTAGTTACGCATACTCGGGCAATGGAATGGAGATTATGCGGATTTGTCTCCTCAAATACTACTGGAGCAGGAGACAAGGGATTCTCTTCACTGGTGGTTGTCTCTGGATCATCTCTCTCAGGGAACCTGCTTTCGCAGACCTTCTTGGGGGATTGCGACAACAGACGCCAGTCTTCTAGGGTGAGGAGCAGTCTGGGGCTCCCTAAAGACTCAGGGAGTTTGGACTCGGTCTGAGTCTGTTTTTCCTATTAACATTCTGGAGCTGAGAGCGATCTTCAATGCTCTTCTGGCCTGGCCTCTGTTAGCCTCGGTCCAGTTTATCAGGTTCCAGTCAGACAACATAACTTCAGTGGCTTGCATCAATCATCAGGGAGGAACGAGGAGTTCCTTAGCGATGACAGAGATCACCAATATAATTCAGTGGGCGGAGGCCCTTTCGTGTTGCCTGTCGGCGATCCACATCCCAGGAGTGGACAACTGGGAGAAGGTCTTCCTGAGCAGGCAGACCTTTCATCCGGAGGAATGGTAACTCCATCCAGAAGTGTTCTACAGCCTGATTCTCAGGTGGGATCAGCCGGAATTAGATCTCATGGCATCTTGACAGAATGCCAAGCTCCCGAGATAAGGGTCGAGGTCCAGGGACCCCCAGGCAGAACTGATAGATGCTCTGGCGGTTCCTTGGACCTTTAGTCTACCATACCTATTTCCTCCGTTTGCTCTTCTTCCTCTGGTCATTGCTCGAATCAAGCAGGAGAGGGCATCGGTGATCCTCATTCCACCGGCCTGTCCTCGCAGGATTTGGTATGCAGATCTGGTGGACATGTCATCTCTGCCACCTTGGAGACTTACGTTGGGAAAGGACCTTCTAATTCAAGGGCCCTTCCTACATCCAAATCTAGTTTCTCTGAAGTGGACTACTTGTAGATTGAACGCTTAATTTTATCCAAGTGGGCCTTTTCTGACTCGGTCATAGAGACCATGATTCAGGCTTGTAAGCCTGTAACTAGAAAGATTTGCCATAAGATATGGCATAAATATCTCTATTGGAGCAAATCCAATGGCTATTTGTGGAGTAGAGTTAGGATTCCTAGAATTTTGTCCTTTCTCCAAGAAGGTTAGGAGAAGGGTTTATCGACAAGTTCCCTGAAGGGTCAAATCTCTGCCTTATCTATCTTTTTACACAAACGTCTTGCAGATGTCCCAGATGTACAATCATTTTTTCAGGATCGGGCCTGTGTTCAAACCAGTTACTCCTCCATGGAGTCTGAATTTAGTTCTCAAAGTTCTTCAAGGGGCTCTGTTTGAGCCTATGCATTTCTTAGATATTAAGTTGTTATCTTGGAAAGTTTCATTTCTTCTGCTCGTAGAGTGTCAAAGCTCTCGACATTGCAGTATGAGTCTCCTTACCTTATTTTACATTCAGATAAGGTAGTTTTACGTTCTAAATTAGGATTTCTTCCTAAGGTTGTTTCTGATCAGAACATTAATCAGGAGATTGTTGTTCCTTCCTTGTGTCCTAATCCTCCTTCTCAAAAGGAACGTCTTCTGCACAATTTGGACGTTGTCCGTACTTTAAAGTTTTACCTGCAGACGACCAAGGACTCACGGGGGCTGTTGCTTCTTCATGGGCATTCAAAAATGAAGCTTCTGTGGAACAGATTTGCAAGGCTGCAACTTGGTCTTCTCTTCACACTTTTTCAAAGTTCTACAAAGTTGACACTTTTTTGCCTCGGCTGAGGCCACTTTTGGGAGAAAGGTTTTTCAAGCAGTGGTGCCTTCCGTTTAGATTCCCTGTCTTGTCCCTTCCGTATCATCTGTGTACTCTAGCTTGGGTATTGAATCCCATTAGTAATTAAAGATGATCCATGGACTCATTGTGTCATAGAAAAGAAAATGTATGCTTACCTGATAAATTTATTTCTTTTTTGACACTGAGTTCACTGCCCGCCCTGTTCTTGAAAGACAGGTTGTTAGTTATTATAAACTTCAGACACCTCTGCACCTTGGTTTTTTTCTTTTCTATCCTTAACTTCGGTCGAATGACTGGAGTGGGAGGGAAGGGAGGAGCTAAAACAGCTTTGCTGTGGTGCTCTTTGCCGTGTTAGCAATTTAAAGATGATCCGTGGACTCATCGTGTCAAAAAAGAAATACATTTATCAGGTAAGCATACATTTTCTTTTTAAGAGCAGACTAGATATTTTTCTCTAACCTTATAGCTGATTATTTACTATTGCACATAGATATTAAAGATATCTTTATGTTAGAATGAAGTCCAGGCTTACTTTAATTAGAGGCCCCTTGCCAAGAAGGAAAATGCTTTGCTTTGGTGGAGCTAAAAAAGATAAATATTCCACCATGACTAAATTGTCAAAACCCTACTTATGCATCTCAGGCACCTCAACACCATCTGAATGCCTCTTCTCTGCTGCAGGCAAAATAACTGCAAAAAGAGAGCCAGCCTCACCCAGGAACATATGGACATGTTGACATTTTTGCATTTCAATGCAAAGTTTCTTAAAGAATGGATAACAGAATGTTATAAACAGTGATAGTCTACCTCTTTATAGTTCTACCTTTCAGTTTGTGGTTTTGTTTTGCTTAATTAGTCTTCTGATGCTTAAAAATTGGACAAACCGTTGTGTTAATTTTAAGTTTATATCATCTGTAACCATCAGTATGTGGATTTTATTTTAAATACATGAAAAAAATATATATATTTTTTTATCCGATTAATCGAAAAAAATAATCGTCCGATTAATCGATTATGAAAATAATCGTTAGTTGCAGAGATATATATATATATATATATAGTGAAGATCGGATTAGCCTTATTAGTCCAGTAGATAAGATAGTCCAATAAAAAAAGGTATCACTGCAATACTTTATTTGAGCAACATAATATTTCAAAGACAAGCTTTCTAAAGTTTTCCTCCCTTCCTCAGTATTGCTTCAGACCTGAGGAAGGGAGGAAAACTCTTGAAAGCTTATATCTATCTATCTGTGTATGTATCTATCTCTGTGTATGTATCTGTATCTATCTCTGTTTATGTATCTGTATCAATCTCTATGTAGGTATCAATCTCTGTGTATGTATCTGTCTCTGTGTAGGTATCTATAATGTGTGTGTGTATATATATATATATATATATATATATATATATATATATATATATATATATATATATATATTCAGGAGGAGGCAAAGAGCACCACAGCAAAGCTGTTAAGTGTCACTCCCGTACCCATAATCCCCAGTCATTCTCTTTGCCTCTGTCAATGGAGTAGGTGAAGTTTGGTGTCTTTTTATTGGGTATACTTTTCCCTGCAAGCAAGGATTTGGGGTTTAGCTTAGTCCACATTAATCTCTTCAGTAGAGTAGTGGCTGCTTTTTAAGCAGTTAGGAAGTTGTGAGGTGGTCCTTGCTCTGTTTCCTAACATATTACTGCCCTAGTATAGAAAGCCAGAGTAAGTTTACTCTGTTCTTTCTTTTTTCTACAGGTCCCTGTAAGGAGTATGTGTCCTTTCACGCCGTGTAGGGTATCCTCCTGCCGGATGGCTAGACTGTAGGTAAGTGCCTTTTGTCTTCTAGGTATGAAGACTGCACTTCATGAAGACAGTTAGATATACAGATGGGGTCATGACACTCATAATATAGTTAACTCTGCATTTATTTGGGACTTGTAAATCCTTTATGCTCATGATTTATTAAGGACAGGTGCAGGCACTTGTATGTGATGGGCGCTATGTGTATCACATAGGACACACTGTGGTTATGGTCTTATTCAGTTTGGCTCTTGTGATATGAGCCAATTTGTCAGAAGACTTATTTTTAACATTTAGGGCTCGATTTAGCAAAGCCCTACAGCTGCAAGTTCTCACAAGAACTTGCTCGCCATAATGTAACCAGCAGCGGTCACCAGAGTGCCACTTCCCTAACCTCTTCGCCGCCTCTAAGGTGGTGAAATTTAATCTCCGCGGTCGAGTCCGACCGAGAAGATTGACAGCTCCTGCCCATGCGTGATTGGCTGTGCGCGGGCAGGGGGCAAAATTGCGCTCGTGTGCAATGGTGATTACCTGCGGGTAATTTCGCCCCGCCGCAGGCGAGCTGAGGCATACAGGGGCGTGTATACGTGCCCCTGTCTGCCTCAGCTTTGATAAATCTAGCCCTTAGCGTCCTCTCAATAAGGCTGTTCGTTGCACCATTCTTAGGAGCATTTAGGCTGACAAGAGAGACTGTTTGTTTGTTTTTTTCAGATACTTTTTTTTTTTCCCGGCTGTGGAACGCGCGCTTTATGCTTACTGCGCATTTCCTGTTCAGTGTCGGGTTTTGCCGGTCACGTGACATGCCTATTCGATGCGGAGAGGTGGGGCGCCATTTCTTCTTTATATTCAGTGGCGGCTGAGTGCGGCAAGATTGTCTCTGTGTCAAATCTTGTTTTTGGGTCTCAGAGTATAACAGTTATTCTCCTGAAAGTGTGCTAAGGCACCTCAGTAAATCTGAGGTGTAGAGGTGTCTGTAGTAGTTAAGTGTATAGCGTATATATATATATATATATATATATATATATATATATATATATTTTTTTTAGTATCAGTTGGAATTTCAAGTGAAAGTACTTTTTCCACCAAAAAGTTTTTTTTTCTTTCTGTGGGGAATTTTTCCTTAAAACTTTGGTCATGGAATCTGAAGATATTCCTTTTAACAAATGGCCCAAATTGTTTTGCCCATGTAATTTTGGGACTCATGTTTAGCTAGAACACTAAAGTATAAGGATAAATTATTGCCCTCTGAGCCTGTTTCTCAGGATGATGCTGTTCAGGCAATGCCACAGCTTTCTCCTCAAACGTCCCAAGCCTCAATGGTGTCACATACTGTGCCCTGCGGTTCCTCTCAGTCTCTTGGAGGAGTTTATTTGCCTGCTAAAATTGCTGCTTGTGTATCTTCTGCGGCATTATCTGCTTTTCCTATATTAAAGGGAAAACGCAAGAGGAAGATTAGAGATTTAGATAGTAAGGTTTCTGTTACATCTCCTGCTGCTCAGGTTGTTATCCCTCATAAGTCTGATGAGGAGGATACATCAGTAGCCTCTGAGGGTGAAATCTCAGATTTGGACAGTGTAATTCCTTCATCTGATGCTGAAGTAGTAACCTTCAGATTTAAGCTTGAACACCTTCGTGTATTGTTAAAGGAGGTTTTGGCTACTTTGGATGACACTGATACTCCTGTCGTTGTCAACCTTTGGAAGTGTTTCCTGTACCAGACCGTGAAACAGAGATTATTTCACAGGAATGGGAGAAGCCAGGGATACCTTTTTTTCTCTGTCTCCCATCTTTAAAAAGATGTTTCCTGTCGCTGACTCCATTAAAGATTCATGGCGCACGGTGCCTAAAGTAGAAGGGGTCATTTCTACTCTGACTAAGAGTACTACTATCCCTATTGAGGATAGCTGCTGTTTTAGGGATCCAATGGACAAAAAGCTGTAGGCTTATTTGAAGAAGATGTATGTTCATCAAGGTCTAAAATTACAACCTGCAGTTTGTATTGCCACTGTGTCTAGTGCGGCATATTATTGGTGTGATGCCTTGTTCGATTCGATTTTGGTAGACTCTTTTGGAGGAGATCCAAGACAGAATTAGGGCTCTCAAGCTAGACAATTACTTTATTTCTGATGCTACCATGCAAGTTAAACTGGGAGCCAAGATATCTGACTTTGCTGTGCTAGCCCGCAGGGCATTGTGGCTAAAATCTTGGTCAGCTGATGTTACCTCTAAGTCCAAGCTTCTGGCACTTAGAAGTGTAAGACCTTGTTTGGACCTGGTCTGGCAGAAATAATTTCTGATGTTACGGGTGGGAAAGGGTCTTTTCTACCACAAGACAAGAAAAATAGACCTAAAGGACGTCAAAGTAATTTTTCGTTCCTTTCATAACTTTAAAGGAAAGTCTTCCTCCTCTTCCAAGCAGGAGCAGTCCAAGTCTTCTTGGAAGCCCAATCAGCCTTAGAACAAGGGGAAGTAATCAAAGAAACCCACAGCTTAGGCTAAATCAGCATGAAGGGTTTGCCCCCAATCCGGGATCGGATCAAGTGGGGGGCAGACTTTCTCTGTTATATCGAGCATGGATACGAGATGTCCCAGATCCCTGGGCTGTGGGCATAGTATCTTAGGGTTATAAAATATAATTCAAAACCTTTCCTCCCAGGGGCAGGTTCCACCTCTCGAGATTATCTGCAGATCAGATAAAAAGAGAGGCATTCTTGAATTGCATTCAGGACCTTTCTTCCCTGGGAGTGATAGTTCCAGTAAGGAAACGGGGCCTAGGATTCTATTCAGATCTATCCATGGTTCCCAAAAAAGAGGGAACCTTTCGTCCTATTCTGCACCTAAAGTGTCTAAACAAGTTTCTCAGAGTACCATCCTTCAAAATGGAAGCCATTCGGTCCATTCTTCCTTTAGTCCAATAGGGCCAGTTCATGATGACCATAGACCTGATGGATGTGTATCTTCATGTTCCTGTAGATTTGCCTTTCTACACAGCTCCCAGAATTTTCTCAAAGGTTCTGGGGGCTCTCTTGGCAGTGATCAGGTCTCGGGGAATTGCAGTGGCGCCCTACCTGGATGACATATTAGTTCAGGCGCCATCTTTTCAACAAGCAAACTCTCATACAGAGATCTTGTTGTTGTCTTTTCTATGTTCCCACGGATGGAAAGTGAATCTGGAGAAGAGTTCCCTTGTTCCAGCTACAAGGGTGGGTTTTTTAGGGACCATAATAGATTCCCTATCTATGAAAATTTTTCTGACGGAGGCCAGAAAAATCCAAGATTCTCTCTGCTTGCCTTTCTCTACAGTCTACTGTTCGGCCATCAGTGGCTCAATGTATGGAGCTAATTGGTCTGTCGCTTCCATGGACTTCATTCCTTTTGCTCAAATCCATTTGAGAGCTCTGCAGTTATGCATGCCTCAGACAATGGAACAGAGACCATTCGAATCTGTCTCAGAGCATAGATCTAGATCAGTCGACAAGAGATTCTTTCCTGTGGTGGCTTTCTCAGGAATATCTGTCTGAGGGTACATGCTTCCGGAGACCTACCTGGGTGATCGTGTCCACGGATGCCAGCCTGCTGGGCTGGGGAGCAGTCTGGGACTCAAAGGCACAGGGACATTGGACTCGGGTGGGAGGAGTATGCTCTCCCCATAAACATTCTGGAGTTGAGAGGGTTTTTCAATGCTCTGATGGCTTGGCCTCAGTTCTCCTTTGACCAGTTTATCAGGTTCCAGTCGGACAACATCACCTCAGTGGCTTACATCAACCACCAGGGTGGAACTCGGAGTTCCTTAGCCATGAAGGAGGGGGCTCGGATTATTCAGTGGGCAGAAGCTCACAATTGTTGTCTATCTGCCATCCACATTCCAGGAGTGGACAACTGGGAAGCGGATTTCCTGAGCAGATAGACTTTTCATCCCGGGGAGTGGGCTCTCCATCCGGAGGTGTTCTCCAGGTTAACCCTCAAATGGAGGGTGCCGGAAAATGGATCTGATGGTGTCTCGACAGAACACCAAGCTTCCAAGGTATGGTTCAATGTCAAGAGATCCTCAGGCCGCCCTGATAGATGCTGTGGCGGTTCCATGGGATTCCAGTCTAGTATACCTGTTTCCTCCGTTTTGCTCTCCTTCCACGAGTTATTGCTTGTATCAAACGGGAGAGGGCATCGGTAATTGTAGTAGCTCCTGCATGGCATTGCAGGATCTGTTATGCAGACCTAGTGAAGATGTCAGCTCTTCCACCTTGGAGGTTGCCTCTGAGGAAGGACCTATCTCAGGGTCCATTCCTTCATCCAAATCTCATTTCTCTGAAGCTGACTGCTTGGAGATTGAACGCTTAGTTCTGTATAAGCGTTGTTTGAGATGGTCATTGAGACCATGATCCAGGCTTGCAAGCCTGTTACTAGAAAAATTTACCATAAGGTATGGAGTAAATACCTTTTACCAAGGCTACTCTTGGAGTAGGGTTAGGATTTCTTGGATTTTGTCCTTTCTCCAGGAGGGTCAGGAGAAAGGATTGCCAGTAAGTTTTCTGAAGGGCCAGATTTCTGCATTTATCTATTTTGTTACACTAGCATCTGGTGGATGTGCCAGATGTTCAATCTTTTTGTCAGGCCCTAGTTAGAATCAGGCCTGTGTTTAAATCTGTTGCTCCTCCTTGGAGTCTTAACCTTGTTCTTAAAGTTTTGCAGCAGGCTCAGTTTGAGCCATTGCATTCCATAGATATTAAGTTGTTATCTTGGAAGGTTTTGTTTCTTTTTGCTATCTCTTCTGCTAGGAGAGTCTTGGAACTCTTGGTTTTTCAGTGTGATTCGCCTTACCTTATCTTTCATGCTGATAAGGCGTTTCTTCGTACTAAGTTGGGTTTTCTTCCTAAAGTGGTTTCTGGATAGAAATATTAATCAGGAAATTGTTGTTCCTTCTCTATGTCCTAATCCTTCTTCTCATAAGGAACGTTTGTTGCACAATTTGGATGTCGTGCGTGCTCTAAAATTCTACCTACAGGCGACTAAGGATTTTTGCCAGTCTTCTGCCCTGTTTGTTTGTTTCTCAGGAAAGGTCAGAAGGCTACTGCCATTTCTTTTTCCCTTTGGTTGAGAAGTATTATTAGTTTTGCTTATGAGGCTGCTGGACAGCAGTCTCCTGAGAGAATAACAGCTCATTCCACGAGGGCTGTTTCCTCTTCTTCAAAAATGAAGCTTCTGTGGAACAGATTTGCAAGGCTGCAACTTGGTCCTCTATGCATACTTTTTCCAAATTTGATACTTTTGCCTCGGCAGCGGCTTCTTTTGGGAGAAAAGTTCTTCAAGCGGTGCTGCCTTCTGTTTAGATCTGCCTGTCTTGTTCTCCTTCCCTAGTCATCTGTGTCCTCTAGCTTGGGTATTGGTTCCCACTTGAAATTGATGACGTTGTGGACTCTCCATATCTTAGGAAAGAAAACTAAATTTATGCTTACCTGATAAATTTCATTCCGGATATGGAGAGTCCACGACCCCTCTCTTAAATTTAAGACAGTTATTTTTTACTAAACCTCAGACACCTCTACACCTTTGTGTTATTCCTTTTTTCCATTTCCCTTCGGTCGAATGACTGGAGATTATGGGTAGGGGAGTGACACTTAACAGCTTTGCTGTGGGGCTCTTTGCCTCCTCCTGCTGGCCAGGAGTGATACTCCCACTAGTAATTGATGACATTGTGGACTCTCCATATCTGGAAAGAAAGAAATTTATCAGGTAAGTATAAAAATTTTTTTTTTTTTTTTTTTAACTTAACAGATAAGACTAAATAAAAAGAGAGAAGCGCTCAACCTGGGAACGAACAATAGCATAATAGCTTGTTCTATGGCTAGTTACCACCCAAGAAGCAGCCTCTTTTTGCTCAACAAGTGCCTTTCACAGAGAACAACTTTCCTGAAGCATATCAGTCTGACAATAGGCCGAAACGTACGTCTGGGGTTTTGCTGTTTCTCTCGTTCAGAGAGGGATTTGCCTGGTATTTTGGGGCTGGACTGTACTGTGAAGTCAGGATTAGACTGATATGCTTCAGGAAAGTTCTTCTCTGTGTAAGGCACATGTTGAGCAAAAAGAGGCTGCTTCTTGGGTAGTAACCAGCCATAGAACAAGCTATTATGCTATTATTCGTTCCCAGGTTGAGCGCGTCTCTCTTTTTATTTTAACAGATAAGACTACCTGCTACAGGTTCATTCAAATGTAATTCCCTATAAATTTATTAAAATTACAAGAAATAACAGTTAACCGCTAAGGTGAGATATCGAAACTGTTAATCGAATATCAAGTGGCTTTTACTGAAACTCTAAGAGTTGCAGTTACTTAGTCTGTCTGAGGCTGCTGCTAGCAGCACAAAGGTCCTGTGTCTGCACGTTGCGTGGACAATGGTGCTGTGGGGCCCCAGTACTCCTTGCTGATCCATTGTGGCAGCATTAAAAACCCAGAGGCAGAAGAAGTATTAAGTTTGTTAAGACTATCTCTAGTGTCAGAAGCACCACAAATAAACAAAATGGTTGCAGTTGTAAGCATGGGGGTACCGCAGAGCGCATTACTGAAAATGTACATGGTCTTAAGGATCAGAATCCTGTAATTTTTTATTTTATTTTGTTTTTGGAAGTTGTGGAGTTTAATATTGGCAATGCATTGTTTTCCATATCCTCTACCTTTTAAGTCAATATCTTTCACTACAGCTAAAAGAATTAGAATAGGTTGTGTTCTGTATATGCTCCTCTTCTTAATAGTTAAATGTACACTACCATGATGGACTCTCTATACTATATTTTATAATTAAGTTTTTGATGTCCTATTTTTGATTGTTGTGCTTAAAGGGACAGTCAACCCAAAAATGACTAACTTATTTAGATTAGTTAATTAAAGATCTTTACAGTAAACTGTAGCACAATTTTTATATAAATAAACTTTGGCAGAAAATAAACTTACTTATCTCATCTAGCCGTTTTGAAATGGCCGCCTGACCCCTCCTTCTCTGACGTCTCCCTAAAGCTCCCACTACAGGATCATTTCCTTTTGTCTCGTCCCTGCGCGCTCATGTGTCTCCCTTCATTCAGTGAGACACTCATATTGCAATTTCAGCTCTGTCTCTACACAGTACTGGGACACCGGGCGCCTTAGAAAAGCTGATCTCCAACATAATAGGCACTTAGGCAGAAATAAGTTTGTGCCCGGTGTCCCAGTACTGTGCGAAGACCTGCAATATGACAATGCATATTCAGAGGTAATGCATGTTTAGATGATCTCATCTTTTTTTAGCACCAGGGACAAAAAGCATTTTAAAGGTACATAAGACATTAGTGAAATAAGTTTGCGCCCGGTGTCCCAGTACTGTGCGATCACACTCGCACTAGCACTAAAGCATAGTTTTGCTGCCACAGCAATGAAAGCTGTTCTTTAGGTAGTAGGCTGTTGTGAGCTGTGTCAGGCACAGTCAGTGGATTAACTAGCAATGAAGAACCTGACACCCAGAAAAAGAAAGCACAGCTGCTTCTTTGACAGGTGTAGAGACAGAGCTGAAATTGCAATATGAGTGTCTCACTGAATGAAGGGAGACACATGAGCGCGCAGGGACGAGACAAAAGGAAATGATCCTGTAGTGGGAGCTTTAGGGAGACGTCAGAGAAGGAGGGGTCAGGCGGCCATTTCAAAACGGCTAGATGAGATCAGTAAGTTTATTTTCTGCCAAAGTTTATTTAGATGAAAATTGTGCTACAGTTTACTGTAAAGATCTTTAATTAACTAATCTAAATAAGTTACAGTCATTTTTGGGTTGACTGTCCCTTTAACATGGAACGTTGTACTGCACTGTTGGCCTCTAATATAGGTGATTTTGACCCTACACATTATAGGTTGTCTTATATATGACAACAGAAGGTTCAATATTTTGAAGGCATGCCACGTTATCCCCATTTTCTGATAAAATTATAAGAGCACTATTGGCTTCTTGTTATTGACATCTCAGCTAAATAAGATATGTTCTGTTTTCTCTTAGAGCTTTAAATGAACAGATTAAATACTGTGGTAGGCACTTAAAGGGACAGTCAAGTCCAAAAAAACTTTAAATTTTTCAAATAGGGCATGTCATTTTAAACAACTTTCCAATTTACTTTTATCACCAATTTTGCTTTGTTCTCTTGGTGTTCTCAATTTAAAACTAAACCTAGGAACGCTCATATATGATAGTTTCTAAGACCTTGAAGGCCGCCTCTTATCACATGCTTTTTTATTTGCTTTTTCACAACAGGGGAGAGCTAGTTCATGTGAGCCATATAGATTACTTTGTGATCATGCTTGTGGCAGACACTGCACTAATTGGCTAAAATGCAAGTCAATAAATAATAAATAAAATGTCGTGATCAGGGGACTGTCAGAAGATGCTTAGATAGAAGGTAATCACAGAGGTAAAAAGTGTATTCATATAACAGTGTTGGTTATGCAAAACTGGGGAATGGGTAATAAAGGGATTATCTATCTTTTTAAACGACAAAAAGGTAGATTATTTTCTAACACATTTCAAAGTTATGTATATTTCCACTCCCCCTGTACCATGTGACAGCAATCAGCCAATCACAAATGCATATACATATAGTCTGTGAGTTCTTGCACATGCTCAGTAGGAGCTGGTGACTCAAAAAGTGTAAATATAAAAGATTGTGCACATTTTTTTTTAATGGAAGTAAATTGGAAAGTTGTTTAACCCCTTAACGACGCATGTCGTACAGGGTACGTCTTACACAAGCTGGTCTTTAAAGACCAGTGACGTACCCTGTACATCGTTAAGGGTTTCAAGCGGCTGGAAGCGATCCTGACCGCTTCCAGCCGCTTTCAAGGTATTGCAGTGATGCCTCGATATTGAGGCATCACTGCAATACCTTTTTAGGCACACCGATGCAGAGAGAGCCACTCTGTGGCTCTCTCTGCATCGGACAGTGATGGTGCCGATCGTTGGTGGGTGGGAGCCATTGTAGGGAGGTGGTTGGGCGGCCCATCACTAGGTAACTACTTCCTTCCGGCTGTGGTTGATGCCGGGAGCGCGCGCTGGAGGTGAGGGGGGGGTGCGCGCGCGCACCCGCAATCTAGCCAGAGACAAATTGCTGGTGGAAAATGTTTTGCGGGGAGAGGGTGGTGGGTGCAGAGGAGGGGTGATCTGGGGGTGATCAGGGGATGATCTGGGAGGGGGGTGGGGTAGGGTATGGAGGGGGGCAGCTACACTACAGAAAAAGTTAGGTTAAAAATAAATAAATAATATTTTATTGCAAATTGGTGGCTATATAGTTAGTGGGGGGGAGGGTTAGAGAGCTCTTTGGGGGGGGGGGGGGTCAGGGAGGTTGGGGCTAAGGGGGATCCTACAAAGCAGAATGTTTTTTGTTTTTTTTTAATAATTAAAAAAAAAAAAAAACACTTATTTTAGTACTGACAGACTTTCTGCCAGTACTTAAGATGGCGGGGACAATTGTGGGGTGGGGGATGGAAGAGAGCTATTTGGGAGGGATCAGGGGGTGGGATATGTCAGGTGGGAGGCTGATCTTTCCACTAAAGCTAAAATTAACCCTACAAGATACCTAATTAACCCCGTCACTGCTAGGCATAATACAAATTTGGTGCGCAGCGGCATTTAGCGGCCTTCTTATTAACAAAAAGCAATGCCAAAGACATATATGTCTGCTATTTCTGAACAAAGGGGATCCCAGAGCAGCATTTACAACCATTTGTGCCATAATTGCAAGCTGTTTGTAAATAATTTCAGTGAGAAACCCAAAGTTAGTGAAAAAGTTAACAAAAAGTTAACGATTTTTTTTATTTGATCGTATTTGGCGTTGAAATGGTGGCTTGAAATATATCAAAATGGGCCTAGATCAATACTTTGGGTTGTCTACGACACCAGTGTTTTTCAACCAGTGTGCCGTGGCACACTAGTGTGCCATGAGAGATCCTCAGGTGTGCCACGGCAGACTGACAACAGTGTGATATATTTTTTAAACTTTGCTTGTTTTTTACTCCCAGTGCAGGGGTAGTTTGTAGGAGGCATGGCATAACAGCACAATACATACAGTATGTGTGTGTTTGTGTATATGTGTATATATATATGCTGTAGTAGGCTACAATGTGTGATTTTTTTTAAATTTTGGGATGGTGGTGTGCCACAGGATTTTTTAATGTAAAAAAGTGTGCCACGGCAAAAAAAAGGTTAAAAATCACTGTACTACACTACCCTAAAGCTAAAATTAACCCTTCAAGCTCCCTTCAAGCTACCTAATTAACCCCTTCACTGCTGGGCCTAATACAAATGTGGTGCGCAGCGGCATTTAGCAGCCTTCTAATTGCCAAAAAGCAACCACAAAGCCATATATGTCTGCTATTTCTGAACAAAGGCGATCCCAGAGAAGCATTTACAACCATTTGTGCCATAATTGCACAAGCTGTTTGTAAATAATTTCAGTGAGAAACCTAATATTTGTGAAAAAGTTTGTGAAAAAGTGAACATTTTTTTTTTTTATTTGATCGCATTTGGCGGTGAAATGGTGGCATGAAATATACCAAAATGGGCCTAGATCAATACTTTGGGATGTATTCTAAAAAAATATACATGTCAAGGGATATTCAGGTATTCCTGACAGATATCAGTGTTCCAATGTAACTCGCTAATTTTGGGGGAAAAAAATGGTTTGGAAATAGCAAAGTGCTACTTGTATTTATTGCCCTATAACTTACAAAAAAAGCAAAGAACATATAAACATTGGGTATTTCTAAACTCAGGACGAAATTTAGAAACTATTTAGCATGGGTGTTTTTTGGAGGTTGTAGATGTGTAACAGATTTTGGGGGTCAAAGTTAGAAAAAGTGGGGGGGTTTTCCATTTTTTCATCATATTTTATAATTATTTTATGGTAAATTATAAGATATGATGAAAATAATGGTATCTTTAGAAAGTCCATTTAATGGCGAGAAAAACGGTATAGAATATGTGTGGGTAAAGTAAATGAGTAAGAGGAAAATTACAGCTAAACACAAACACAGCAGAAATGTAAAAATAGCCCTGGTCCTTAAGGGAAAGAAATTGAAAAATGGCCTTGTCCTTAAAGGGTTAAAATTACATGCTGTATCTCAATCATGAAAATTTAATAAAACCCTGAGTGTCCGTTATAAGGACCAGCGACGTACCCTGTACTATTTCCAGAGGCCAGGTGGAGGGAGGGTATAATAGCGAAGTCCCATCACTTGCAGTGGGACCCGTGCTATTATAACCACAAAAAAAAGGGACATTTTTTTTCTTTCATGATTTAGAAAGAGCATGTGATTTTAAACAACTTTCTATTTTACTTCTATATACTTCTTGATTGGTGGCTCCACATAGATGTGTGATTGGCTTATTCATGTACATTGCTATTTCTTCAGCAAAGAATATCTAAAGAATAAAGTAAATTAGATTATAGAAGTAAAATGGAGTGTTTAAAATTGAATTCTCTACCTGAATCATGAAAGAAATTTTTTGGGTTTAGTGTCCCTTTAACGACCAGCAACGTATAGGGTACATCGTGGTTGTTCAGGGGTTAAAGAAGAGATACATCAAGGTTGGGCACAAAGTTGGTAGCTTATGCTACAACTTACCAGTAGTGATTTCATTAGAATATATTTATAGATTTAGTGTGAAGTGATGCGCTTTGCTCTCCCAACTAGCCAATCTTAATATACTACCTCCTTCCTAGATAGTTCAAATATGGTATACAAATAACAATAAGGGTAGATGGCGCTAAAAAGCAATTGGGTAACTAAATAGTGGTATATAGTGAGGGATAATTCTCAAAACTCTCTTCTAAATTTAGACTATATCTAGATAGTCACAATTTTCCAACAAACTGATTCCCACTCTGTAGTTCAATCAAATGTATAACAACTTTTATTATCAGTATTTTTGAACAATTTTGCTCTAATAGACCAACTTGTACAGTAAAATTTCTTCAAGCTTTCATAATGCAAATAAATCTAAAATCATATATATTAACTGACTGTCAACTTTAAAACATCTTAAAAAACGTTTGATAGACACAATATCTCTAAAATTCTTGCTACAGTGACTGCTTCGTTTCTATGCAGTTAGAAAATACAGCTCTAATGCTTCAAATGTAAAACATATTCACAGTGATAAATGACAGCGGTATCTCTTTAAATTTTTATTTTTTTTTTGCCTGCAGGCTGTAACGTTTTTTCAGATAGTACAGTCTTTCCTTTGTATGCTGTTTTCACAGACAATTGATGCAGGTGCTTTTAAGTTGCAAATTACAGTCTCTGCTTCTATTAGTAATTGGTGTGGGTGTATTTCTTTAAAAAACTTTGTGCTCTGAGACAAGGTGATTATACAGTTCAGAGTATAATAAAATATTGGTTCTTGTGATTTATGGGAGGTAGCTCCCTTACGCTTAATCTATTTCAGCCTCTTTGTGTTCAGATGATTTCTCACCTCTTTGGCTGCCGTCTGCAGGAAACTTTAGGTGTATATACACTCTCACCTGCTTTTGGCTTTTCCTTCCGGCTGGTCTTCTCCCGCTGAGACACGCTGTGCACTGCGCGTCTCAGTCTGCTGGAAAACTTTGTGTGGTTCTTCACTTGCGCAAGCCTTACTTACCACAATCAGACTCCCATCCAAGGAATGAAGATGCAAAAGTTGCTCTGCTCTTAAGTACCAAGAACGCAGAGTTACTCCTTTCAAGTGTCTTTCTGTTACCTCTCACAGCAGCTCGCATACAATCCTTTCTACGCGTTTCACCCTTTCACTCAGGGCTTTTTCAAGATGCTGTATGCTGCTTGTTGCTCTCCTTAAATACACTCAAACACACCTGTAATTGCTAAGTTCACTCCTCCTTTGACCTGGAAGTCTTTCAACAGTTAAAGTGTGATCTTTGTATATAATCATATACCGCTGTCTTTGTGCTTTTTATTTATACCAGACTGTTAATTATTCATTCTAAATTGATATAAGACTCATAAAATAGATAAAAAATTTTAACATATTAGTTGTCAACCTAGTTTTGAAGCATATAAAATCTGAATCTCTAAATTAAAGTTTCTTAAAAATTATGATCTTTCCGGGTATTGAACCCTTGTCTCCACGGTCTGAGGATGCAGAGTTCCCTCTGAGCTATAATTGCTCTTATACTTATTATGATCTTTTATTCATTAAATCTGATTTACTTTTGTTTTGTATACCCTAATGTTTTATTAGGCCTACTGTGATTAGCTTCCTTATTTTATTTGTTCTAATACATAAAAAATATATATAAAAATATTTTTCAGAAAAGATAGGTAGTTCTTATTTGGGATTGAACACGGGTCTCCTCCTTCCTAGGTTTACATGGCTACCTCCATACCATACACTCCTTCTCATTCTCTCTCTCTTTTCTAGGTGTCCTTTATATGATTTTCTTCCTTTTTATTTTTGCTTCCTTCTAACTATAGAGACTTCTCCTCTAATATTTTATTTAGTTCTTTTGTTATCCCTAAGTTGATGAAATAAGCTGATGTCTGTTTGAGAGTGGGGAGACTTTTTATTTGTTCAAACTTCTGTTACATTAAAAATGGGCTTATGTCTAACTCAGAATTTAGACCATTGGGATATAAGGTGTCAAAATTGTAAATTATCTCTGCTTCTTTTTTGAATAGGAGATTTTCAAAGTTCCCTCCTCTCCAGCTCCCTTTTACTTTACATAGACCCCAAAATTGTAGATCATTTACGTTATTTTTATGGACTGTCCTAAAGTGCTGATACAAATGGGTTTCTAATTTTCCTTTCTCAATATGCCAGAGGTGCTCCCGTATTCTGTCTCGTAACATTCTTGACGTTTCACCTATGTAGACTAGATTACAGGAGCACTGTAGCATATATATTACACCTTTGGTGCTGCACCTTATTGTATCCTTTATTTTAAAATCAATTTTTGTTCCAGGCACGATAATATTTTTCTTTTTCGTGCTATGTTTGCACGACTTGCAGGAGATACATGGATAAAATCCACTTATCTCTCTTCCCCATAAATCTTTCTCTTTACTTTTTACATTTGTCCTCTTATACTCACTAGGTGCATGTAATGATTTTAAATTTTTTGCACTTTTATAAACTATTTTCGGATAAGGAGGTAATTTGTCCCCTACTATAGGATCATTTTTGATTATGTGCCAATGTTTTCTCAAAATTGTTCTTATTGTATGATGATCGCCATTATATTGTGTAATAAAAGCCACATCAAAATCTTCCTTCTTACCCCTATTCCTGGTTTTATATGTGAGTAAAGAGTTCCTATCTGTATCTCTTGCTCTCGTAACCGCTTTTTTCACAATATCTTTCTTATAGCCCCTTTCATTAAATTTTTCTTCTAATTTTTCAATTTGTGTCTCAAAATCACTCAACTTTGTGCAGTTTTTTCTGATTCGCAGACATTGCCCCACTGGTATGTTATTTTTCCATTTGTTTAAATGGCTACTTGAGGCATGAATATAATTGTTGGAGTCGGTCGGTTTAAAGTGTGTTTTTGTGACTACATTATTATCCTCCACTCTTATGTCTAAATCCAAAAAAGTCATTTGCACTTTACTAATTTGATAGGTGAAACTTAAACCTCTATCATTATGGTTCATCATTTCAAATATATTTATTAATGATTCTTCACTTCCATTCCAGACGATTATAATATCGTCAATATACCTCTTGAATAGCACGAGGTTCGCACCGAGCTCTGAAAATTGGAGAAATCTATTCTCCCAATCTCCCATAAATAAATTTGCGTAACTCGGTGCGAACCTCGTGCCCATTGCGGTTCCTTCTATCTGTAGATAATATTGGGAATCGAATGAAAAAAAGTTGTGCTCTAAAATGAACCTTATGCTTTCAACAAGAAATTCTCTTTGTTCTTTACAAATGTCTTTATCTTTCTTTAGGAATCCCTCTACTGCCTCTATTCCTAAATTGTGATTTATATTTGTGTACAGGGGAACCACATCGCAAGTGGCCAATAGATAATTCTCATCCCATTTTAAGTCTTCAAAAATCTTCAGAACACTGGTAGAGTCTTTCAAGTATGAATTTAAATTTATCACGTACTTTTGGAGGAATTTATCTACATACTCTGATAGATTGGCAGTGAGGGATCCTATCCCCGACACGATGGGTCTTCCTGGTGGATTTAATGCATTTTTGTGTACTTTCGGCAAGTAGTAGAATATAGGTATAACTGGAAACTGTGGTTTTACATATAAATACTCTTTTTCTGTTAATATACCTTTCTCTTTGCCTTTGTCTAGAATCTTACTTAGTTTTTCTAGGTACTTTTTCGTTGGGTCTAATTTTAATTTTCTATATGTCTTTTTATCATTTAATAATCTCTCTGCTTCTTCTCTGTATTTGTCACTATCTAGAATTACTATTCCTCCACCCTTGTCCGCCATTTTAATAGTAATATCTTTATTGTTTTGGAGTTCTTTTAATATTTCATTTTCTTTTTTGGTTAAATTCTTCTTAATAGGTCTCCCTGTACAGTCTTTTTTTTCTTAAGATCAGCTAAAACCATCTTCTCAAAAGTTTCGAGGTTACTTCCCTTTTCTTGACTTGGGTAAAACTTGGATCTAGTTTTGAGGGAAGTATGTTCAAAGTTATCTTCCTTCTTATTGCCCTCATTGTAAGTCACATAGTTTTCTAATGGATTTTTTAAAAAATATCTTTTTAATGTTAGATTTCTAACAAATTTTCTGACATTTATATGAGTTTCAAATTTATTCATTCTTTTTGCAGGTGCGAATGAGAGTCCTAATTTGAGGACCTTCTCTTCCTCCTTACTTAATTTCTTTTTACTTAAATTAAATAACCCTTTATTATCTGTTTCTATCTCTGTCTTTTTACTTCCATTCTTTCTACATTTTCTCCTTCCTCCTCTGACTCCTCTATTGGTCTTTTTGCGGCCCTTGATATTTTTGACTCTGATTTTTGGTTCTTTGCATTTAGAGACGGCCCCTCTTTTGGGGGGCTCTGGCCTAAAAAAGCCAATTCTTGCTTAGTTAATGTAATTTCTTCTTCTCTTGTCTCATTAAGTGGTCTAAACCTATTCCTTGTTTGTACTGTCCATTCTTTTTGATCTTCTCTTCCCTCATCTCTCCTGTTTGGTTGGTTATACCCTTCCCTATGTTTCCCTTCTCTCCAATCATTCCTATAGTATTCGTCTTGTTTATAGCTATTATTATTCTGATACCTATTACAGCCTTGATTTTCCCTCCTATTATAATAATGGTATCTTCTTTCTTGATTATACCCTCTATTATAACTCCATGCATGATTGAAGCCTCTTCTTTGATTATATTCTCCCTGATACTGACGACCTCTATATCTATTTTCCGTATCATAATCATTTCCTTGTTCATTATTAAACCTTTCTTCTCTTATATCTGTTGTTTTGTTATAGGAGTGGTTTTCACTTTCCTTCCGTCCTACCATTTTATTTTTGTTTTTATTTTTATTATCTACTTTTGTAGATGTGCTTTCATCTTGATCTTCAGTTTGTGTAGTCAAAGATTCATTAATATCTCTCTCAAACTTTTTACATTTTGTAATTACAATCTCCTTTTTCACATTTTCTAATCTTTCTATTATTATCTTTTGTTTCTCCTTCAATAATTCATCCTCTTTTATAGTTTCTAATTTCTCCTTATATATTTAACTTTGCCTGTAGTTCCTACAAATTCATAATTCAGTTATTTAACCAGAATATTTTACAAAATTAGTGAGTTATCTCTCATCACAATTTATAATAGATTACATTTCTGTTGTTCATTTGTCTCGTGTGGTTTCACTGTTGCACGTAACTTTTTTTTTTTTTTTTCTTCTTTTTTTTTTTCTTTTTCTTGAAGATCATAAGCCATATTGAGGTGCTACTATAGCCTTTAAACTTAGTCCAATTTACCCTCCTTGCCCTGGTAATTATACTTTAGCTAGTGAGCTGCCAAAACGGATATCTACTTTGGAACAACAGAGTTCTCCTATGAGGACTGCGGAAGCTTGCCAGTTGATAATGGATGCTGTAAATTGTGTTTCTTCTGCTCCAGAGCTTAGCTTTGTATATGGTCATGCCTGGTTGACTCTCAATTCCCCCACACCACTACCAAATCATAATACTCTGGTACTCTCAGAATGTATCCAGAGACTTAATATGCGGTTTATCTTGCAAATACTGCTAATTTATTATACTTTTATATACATTCTATGTGGAATTTCATACCTACTATGTCAATATATTGTACAAATTAAATTATTTCTGATATTTATTACGTTGTATACAATTAATAATTTGCTTATATCTGGTTTTGCTATAGATAACATATCTTATTGTGGTGTTTATTGCAATTAATATTTTTTAACTTTAACATGTTTTGGCTCTTATGATATAGTACAGCCTTGCCATTATAGCAGTTCCTTTTACAGTCAGAAGTTCTTAGAGTTAATTATAGCTATTTCTTTTGCATGATGTACCGAGTCCACGGATTCATCCTTACTTGTGGGATATTGTCCTTCCTGACAGGAAGTAGCAAAGAGAGCACCACAGCAGAGCTGTCTATATAGCTCCCCCCTTAACTCCACCCCCCAGTCATTCTCTTTGCTGGCTCTAAGCATGAAGGGTAAAGAGAAGAGGTGTTAAACAGTTTTTATATTTTATCTTCAATCAAGAGTTTGTTATTTTTAAATGGTACCGGTGTTGTACTATTTACTCTCAGGCAGGACATAGATGAAGATTTCTGCCTGGAGGATGATGATCTTAGCATTTGTAACTAAGGTCCACTGCTGTTCCCACAGAAGCTGAGGAGTACAGGAAAACTTCAGTGTGAGGAACGGTTCTTGCTATACAGCAATGAGGTATGTTCAGTCATTTTTCTGCAGAGACTGTGTTAACTCAGAAAGGCTGACAGTATCCCCATTAGGGGAAGGGTAAGCAGTAATCCTAGTGTGAAAGAGGCTTTAGTTTTTTGGGCACTCAGTTTGTTTTTGAAAAATTGGGACAAACGTTTGTGTGTTCTGGGAGTAACGTTTTTTTATGTTTATGGGACGTTTGCTTGAGGGGTCATTTGGCTTTTTTGGGGTTGTTACAACCCACATGGTTTTCAAACTAGGTTTGCTAGATTTGTGTAGGCCCCAGCAACATCGAGTGAGGTGGGCGGGGCCTGTATTTAGTTATACAGACAAGCAGCAAGCAACTTCTCTTGAGGTCCTATTAATCTTCTGAGGGCCTATTCGAAGCTTTAAACCCATATTATCGTTCCTGAGGGCAGGTAGGGCCACAGCAGAGCTGTGGCAAGGTGCTTATAGGGGTTTTTAACCGGTTTTAGACAAATTTCAATCCGTTTTTTTTTCATTTGGGGTTTATTGCTTATTAACTTGTGGTGCAATCCTTCTAAAGCTTAGTGGGTACACTGTTAAAATTTCGGAAAAATTTAAGCAATTTTAACCTGTTTTGCAGTTTGTGTATGCCTTTTTTTCTCAAAGGCACAGTACCGTTTTTGCAATTGTTTTTTTCATTAAATAAAGTGTTTTCCAAGCTTGCTTGCTTAATTACTAGCCTGTTCAACATGTCTGACATTGATGAAACTCATTGCTCAGTTTGTTTAGAAGCCATTGTGGAACCCCCTCTTAGAATGTGTCCCACTTGTACTGATATGTCTATAAATTGCAAACAGCATATTTTGACTTATAAAAGTTTGGCATTAGATGATTCTCAGACAGAAGGAAATCAGGTTTTGCCACCTAGTTCTCCCCAAGTGTCACAACCGGTAACGCCCGCACAAGCAACGCCAAGTACTTCTAGTGCGTCTAATTCTTTCACCTTGCAAGATATGGCTTCAGTTATGAATACTACCCTCACAGATGTTTTATCTAAACTGCCTAGGTTGCAAGGGAAGCGCAGTAGCTCTGGGTTAAGAACAAATGCTGAGCCTTCTGACGCTTTAGTGGCTGTATCCGATATTCCCTCACAATGTTCTGAAGTAGGGATGAGGGATTTGCTGATTCAGGAAAGATGTTCCCTCAGACAGATTCAGATATGACAGCATTTAAATTTAAGCTAGAACACCTCCGCTTATTGCTCAGGGAGGTTTTAGCGACTCTGGATGATTGTGACCCTATTGTGGACAAATATTTAGAGGTTCCTGTTTACACTGATGTTTTTCCGGTCCCTAAGAGGATTTCGGACATTGTTACTAAGGAGTGGGATAGACCAGGTATTCCGTTCTCTCCCCCTCCTGTTATTAAGAAAATGTTTCCCATTTCTGACACCATAAAGCACTCATGGCAGACGGTCCCTAAGGTGGAGGGAGCTATTTCTACCCTGGCTAAGCTTACAACTATACCTATTGAAGACAGTTGTGCTTTCATTGATCCTATGGATAAAAAATTAGAGGGTCTCCTAAAGAAAATTTTTGTTCATCAAGGTTTTCTTCTTCAACCTATAGCGTGCATTGTTCCTGTAACCACTGCGGCTGCCTTTTGGTTTGAGGCTCTAGAAGAGGCTCTTCAGATGGAGACCCCACTAGATGATATTCTGGACAGAATTAAGGCTCTTAAATTGGCTAATTCTTTTATTACAGACACCGCTTTTCATCTTGCTAAATTACCGGCTAAGAATTCAGGTTTTGCCATTTTAGCGCGTAGAGCGTTATGGCTTAAGTCCTGGTCAGCTGATGTGTCATCTAAATCTAAGCTTTTGACCATCCCTTTCAAAGGTAAGACCCTATTTGGGCCTGCACTGAAAGAGATCATTTTGGACATCACTGGGGGAAGGGTCATGCCCTCCCACAAGATAAGTCGAATAAGACCAGGACCAAACAAAATTAATTTTTGTTCCTTTCGAAACTTCAAGGGTGGTCCCGCTTCCGCTTCCCCTGCTGCAAAGCAAGAGGGGAACTTTGCTCAATCCAAACCAACCTGGAGACCTGATCTAGTAGGGGGCAGACTCTCTCTCTTTGCTCAGGCCTGGGCAAGAGACGTTCAGGACTCCTGGGCCGTAGAAATTGTAACCCAGGGGTATCTTCTAGATTTCAAAGATTCTTCTCCAAGGGGGGAGATTCCATCTTTCTCAATTGTCTGTAAACCAGACAAAAAGAGAGGCGTTCTTACGCTGTGTAGAAGACCTTTTTACCATGGGAGTGATCTGCCCAGTTCCGAAAGCAGAACAGGGGCAAGGTTTCTACTCCAATCTGTTTGTGGTTCCCAAAAAGGAGGGAACCTTCAGACCAATTCTAGATCTCAAGATCCTAAACCAATTCCTAAGAGTTCCATCCTTCAAGATGGAGACCATTCGGACTATCTTACCATTGATCCAGGAGGGTCAATATATGACCACCGTGGACTTAAATGATGCATATCTACACATTCCTATCCACAAAGATCATCACCAGTTCCTCAGGTTCGCCTTTCTGGACAAGCATTATCAGTTTGTGGCTCTTCCTTTCGGGTTGGCCACAGCGCCACAAATCTTCACGAAGGTGCTAGGGTCCCTTCTGGCGGTTCTATGGCCACGGGGCATAGCAGTGGCGCCTTATCTAGACGACATTCTAATTCAAGCTTCGACCTTCCAACTGGCCAAGTCTCACGGACTTAGTGTTGGCCTTTCTAAGATCTCACGGGTGGAAGGTGAACGTAAAAAAGAGTTGTCTTTCCCCCCTCACAAGAGTTTCATTTCTAGGGACTCTGATAGACTCAGTGGACATGAAAATATTTCTGACGGAGGTCAGAAAATCAAAGATTTTGTCCACCTGCCGAGCTCTTCACTCCATTCCGCGGCCGTCAGTGGCTCAGTGTATGGAGGTAATTGGTCTAATGGTAGCGGCAATGGACATAGTTCAGTTTTCTCGCTTGCATCTCAGACCACTGCAACTATGCATGCTCAAACAGTGGAATGGGGATTATGCAGATTTATCTCCTCAGATAAATCTGGAACAAGAGACCAGAGACTCTCTTCTTTGGTGGTTGTCACAGGATCATCTGTCCCAGGGAATGTGTTTCCGCAGGCCAGAATGGGTTATTGTGATGACAGACGCCAGCCTTCTGGGCTGGGGTGCAGTCTGGAATTCCCTGAAAGCTCAGGGTTTGTGGACTCGGGAGGAGGCTCTCCTACCGATAAATATTCTTGAATTTAGAGCGATATTCAATGCTCTCCAGGCATGGCCTCAGCTGGCTACGGCCAGATTCATCAGGTTTCAGTCGGACAACATCACAACTGTGGCTTATATCAATCATCAGGGCGGAACAAAGAGTTCCTTAGCGATGATGGAGGTCTCAAGGATAATCCAATGGGCAGAGGCTCACTCTTGCCATCAGTCAGCGATCTATATCCCAGGTGTAGAGAACTGGGAGGCAGATTTTCTAAGTCGTCAGACTTTTCATCCGGGGGAGTGGGAACTCCATCCGGAGGTGTTTGCTCAGCTGGTTCGGCTATGGGGCACACCAGAATTGGATCTGTTGGCGTCTCGTCAGAACGCCATACTTCCTCGTTACGGCTCCAGGTCAAGGGATCCTCAGGCTGTACTGATAGATGCTCTAGCAGTGCCCTGGTCGTTCAACCTGGCTTATGTGTTTCCACCTTTCCCTCTCCTTCCACGTCTGATTGCCAGAATCAAACAGGAGAGAGCATCAGTGATTTTGATAGCGCCTGCGTGGCCACGCAGGACTTGGTATGCAGACCTAGTGGACATGTCATCTCTTCCACCATGGTCTCTGCCATTGAGACAGGACCTTCTGATTCAAGGTCCATTCAAGCATCCAAATCTACTTTCTCTGCAACTGACTACTTGGAGATTGAACGCTTGATTCTATCAAAGCGGGGTTTCTCTGAGTCAGTCATAAATACCTTGATTCAGGCTTGAAAGCCTGTTACCAGGAAAATCTATCATAAGATATGGCGTAAATATCTTTTTTGGTGCGAATCCAAAGGCTTCTCTTGGAGTATAATCAGGATTCCTAGGATTTTGTCTTTTCTCCAAGAGGGATTGGAGAAAGGATTGTCAGCTAGTTCCCTAAAGGGACAGATATCTACTCTGTCTATTTTGTTGCACAAGCATCTGGCAGATGTTCCAGACGTTCAGGCTTTTTGTCAGGCTTTAGCTAGAATTAAGCCTGTGTTTAAACCTGTTGCTCCGCCATGGAGTCTAAATTTAGTTCTTAGAGTTCTTCAGGGGGTTCCGTTTGAACCCATGCATTCCATAGATATTAAGCTTTTATCTTGGAAAGTTTTGTTCCTATTTGCTATCTCTTCAACTCGAAGAGTTTCTGAACTATCTGCATTACAATGTGACTCACCTTATCTTGTGTTCCATGCTGATAAGGTGGTTTTGCGTACCAAGCCTGGGTTCCTACCTAAGGTTGTTACTAACAGGAATATCAATCAGGAAATTGTTGTTCCTTCTCTGTGTCCTAATCCTTCTTGTAAGAAGGAACGTCTGTTGCACAACATGGACGTGGTTCGTGCTTTGAAATTTTACTTACAGGCAACCAAAGATTTTCGTCAAACATATTCTTTGTTGTCTATTCTGGAAAGCGTAGGGGTCAAAAGGCTACAGTGACTTCTCTTTCCTTTTGGCTGAAAAGCATCATCCGTTTGGCTTATGAGACTGCTGGACAGCAGCCTCCTGAAAGGATTACAGCTCATTCTCCTAGAGCGGTAGCTTCCACATGGGCTTTTAAAAACAATGCTTCTGTTGAACAGATTTGTAAGGCTGCAACTTGGTCTTCGCTTCATACCTTTTCAAAATTTTACAAATTTGATACTTTTGCTTCTTCGGAGGCTATTTTTGGGAGAGAGGTTTTGCAAGCAGTGGTGCCTTCCGTTTAGGTTTCTGTCTTGTCCCTCCCTTCATCCGTGTCCTAAAGCTTTGGTATTGGTATCCCACAAGTAAGGATGAATCCGTGGACTCAGTACATCATGCAAAAGAAAACAAAATTTATGCTTACCTGATAAATTTCTTTCTTTTGCGATGTACAGAGTCCACGGCCCGCCTTGTCTATTCAAGACAGATAGTATTTTTTATGTAACTTCAGTCACCTCTGCACCTTATAGTTTCTCCTTTTCTTCCTTGGCCTTCGGTCAAATGATTGGGGGGTGGAGTTAAGGGGGGAGCTATATAGACAGCTCTGCTGTGGTGCTCTCTTTGCTACTTCCTGTCAGGAAGGACAATATCCCACAAGTAAGGATGAATCCGTGGACTCGGTACATCGCAAAAGAAAGAAATTTATCAGGTAAGCATAAATTTTGTTTCTCCAACATAGGTGTGTCCGGTCCACGGCGTCATCCTTACTTGTGGGATATTCTCTTCCCCAACAGGAAATGGCAAAGAGCCCAGCAAAGCTGGTCACATGATCCCTCCTAGGCTCCGCCTACCCCAGTCATTCTCTTTGCCGTTGTACAGGCAACATCTCCACGGAGATGGCTTAGAGTTTTTTAGTGTTTAACTGTAGTTTTTATTATTCAATCAAGAGTTTGTTATTTTAAAATAGTGCTGGTATGTACTATTTACTCAGAAACAGAAAAGAGATGAAGATTTCTGTTTGTATGAGGAAAATGATTTTAGCAACCGTTACTAAAATCCATGGCTGTTCCACACAGGACTGTTGAGAGGAATTAACTTCAGTTGGGGGAACAGTGAGCAGTCTCTTGCTGCTTGAGGTATGACACATTCTAACAAGACGATGTAATGCTGGAAGCTGTCATTTTCCCTATGGGATCCGGTAAGCCATGTTTATTAAGATTGTAAATAAGGGCTTCACAAGGGCTTATTAAGACTGTAGACTTTTTCTGGGCTAAATCGATTCATTATTAACACATATTTAGCCTTGAGGAATCATTTAATCTGGGTATTTTGATAAGTTTATATCGGCAGGCACTTTTTTAGACACCTTTCTCTTTAGGGGCTTTCCCAAATCATAGGCAGAGCCTCATTTTCGCGCCGGTGTTGCGCACTTGTTTTTGAGAGGCATGACATGCAGTCGCATGTGTGAGGAGCTCTGATACATAGAAAAGACTTTCTGAAGGCGTCATTTGGTATCGTATTCCCCTTTGGGCTTGGTTGGGTCTCAGCAAAGCAGACACCAGGGACTGTAAAGGGGTTAAAGTTAAGAACGGCTCCGGTTCCGTTATTTTAAGGGTTAAAGCTTCCAAATTTGGGGTGCAATACTTTTAAGGCTTTAAGACACTGTGGTGAAATTTTGGTGAATTTTGAACAATTCCTTCATATTTTTTCGCAATTGCAGTAATAAAGTGTGTTCAGTTTAAAATTTAAAATGACAGTAACGGTTTTATTTTAAAACGTTTTTTGTACTTTGTTATCAAGTTTATGCCTGTTTAACATGTCTGAACTACCAGATAGACTGTGTTCTGAATGTGGGGAAGCCAGAGTTCCTTCTCATTTAAATAAATGTGATTTATGTGACAATGACAATGATGCCCAAGATGATTCCTCAAGTGAGGGGAGTAAGCATGGTACTGCATCATTCCCTCCTTCGTCTACACGAGTCTTGCCCACTCAGGAGGCCCCTAGTACATCTAGCGCGCCAATACTCCTTACTATGCAACAATTAACGGCTGTAATGGATAATTCTGTCAAAAACATTTTAGCCAAAATGCACACTTATCAGCGTAAGCGCGACTGCTCTGTTTTAGATACTGAAGAGCATGACGACGCTGATAATAATGGTTCTGAAGGGCCCCTAAACCAGTCTGATGGGGCCAGGGAGGTTTTGTCTGAGGGAGAAATTACTGATTCAGGGAACATTTCTCAACAAGCTGAACCTGATGTGATTACGTTTAAATTTAAGTTGGAACATCTCCGCATTCTGCTTAAGGAGGTATTATCCACTCTGGATGATTGTGACAAGTTGGTCATCCCAGAGAAACTATGTAAAATGGACAAGTTCCTAGAGGTCCCGGGGCTCCCAGAAGCTTTTCCTATACCCAAGCGGGTGGCGGACATTGTAAATAAAGAATGGGAAAGGCCCGGTATTCCTTTCGTCCCTCCCCCCATATTTAAAAAATTGTTTCCTATGGTCGACCCCAGAAAGGACTTATGGCAGACAGTCCCCAAGGTCGAGGGAGCGGTTTCCACTTTAAACAAACGCACCACTATACCCATAGAAGATAGTTGTGCTTTCAAAGATCCTATGGATAAAAAATTAGAAGGTTTACTTAAAAAGATGTTTGTTCAGCAGGGTTACCTTCTACAACCAATTTCATGCATTGTCCCTGTCGCTACAGCCGCGTGTTTCTGGTTCGATGAGCTGGTAAAGGCGGTCGATAGTGATTCTCCTCCTTATGAGGAGATTATGGACAGAATCAATGCTCTCAAATTGGCTAATTCTTTCACCCTAGACGCCACTTTGCAATTGGCTAGGTTAGCGGCTAAGAATTCTGGGTTTGCTATTGTGGCGCGCAGAGCGCTTTGGTTGAAATCTTGGTCAGCTGATGCGTCTTCCAAGAACAAGCTACTTAACATTCCTTTCAAGGGGAAAACGCTGTTTGGCCCTGACTTGAAAGAGATTATCTCTGATATCACTGGGGGTAAGGGCCATGCCCTTCCTCAGGATCGGCCTTTCAAGGCCAAAAATAAACCTAATTTTTCGTCCCTTTCGTAGAAACGGACCAGCCCAAAGTGCTACGTCCTCTAAGCAAGAGGGTAATACTTCTCAAGCCAAGCCAGCTTGGAGACCAATGCAAGGCTGGAACAAGGGAAAGCAGGCCAAGAAACCTGCCACTGCTACCAAGACAGCATGAAATGTTGGCCCCCGATCCGGGACCGGATCTGGTGGGGGGCAGACTCTCTCTCTTCGCTCAGGCTTGGGCAAGAGATGTTCTGGATCCTTGGGCGCTAGAAATAGTCTCCCAAGGTTATCTTCTGGAATTCAAGGGGCTTCCCCCAAGGGGGAGGTTCCACAGGTCTCAGTTGTCTTCAGACCACATAAAAAGACAGGCATTCTTAAGTTGTGTAGAAGACCTGTTAAAAATGGGAGTGATTCATCCTGTTCCATTAGGAGAACAAGGGATGGGGTTCTACTCCAATCTGTTCATAGTTCCCAAAAAAGAGGGAACGTTCAGACCAATCTTAGATCTCAAGATCTTAAACAAGTTTCTCAAGGTTCCATCGTTCAAAATGGAAACCATTCGAACAATTCTTCCTTCCATCCAGGAAGGTCAATTCATGACCACGGTGGATTTAAAGGATGCGTATCTACATATTCCTATCCACAAGGAACATCATCGGTTCCTAAGGTTCGCATTCCTGGACAAGCATTACCAGTTCGTGGCGCTTCCTTTCGGATTAGCCACTGCTCCAAGGATTTTCACAAAGGTACTAGGGTCCCTTCTAGCTGTGCTAAGACCAAGGGGCATTGCTGTAGTACCTTACTTGGACGACATTCTGATTCAAGCGTCGTCCCTTCCTCAAGCAAAGGCTCACACGGACATTGTCCTGGCCTTTCTCAGATCTCACGGATGGAAAATGAACGTGGAAAAGAGTTCTCTATCTCCGTCAACAAGGGTTCCCTTCTTGGGGACAATAATAGACTCCTTAGAAATGAGGATTTTTCTGACAGAGGCCAGAAAAACAAAACTTCTAGACTCTTGTCGGATACTTCATTCCGTTCCTCTTCCTTCCATAGCGCAGTGCATGGAAGTGATAGGTTTGATGGTAGCGGCAATGGACATAGTTCCTTTTGCGCGCATTCATCTAAGACCATTACAACTGTGCATGCTCAGTCAGTGGAATGGGGACTATACAAACTTGTCTCTGAGGATACAAGTAAATCAGAGGACCAGAGACTCACTCCGTTGGTGGCTGTCCCTGGACAACCTGTCACAAGGGATGACCTTCCGCAGACCAGAGTGGGTCATTGTCACGACCGACGCCAGTCTGATGGGCTGGGGCGCGGTCTGGGGATCCCTGAAAGCTCAGGGTCTTTGGTCTCGGGAAGAATCTCTTCTACCGATAAATATTCTGGAACTGAGAGCGATATTCAATGCTCTCAAGGCTTGGCCTCAGCTAGCGAGGGCCAAGTTCATACGGTTTCAATCAGACAACATGACAACTGTTGCGTACATCAACCATCAGGGGGGAACAAGGAGTTCCCTGGCGATGGAAGAAGTGACCAAAATCATTCTATGGGCGGAGTCTCACTCCTGCCACCTGTCTGCTATCCACATCCCAGGAGTGGAAAATTGGGAAGCGGATTTTCTGAGTCGTCAGACATTGCATCCGGGGGAGTGGGAACTCCATCCGGAAATCTTTGCCCAAGTCACTCAACTGTGGGGCATTCCAGACATGGATCTGATGGCCTCTCGTCAGAACTTCAAAGTTCCTTGCTACGGGTCCAGATCCAGGGATCCCAAGGCGGGTCTAGTGGATGCACTAGTAGCACCTTGGACCTTCAAACTAGCTTATGTATTCCCGCCGTTTCCTCTCATCCCCAGGCTGGTAGCCAGGATCAATCAGGAAAGGGCGTCGGTGATCTTGATAGCTCCTGCGTGGCCACGCAGGACTTGGTATGCAGATCTGGTGAATATGTCATCGGCTCCACCATGGAAGCTACCTTTGAGACGAGACCTTCTTGTTCAAGGTCCGTTCGAACATCCGAATCTGGTCTCACTCCAGCTGACTGCTTGGAGATTGAACGCTTGATCTTATCGAAGCGAGGGTTCTCAGATTCTGTTATCGATACTCTTGTTCAGGCCAGAAAGCCTGTAACTAGAAAGATTTACCACAAAATTTGGAAAAAATATATCTGTTGGTGTGAATCTAAAGGATTCCCTTGGGACAAGGTTAAGATTCCTAAGATTCTATCCTTCCTTCAAGAAGGATTGGAAAAAGGATTATCTGCAAGTTCCCTGAAGGGACAGATTTCTGCCTTGTCTGTGTTACTTCATAAAAAGCTGGCAGCTGTGCCAGATGTTCAAGCCTTTGTTCAGGCTCTGGTTAGAATCAAGCCTGTTTACAAACCTTTGACTCCTCCTTGGAGTCTCAACTTAGTTCTTTCAGTTCTTCAGGGGGTTCCGTTTGAACCCTTACATTCCGTTGATATTAAGTTATTATCTTGGAAAGTTTTGTTTTTGGTTGCAATTTCTTCTGCTAGAAGAGTTTCAGAATTATCTGCTCTGCAGTGTTCTCCTCCTTATCTGGTGTTCCATGCAGATAAGGTGGTTTTACGTACTAAACCTGGTTTTCTTCCAAAAGTTGTTTCTAACAAAAACATTAACCAGGAGATTATCGTACCTTCTCTGTGTCCGAAACCAGTTTCGAAGAAGGAACGTTTGTTGCACAATTTGGATGTTGTTCGCGCTCTAAAATTCTATTTAGATGCTACAAAGGATTTTAGACAAACATCTTCCTTGTTTGTTGTTTATTCCGGTAAAAGGAGAGGTCAAAAAGCAACTTCTACCTCTCTCTCTTTTTGGATTAAAAGCATCATCAGATTGGCTTACGAGACTGCCGGACGGCAGCCTCCCGAAAGAATCACAGCTCATTCCACTAGGGCTGTGGCTTCCACATGGGCCTTCAAGAACGAGGCTTCTGTTGATCAGATATGTAGGGCAGCGACTTGGTCTTCACTGCACACTTTTACCAAATTTTACAAGTTTGATACTTTTGCTTCTTCTGAGGCTATTTTTGGGAGAGAGGTTTTGCAAGCCGTGGTGCCTTCCATCTAGGTGACCTGATTTGCTCCCTCCCATCATCCGTGTCCTAAAGCTTTGGTATTGGTTCCCACAAGTAAGGATGACGCCGTGGACCGGACACACCTATGTTGGAGAAAACAGAATTTATGTTTACCTGATAAATTACTTTCTCCAACGGTGTGTCCGGTCCACGGCCCGCCCGGGTTTTTTAATCAGGTCTGATAATTTATTTTCTTTAACTACAGTCACCACGGTTTCATATGGTTTCTCCTATGCAAATATTCCTCCTTAACGTCGGTCGAATGACTGGGGTAGGCGGAGCCTAGGAGGGATCATGTGACCAGCTTTGCTGGGCTCTTTGCCATTTCCTGTTGGGGAAGAGAATATCCCACAAGTAAGGATGACGCCGTGGACCGGACACACCGTTGGAGAAAGTAATTTATCAGGTAAACATAAATTCTGTTTTTTTGCTTAATGTCTAGTGTTCAGGCAATTTAAAATTAAGATTCTAATAAGTTGTTTATAATTTGCTTGTTGAAGGGCTATGTGGCATATACCAATTTTACTTTCCTTTCCTTCATATATATCTGTGAACAATATATGACCATCGACTGCTAAGAAAGAAATGAATAAAGGGACAGTCTATACCAAAATGGTTATGGTTTAAAAAGATAGATAACACCTTTACTATTGATTCCCCAGCTTTGAACAACCAACATTGTTATACGAATATATTTTATAACCTTTAAACCTCTACATTTCTGCCTGTTTCTAAGCCACTACAGACAGCCTCTTATCACATACATCTTTATTAGAGGTTCCTATCATTTGTAGATCTTCTTGTAGAACCTGACAGGTACTCTGTTCTTGTTTAGAAGAGTTTGAGCTGAAATCATTTTCAGTAGATAAACCAAATTCAGTATTCCATCAAGGAGAAAGTGGTGTTATGTACAGCTCTAGAATTTTCACCCAATGTTGCTTCTATTTTCATAATTCATGTGACTTATTGTCTTGGGAAGATGAAGATTATGATGAATAGTAAGCCTTTGTATGGAGTGGATAACGTAAGACGGTTACGTTTTGTGTTAACAGAACAGAGTACTGAAGGAAAACAAACTAGCTATTTATTATTATTCTTCGGCACCATAAAATTCTTTCTTTAGGAAAGACTACCATTTCATCTTGTATAGTGCAGTGGATTGTCAATGCATATTAGCTAAAAGGAGCTCTGACAGGGATTAGGACTTATTTTACAAGCGCAGTTATGACTTCTTTGGCAATGGAAAGCAGTCACATCACCTTCTAAACTGCAAAGTGGCAGTATGGGAAACCCTTTTTTTTTCTCACTGTAGGTTGGATGAGCAGTAATTGAAAGCTTCAGACTTTGTAAGAGTAATAAATTCTGTCCTCAAAATAAGATATAGTATGCAGTGCATTACTGTTTTCTTCTGTTAAGTGTGATCAGTCCACGGGTCATCATTACTTCTGGGATATTACTCCTCCCCAACAGGAAGTGCAAGAGGATTCACCCAGCAGAGCTGCATATAGCTCCTCCCCTCTACGTCACTCCCAGTCATTCTCTTGCACCCAACGACTAGATAGGATGTGTGAGAGGACTATGGTGATTTTATTTAGTTTTATTTCTTCAATCAAAAGTTTGTTATTTTTTAATAGCACCGGAGTGTGTTATTCCTTCTCTGGTAGAATTTGAAGAAGAATCTACCAGAGTTTTTTTACTATGATTTTAACCGGAGTAGTTAAGATCATATTGCTGTTTCTCGGCCATCTGAGGAGAGGTAAACTTCAGATCAGGGGACAGCGGGCAGTTTAATCTGCAAAGAGGTATGTAGCAGTTTTTATTTTCTGACAATGGAATTGATAAGAAAATCCTGCCATACCGACATAATATCATGTATGTATTTTTTACATTTGAGTATTCTGGGGAATGGTACTTCACTAGAATTACACTGTGTATATAATCTCTAGCCTATTTGGTTTTTTACTAATTTATGTTAAACGTTTTTGCTGGAATGTAAAATCGTTTTCATTTTCTGAGGTACTGGGGGAATAAAATGTTTGGGCACTATTTTTCCACTTGGCAGTTGCTTTATCTAATTATGACAGTTTACTGATCTCTCTCACTGTTGTGTGTGAGGGGGAGGGACCTTTTTTTGGCGCTTTTGCTACGCATCAAAAATTTCAGTCAGAAGCTCATTGTTTTTTCCTGCATGTTCCGGTTTATCTCTACAGAACTCAGGGGTCTTCAAAGCTTGTTTGAGGGAAGTAATCTAACAGAGCTGTGAGATTGTAGTTGACTGTGATAAAGAAACGTTTATTCTTTAACTTTTTTATGCCATCAGGGTTAGTTATTCCTTGCTAATGGGAACAAGCCTTTGCTAAAATTGTGTTTTGTTTTGCAAAGTTTATTGATTTCAACTGTTATATATCTTCTGTGCTTCTTAGACACAGTACGCTTTTCATTGTATAATATTTCCAAGTTGCAAGTTTAGTTGCTAGTGTGTTAAACATGTCTGATTCAGAGGATGAGACCTGTACTATTTGTAATAACGCCAAAGTGGAGCCCAATAGAAATTTATGTACTAACTGTATTGATGCTACTTTAAATAAAAGTCAATCTGTACAAATTGAACAAATTTCACCAAACCACGAGGGGAGAGTTATGCCGACTAACTCGCCTCACGTGACAGTACCTGCATCTCCCGCCCGGGAGGTGCGCGATATGGTGGCACCCAGTACATCTGGGCGGCCATTACAAATAACATTACAAGATATGGCTACTGTTATGACGGAAGTTTTGGCTAAATTACCAGAACTAAGAGGCAAGCGTGATCACTCTGGGGTGAGAACAGAGTGCGCTGATAATGCTAGGGCCATGTCAGATACTGCGTCACAACTTGCAGAGAATGAGGACGGAGAGCTTCATTCTGCGGCTGACGGTTCTGATCCAATCAGATTGGATTCAGATATTTCAAATTTCAAATTTAAGCTGGAAAACCTCCGTGTATTACTAGGGGAGGTGTTAGCGGCTCTGAATGATTGTAACACAGTTGCAATACCAGAGAAAATGTGTAGGTTGGATAAATATTTTGCTGTACCAACAAGTACTGACGTTTTTCCTATACCTAAGAGACTAACTGAAATTATTACTAAGGAGTGGGATAGACCCGGTGTGCCGTTCTCACCCCCTCCGATATTTAGAAAGATGTTTCCAATAGACACCGCCACACGGGACTTATGGCAAACGGTCCCTAAGGTGGAGGGAGCAGTTTCTACTTTAGCTAAGCGTACCACTATCCCGGTAGAGGATAGCTGTGCCTTTTCAGATCCAATGGATAAAAAGTTAGAGGGTTACCTTAAGAAAATGTTTGTTCAACAAGGTTTTATATTGCAACCCCTTGCATGCATTGCGCCGGTCTCGGCTGCAGCGGCATTCTGGATTGAGTCTCTGGAAGAGAACCTTAGTTCAGCTACGCTGGACGACATTTCGGACAGGCTTAGAATACTTAAGCTAGCGAATTCATTCATTTCGGAAGCCGTAGTACATTTAACTAAACTTACGGCTAAGAATTCCGAATTCGCCATTCAGGCGCGCAGGGCACTGTGGCTAAAATCCTGGTCAGCTGATGTAACTTCTAAGTCCAAATTACTTAATATACCTTTCAAAGGGCAGACCTTGTTTGGGCCCGGTTTGAAAGAAATTATCGCTGACATTACAGGAGGTAAGGGCCACGCCCTGCCTCAAGACAAAGCCAGACCTAAGGCTAGACAGTCTAATTTTCGTTCCTTTCGGAATTTCAAAGCAGGAGCAGCATCAACTTCCACTGCTCCAAAACAAGAAGGATCTGGTGCTCGCTTCAGACAAGGCTGGAGACCTAACCAGTCCTGGAACAAGGGCAAGCAGGCCAGGAAACCTGCTGCTGCCACTAAAACAGCATGAATTGAGGGCCCCCGATCCGGGATCGGATCTAGTGGGGGGCAGACTTTCTCTCTTCGCCCAGGCTTGGGCAAGAGATGTCCAGGATCCCTGGGCGCTAGAGATAATATCTCAGGGATACCTTCTGGACTTCAAATACTCTCCTCCAAGAGAGAGATTTCATCTGTCAAGGTTGTCAACAAACCAAACAAAGAAAGAAGCGTTTCTACGCTGCGTACAAGAACTGTTGTTAATGGGAGTAATCCATCCAGTTCCACGATCGGAACAGGGACAAGGGTTTTACTCAAATCTGTTTGTGGTTCCCAAAAAAGAGGGAATTTTCAGACCAATCCTGGATTTAAAGATCCTAAACAAATTCCTAAGAGTTCCATCGTTCAAAATGGAGACTATTCGGACAATTTTACCCATGATCCAAGAAGGTCAGTACATGACCACAGTGGATTTAAAGGATGCTTACCTTCACATACCGATCCACAAAGATCATTACCGGTACCTAAGGTTTGCCTTTCTAGACAGGCATTACCAGTTTGTAGCTCTTCCATTCGGATTGGCTACAGCTCCAAGAATCTTCACAAAGGTTCTAGGTGCTCTTCTGGCGGTACTAAGACCGCGGGGAATTTCGGTAGCTCCGTACCTAGACGACATTCTGATACAAGCGTCAAGCTTTCAAACTGCCAAGTCTCATACAGAGTTAGTACTGGCTTTTCTAAGGTCACATGGATGGAAGGTGAACGAAAAGAAAAGTTCATTCGTTCCATTCACAAGAGTTCCCTTCCTGGGGACTCTCATAGATTCTGTAGAAATGAAGATTTACCTGACAGAGGACAGGTTAACAAAACTTCAAAGTGCTTGCCGCAACCTTCATTCCATTCAACACCCGTCAGTGGCTCAATGTATGGAGGTAATCGGCTTAATGGTAGCGGCAATGGACATAGTACCATTTGCTCGCTTACACCTCAGACCACTGCAACTATGCATGCGAAGTCAGTGGAATGGGGATTACTCAGACTTGTCCCCTTCTCTGAATCTGGATCAAGAGACCAGAAATTCTCTTCTATGGTGGCTTTCTCGACCACATCTGTCCAGGGGGATGCCATTCAGCAGACCAGACTGGACAATTGTAACAACAGACGCCAGCCTTCTAGGTTGGGGCGCCGTCTGGAATTCTCTGAAGGCTCAGGGACAATGGAGTCAGGAGGAGAGTCTCCTGCCAATAAACATTCTGGAATTGAGAGCAGTTCTCAATGCCCTCCTGGCTTGGCCCCAGTTGACAACTCGGAGGTTCATCAGGTTTCAGTCGGACAACATCACGACTGTAGCTTACATCAACCATCAGGGAGGGACAAGAAGCTCCCTAGCAATGATGGAAGTATCAATGATAATTCGCTGGGCAGAGTCTCACTCCTGCCATCTGTCAGCAATCCACATCCCGGGAGTGGAGAACTGGGAGGCGGATTTCTTAAGTCGTCAGACTTTTCATCCGGGGGAGTGGGAACTTTATCCGGAGGTCTTTGCCCAAATACTTCGACGTTGGGGCAAACCAGAGATAGATCTCATGGCGTCTCGACAGAACGCCAAGCTTCCTCGTTACGGGTCCAGATCCAGGGATCCAGGAGCAGTCCTAATAGATGCCCTGACAGCACCTTGGGACTTCAGGATGGCTTATGTGTTTCCACCCTTCCCGATGCTTCCTCGATTGATTGCCAGAATCAAACAGGAGAGAGCATCAGTGATTCTAATAGCGCCTGCGTGGCCACGCAGGACTTGGTATGCAGACCTGGTGGACATGTCATCCTGTCCACCTTGGTCTCTACCTCTGAAACAGGACCTCCTGATACAGGGCCCTTTCAAACATCAAAATCTAACTTCTCTGAAGCTGACTGCTTGGAAATTGAACGTTTGATTTTATCAAGACGTGGGTTTTCTGAGTCAGTTATTGACACCTTAATACAGGCTAGGAAGCCTGTTACCAGAAAGATTTACCATAAGATATGGCGTAAATACCTATATTGGTGTGAATCCAAAGGTTACTCTTGGAGTAAGGTTAGGATTCCTAGGATATTGTCTTTTCTACAAGAAGGTTTAGAAAAGGGTTTATCTGCTAGTTCATTAAAGGGACAGATCTCAGCTCTGTCTATTCTGTTACACAAACGTCTGTCAGAAGTGCCAGACGTTCAGGCTTTTGTCAGGCTTTGGCCAGGATTAAGCCTGTGTTTAAAACTGTTGCTCCGCCATGGAGTTTAAACCTTGTTCTTAACGTTTTACAGGGTGTTCCGTTTGAACCCCTCCATTCCATTGATATAAAGTTGTTATCTTGGAAAGTTCTATTTTTAATGGCTATTTCCTCGGCTCGAAGAGTCTCTGAATTATCAGCCTTACATTGTGATTCTCCTTATTTGATTTTTCATTCGGATAAGGTAGTTCTGCGCACTAAACCTGGGTTCTTACCTAAGGTAGTCACTAACAGGAATATCAATCAAGAGATTGTTGTTCCTTCTTTGTGTCCAAATCCTTCTTCGAAGAAGGAACGTCTTCTGCACAATCTGGATGTAGTTCGTGCCCTAAAGTTTTACTTACAGGCAACTAAGGAATTTCGACAAACGTCTTCCCTGTTTGTCGTTTACTCTGGTCAGAGGAGAGGTCAAAAGGCTTCTGCTACCTCTCTTTCTTTCTGGCTTCGTAGCATAATTCGTTTAGCCTATGAGACTGCTGGACAGCAGCCTCCTGAAAGAATTACAGCTCATTCTACTAGAGCTGTGGCTTCCACTTGGGCCTTTAAGAATGAGGCCTCTGTTGAACAGATTTGCAAGGCTGCAACTTGGTCTTCGCTTCATACTTTTTCCAAATTTTACAAATTTGACACTTTTGCTTCCTCGGAGGCTATTTTTGGGAGAAAGGTTCTTCAGGCAGTGGTTCCTTCTGTATAAAGAGCCTGCCTATCCCTCCCGTCATCCGTGTACTTTTGCTTTGGTATTGGTATCCCAGAAGTAATGATGACCCGTGGACTGATCACACTTAACAGAAGAAAACATAATTTATGCTTACCTGATAAATTCCTTTCTTCTGTAGTGTGATCAGTCCACGGCCCGCCCTGTTTTTTAAGGCAGGTAAATATTTTTTAAATTATACTCCAGTCACCACTACACCCTTGGTTTCTCCTTTCTCGTTGGTCCTTGGTCGAATGACTGGGAGTGACGTAGAGGGGAGGGGCTATATGCAGCTCTGCTGGGTGAATCCTCTTGCACTTCCTGTTGGGGAGGAGTAATATCCCAGAAGTAATGATGACCCGTGGACTGATCACACTACAGAAGAAAGGAATTTATCAGGTAAGCATAAATTATGTTTTTATTTTTATTTGTTTCAATTGTGAGTATTCACTATGGGAGATACCTAGATATTAAAAACAAAATGTAGACATTTCAGTATTTTGACAAATGTTATTTATATAATATGCTTCAAGATCCTGTTTATTAAAGGGACATGAAACCCACATTTTTTTCTTTCATGATTCAGATAGAGCATGCAATTTTAAGCTACTTTCTATTTCTCTTGTTAAGTGTATCCAGTCCACGGATCATCCATTACTTATGGGATATTCTCCTTCCCAACAGGAAGTTGCAAAAGGACCACCCACAGCAGAGCTGCCACATAGCTCCTCCCCTCACTGTCATACCCAGTCATTCTCTTGCAACTCTCAACTAAGATGGAGGTCGTAAGAGGACTGTAGTGTTTTATACTTAGTTTATTTCTTCAATCAAAAGTTTGTTATTTTTAAATGGTACCGGAGTGTACTGTTTATCTCAGGCAGTATTTGGAAGAAGAATCTGCCTGCATTTTCTATGATCTTAGCAGAAGTAACTAAGATCCTTTGCTATTCTCACATATTCTGAGGAGTGAGGTAACTTCAGAGGGGGAATAGCGTGCAGGTTTTCCTGCAATAAGGTATGTGCAGTTAAAATATTTTTCTAGGGATGGAATTTGCTAGAAAATGCTGCTGATACCGGATTAATGTAAGTAAAGCCTTAAATGCAGTGATAGCGACTGGTATCAGGCTTATTAATAGAGATACATACTCTTATAAAAGTGTATTTTAAAACGTTTGCTGGCATGTTTAATCATTTTTTATATATGTTTGGTGATAAAACTTATTGGGGCCTAGTTTTTTCCACATGGCTGGCTTGAATTTTGCCTAGAAACAGTTTCCTGAAGCTTTCCACTGTTGCAATATGAGTGGGAAGGGCCTATTTTAGTGCTTTTCTGTGCAGCTAAAAATACTGACAGAGACATTCAGCTTCCCTCTGCATGATACAGGACATCTCTGAAGGGCTCAAAAGGCTTCAAAGTCGTGTTTGAGGAGGGTAACAATCACAGTAGACTGTGGCAGTTGTGACTGTGTTTAAAAAACGTTTTTGTCATTTATTATTCTGTTTTTGTTATTAAGGGGTTAATCATCCATTTGCAAGTGGGTGCAATGCTCTGCTGACTTGTTACATACACTGTAAAAATTTTGTTAGTGTAACTGCCTTTTTTTACTGTTATTTCAAATTTTGTCAATTTGTTACTCTTAAAGGCACAGTAACGTTTTTTACATTGCTTGTTAACTTGCTTTAAAGTGTTTTCCAAGCTTGCTAGTCTCATTGCTAGTCTGTACAAACATGTCTGAAACAGAGGATACTTGTTCATTATGTTTAAAAGCCATGGTGGAGCCCCATAGGAGAATGTGTACTAAATGTATTGATTTCACCTTAAACAGTAAAGATCAGTCTTTATCTATAAAAGAATTATCACCAGAGGGTTCTGTCGAGGGGGAAGTTATGCCGACTAACTCTCCCCACGTGTCAGACCCTTCGCCTCCCGCTCAGGGGACGCACGCTAATATGGCGCCAATTACATCATGGACGCCCATAGCGATTACCTTGCAGGACATGGCTGCAATCATGAATAATACCCTGTCAGAGGTATTATCTAGATTGCCTGAATTAAGAGGCAAGCGCGATAACTCTGGGGTTAGGAGAGATACAGAGCGCGCAAATGCTGTAAGAGCCATGTCTGATACTGCGTCACAGTATGCAGAACATGAGGACGGAGAGCTTCATTCTGTGGGTGACATCTCTGGCTCGGGGAAACCTGATTCAGAGATTTCTAATTTTAAATTTAAGCTTGAGAACCTCCGTATATTGCTTGGGGAGGTATTAGCTGCTCTGAATGACTGTAACACAGTTGCAATTCCAGAGAAATTGTGTAGGCTGGTTAGATACTATGCGATGCCGGTGTGTACTGACGTTTTTCCTATACCTAAAAGGCTTACAGAAATTATTAGCAAGGAGTGGGATAGACCCGGTGTGCCCTTTTCCCCACCTCCTATATTTAGAAAAATGTTTCCAATAGACGCCACTGCACGGGACTTATGGCAGACGGTCCCTAAGGTGGAGGGAGCAGTTTCTACTTTAGCAAAGCGTACCGCTATCCCGGTTGAGGACAGTTAGGCTTTTTCAGATCCAATGGATAAAAAATTAGAGGGTTACCTTAAGAAAATGTTTATTCAACAGGGTTTTATTTTGCAGCCCCTTGCATGCATTGCGCCTGTCACTGCTGCGGCGGCATTCTTGTTTGAGGCCCTGGAAGAGGCCATCCATTCAGCTCCATTGGAGGAAATTATTGACAAGCTTAGAACGCTTAAGCTAGCTAACTCATTTGTTTCTGATGCCATTGTTCATTTGACTAAACTAACGGCTAAGAATTCCGGATTCGCCATCCAGGCGCGTAGGGCGCTATGGCTTAAATCCTGGTCAGCTGACGTGACTTCAAAGTCTAAATTACTCAACATTCCTTTCAAGGGGCAGACCTTATTCGGGCCTGGCTTGATGGAAATTATTGCTGACATTACTGGAGGCAAGGGTCATACCCTTCCTCAGGAAAGGGCCAAATAGTCTAATTTTCGTGCCTTTCGAAATTTCAAGGCAGGAGCAGCATCAACTTCCTCCGCTTCAAAACAAGAGGGAACTGTTGCTCATTCCAGACAGGCCTCGAAACCTAACCAGTCCTGGAACAAGGGCAAGCAGGCCAGAAAACCTGCTGCTGCCCCCAAGACAGCATGAAGGAACGGCCCCCTATCCGGAAACGGATCTAGTGGGGGGCAGACTTTCTCTCTTCGCCTAGGCGTGGGCAAGAGATGTTCAGGATCTCTGGGCGTTGGAGATCATATCTCAGGGATATCTTCTGGACTTCAACGCTTCTCCTCCACAAGGGAGATTTCATCTTTCAAGGTTATCAGCAAACCAGATAAAGAAAAAGGCATTCCTAAGCTGTGTGCAAGACCTCATAGTAATGGGAGTGATCCATCCAGTTCCGCGGACGGAACAGGTACAGGGGTTTTATTCAAATCTGTTTGTGGTTCCCAAGAAAGAGGGAACCTTCAGACCAATCTTGGATCTAAAGATCTTAAACAAATTCCTCAGAGTTCCATCATTCAAAATGGAAACTATTCGGACCATCCTACCCATGATCCAAGAGGGTCAATACATGACCACAGTGGACTTAAAGGATGCCTACCTTCACATACCGATTCACAAAGATCATCATCGGTTCCTAAGGTTTGCCTTTCTAGACAGGCATTACCAATTTGTAGCTCTTCCCCTCGGGTTGGCCACAGCCCAGAGAATCTTTACAAAGGTTCTGGGCTCACTTCTGGCGGTTCTAAGACCGCGAGGCATAGCGGTGGCTCCGTATCTAGACGACATCCTGATACAGGCGTCAAGCTTTCAAATTGCCAAGTCTCATACAGAGATAGTTCTGGCATTTCTGAGGTCGCATGGGTGGAAAGTGAACGTGGAAAAGAGTTCTCTATCCCCACTCACAAGAGTCACCTTCCTATGGACTCTTATAGATTCTGTAGAGATGAAAATTTACCTGACGGAGTCCAGGTTATCAAAACTTCTAAATGCTTGCCGTGTCCTTCATTCCATTCCACGTCCGTCAGTGGCTCAGTGCATGGAAGTATTCGGCTTAATGGTAGCGGCAATGGACATAGTGCCATTTGCGCGCCTGCATCTCAGACCGCTGCAATTATGCATGCTAAGTCAGTGGAATGGGGATTACTCATATTTGTCCCCTCTACTAAATCTGGATCAAGAGACCAGAGATTCTCTTCTCTGGTGGCTATCTCGGGTCCATCTGTCCATGGGTATGACCTTTCACAGGCCAGATTGGACGATTGTAACAACAGATGCCTTCTAGTTTGGGGCGCAGTCTGGAACTCCCTGAAGGCTCAGGGATCGTGGACTCAGGAGGAGAAACTCCTCCCAATAAATATTCTGGCATTAAGATCACCATACCTGGTGGACATGTCATCCTGTCCACCTTGGTCTCTACCTCTGAAACAGGACCTCCTGATACAGGGCCCTTTCAAACATCAAAATCTAACTTCTCTGAAGCTGACTGCTTGGAAATTGAACGTTTGATTTTATCAAGACGTGGGTTTTCTGAGTCAGTTATTGACACCTTAATACAGGCTAGGAAGCCTGTTACCAGAAAGATTTACCATAAGATATGGCGTAAATACCTATATTGGTGTGAATCCAAAGGTTACTCTTGGAGTAAGGTTAGGATTCCTAGGATATTGTCTTTTCTACAAGAAGGTTTAGAAAAGGGTTTATCTGCTAGTTCATTAAAGGGACAGATCTCAGCTCTGTCTATTCTGTTACACAAACGTCTGTCAGAAGTGCCAGACGTTCAGGCTTTTGTCAGGCTTTGGCCAGGATTAAGCCTGTGTTTAAAACTGTTGCTCCGCCATGGAGTTTAAACCTTGTTCTTAACGTTTTACAGGGTGTTCCGTTTGAACCCCTCCATTCCATTGATATAAAGTTGTTATCTTGGAAAGTTCTATTTTTAATGGCTATTTCCTCGGCTCGAAGAGTCTCTGAATTATCAGCCTTACATTGTGATTCTCCTTATTTGATTTTTCATTCGGATAAGGTAGTTCTGCGCACTAAACCTGGGTTCTTACCTAAGGTAGTCACTAACAGGAATATCAATCAAGAGATTGTTGTTCCTTCTTTGTGTCCAAATCCTTCTTCGAAGAAGGAACGTCTTCTGCACAATCTGGATGTAGTTCGTGCCCTAAAGTTTTACTTACAGGCAACTAAGGAATTTCGACAAACGTCTTCCCTGTTTGTCGTTTACTCTGGTCAGAGGAGAGGTCAAAAGGCTTCTGCTACCTCTCTTTCTTTCTGGCTTCGTACCATAATTCGTTTAGCCTATGAGACTGCTGGACAGCAGCCTCCTGAAAGAATTACAGCTCATTCTACTAGAGCTGTGGCTTCCACTTGGGCCTTTAAGAATGAGGCCTCTGTTGAACAGATTTGCAAGGCTGCAACTTGGTCTTCGCTTCATACTTTTTCCAAATTTTACAAATTTGACACTTTTGCTTCCTCGGAGGCTATTTTTGGGAGAAAGGTTCTTCAGGCAGTGGTTCCTTCTGTATAAAGAGCCTGCCTATCCCTCCCGTCATCCGTGTACTTTTGCTTTGGTATTGGTATCCCAGAAGTAATGATGACCCGTGGACTGATCACACTTAACAGAAGAAAACATAATTTATGCTTACCTGATAAATTCCTTTCTTCTGTAGTGTGATCAGTCCACGGCCCGCCCTGTTTTTTAAGGCAGGTAAATATTTTTTAAATTATACTCCAGTCACCACTACACCCTTGGTTTCTCCTTTCTCGTTGGTCCTTGGTCGAATGACTGGGAGTGACGTAGAGGGGAGGAGCTATATGCAGCTCTGCTGGGTGAATCCTCTTGCACTTCCTGTTGGGGAGGAGTAATATCCCAGAAGTAATGATGACCCGTGGACTGATCACACTACAGAAGAAAGGAATTTATCAGGTAAGCATAAATTATGTTTTTATTTTTATTTGTTTCAATTGTGAGTATTCACTATGGGAGATACCTAGATATTAAAAACAAAATGTAGACATTTCAGTATTTTGACAAATGTTATTTATATAATATGCTTCAAGATCCTGTTTATTAAAGGGACATGAAACCCACATTTTTTTCTTTCATGATTCAGATAGAGCATGCAATTTTAAGCTACTTTCTATTTCTCTTGTTAAGTGTATCCAGTCCACGGATCATCCATTACTTATGGGATATTCTCCTTCCCAACAGGAAGTTGCAAAAGGACCACCCACAGCAGAGCTGCCACATAGCTCCTCCCCTCACTGTCATACCCAGTCATTCTCTTGCAACTCTCAACTAAGATGGAGGTCGTAAGAGGACTGTAGTGTTTTATACTTAGTTTATTTCTTCAATCAAAAGTTTGTTATTTTTAAATGGTACCGGAGTGTACTGTTTATCTCAGGCAGTATTTGGAAGAAGAATCTGCCTGCATTTTCTATGATCTTAGCAGAAGTAACTAAGATCCTTTGCTATTCTCACATATTCTGAGGAGTGAGGTAACTTCAGAGGGGGAATAGCGTGCAGGTTTTCCTGCAATAAGGTATGTGCAGTTAAAATATTTTTCTAGGGATGGAATTTGCTAGAAAATGCTGCTGATACCGGATTAATGTAAGTAAAGCCTTAAATGCAGTGATAGCGACTGGTATCAGGCTTATTAATAGAGATACATACTCTTATAAAAGTGTATTTTAAAACGTTTGCTGGCATGTTTAATCATTTTTTATATATGTTTGGTGATAAAACTTATTGGGGCCTAGTTTTTTCCACATGGCTGGCTTGAATTTTGCCTAGAAACAGTTTCCTGAAGCTTTCCACTGTTGCAATATGAGTGGGAAGGGCCTATTTTAGTGCTTTTCTGTGCAGATAAAAATACTGACAGAGACATTCAGCTTCCCTCTGCATGATACAGGACATCTCTGAAGGGCTCAAAAGGCTTCAAAGTCGTGTTTGAGGAGGGTAACAATCACAGTAGACTGTGGCAGTTGTGACTGTGTTTAAAAAACGTTTTTGTCATTTATTATTCTGTTTTTGTTATTAAGGGGTTAATCATCCATTTGCAAGTGGGTGCAATGCTCTGCTGACTTGTTACATACACTGTAAAAATTTTGTTAGTGTAACTGCCTTTTTTTACTGTTATTTCAAATTTTGTCAATTTGTTACTCTTAAAGGCACAGTAACGTTTTTTACATTGCTTGTTAACTTGCTTTAAAGTGTTTTCCAAGCTTGCTAGTCTCATTGCTAGTCTGTACAAACATGTCTGAAACAGAGGATACTTGTTCATTATGTTTAAAAGCCATGGTGGAGCCCCATAGGAGAATGTGTACTAAATGTATTGATTTCACCTTAAACAGTAAAGATCAGTCTTTATCTATAAAAGAATTATCACCAGAGGGTTCTGTCGAGGGGGAAGTTATGCCGACTAACTCTCCCCACGTGTCAGACCCTTCGCCTCCCGCTCAGGGGACGCACGCTAATATGGCGCCAATTACATCATGGACGCCCATAGCGATTACCTTGCAGGACATGGCTGCAATCATGAATAATACCCTGTCAGAGGTATTATCTAGATTGCCTGAATTAAGAGGCAAGCGCGATAACTCTGGGGTTAGGAGAGATACAGAGCGCGCAAATGCTGTAAGAGCCATGTCTGATACTGCGTCACAGTATGCAGAACATGAGGACGGAGAGCTTCATTCTGTGGGTGACATCTCTGGCTCGGGGAAACCTGATTCAGAGATTTCTAATTTTAAATTTAAGCTTGAGAACCTCCGTATATTGCTTGGGGAGGTATTAGCTGCTCTGAATGACTGTAACACAGTTGCAATTCCAGAGAAATTGTGTAGGCTGGATAGATACTATGCGATGCCGGTGTGTACTGACGTTTTTCCTATACCTAAAAGGCTGACAGAAATTATTAGCAAGGAGTGGGATAGACCCGGTGTGCCCTTTTCCCCACCTCCTATATTTAGAAAAATGTTTCCAATAGACGCCACTGCACGGGACTTATGGCAGACGGTCCCTAAGGTGGAGGGAGCAGTTTCTACTTTAGCAAAGCGTACCGCTATCCCGGTTGAGGACAGTTGTGCTTTTTCAGATCCAATGGATAAAAAATTAGAGGGTTACCTTAAGAAAATGTTTATTCAACAGGGTTTTATTTTGCAGCCCCTTGCATGCATTGCGCCTGTCACTGCTGCGGCGGCATTCTTGTTTGAGGCCCTGGAAGAGGCCATCCATTCAGCTCCATTGGAGGAAATTATTGACAAGCTTAGAACGCTTAAGCTAGCTAACTCATTTGTTTCTGATGCCATTGTTCATTTGACTAAACTAACGGCTAAGAATTCCGGATTCGCCATCCAGGCGCGTAGGGCGCTATGGCTTAAATCCTGGTCAGCTGACGTGACTTCAAAGTCTAAATTACTCAACATTCCTTTCAAGGGGCAGACCTTATTCGGGCCTGGCTTGATTATTGCTGACATTACTGGAGGCAAGGGTCATACCCTTCCTCAGGAAAGGGCCAAATAGTCTAATTTTCGTGCCTTTCGAAATTTCAAGGCAGGAGCAGCATCAACTTCCTCCGCTTCAAAACAAGAGGGAACTGTTGCTCATTCCAGACAGGCCTCGAAACCTAACCAGTCCTGGAACAAGGGCAAGCAGGCCAGAAAACCTGCTGCTGCCCCCAAGACAGCATGAAGGAACGGCCCCCTATCCGGAAACGGATCTAGAGGGGGGCAGACTTTCTCTCTTCGCCTAGGCGTGGGCAAGAGATGTTCAGGATCTCTGGGCGTTGGAGATCATATCTCAGGGATATCTTCTGGACTTCAACGCTTCTCCTCCACAAGGGAGATTTCATCTTTCAAGGTTATCAGCAAACCAGATAAAGAAAGAGGCATTCCTAAGCTGTGTGCAAGACCTCATAGTAATGGGAGTGATCCATCCAGTTCCGCGGACGGAACAGGTACAGGGGTTTTATTCAAATCTGTTTGTGGTTCCCAAGAAAGAGGGAACCTTCAGACCAATCTTGGATCTAAAGATCTTAAACAAATTCCTCAGAGTTCCATCATTCAAAATGGAAACTATTCGGACCATCCTACCCATGATCCAAGAGGGTCAATACATGACCACAGTGGACTTAAAGGATGCCTACCTTCACATACCGATTCACAAAGATCATCATCGGTTCCTAAGGTTTGCCTTTCTAGACAGGCATTACCAATTTGTAGCTCTTCCCCTCGGGTTGGCCACAGCCCAGAGAATCTTTACAAAGGTTCTGGGCTCACTTCTGGCGGTTCTAAGACCGCGAGGCATAGCGGTGGCTCCGTATCTAGACGACATCCTGATACAGGCGTCAAGCTTTCAAATTGCCAAGTCTCATACAGAGATAGTTCTGGCATTTCTGAGGTCGCATGGGTGGAAAGTGAACGTGGAAAAGAGTTCTCTATCCCCACTCACAAGAGTCACCTTCCTATGGACTCTTATAGATTCTGTAGAGATGAAAATTTACCTGACGGAGTCCAGGTTATCAAAACTTCTAAATGCTTGCCGTGTCCTTCATTCCATTCCACGTCCGTCAGTGGCTCAGTGCATGGAAGTATTCGGCTTAATGGTAGCGGCAATGGACATAGTGCCATTTGCGCGCCTGCATCTCAGACCGCTGCAATTATGCATGCTAAGTCAGTGGAATGGGGATTACTCATATTTGTCCCCTCTACTAAATCTGGATCAAGAGACCAGAGATTCTCTTCTCTGGTGGCTATCTCGGGTCCATCTGTCCATGGGTATGACCTTTCACAGGCCAGATTGGACGATTGTAACAACAGATGCCTTCTAGGTTGGGGCGCAGTCTGGAACTCCCTGAAGGCTCAGGGATCGTGGACTCAGGAGGAGAAACTCCTCCCAATAAATATTCTGGCGTTAAGAGCAATATTCAATGCTCTTCTAGCTTGGCTTCAGTTAGCAACCCTGAGGTTCATCAGATTTCAGTCAGACATCACGACTGTGGCTTACATCAACCATCAAGGGGGAACCAGGAGTTCCCTAGCGATGTTAGAAGTCTCAAAGATAATTCGCTGGGCAGTGTCTCACTCTTGCCATCTGTCAGCGATCCACATCCCAGGCTTAGAGAACTGGGAGGCGGATTTTCTAAGTCGCCAGACTTTTCATCCGGGGGAGTGGGAACTCCATCCGGAGGTGTTTGCTCAACTGATCCATCGTTGGGGCAAACCAGAACTGGATCTCATGGCGTCTCGCCAGAACGTCAAGCTTCCTTGTTACGGATCCAGGTCCAGGGACCCGGGAGCGACGCTGATAGATGCTCTAGCAGCTCCTTGGTTCTTCAACCTGGCTTATGTGTTTCCACCGTTTCCTCTGCTCCCTCGCCTGATTGCCAAAATCAAGCAGGAGAGAGCATCAGTGATTCTGATAGCGCCTGCATGGCCACGCAGGACCTGGTATGCAAACCTAGTGGCCATGTCATCCTTTCCACCATGGACTCTGCCTCTGAGGCAGGACCTTCTAATACAAGGTCCTTTCAATCATCCAAATCTAATTTCTCTGAGACTGACTGCATGGAGATTGAACGCTTGATCCTATCAAGGCGTGGCTTCTCCGAGTCAGTCATTGATACCTTAATACAGGCACGAAAGCCTGTCACCAGGAAAATCTACCATAAGATATGGCGTAAATATCTTTATTGGTGTGAATTCAAGAATTACTCATGGAGTAAGGTTAGGATTGCTAGGATATTGTCCTTTCTCCAAGAGGGTTTGGACAAAGGATTATCAGCTAGTTCTTTAAAAGGACAGATTTCTGCTCTGTCTATTCTTTTGCACAATCGTCTGGCAGAGGTTCCAGACGTCCAGGCTTTTTGTCAGGCTTTGGTTAGAATTAAGCCTGTGTTTAAAACTGTTGCTCCCCCGTGGAGCTTAAACTTGGTTCTTAAAGTTCTTCAAGGAGTTCCGTTTGAACCCCTTCATTCCATTGATATTAAACTTTTATCTTGGAAAGTTCTGTTTTTGATGGCTATTTCCTCGGCTCGAAGAGTCTCTGAGCTATCTGCCTTACAATGTGATTCTCCTTATCTGATTTTTAATGCAGATAAGGTAGTTCTGCGTACCAAACCTGGGTTTTTACCTAAGGTGGTTTCTAACAAGAATATCAATCAAGAGATTGTTGTTCCATCATTGTGTCCTAATCCTTCTTCGAAGAAGGAACGTCTCTTACATAATCTGGACGTAGTCCGTGCTTTGAAGTTTTACTTACAAGCTACTAAAGATTTTCGCCAAACATCTTCCCTGTTTGTCGTTTACTCTGGACAGAGGAGAGGTCAAAAAGCTTTGGCAACCTCTCTTTCCTTTTGGCTTTGGAGCATAATTCGCTTAGCCTATGAGACTGCTGGACAGCAGTGCCCTGAAAGGATTACAGCTCATTCTACTAGAGCTGTGGCTTCCACCTGGGCCTTTTAAAATGAGGCCTCTGTTGAACAGATTTGCAAGGCTGCGACTTGGTCTTTGCTTAACACCTTTTCAAAATTTTACAATTTTGATACTTTTGCTTCTTCGGAGGCTGTTTTTGGGAGAAAGGTTCTTCAGGCAGTGGTTCCTTCCGTTTAATCCTGCCTTGTCCCTCCCATCATCCGTGTACTTTAGCTTTGGTATTGGTATCCCATAAGTAATGGATGATCCGTGGACTGGATACACTTAACAAGAGAAAACATAATTTATGCTTACCTGATAAATTTATTTCTCTTGTAGTGTATCCAGTCCACGGCCCGCCCTGTCTTTTCAAGGCAGGTCTAAATTTTAATTAAACTACAGTCACCACTGCACCCTATGGTTTCTCCTTTCTCGTCTTGTTTCGGTCGAATGACTGGATATGACAGTGAGGGGAGGAGCTATGTGGCAGCTCTGCTGTGGGTGGTCCTCTTGCAACTTCCTGTTGGGAAGGAGAATATCCCATAAGTAATGGATGATCCGTGGACTGGATACACTACAAGAGAAATAAATTTATCAGGTAAGCATAAATTATGTTTTTACTCAATTATCAATTTTTCTTCGTTCTCTTGGTATCTTTTTTTTTTTTTTTTTTTTTTTTTAAAGCAGGAATGTACGCCTAGGAGCCAGCCCATTTTTGGTTCAGCACCCTGGGTAGCGCTTGCGGATTGGTTGCTACATGAATCATGAAAAGAAACTATTTGAGTTTAATATGCCTTTAGGAATGGGTATAAGGGGGTAAGAGGAGCCATCTTTAAAGTAATTGTGATATTTGGAAATTTAATCCACAGTATATAAAATTATTCATGAAAACTGCATCTTCATCCAATTGTCACATGCCCCACAAGCTGGACGCCAAAGGGGGCACGCAACGATTGGATGAAGCCAGATTCGTCATTGAAGACAAAAATAAAGTATGAGATGCATCCGGAGAAACGAAGCAATGTTCACGACCAATAAATGGTTATTATTTTACAAAGGAAGCGTCTTTAAATATTTTAATGAATGAAAGTGCCCCTGTTTTTATGAATACTTTTTCTATATTGTGGATTACATTTCCAAAGATTACAATCACTTTAAGGTGGGAAAAAAGGGTTTGAAATTGTGTCAGTGTAAATATATTGTAGGGAAAGAAATGCATCCTCTGTCATTATTTCAATTTTGCTCTGATTCACGTAAAAGTACCATAACTCTCTGCTCATGATTCCTCACACTTATCCATATAAGTTTTTTTTTTTTATTATTATTATTTTTCTTCTTAAAGACACAATGAGTCCACGGATCATCTTCATTACTTATGGGATATTCACCTCCTGGTCAGCAGGAGGAGGCAAAGAGCACCACAGCAGAGCTGTTAAATAGCTCCTCCCTTCCCTCCCACTCCAGTCATTCTCTTTGCCTACGTTAGTGATAGGAAGAGGTAAAGTGAGGTGTTAGTTTAGATTCTTCAATCAAGAGTTTATTATTTTTAAAGTAGTGCCAGAGAGTGCTGCTTTGTTCTAGGGTGTAGCTGTAGTCCATATCAGTCTCTACAGTAGAGCTTTTTGTGGCTTTAGAGCAATAGGAACTTGTGGGACATAATTCTCACTGCGCCTCCCATATATTGAATGCTGCCCTTATCAAGAAAACTTGAGGGATATTTACTCAGGACTTTCGTTATATTACAGGTCCATGGGAGGGAGAGGACCTCTTAAACCTGGAACTGCCTTACTGTCCGGCAGAAAATGAGGTAAGTGCTGACTTTCTTTCTGGGAAGTGGAAGCAAGCTCAGAAACAAGTTAGGCACTTTATTTTTAGTTATTCCTCATTCAATTTGGGGTTAATCCTCCTAGATGTTTTAGGGGACACCTTGGACAGTTGGACGCAGGGGCTGTAGGTTTTACATTGCATACTTTAATAAGCTATTTCTGGAAGCTCAGTGGCGGACTCAGTGTGAGAGTCTAGGTCAAATAGCTCAATGTGGGGTGGTTCCCGTTTGCACTGTGTGTCCGGGACTGACAGCTACCCTTTACATTGAGTGTGAGCTTAACGTGAGGCGTTTCCACGTGTAGGCTGTATATCTGGGACTGACAGCTAACTATTACATTGTGCGTAGTTGTGGGCTAATAATGCAATCTTAATGTGAGGTGTTTTACACATGTATGATGCGTATCTGGGACTGGTAGCTGCCCAAACATTACAGGTTGCTAACGGCTGCCAAGCGGTTTGAGGCTAGAGCAGTCTGTTGTTGGTTTCCCTCCCTGCGCTTTCATGTGTAAGACTTTAATGGCGACCGGGAGATGGTGTTTAACGCCTACGATGGGCGGAGTTCTAGTGTGGCGCGAATGTTGTTGCGCACCCTTTTGGCTAGACTTCCGTTATCTGAAGGATCAGTGGAGAACTCTAGGTGTCTGTTTGTAGTACCGGACAGTACTATAGCAATAAGAGTCTGGAACTTTTGCGAGAAGGGCTGGCAGGCGTCTTTACTGAGCCGTAGAAGGAGTTGCTATATCGTATACTGAAATAAGTCATGTTTACTCTAGAGCCCAAGTACCCCGCAGTGCTAATTAACAAGATAAAGTGCATAAGAACGTTACATTTTAGAAATTAGTAGAGACACAATAAAGTGCATAAAAACGTTACACTTTAAAAATAAGAGACGGTAACGTTTTTTTTCTGTATCAGTTTTTTATTTGCTAATCACTTATATGTGAGTCAGATTGGTCCCAGAGACCCTACATAGTGTGTCCTTATTTAAAAATAAATGTGGTACCACCTATCCCTTTCTCTGTTGTGAGGGATTTTTCTATAGGGATATATTAAAAAAAAAAAAAAATTCTGATAGCCCACACGTACAGTGACTTGCGCTTTCTCATTAACTCCATAGGGAGTTACTTTGCAGGACATCACATCCTACTTTCATTGAAGCGATATCTGTTGCATTGTTTGTTTTTCTCATGCTGTAGGGAAAACAATTGAGGATATGTATTTAATCAGTTAATTTTGCTGCTACTGTAGTAGATATTCCGAATTTTCTTCCCTGAGGCCTGTAGAGGAAGATACTTCGGTAGTATATAAGAAGGAAATCTCAGACTCTGTCTGGGAAATTCCTGTGTTTAGTACTGAGGTTGTAAAGGCTTGTACACCTCCGTTTGCTGCTTAAGGATGCTACCCTGGCCGTTGATCAATCCTAATAAGTCCAGTAATCTATATAGCCAATTTGATGTGCCCTTCATGGTAAAAGTTTTGTTTGTACCAAATAGGCATTCAATGATTGGATAGGGGATTCCCCCTTTTTTCTCCAAATAGAGCAGATCCTATCAAAGGCTGCGTGTCCGTCGGGTTAAAATTACCTACGGTTGTATTGCTCTCTTACCAGTGTGGCGGCGTTTTGATTGATGTGTTTTCTGATCATATTCGGACAGACACTCCTCTCGAGGAATTCCAGAATAGGATAAAGGCAATTCAGCTAACCATCTCCTTTACTTCAGATGCTCCCCTTTGGGTTTTTAGGATTGGAGCTGAGATTTCGGTCTTTGCCATATGGCTGCAGAGCGTTGGGAAAGGTCTTGGTCTGCGGATGCCTCCTCTTAGTATAATCTTTGAAGATTCCTTACAAAGGGAAGACCTTGTTTGAACCTGGCCTGTCGGAAATTATCTCCGATTTCATGGTTTGGGTCATCTTCTCATTCAAAATAAAGAGAAACAAACATATAAGGACGACAGAGCGATTTTCGTTCCTTTTGAAAATTCAAGGGAAATTCTTCCTCTGTTGCCTCCAATCAGAAACAGTCTTCTCTTGCATGGAGACCCAATCAATCTTGGAATCTAGGATAACAATCCAAAAAGCCTTCTGTCAAATCGAAGACAGCATGAGGGTCATGTCCCCGATCCGGGACTGGATCTTGTAGGGGGCAGACTTCCTTCTTCGTTCAGCCTTGGGTTACAGAGGTTCAGGATCTCTGGGCGATGGTGATAGTGTCCCAGGGATACAAACTTGAGTTTGATGATTTTCCTCCCAGAGGCAGGTTTCTGCTTTCAAGATTTTCTGCAGATCAGACAAAAAGAGAGGCGTTCTTACGCTGCGTAAGTGACCTTTCTTTCCTGGGAGTGACTTTTCCAGTTCCAATACAGGAACAGGGTCGGGGTTTTTACTCCAATCTGTTTGTGGTTCCCAAAGAAGAGGGAACCTTCAGTCCAATTCTAGATCCCAAGTGTTTAACCAACATTTTTTCAGAGTACCGTCCTTCAAGATGGAAACTATTCGTTCCATTCTTCCTCTTATCCAAGGGGGTCAATTTATGACAACGGTGGTTTAAGGGACGCGTACCTGCACGTCTCCATTCACAAGCATCATCTCGAGTTTCTAAGGTTTTTCCTTTCTGGACAAACATTACCAGTTCGTGGCTATTCCCTTCGATCTTGCCACAGCTCAGATTTAAATGTTCTGGGATCATTAATGTCGGTGCTTCGGTTAAGGACATCGCAGTGGCGCCCTATCTGGACGACATCCTAGTCCAGGCGTCATTATTAGAACAAGCAAGATTCCACATGGAGTTGGTGTTACCCTTCCTGCGATCTCACGGGTGGAAGGTATATTTGGAAGAGAGTCTCTTAGCTCCGAATTCAAGGGTAACTTTCTTGGGAACTAGATTAGCTTCCCTATCATTGTGGATTTTTCTGATGGATGTCAGAAAATCAAAGCTTATTGATTCTTGTCGATTCCTTCAGTCCTCTCCTCGGCCATCAGTGGTTCAGTGTATGGGGTTATCGGCCTGTTGGTGGCGGCAATGAACATCTTCCCGTTTGTTCGATTCCGTCTCAGATCTCTGCAGTTAAGCATGCTCAGGCGATGGAACAGAGATTATGCGGGTGTGTCTCCTCGAATAATACTGGAGCAGGAGACAAGGGATTCTTTTTTTCATTGATGGTTGTCTCTGGATCTTCTTTCCCAGGGAACCTGCTTTCGCATACCATCTGGGGTGATTGTGTCCACAGACGCCAGCCTTCTAGGTTGGGAAGCTGTCTGAGGGTTCCATAAAGGCTCAGGGTGTGTGGTTTCAGTCAGAGTCTGTTCTTCCTATAAAACATCCTGGAACTGAGAGCGATCTTCCATGCTCTTCTGGCCTGGCCTCAGTTAGTCTCGGGCCAGTTTATCAGGTTCCAGTAGGACGACATAACTTTAGTGGCTGAAGTCAATCATCAGGGAGGAACGAGGAGTTCTTTATTGATGACAGAGGTAACCAAGATTCTTCAATGGGCCCATTTTTGTTGCCTGTTGGCGATCCGCATTCTAGGCATGGACGATTGGGAGGCGGAGTTCCTGAGTAGGCAGTTTTTACTCCCGGAAGTTTTTTCTTCAGTCTGATTCTCGCAGTATTTGGTATGTAGATCTGGGGGATTGTCATCCCTGCCACCTTGAATACTTCTGTTGAGGATGGATCTTATAATTCAAAGGTCCTTCCTTCTCCCAAATCTAGTTTCTTAGAGGGCTGTTGACTTGAAGATGAATGCTTTCTTCTATCCAAGCGAGGTTTTTCTGATTCGATCATAGAGACTATGATTCAGGCTCGTAAACCTGTAACTAGGAAGATTTTCCTTAAGATATGGCATAATTATCTCTCTTGGTGTGGATCCAAGGGCTACTCATGGAGTAGAGTTTGGATTCCTAGAATTTTGTTTTTTCTCCAAGAAGGTTTGATGAAAGGCTTATTGACTAGGGTCAAATCTCGGCCATATCTATTTTGTTTCTCAAACGTCTGGCGGATAATCCAGATGTACAATCATTTTGTTAGGCCCTGGTCGGGATCAGGCCTGTGTTCAAACCAGTTACTCCTCCATGGATTCTGAATTTAGTTTTCAAAGTACTTAAGGGGCTCCGTTTGAGACTATGCATTCCTTAGATATTCGATTGTTATCTTGGAAAGTTTTATTTCTTGTTGCAATTTCTTCTGCTCGGAGAGTGTCAGAGCTCTCGGCGTGGCAATATACTTCGCCTTATCTTATTTTCCATTCAGATAAGGTGGTGTTACGGACTAAACTAGGTTTTCTTTCTAAGGTTGTTTCCATCAGGAACATTAATCAGGAGATTGTTGTTCCTTCCTTGTGTCCTAATCCTTCTTCTCAAAAGGAACGTCTTCTGCACAATTTAGACGTTGTCCGTGCTTTAAAATTTTACTTGAAAGCGACTAAGGACTTTCGTCAGTCCTCTTATTTGTTTGTAATTTTCTTTGGAAAACGTAGGGGTCAGAAAACTACGGCTACCTCTTTCTTTTTGGCTGAAGAGTATCATCCGCTTTGCATATGAGACTGCTGGACAGCAGCATCCTGAGAGGGTTACGGCTCTTTCCACTAGGGCTGTTGCTTCCTCATGGGCATTCAAAAATGAAGCTTCTGTGGAACAGATTTGCAAGGCTGCAACTTGGTCCTCTCTTCAAACTTTTTCAAAGTTCTACAAATTTGACACTTTTGCCACGGCTGCTTTTGGGAGAAAGGTTCTTCAAGCAGTGGTGCCTTCCGTTTAGGTTCTCTGTCTTTTCCCCCCCGTATCATCTGTGTCCTCTAGCCTTGGGTATTGTATCCCATAAGTAATGAAGATGATCCGTGGACTCATCGTGTCTTTAAGAAGAAAAGAAAATTTATGCTTACCTGATAAATTTATTTCTTCTTAGACACGATGAGTCCGCGGCCCGCCCTGTTCTTTTAAGACAGGTTGTTATTTTTTGTAAACTTAAGACACCTCTGCACCTTGGCTTTTCCTTTCTTTTCCTAACTTCGGTCGAATAACTGGAGTTGGAGAGAAGGGAGGAGCTATTTAACAGCTCTGCTGTGGTGCTCTTTGCCTCCTCCTGCTGACCAGGAGGTGAATATCCCATAAGTAATGAAGATGATCCGTGGACTCAGTGTCTAAGAAGAAATACATTTATCAGGTAAGCATAACAAAAAAAATCTTATCTTATGTTTTTATTTATATATTTATTTTTCCACCTTTCAGATTCACATTCCAGGCCACGCTGGTTTTGGAGGAAATGAAGCAGCTGACAGACTTGCTAGAGAAGGTGCTAAGAAATTACCTGAAAACCAGTAGCACTGGCCCATATTAAACACGATCCCATACTACTTTGTATATATGTATCAATAAACTGAATTACAGATAGCTTTTGCAATATAACTGTTTACAAAAACATACATTTAATTTAATATTAGAACTATTTTTTCTTGTGTATATTTGTACCATCTTTTTTGTTTAAAACTTTGTGTGCACAGTGTGCTGTGGTTGGGTTTGTTGCGAGCAATTTGTACAGTACCTTAAAGATTGTTAAAAAGTTTCTCTGGATTTTTAGCTATTATTAAATGTTGCTTTAGTTTCTTACTACTACTGAAGGCTAGTGAGTTTCTTTTTAATTACTTTTTTTCAAAAATATTCCTTATTTTCTAAGTCTAGGAAAATGGCAAGACTTTGAGTCATCAATACATCAACAAGAATGGTTTTTTTTTTTTCTTTTTTCTATCTGAATCATGAAAGTTTAATTTTGACTTTAGACCTCCTTTAAATAATCAGTGATTGTTTACGACAACCCAAATATATTGTTGGGGAAAAACTATACCACTTTTACATGAATAAAAGAATCTCCCCCATAGTTTTTGGTAAACCAAAACACAGAAAAACAAAGTACTTTTTTTTAGATTAGGAACATCGGTTATTCAAAAAAACAATACATTTCAATACATCCGAAAATGTCAACGGCTGCAAAGAAAAAATAATATAATGAAAAATAAAATGAGGTTGCTGAAATGGAATAGTGAAGGGGAGATGTATTACTAGAGAGAAATTGGGAACCTTGTTGGGAAAGGAGTGTACATATTTTTTTTTTTTTCCAAAGAGCTTTATTGGGAAATTTGATGTTTTACAGCAGGTATGAAATCAACACATTATACAATACATAGAAGTTTGCTGCAGATTTACAGATTATGAGATACAACCGTATACTTTTGTTGTATTCCCACTTATCCAACAGGTCATAGTTATTGTTAATCTATATAATAAGCTTAAGAAAAAAAATAGATTAAAACCCAATCAGATATTGGTTGAGCAGGACAAGTGGGCTATGCTTATTGAACGCTCTATCCATACCCCAGCCGGGGAACCCACTCCTGGATCCCACAACTAAAAAGAAAACCATATTTGCTGATGTTGTGGTCAACCAGCTCATAACTAGTATGTAACATTAAACACTAAACACTAAATCTACTACATATAAACCGTTAAGCATTGTAAGGGATTTGCCTGTATACCTTGTTGAAAAAGCATTTATGTTTTTGTATGCTGGCTGCTTGCCTGTAAAGTGAGGGGCAATGAGAGGCTGATCTGTGCCTATACAGTGTTTATCATGGCTTAAATACAAAATTAGTCACCTACCATGCAATAATACAGTTTTGCCCCCAGTTTTTGTCCAGGTATACAGTGGCCTCCATCAATTACTCTCTTCTGGGTTATGTAGTGCAAGGCAATATCATATTGAACATTATTATGGGGAAATGTACTTGTACCTCTATGACCACCCTAAACAGTCCTGTTTTTATATTATAGACGCAGTATTGTCCTCAGGTTTCACATGGTATACATATATATAACAGTTGCACAATGGTGTTATGCTTGCTAGAGACAATAGGAGTACATGGAGAGTATAAAACTGAGCAACTAAATGTCGCTATAACATGAAGTCATGAAGTCAAATGTCCCATTAATATTCTAGATAGATGTTTGTTACAAGAGGCAGAAATAACGGTTCTCTGCTGATCTTTTAGTCCCAAGGTTAAGTTTGCATATACCATAGCGCTTCTCAGCCATAGTTCCGGGTGCTGTGTGGGGCATATGCACTGATCAATAACTTGCCAAACATATAAATGATAAAAATCTAATGATGAAACATAGATATCTTAAGATTACTGACATGCACCACACGTAGCTTTATCGAAAATTTTAACTATGCCCAGTCCCCGGGTTCTCACTGCCAGTCCCCGGGTTCTCACTGCCAGCAATACAATAGTGATCGTATGACAATATCAGTAATAACAGAGACATCAACACCTGCACAATATATAAACCAGCCCCTTATAATAGGTATGTCCGATGTAGATAGAGGTTTTCTCATTAACCTGCTTCAAATCTTGAGGCTGTTTGGGTAGCTAAATCAGGTGAAAACAGTGAGCGCCTGAATACAACAATTTGTGGATCACTTCCAATGGCTGAATCTGCTAGTGCGCTCCCTGAGGAAAGCCCAAGTGCTGTCAGTCCATTGCTGCGTGGAACTAAGTGTTTTTTGCAAGGAGGGTTCCCGGCAGGGGTAGCTGCACTATGCTCTCTATACCACGGGTAGTTTCAGGGGCATTTTCCCCCAGTTTGGTATGATGTGAAACTGCGAGTTCCGGATGTTTGCGTATCTGTGTGAATTTCATGAAGTTATGATCGCGGTGGGCATTCTGAGGATCTTTGGCTGATCTGCGGACCTCCGGTTTATCTGTGAAAGCGTGTGAAGAACAGTGGGCCTCCTCCGGAGCTAGTTGTTGCTTCCAATCGCCATTCGAAAAGTCCGGTTCAGGCTCTACTGTGGGCAAGTGCTCCGGTATTGATTGTAAGCTCTCTATGAGGGCTATGGGCAGAGATCTCTCATAAAGTTTGGTTAGTAAGACCTCCATTTTAGCGAAGCTTTGTTCTAAGTGCTGCTCCAGTTCGATCTCCCATGCAGTCGCCATCTTGAGAGATTCTGCCGGCAGAGGTATTAAGGGATATAGGTATGTTAGGCTGCCTGTGTAACGGTAAAATAGTAAACTGTCTGTTGCTAGTAAGAAGGCTCAGTAAGACAGGTATCAGCTATCAGCACAGGTTACCCGGCAAGTCCGGGGGGGGGGGGGGCGCTGCCTAGAAGTGGGCCGCCGCCTTAGGCCTTATATTTCCGTTCTGTTGTTCCAATTTCATAGATACAGCAGAGTAAAACTGACATGTAGCCACAGATTGCTTTGTAGCTATTGTTTGATTCCTGGTATAAAGAGATGTGCTGTCTTTTAGCTCAATAATCGGCGGATTAAAGAGGATTCTTGCAGAGCTCACAGAAAATGCGTCCTGTCAGGTACGCTGTTCGGACATGCCCCCCAAGAATTGAATGTTTTTTAAATAGATGTGTAGATAAGTATTTTGCAGCTTTTTATATGGACTGTATACTGTAAAATTGTTTTCTTTTGTAAGGTGTATCCAGTCCACGGATCATCCATTACTTGTGGGATATTCTCATTCCCAACAGGAAGTTGCAAGAGGACACCCACAGCAGAGCTGTAATATAGCTCCTCCCCTAACTGTCATAGCCAGTCATACTCTTGCAACTCTCAACAAGCTAGGATGTTGTAGGAGAGAGTGGTTAAATATAGTTAGTTTATTTTCTTCAATCAAAAGTTTGTTATTTTTAAATAGTACCGGAGTTGTGCTATTTTATCTCAGGCAGTAAATAGAAGAAGAATCTGCCTGAGGTTTCTATGATCTTAGCAGGTTGTAACTAAGATCCATTGCTGTTCTCACATATGTCTGAGGGGATTACACAGATGAGGTAACTTCAGCGAGAGAATGGCGTGCAGTTTATTCTGCTATCAGGTATGTGCAGTTATAATTTTTTCTAGAGATGGAAAACACTAGAAAATGCTGCTGATACCGGATTAATGTAAGTTAAGCCTGAATACAGTGATTTAATAACGACTGGTATCATGCTTACTCCCAGGGGTAATACCCTTATGATATTGCAATATAAACGTTTGCTGGCATGTTTAATCGTTTTTATATATGCTTTGGTGATAAAACTTTATTGGGGCCTAGTTTTTTCCACTTGGCTTAAATTTTGACTAGAAACAGTTTTACTGAGGCTTTCCACTGTTATAGTATAAAAGTTACAGTTGGTGCAGTTAAAATTACAAACTGTGACATCCAGCTTCCCTCAGGAGTCCCCTGTATGCTATAGGACATCTCTAAAGGGCTCAAAGGCTTTCCAAAGTCGTTTATTGGGGAAGGTAGGACCACAGCTTGCTGTGGCAGTTGGTTGTGACTGTAAAAAAATAAATAAAAAAAATGTCTATTTAGTTTTTTGGATCCATTTTTTGAACTAAGGGGTTAATCATCCATTTGCAAGTGGATGCAATGCTCTGCTAGCCTATTACATACACTGTAAAAAAATTCGTTTTATTTACTGCATTTTTTCACTGTTTTTCAAATTCTGACAAAATTTGTTTCTCTTAAAGGCACAGTACCATTTTTATATTTGCTTGTTAACTTGATTTAAAGTGTTATCCAAGCTTGCTAGTCTCATTGCTAGTCTGTATAAACATGTCTGACATAGAAGAAACTCCTTGTTCATTATGTTTAAAAGCCATGGTGGAACCCCCTCTTAGAATGTGTACCAAATGTACTGATTTCATTTTATGCAATAAAGATCATATTCTGTTTTTAAAATTTATCACCAGAGGAATCTGACGAGGGGAAAGTTATGCCGACTAACTCTCCCCACGTGTCAGACCCTTTGACTACCGCCCAAGGGACTCACGCTCAAATGGCGCCAAGTACATCTAGGGCGCCCATAGCGTTTACTTTACAAGACATGGCGGCAGTCATGGATAATACACTGTCAGCGGTATTAGCCAGACTACCTGAACTTAGAGGTTAGCGAGATAGCTCTGGGGTGAGACAAAATGCAGAGCATACTGATGCTTTAAGAACCATGTCTGATACTGCCTCACAATATGCAGAAGCTGAGGAAGGAGAGCTTCAGTCAGTGGGTGATGTTAATGACTCAGGAAAGATACCTGATTCTAATATTTCTACATTTAAATTTAAGCTTGAACACCTCCGTGTGTTACTTAGGGAGGTTTTAGCTGCTCTGAATGACTGTGATACCATTGCAGTGCCAGAGAAATTTTGTAGACTGGATAAATGCTTTGCAGTGCCGGTGTGTACTGATGTTTTTCCAATACCTAAAAGGTTTACAGAAATTATTAATAAGGAATGGGATAGACCAGGTGTGCCGTTCTCTTCCCCTCCTATTTTTAGAAAAATGTTTTCCAGTAGACGCCACCACACAGGACTTATGGCAGACAGTCCCTAAGGTGGAGGGAGCAGTTTCTACTCTAGCAAAGCGTACTACTATCCCTGTCGAGGACAGTTGTGCTTTTTTAGAGCCAATGGATAAAAAATTAGAAGGTTACCTTAAGAAAATATTTATTCAACAAGGTTTTATCCTACAGCCCATTGCATGCATTGCCCCTGTCACTGCTGCTGCGGAGTACTGGTTTGAGTCTCTGGAAGAGGCTTTACAGGTAGAGACTCCATTAGATGACATACTTGGCAAACTTAGAGCACTTAAGCTAGCCAATTATTTTATTTCTGATGCCATTGTTCATTTGAATAAACTAACGGCTAAGAATTCTGGTTTTGCTATACAGGCGCGCAGAGCGCTATGGCTTAAATCATGGTCAGCTGACGTGACTTTAAAATCTAAGCTACTTAACATTCCCTTCAAGGGGCAGACCCTATTCGGGCCTGGTTTGAACGAGATTATTGCTGATATCACGGGAGGAAAAGGTTTTGCCCTTCCTCAGGACAGGTCCAAATCTAGGGCCAAACAGTCTAATTTTCGTGCCTTTCGAAACTTCAAGGCAGGTGCGGCATCAACTTCCTCTAATAATAAACAAGAGGGAACTTTTGCTCAATCCAAGACGGTCTGGAGACCAAACCAGACCAGAAAAAAGGTAAGCAGGTCAAAAAGCATGCTGCTGCCTCTAAGACAGCATGAAGGAACGACCCCCTATCCGGTAACGTATCTAGTAGGGGGCAGACTTTCACTCTTCGCCCAGGCGTGGGCAAGAGATGTTCAGGATCCCTGGGCGTTGGAAATTATATCCCAGGGATATCTTCTGGACTTCAAAGCTTCCCCCCCAAAAGGGAGATTTCACCTTTCACAATTATCTGCAAACCAGATAAAGAGTGAGGCATTCTTACACTGTGTATGAGACCTCCTAGTTATGGGAGTGATCCATCCAGTTCCAAAGGAGGAACAGGGTTTTTACTCAAATCTGTTTGTGGTTCCCAAAAAAGAGGGAACCTTCAGACCGATTTTGGATCCAAAGATCTTAAACAAATTCCTCAAAGTTCCGTCGTTCAAGATGGAAACTATTCGTACCATCCTACCACTGATCCAGGAGGGTCAATATATGACTACAGTGGATCTAAAGGATGCTTATCTTCACATTCCGATACACAAAGATCATCATCGGTTTCTCAGGTTTGCCTTTCAAGACAGGCATTACCAGTTGTAGTTTTTCCCTTTGGATTAGCTACAGCCCCAAGAATCTTTACAAAGGTTCTAGGGTCGCTTTTGGCGGTCCTAAGGCCGCCGGGCATAGCAGTAGCCCCTTATTTAGACGACATCCTGATACAGGCGTCAAACTTCCAAATTGCCAAGTCTCATACGGACGTAGTACTGGCATTTCTGAGGTCGCATGGGTGGAAAGTGAACGAGGAAAAGTGTTCTCTATCCCCACTCACAAGAGTTTCCTTTCTAGGGACTCTGATAGATTCTGTAGAAATGAAAATTTACCTGACGGAGTCCAGGTTATCAAAGCTTCTAAATTCCTGTCGGGTTCTTCATTCCATTCCGCGCCCTTTGGTGGCTCAGTGTATGGAAGTAATCGGCTTAATGGTAGCGGCAATGGACATAGTGCCGTTTGCACGCTTACATCTCAGACCGCTGCAACTATGCAGGCTCAGTCAGTGGAGCGGGGATTACACAGATTTGGCCCCTCAACTGAATCTGGACCAAGAGACCAGGGATCCTCTTCCCTGGTGGCTATCTCGGGTCCATCTGTCCAAAGGTATGACCTTCGCAGGCCAGATTGGACTATTGTAACAACAAATGCCAGCCTTCTAGGTTGGGGTGCAGTCTGGAACTCCCTGAAGGCTCAGGGATCGTGGACTCAGGAGGAGTCTCTCCTTCCAATAAATATTCTGGAACTAAGAGCGATATTCAAGGCTCTTCAGGTTTGGCCTCAGTTAGCAACTCTGAGGTACATCAGATTTCAGTCGGTCAACATCACGACTGTAGCTTACATCAACCATCGAGGGGGAACAAGAAGTTCCCTAGAGATGTTATAAGTTTCAAAAATAATTCACTGGGCAGGGATTCACTCTTGCCACCTATCAGCTATCCATATCCCAGGTGTAGAGCACTGGGAGGCGGATTTTCTAAGTCGTCAGAATTTTCATCCAGGAGAGTGGGAACTCCATCCGGAGGTATTTGCACAACTGATTCTCCGTTGGGGCAAACCAGAACTGGATTTCATGGCGTCTCGCCAGAACGCCAAGCTTCCGTGTTACGGATCCAGGTCCAGGGATCCCAAGGCAACACTGATAGATACTCTAGCAGCGCCCTGGTCTTTCAACCTGGCTTATGTGTTTCCACCGTTTCCTCTGCTCCCTCGACTGATTGCCAAGATCAAGCAGGAGAGAGCATCAGTGATTCTGATAGCACCTGCGTGGCCACGCAGGACCTGGTATGCAGATCTAGTGGACATGTCATCCTTTCCACCATGGTCTCTGCCTCTGAGACAGGACCTTCTACTTCAGGGTCCTTTCAACCATCCAAATCTAATTTCTCTGAGGCTGACTGCCTGGAGATTGAATGCTTGATTTTATCAAAGCGTGGCTTCTCCGAGTCAGTTATTGATACCTTAATACAGGCACGAAAGCCTGTCACCAGGAAAATTTACCATAAGGTATGGCGTAGATATCTTTTATTGGTGTGAATCCAAAGGTTACTCATGGAGTAAGGTCAGGATTCCTAGGATTTTATCTTTTCTCCAAGAAGGTTTGGAAAAAGGATTGTCAGCTTGTTTCTTAAAGGGACAGATTTTTGCTCTGTCTATTCTTTTGCACTAGCGTCTGGCAGATGTTCCAGACGTTCAGGCATTTTGTCAGGCTTTAGTTTGAATCAAGCCTGTGTTTAAACCTGTTGCTCCACCATGGAGCTTAAACTTGGTTCTTAAGGTTCTTCAAGGAGTTCCGTTTGAACCTCTTCATTCCATAGATATCAAACTTTTATCTTGGAAAGTTCTTTTTTTTTTTTTTTTTTTGGTAGCTATTTCCTCGGCTCGTAGAGTCTCTGAGCTATCTGCCTTACAATGTGATTCTCCTTATCTGATTTTTCATACGGATAAGGTAGTCCTGCGTACCAAACCTGGGTTCTTACTTAAGGTGGTATCTAACAAGAATATCAATCAAGAGATTGTGGTTCCATCCGTGTGTTACACAATCTGGACGTGGTCTGTACTTTAAAGTTTTACTTACAAGCTACTAAAGATTTTCGTCAAACATCTGCTTTGTTTGTTGTCTACTCTGGACAGAGGAGAGGTCAAAAGGCTTTGGCAACCTCTTTTTCTTTTTGGCTAAGAAGCTTAATCCGCTTAGCCTATGAGACTGCTGGACAGCAGCCTCCTGAAAGGATTACAGCTCATTCTACTAGAGCTGTGGCTTCCACTTGGGCTTTTAAAAATGAGGCTTCTGTTGAACAGATTTGCAAGGCGGCGACTTGGTCTTCGCTTCATACTTTTTCAAAATTTTACAAATTTGATACTTTTGCTTCTTCGGAGGCTTTATTTGGGAGAAAGGTTTTACAGGCAGTGGTTCCTTCCATTTAAGTTCCTGCCTTGTCCCTCCCTTCATCCGTGTACTTTAGCTTTGGTATTGGTATCCCACAAGTAATGGATGATCCGTGGACTGGATACACCACAAGAGAAATAAATTTATCAGGTAAGCATAAATTGTGTTTTTCCCTTAATGTGTTTCCAGTGACTTGTTATAGCAGCTGCAGACTACAAAATGTATGTAAAAGTGTTCCTTTGTTTAATTTTGAATGTGAAATAGCTGTTTTTGTTCCTTGACTCCACAACCTATCAAAATGGGTTGAGCTTGCAGGGAAACCAGAACTCCTTATGTTATTACTATCTGTACACACAAATTATCTTATTTCTCTTTGTATAACAAATCCCAATAAATACAGAGAAAAATTGGAAATTACCATGTTTTCTTTTTAATGACAAGATGAGTCCACAGATCATCTTAATTACTAATGGGATATTCACCTCCTGGTCAGCAGGAGGCGGCAAAGAGCACCACAGCAAAGCTGTTAAATAGCTCCTCCCTTCCCTCCCACCCCAGTCATTCTCTTTGCCTACGTTAGTGCTAGGAAGTGGTAAAGTTAGGTGTTAGAAATCAAGAGTTTATTATTTTTAAAATAGTACAAGATTGTGCTGCTTTGTTCTAGGGTATAGCCGTAGTCCATATCAGTCTCTTCAGTAGGGCAGTGGTGACTTTAGAGCAAAGGGAACTGGTGGGACGTAATTCTCACTGCACCTCCCATATTTTATGCTGCCCTAAGTCCTAAAGCCTGAGGAACATTACTCAGCCTTTTATTTCTCCACAAGTCGATGTGAGGGAGAGGACCTCTCAAGCCTGTGAGCTGTCAGGCAGAAGTAGAGGTAAGTACTACTTTAATGTTTCTGGGGCAAATCAAAGAAAAGACTCAGAAGGAAGTAAGTAAGCATGCTATGTAAACCTAATGCAGAACATAAAGGGCTCAGGAAAAAGGGGCACTTTATTGTTGGGGACACTATAAACTCTCCTAGGCTGGAGAGGACTGAGACAGCGTACATTGCAGGCACTGGGGCTGGAGAACGCTATGATATGGTTAAACGCAATTTGCAAAATGGCGAACGGAACATTTTTTTGGTAACTGCGTTGCGCGCCACTTTCGTTGCGCCTCAGTCTGGGAAACATTTGGAGTAGAGTTTGTCAGGGCTTGCCTAGAAGCGCATGGTTCGTGCAAAGCATGCGCTTATAGGATCGGAGACGAAATTCCGTTTGTAACGCTGCAGAAATGGATCATCTGCTGATTATTGGGATTAACTCTGGTTGCCAGTCAGGTAGGAACACCTCAGCAAAGTAGCTGAGGTGCAGATGTGTGTTCTTACATTCAATTGTAGTTTACTAGGCTTCAGTAAAAAAAAAGTTACCGTTTTAAATTTAAAGAGACAGTAACGTTTTTCATTTTAATTTTTTTATTAAAATTTAACATTTTTATTGGATATTTGGTCAATTGTGAACCAGTATAGACCAAGGGGCCTTCCAAGATGTTACTTGCTCCTTGTGTTTTGATGCCAATGTGGAACCACCAATCCCTTTCTGTTCCTCATGTATTGAGAGGACTTAAAATTATAGGGAAAAGATTTTTTCTGAGCCAACTTTTTCTAAAGCGGATGTTGTCCAGGAGTCTAATGATGAGGTTCAATATATGCCGCAGCTTTCTCCACAAGTGTCCCAAATTTTACCGCCCTCACATGCAGTGCCCTGCGTTTCCTCTCAAACTCCCGCTGGAGTTACGTTAAGGGACATCACTTCTATCATGCCTTCTACAATTTCAGATGCATTGTCTGCTTTTCCAATGTTGCAGGGAAAGCGTAAGAGGAAAATCAGATCAGTAAGCAAGGTTTCTGACGCAGTTGTTGCGATTTCGGAGGTCCCCTCCCAGAAGCCTGAAGAGGAGGATACCGTAGTAGCATCTGAAGGTGAAATTTCAGATTCAGAAAATGTAATTCCCCTTGCTGATACTGAAGTTGTATCTTTCAGGTTTAAGCTAGAACACCTCCGCCTGTTACTTAAGGAGGTTTTAGCTACTTTGGACGACAGCGATTCCACGGTAGTTGTTCCTAAGAAGTCCAGTAAGCTGAACAAATATTTCGAGGTTCCTTCGACAGACGTGCTTCCGGTCCCAGACCAAGCTTCTGAGATCATTGCTAAGGAGTGGGAGAGGCCAGGTATACCTTTTTCTCCATCTCCTATATTTAAAAAGATGTTTCCCATAGCCGACTCTATTAAGGAGGCTTGGCAAACAGTTCCCAAGGTGGAAGGAGCCGTTTTCACCTTAGCTAAGAGAACTGCTATTCCTATAAAGGATAGTTGTGCCTTAAAAGACCCTATGGACAAGAAGTTTGAGGGTTTACTCAAAAAGATGTATGTACACCAGGGCTTGCAATGGCAGCCAGCTGTGTGCATTGCTACCGTCACTAGTGCGGCGGCATATTGGTTCGATGCATTGTCTGATGCCATCAGGACGGAAACTTCTCTGGATGAAATCCAGCATAGGATAAAAGCTCTTAAACTAGCTAATTCCTTTATTACGGATGCTTCCCTTCAAGTTATCAAACTGGGAGCAAAGATTTCGGGTTTCTTTATTCTAGCTCGCAGAGCCTTCTGGTTAAAGCCTTGGTCTGCGGATGTGTCCTCTGAGTCTAAACTTCTAGCTATTCCTTACAAGGGGAAAACCTTGTTTGGACCTGGCCTGTCAGAGATTATCTCTGATATCACGGGAGGTAAGGGTCATCTTCTCCCTCAGGATAAGAGAAACAAACAAAAAGGACGACAGAGCAATTTTCGTTCCTTTCGAAATTTCAAGGGAAATTCTTCCTCTACTGCCTTCAAACCGGAATAGACTAAGCCTGCATGGATATCCAATCAATCTTGGAATAAGGGAAAACAGTCCAAAAAGCCTGCTGTTGAATCAAAGACCGCATGAAGGGCATGCCCCCGATCCGGGGACCGGATCTTATTAGGGGGCAGACTTTCCTTCTTCGCTCAGGCTTGGGTTCGAGATGTTCAGGATCCCTGGGCAATAGAAATAGTGTCCTAGGGCTACAAGTTAGAGTTCAAAAGTTTTCCTTCCAGAGGCAGGTTTCTGCTTTCAAGATTTTCTGCAGACCAGACAAAAAGAGAGGCGTTCTTACACTGCATAAGAGACATTTCCAACCTGGAAGTGAAAAAGAGGGAACCTTCAGGCCAATTTTAGATCTCAAGAGTCTAAACCAATTTCTCAGAGTACCGTCCTTCAAGATGGAAACTATTCGTTCCATTCTCCCTTTGATCCAAGTGGGTCAATTTATGACAACAGTGGATTTAAAGGACGCGTACCTGCATGTTCCCATTCACAGGGATCATCACAAGTTCCTAAGGTTTGCTTTTCTGGACAAACACTTCCAGTTTGTGGCTCTTCTCTTCGGTCCCAGAATTTTCACAAAGGTTTTGGGATCGCTGTTGGTGGTGCTTCAGTTAAGGGGCATTGCAGTGGCGCTCTATCTGGACGACATCCTAGTACAGGCACCATCATTACAACAAGCAAGATCCCACATGGACATGGTGTTATCCTTAATGCGATCTCAAGGGTGGAAGGTAAATTTGGAAAAGAGTTCCTTAGTCCCAAATACAAAGGTAACTTTCTTGGGAACTATAATAGATTCCCTGTCAATGAAGATTTTTCTGACAGAAGTCAGGAAATCAAAGATTATCGATACTTGTCTAGCGCTTCAGTCCACTCCTCAGCCATCAGTGGCTCAGTGCATGGCGGTAATTGGGCTGATGGTGGCGGCAATGGACATATCCCGTTTGCTCAGTTCCATCTCAGACCTCTGCAGTTAAGCATGCTCAGGCAATGGAACAGAGATTATGCAGATTTGTCTCCTCGAATAATACTGGAGCAGGAGACCAGGGATTCTCTGCAATGGTGGTTGTCTCTGGATCATCTCTCCCAGGTAACCTGCTTTCGCAGACCATCTTGGGTAATTGTGACAACAGACTCCAGCCTTCTAGGGTGGGGAGCAGTCTGAGGTTCCCTAAAGGCTCAGGGAGTTTTGAGTCTGTTCTTCCTATAAACATCCTGGAGCTGAGAGCAATCTTCAATGCTCTTCTGGCCTGGCCTCAGCCTCAGTCCAGTTTATCAGGTTCCAGTCGGACAGCATAACATCAGTGGCTTACATCAATCATCATGGAGGAACGAGGAGTTCCTTAGCGATGACAGAGGTAACCTAGATAATTCAGTGGGCGGAGGCCCATTCTTGTTGCCTGTCGGCGATCCACATCCCAGGGGTGGACAACTGGGAGGCGGACTTCCTGAGCAGGCAGACCTTTCATCCGTGGGAGTGGGAACTCCATCCGGAAGTGTTCTCCAGCCTGATTCTCAAGTGGGGTCAGCTGGAATTAGATCTCATGGCATCTCGACAGAATGCCAAGCTTCCGAGATACGGGTCGAGGTTCAGGGACCCCCAGGTGGAACTGATAGATGCTCTGGCGGTTCCTTGGATCTTCAGTCTAGCATACCTTTTTCCTCCGTTTGCACTTCTTCCTCGGGTCATTGCTCGAATCAAGCAGGAGAGGACATCGATGATCCTCATTGAACCTGCTTGGCCTCACAGGATTTGATATGCAGATCTGGTGGACATGTCATCTCTGCCACCTTGGAGACTTCCGTTGAGGAAGGACCTTTTAATTCAAGGGCCCTTCCTTCACTCAAATATAGTTTCTCTGTAGCTAACTATTTGGAGATTGAACGCTTAATTTTATCCAAGCGGGGTTTTTCTGACTCGGTCATAGAGACCGTGATTCAGGCTTGTAAGCCTGTAACTAGAAGGATTTACCATAAGATATGGCGTAAATATGTCTATTGGTGTGAATCCAAGGGCTACTCATGGAGTAGAGTTAGGATTCCTAGAATTTTGTCTTTTCTTCAAGGTTTGGAGAAAGGTTTATCGACAAGTTCCCTAAAGGGTCAAATCTCAACCTTATCTATTTTGTTACACAAACGTCTGGCGGATGTCCCAGATGTACAATCATTTTGTCAGGCCTTGGTCAGGATCAGGCCTCTGTTCAAACCAGTTACTCCTCCATGGAGTCTGAATTTAGTTCTCAAAGTTCTTCAAGGGGCTCCGTTTGTGCCTATGCATTCCTTAGATATTAAGTTGTTATCTTGGAAAGTTTTATTTCTTGTTGCTATTTCTTCTGCTCGTAGAGTGTCAGAGCTCTCGGCATTGCAGTATGAGTCCCCTTACCTTATTTTCCATTCAGATAAGGTAGTTTTACGTACTAAATTAGGATTTCTTCCTAAGGTTGTTTCCGATCGTAATATTAATCAGGAGATTGTTGTTTCTTCCTTGTGTCCTAATCCTTCTTCTCAGAAGGAACGACTTCTGCACAATTTATACGTGGTCCATGCTTTAAAGTTTTACTTGCAGGCGACTAAGGACTTTCATCAGTCGTCTTCTTTGTTTGTGGTTTTCTCAGGAAAACGTAAGGGACAGAAAGCTACGTCTACTTCTCTTTCTTTTTGGCTGAAGAGTATCATACGTTTTGCATATGAGACTGCTGAAAAACATCCTCCAGAGAGAGTTACGGCTCATTCCGCGAGGGTCGTTGCTTCCTCATGGGCATTCAAAAATGAAGCTTCTGTGGAACAGATTTGCAAGGCTTCAGCTTGGTCCTCTCTTCATACTTTTTCAAAGTTCTACAAATTTTACACTTTTGCCATGGCTGAGGCCGCTTTTTGGCTAAGAAGCTTAATCCGCTTAGCCTATGAGACTGCTGGACAGCAGCCTCCTGAAAGGATTACAGCTCATTCTACTAGAGCTGTGGCTTCCACTTGGGCTTTTAAAAATGAGGCTTCTGTTGAACAGATTTGCAAGGCGGCGACTTGGTCTTCGCTTCATACTTTTTCAAAATTTTACAAATTTGATACTTTTGCTTCTTCGGAGGCTTTATTTGGGAGAAAGGTTTTACAGGCAGTGGTTCCTTCCATTTAAGTTCCTGCCTTGTCCCTCCCTTCATCCGTGTACTTTAGCTTTGGTATTGGTATCCCACAAGTAATGGATGATCCGTGGACTGGATACACCTTACAAGAGAAAACACAATTTATGCTTACCTGATAAATTTATTTCTCTTGTGGTGTATCCAGTCCACGGCCCGCCCTGTCATTTTAAGGCAGGTAATTTTAAATTTAAACTACAGTAACCACTACACCCTATGGTTCCTCCTTTCTCGGCTTGTTTTCGGTCGAATGACTGGCTATGACAGTTAGGGGAGGAGCTATATTACAGCTCTGCTGTGGGTGTCCTCTTGCAACTTCCTGTTGGGAATGAGAATATCCCACAAGTAATGGATGATCCGTGGACTGGATACACCACAAGAGAAATAAATTTATCAGGTAAGCATAAATTGTGTTTTTCTCTTAATGTGTTTCCAGTGACTTGTTATAGCAGCTGCAGACTACAAAATGTATGTAAAAGTGTTCCTTTGTTTAATTTTGAATGTGAAATAGCTGTTTTTGTTCCTTGACTCCACAACCTATCAAAATGGGTTGAGCTTGCAGGGAAACCAGAACTCCTTATGTTATTACTATCTGTACACACAAATTATCTTATTTCTCTTTGTATACCAAATCCCAATAAATACAGAGAAAAATTGGAAATTACCATGTTTTCTTTTTAATGACAAGATGAGTCCACAGATCATCTTAATTACTAATGGGATATTCACCTCCTGGTCAGCAGGAGGCGGCAAAGAGCACCACAGCAAAGCTGTTAAATAGCTCCTCCCTTCCCTCCCACCCCAGTCATTCTCTTTGCCTACGTTAGTGCTAGGAAGTGGTAAAGTTAGGTGTTAGAAATCAAGAGTTTATTATTTTTAAAATAGTACAAGATTGTGCTGCTTTGTTCTAGGGTATAGCCGTAGTCCATATCAGTCTCTTCAGTAGGGCAGTGGTGACTTTAGAGCAAAGGGAACTGGTGGGACGTAATTCTCACTGCACCTCCCATATTTTATGCTGCCCTAAGTCCTAAAGCCTGAGGAACATTACTCAGCCTTTTATTTCTCCACAGGTCGATGTGAGGGAGAGGACCTCTCAAGCCTGTGAGCTGTCAGGCAGAAGTAGAGGTAAGTACTACTTTAATGTTTCTGGGGCAAATCAAAGAAAAGACTCAGAAGGAAGTAAGCACGCTATGTAAACCTAATGCAGAACATAAAGGGCTCAGGAAAAAGGGGCACTTTATTGTTGGGGACACTATAAACTCTCCTAGGCTGGAGAGGACTGAGACAGCGTACATTGCAGGCACTGGGGCTGGAGAACGCTATGATATGGTTAAACGCAATTTGCAAAATGGTGAACGGAACATTTTTTTGGTAACTGCGTTGCGCGCCACTTTCGTTGCGCCTCAGTCTGGGAAACATTTGGAGTAGAGTTTGTCAGGGCTTGCCTAGAAGCGCATGGTTCGTGCAAAGCATGCGCTTATAGGATCGGAGACGAAATTCCGTTTGTAACGCTGCAGAAATGGATCATCTGCTGATTATTGGGATTAACTCTGGTTGCCAGTCAGGTAGGAACACCTCAGCAAAGTAGCTGAGGTGCAGATGTGTGTTCTTACATTCAATTGTAGTTTACTAGGCTTCAGTAAAAAAAAAGTTACCGTTTTAAATTTAAAGAGACAGTAACGTTTTTCATTTTAATTTTTTTATTAAAATTTAACATTTTTATTGGATATTTGGTCAATTGTGAACCAGTATAGACCAAGGGGCCTTCCAAGATGTTACTTGCTCCTTGTGTTTTGATGCCAATGTGGAACCACCAATCCCTTTCTGTTCCTCATGTATTGAGAGGACTTAAAATTATAGGGAAAAGATTTTTTCTGAGCCAACTTTTTCTAAAGCGGATGTTGTCCAGGAGTCTAATGATGAGGTTCAATATATGCCGCAGCTTTCTCCACAAGTGTCCCAAATTTTACCGCCCTCACATGCAGTGCCCTGCGTTTCCTCTCAAACTCCCGCTGGAGTTACGTTAAGGGACATCACTTCTATCATGCCTTCTACAATTTCAGATGCATTGTCTGCTTTTCCAATGTTGCAGGGAAAGCGTAAGAGGAAAATCAGATCAGTAAGCAAGGTTTCTGACGCAGTTGTTGCGATTTCGGAGGTCCCCTCCCAGAAGCCTGAAGAGGAGGATACCGTAGTAGCATCTGAAGGTGAAATTTCAGATTCAGAAAGTGTAATTCCCCTTACTGATACTGAAGTTGTATCTTTCAGGTTTAAGCTAGAACACCTCCGCCTGTTACTTAAGGAGGTTTTAGCTACTTTGGACGACAGCGATTCCACGGTAGTTGTTCCTAAGAAGTCCAGTAAGCTGAACAAATATTTCGAGGTTCCTTCGACAGACGTGCTTCCGGTCCCAGACCAAGCTTCTGAGATCATTGCTAAGGAGTGGGAGAGGCCAGGTATACCTTTTTCTCCATCTCCTATATTTAAAAAGATGTTTCCCATAGCCGACTCTATTAAGGAGGCTTGGCAAACAGTTCCCAAGGTGGAAGGAGCCGTTTTCACCTTAGCTAAGAGAACTGCTATTCCTATAAAGGATAGTTGTGCCTTAAAAGACCCTATGGACAAGAAGTTTGAGGGTTTACTCAAAAAGATGTATGTACACCAGGGCTTGCAATGGCAGCCAGCTGTGTGCATTGCTACCGTCACTAGTGCGGCGGCATATTGGTTCGATGCATTGTCTGATGCCATCAGGACGGAAACTTCTCTGGATGAAATCCAGGATAGGATAAAAGCTCTTAAACTAGCTAATTCCTTTATTACGGATGCTTCCCTTCAAGTTATCAAACTGGGAGCAAAGATTTCGGGTTTCTTTATTCTAGCTCGCAGAGCCTTCTGGTTAAAGCCTTGGTCTGCGGATGTGTCCTCTGAGTCTAAACTTCTAGCTATTCCTTACAAGGGGAAAACCTTGTTTGGACCTGGCCTGTCAGAGATTATCTCTGATATCACGGGAGGTAAGGGTCATCTTCTCCCTCAGGATAAGAGAAACAAACAAAAAGGACCACAGAGCAATTTTCGTTCCTTTCGAAATTTCAAGGGAAATTCTTCCTCTACTGCCTTCAAACCGGAATAGACTAAGCCTGCATGGATATCCAATCAATCTTGGAATAAGGGAAAACAGTCCAAAAAGCCTGCTGTTGAATCAAAGACCGCATGAAGGGCATGCCCCCGATCCGGGGACCGGATCTTATTAGGGGGCAGACTTTCCTTCTTCGCTCAGGCTTGGGTTCGAGATGTTCAGGATCCCTGGGCAATAGAAATAGTGTCCTAGGGCTACAAGTTAGAGTTCAAAAGTTTTCCTTCCAGAGGCAGGTTTCTGCTTTCAAGATTTTCTGCAGACCAGACAAAAAGAGAGGCGTTCTTACACTGCATAAGAGACATTTCCAACCTGGAAGTGAAAAAGAGGGAACCTTCAGGCCAATTTTAGATCTCAAGAGTCTAAACCAATTTCTCAGAGTACCGTCCTTCAAGATGGAAACTATTCGTTCCATTCTCCCTTTGATCCAAGTGGGTCAATTTATGACAACAGTGGATTTAAAGGACGCGTACCTGCATGTTCCCATTCACAGGGATCATCACAAGTTCCTAAGGTTTGCTTTTCTGGACAAACACTTCCAGTTTGTGGCTCTTCTCTTCGGTCCCAGAATTTTCACAAAGGTTTTGGGATCGCTGTTGGTGGTGCTTCAGTTAAGGGGCATTGCAGTGGCGCTCTATCTGGACGACATCCTAGTACAGGCACCATCATTACAACAAGCAAGATCCCACATGGACATGGTGTTATCCTTAATGCGATCTCAAGGGTGGAAGGTAAATTTGGAAAAGAGTTCCTTAGTCCCAAATACAAAGGTAACTTTCTTGGGAACTATAATAGATTCCCTGTCAATGAAGATTTTTCTGACAGAAGTCAGGAAATTAAAGATTATCGATACTTGTCTAGCGCTTCAGTCCACTCCTCAGCCATCAGTGGCTCAGTGCATGGCGGTAATTGGGCTGATGGTGGCGGCAATGGACATCATCCCGTTTGCTCAGTTCCATCTCAGACCTCTGCAGTTAAGCATGCTCAGGCAATGGAACAGAGATTATGCAGATTTGTCTCCTCGAATAATACTGGAGCAGGAGACAAGGGATTCTCTGCAATGGTGGTTGTCTCTGGATCATCTCTCCCAGGTAACCTGCTTTCGCAGACCATCTTGGGTAATTGTGACAACAGACTCCAGCCTTCTAGGGTGGGGAGCAGTCTGAGGTTCCCTAAAGGCTCAGGGAGTTTTGAGTCTGTTCTTCCTATAAACATCCTGGAGCTGAGAGCAATCTTCAATGCTCTTCTGGCCTGGCCTCAGCCTCAGTCCAGTTTATCAGGTTCCAGTCGGACAGCATAACATCAGTGGCTTACATCAATCATCAGGGAGGAACGAGGAGTTCCTTAGCGATGACAGAGGTAACCTAGATAATTCAGTGGGCGGAGGCCCATTCTTGTTGCCTGTCGGCGATCCACATCCCAGGGGTGGACAACTGGGAGGCGGACTTCCTGAGCAGGCAGACCTTTCATCCGTGGGAGTGGGAACTCCATCCGGAAGTGTTCTCCAGCCTGATTCTCAAGTGGGGTCAGCTGGAATTAGATCTCATGGCATCTCGACAGAATGCCAAGCTTCCGAGATACGGGTCGAGGTTCAGGGACCCCCAGGTGGAACTGATAGATGCTCTGGCGGTTCCTTGGATCTTCAGTCTAGCATACCTTTTTCCTCCGTTTGCACTTCTTCCTCGGGTCATTGCTCGAATCAAGCAGGAGAGGACATCGATGATCCTCATTGAACCTGCTTGGCCTCACAGGATTTGGTATGCAGATCTGGTGGACATGTCATCTCTGCCACCTTGGAGACTTCCGTTGAGGAAGGACCTTTTAATTCAAGGGCCCTTCCTTCACTCAAATATAGTTTCTCTGTAGCTAACTATTTGGAGATTGAACGCTTAATTTTATCCAAGCGGGGTTTTTCTGACTCGGTCATAGAGACCGTGATTCAGGCTTGTAAGCCTGTAACTAGAAGGATTTACCATAAGATATGGCGTAAATATGTCTATTGGTGTGAATCCAAGGGCTACTCATGGAGTAGAGTTAGGATTCCTAGAATTTTGTCTTTTCTTCAAGGTTTGGAGAAAGGTTTATCGACAAGTTCCCTAAAGGGTCAAATCTCAACCTTATCTATTTTGTTACACAAACGTCTGGCGGATGTCCCAGATGTACAATCATTTTGTCAGGCCTTGGTCAGGATCAGGCCTCTGTTCAAACCAGTTACTCCTCCATGGAGTCTGAATTTAGTTCTCAAAGTTCTTCAAGGGGCTCCGTTTGTGCCTATGCATTCCTTAGATATTAAGTTGTTATCTTGGAAAGTTTTATTTCTTGTTGCTATTTCTTCTGCTCGTAGAGTGTCAGAGCTCTCGGCATTGCAGTATGAGTCCCCTTACCTTATTTTCCATTCAGATAAGGTAGTTTTACGTACTAAATTAGGATTTCTTCCTAAGGTTGTTTCCGATCGTAATATTAATCAGGAGATTGTTGTTTCTTCCTTGTGTCCTAATCCTTCTTCTCAGAAGGAACGACTTCTGCACAATTTATACGTGGTCCATGCTTTAAAGTTTTACTTGCAGGCGACTAAGGACTTTCATCAGTCGTCTTCTTTGTTTGTGGTTTTCTCAGGAAAACGTAAGGGACAGAAAGCTACGTCTACTTCTCTTTCTTTTTGGCTGAAGAGTATCATACATTTTGCATATGAGACTGCTGAAAAACATCCTCCAGAGAGAGTTACGGCTCATTCCGCGAGGGTCGTTGCTTCCTCATGGGCATTCAAAAATGAAGCTTCTGTGGAACAGATTTGCAAGGCTTCAGCTTGGTCCTCTCTTCATACTTTTTCAAAGTTCTACAAATTTTACACTTTTGCCTTGGCTGAGGCCGCTTTTGGGAGAAAGGTTCTTTAAGCCGTGGTGCCTTCCGTTTAGGTTCCCTGTGTTGTCCCTCCCATATCATCTGTGTACTCTAGCTTGGGTATTGAATCCCATTAGTAATTAAGATGATCCGTGGACTCATCGTGTCATTAAAATGAAAAGAAAATTTATGTTTACCTGATAAATGTATTTCTTTTATGACACGATGAGTCCACGGCCTGCCCTGTTTTTGAAAGACAGGCTGTTATTATAATCTTCAGACACCTCTGCACCTTGGTTGTTCCTTTCTATCTTTAACTTCGGTCGAATGACTGGAGTGGGAGGGAAGGAAGAAGCTATTTAACAGCTTTGCTGTGGGGCTCTTTGTCGCCTCCTGCTGACCAGGAGGTGAATATCCCATTAGTAATTAAGATGATCCATGGACTCATCGTGTCAAAAAAGAAATACATTTATCAGGTAAACATACATTTTCTTATTACTTCAGCTGGCTATGTTTACACAGCTCTTTTTTATCGCCTATACTTAAAGGGACAGTTCACCCAAAAACTTTCTCCCCTTTAAATTATTCCCAATGATCCTTTTTACCTGCTAGAGTGTATTAAATTGGTTGCAAGTAGCTCCTTTACTCATATTTCAGCATTTGAAATAGCTGATTTAGCTTGTGGTTTCCCAACCTATACTGAAAGTTTTGATACTGGCATATACACTATTGACAAGCCTAAGTAAACACAGCCAGCAGAAGAGATTACACCCTCAGTGGGGGGCATGATAGTTAAGTAATAAAATGATAATTTTCCATTGTTCTCTGTATTGAGCTTTGGTGTTCCAGACAAATATAAGATAAGGAAGCAATAACAAGTCATTTAAAATACATTTATGGAAAAACAATTTTACAGTGTACTGTCCCTTTAAGGGACAGTCTACACCAAAATTGTTATTGTTTAAAAAGATAGATAACACCTTTACTACCCATTCCCCAGCTTTGCACAACCAGCATTGTTATATTTATATACTTTATAACCTTTCAACCTCTAAATTTCAGCCTGTTTCTATGCCACTAAAGACGGCATCTGATCACATGCTTTTTTTATTAGCTTTTCACAACAGCTTTTCATGTGAGTTATTTATTTAACATTGTACTCACAGCAAAGGGTTGTGCACAACACAGCACTAATTGGCTTAAAAGCAAGTCAATAGATAATAAATAAAAAGATCGGGGGGCTGTCAGAAGAGTCTTAGATACAAGGTAATTACAGAGGTAAAAAGTATGTTAATATAACAAAAAGTATATTTATATAACCATGTTTTCTGTGCAGAACTGGGGAATGGGTTGTTTTTTTTTTTTGCCCTTTTAAGGACAATGCCCATACAAATGCCCTGTTCAGGGCAATGGGTAGATTAAGTTAATTAGTGTTAGTTTTTTTTTATTTTGGGGGGGTTTGGTGGGTTGGGGTTTTTATTTTTAATGTAAAAGAGCTGTTAAATTTAGGGCAATGCCCTACAAAAAGCCCTTTTAAGGGCTATCGGTAGCTTAGTATTAGATTAGGGGGTGTATTTATTTTGGGGGGGATTTTTTATTTTTATAGGGGCATTAATTTAGGTTTAATTTTATTATTTTTGATATCTTTATTTTTTTCTGTATTTCAATTTTTTATTTTTTTGTAGCTTGGAGGGTTGTATTTTCAACACATAGACTGCTCTCTGGGCAGGCTAATCAACTAGTTGGTAATAAAGGGATTTTCTTTTTAACAATAAAATTTTTAGAGTAGACTGTCCCTTTTAAGTATAGAAACTTTCAGTATAGGCAGGGATTCCACAGGCAAAATATTTTAAATACTGATAGAAAGGTAGAGGAACTATTTTGTAAACAACTGATTACACTTAAGCAGGTAAATGGATAATTGGGAGCAAATTAAAGGGAAGAAAATTTTAGGGTAAGCTGTCCCTTTTAAAGGGACATTATACCCAAATGTTGAAGCACTTGAAAGTGATGCAGTATAGCTGTAAAAAGCTGACTAGAAAATATCGCCTAAACATCTGTGTAAAAAAAAAGATATTTTATCTCAGAATTTCCTCAGCAGCCACATCCAATTTTAAAGGGATATGAAACCCACATTTTTTTTCTTTCATGGTTTAGATAGAGCATGCCATTTTAAGCAACTTTCTAATTTACTCCTATTATCAATTTTTCTTCATTCTCTTGGTATCTTTATTTGAAAAGCAGGAATGCAAAATAGTACCTGGCCCATTTTTGATTCATCACCTGGCCACCAGGAGGAGGCAGAGACACCTCAACCAAATCACTACTTCCCAACCCCTCCCAGTAGTTTTTTGTCTCGTCTAGGAGGTAGGCAGAGATAGAGATGCTCTGCAGAAAAATGTTTTTTGTATCTTTGTGGTTTTATTGGTTTTACAAAAGGGTAGAAGATGCCGACAAGCATAGATAAAATCGAACATTGGATAACCAGCACAGTATAAACAAAACTGGATAGCAATCTATAGCGAATACATTATAACTGTACAAAAACAAGGTATTCATCATATTCACAAGCAAAAAGAAAAATAATTACAAAATAATTACATTTGAGTATATCCATAATCTCTATGCCTATCTTGACCATTAGAGTGAAAAAAGAGAGGAAAAGAACAGAAGAAACTATAAAAAAAAAGAGGAGGGCAGGGAACAACATATGGATGCTGCTAGGGTTTGGCATTGCTTACAAACTCTCAAGCCAGTTACCAATTCTGCTTTCCTGAGAGGATAAATAATTTGGGATTGAGAATTTGTTGGGAGGGACTCGATTACATTGGACCATTTATAAAGGAAGATTTTTTTTATTTTTTTTTTACTAGAATGCAATGTCATGTTATATTGTTTGACAATTATTTGTTTAATCGATCTACTAGAAAATTCAGTTATACTAGGTGCTTTAACTAATTCCACTTGGATAAAATCAAACTGCGTCCTAAGAAAATCGCCGTGTTGATAAGATTTATATTTGTCAGAGTATCTACATGCTTACAGAGAAAATTAATATGCAATGGGTACTGTTCAAATTTGGTATTAGATACTTTATTCAGCCAATAATTGACTCTTTTCTAGAATTGTAAAATCTTGGGACAGGACCAAAAACAATGGAATATGTCCGCTTTTGTGGCTCTGTATCTACAACGTACAGTACTCTCATTTTTAAACCATTTAGCTAATTTGAAGGGCATTATATAAATTTAAAATAGGATTCCCTCCATGTGGTTAAAGGGCCATAATACCCAAATGTTGAAACACCTGAAAGTGCTGCAGCATAGCTGTAAAAAGCTGGCTAGAGAATATCACCTGAACATCTCTATGTAAAAAACCTCAAAAGTTCCTCAGTAGCCACATCCCATTGTAAAGGACTTCTAAACAGCAAATCAGTATGTCTGTCCTGGGACAGCCGAAGGGATGAGCCTCGTGCACTCGTGTTATTTCCCTATTCAGTTTAAAGGAAGTTTACTATGAAATCTCATGAGAGCTAAGTCAAATCTCATGAGATCACAGTAAAAGAGTTCATGAGCTCAGCACTGTTGATGCTGATTGGCTGCAGTTAATTTCTTCATTTTTTTTTTTTTACCTGCAGCTGGGAGCAGGTGAAGTATAACTTTTTACACAGAACTTACTCTGCTGAGCTGAGGAAATTATGAGGTAAAATATCTTCCTTTTTTACATAGAGATGCTCAGGTGATATTTTTCTGTCAGCTTTTTACAGTTATACTGCACCAGTTTCAAGTGATTTAGCATATGAGTATTATGTCCCTTTAACCGTGTTATCCATTTAATACGCATAAAACTGGCCACTATCTCTTCATTTGATAAATTTTCCACACGTTAAACATCTTAGAGAGGTAGTTCTGTGCTTTGCTGGTCAAAATTATATTATAGAAAGTTGAGCTGATGGCCTGTTCCAATTCTCAAAGTTGCCATTCTAAACCATTTTTTAGTTTAATAACTTCAAACTATAGTCTCACTTAAAGGTAGGCATAGATATTTTACTTATCTTTCTGGAATTCCCTTATTATAATATCAAAAGATTTCAAAACATTTCGAGCTACATCAAATAATTGTATTATATTCCTAAAACCTTTATTCTGCCATAACACAAAAATCTTTTGGTCTATTCCAGGTGGAAACTGAGGGTTGCCACAAATTGGTAGGTATTGGGATAGATGAGGGTTACTCTTGATTAGATTGCCATAAGATTGCCTTGCTACTATTACGTTCTTAAATACCAGTAATTTAGAAATCTTCCTAGGCAGGTCACTTAACGGACAGTGCAACAACGCCTTCAAAGAGAAGGGCCTACATAGGGCTGTTTCCAACTGATAGGTTGTAACATGGTTCTTTGCCATTAGCCAGTCAACTGCATATTTCAGGAGTGCTGCAAGATTATAAAATTTAAGATTAGGTAATGTTAATTCTCCCAGTCTATAAGGTGAGGAGAGTTTACCAACCGAACAACAAGATCTTTTGCCCTGCCATAGAAAATATGTGCACATTTTGTTAAAAAGATCAATATCTTTTCTTTCTAATGACACGATGAGTCCACAATTCATCTAATTACTATTGGGAATATCACTCCTGCCCAGCAGGAGGTGGCAAAGTGCACCACAGCAAAGCTGTTAAATATAACCTCCCTTCCCTCCAACCCCAGTCATTCTCTTTGCCTACGTTAGAGTAAGGAAGTGGTAAGGTTAGGTGTCTGGAAAGATTCTTCAATCAAGATTTTATTATTTTATTTGCAGTACTAGTATGTGCTGTTTTTTCCTCCAGGGTGTAGCTGTAGTCTATTTCAGTCTCTTCAGTAGAGCATTGGTGGCTTTTAAGCAAAGGGAACTTGTGGGACATAATTCTCACTGCGCCTCCCTCATATTTAAATAAAGTTGCTGCCCTTATTATTATTTTCCACAGGTCCATGTGAGGGAAAGGACCTCTCAAACCTAGTGAGCTGCTAGGCAGATTTTATTGAGGTAAGTGCTAACTTTATTTTCTTAAGCAGCTTTAAGGAAAAAACATGGCACTGACAAGGATACTTAATACATTACTCCTAGTGTTTTAAGGGGATTATGTATGGCAGTTTTGCAGGCACTGAAGACTTGAGGAAATTTGGCTCAGTTTTGGTGGTTTTATTAACGTTTTTTTATTAAAATGTCGACTGAGACGTTATATTTGACACGCCCATGATGAGCGGGGCATGTGCGGCGGTAAAGATTATCTGTTGCGCACTTCTTATTCTCTCACTTCCTGTATATGGAGGAGAGATATCTGCATCTTGATGGGTTTTTTTTTTGTTAAAATGGATAGTTGTTAGCCTGACATTATTGAAGCAGCTCCAATCTGGTTTCCGTTTTTTCTTTCACATATACTACGTTATCCTGCATGGTAGACACCTCAGCAAAGCTGTGGCTGAGGTGTAGAGGTTGTTTGAGGTGTTATTTAAGTCTTTTATATTTCATATGTATATCTTTGGGGGGGGGGGGGGGGGAAGCAGCAACATTTTTTGCATTTATTAAAAAAAATATAACGGTTTAGTTTTTGCATTGCATTAAAAATAAAGCAGTTTCGTTTTAAAATTTAAAGAAACAGTAACGTTTTTTTTTTTTTTTTTCTTTATTAATATTGTTTATAATTTAATTATTTAATTTATTCTGTTAAGATGGACCAAGACTCTGTTATAGATTACAGATGTCCTTTATATTTGAATGCTAATATTGAACCACTAATCCCTTTTATGTTCCTCATGTGTTGAGAGAACATTAAATGTTAAGGATAGTCTTTTGAGCCTATATTGTCTAGGACAGATGCTGTCCGGGAGTCTTCTGTCAATGTTTCTCCTCAGGTGTCCCAAATTTTAGTACCCATTAATACAGTGTCCTGCGCTTCCTCTCAAGATCCGTCTGGGGTCTCTTTGCAAGACATTGCTTCCCTCATGTCTTCTGCAGTTTATCTGCCTTTCCCATGCTACAGGGATAGTGCAAGAGGCAGTTTAAAGAATTAGTGTGTAAGGCGTCTGTCTCATTTGTGGCTATTCCGAATATTCCTTCTCGTAGATCTGTTGAGGAGGATTCTTTGGTGGTGTCTGAGGGTGAGATCTCAGAATCTGACAGTGTAATTCCTTCTTCTGATGCTGAAGTTGTATCCTTCAGGTTTAAGCTAGAGCCCCTCCCTTTACTACTCAAGGAAGTTTTGGCTACTCCGGACGACTCTGACACTACTGTCGTTGTCAACCCTAAAAAGTATGTTCACCAGGGTTTACAATAGCAACCTGCGGTCAGGGGCAGACTGAGACCAACCAGGGCCCCCTGGCAAAAGTGTGGCAGGGCCCCCCACCACCTCTTTGCTCCACCTACCTCCTATTGCCCCTCCCATCCCAGTGCCCCGCCCATCTCCATTGCCTCTCCCACCTCATATACTTCTCTTCTACCATGTTTTTAATTGCCATATAAAAAGACAATTTTTTCCTTTTTAATAAGAACTAAATATTGTAAATTAACAAGTGACACAGACTGATTCACACACACTGCCATACCCACGCTGATTTACACACACTGCCATACCCACACTGATTCACACACACTGCCATACCCACGCTGATTTACACACACACACTGCCATACCCACACTGATTCACACACACTGCCATACCCACGCTGATTTACACACACACACACTGCCATACCCACGCTGATTTACACACAGACACTGCCATACCCATGCTCATTTACACACGGACACACTGCCATACCCATGCTGATTCACACACTGCCATACCCATGCTGATTAACACACAGACACACTACCACACCCACGCTGATTCACACACAGGAACACTGACAAACCCACACTGATTCACACACAGGCACACTGATTCACACACAGGCACACTGCTAAACCCACGCTGATTCACACACAGACAAACTGCCAAACCCACGCTGATTCACACACAGACACACTGCCATACCCACACTGATTCACACACTGCCATACCCACGCTAATTCACACACAGACACACTACCACACCCACGCTGATTCACACACAGGAACACTGCCAAACCCACACTGATTCACACACAGACACACTGCTAAACCCACGCTGATTCACACACAGACACACTGCCATACCCACAGACACACTGCCATACCCACACACACACTGTCATACCCACACTGACACACACTGCTAAACCCACAATGATTCACACACAGACACACTGCCATACCCACACACACACTGTCATACCCACACTGACACACACTGCTAAACCCACACTGATTCACACACAGACACACTGCCATACCTACGCTGATTCACACACACACTGCCATACCCATGCTGATTCACACACAGACACACTGCCATACCCATGCTGATTCACACACAGACACAATGCCATACCCACGCTGATTCACACAGACACACTGCCATACCCACGCTGATTAAAAACAGACACACTGCCATACCCACGCTGATTCATACAGACACACTGCCATACCCACGCTGATTCATTCAGACACACTGCCATACCCACACTGCTTCACACACAGAGACACTGCCATACCCACACTGCTTCACACACAGACACACTGCCATACCCACTCTGATTCACACAGACACACTGCCATACCCATGCTGATTCAGACACACTGCCAAACCCACACTGCTTCACACCCAGACACACTGCCCTACCCACACTGCTTCACACACAGACACACTGCCATACCCACGCTGATTCACACACAGACACACTGCCATACCCATGCTGATTCATACAGACACACTGCCATACCCACACAGACGCACTGCCAAACCCACACTGCTTCACACACAGACACACTGCCATACCCACACTGCTTCACACACAGACACACTGCCATACCCACGCTGATTCACACCCAGACACACTGCCATACCCACGCTGATTCACACCCAGACACACTGCCATACCCACGCTGATTCACACCCAGACACACTGCCATACCCACGCTGATTCACACCCAGACACACTGCCATACCCACGCTGATTCACACCCAGATACACTGCCATACCCACGCTGATTCACACCCAGATACACTGCCATACCCACGCTGATTCACACCCAGATACACTGCCATACCCACGCTGATTCACACCCAGATACACTGCCATACCCACGCTGATTCACACCCAGATACACTGCCATACCCACGCTGATTCACACCCAGATACACTGCCATACCCACGCTGATTCACACCCAGATACACTGCCATACCCACGCTGATTCACACCCAGATACACTGCCATACCCACGCTGATTCACACCCAGATACACTGCCATACCCACGCTGATTCACACCCAGATACACTGCCATACCCACGCTGATTCACACCCAGATACACTGCCATACCCACGCTGATTCACACCCAGATACACTGCCATACCCACGCTGATTCACACCCAGATACACTGCCATATTCACGCTGTTTCACAAACACAGCCTGATACCAGCAGTAATTGTTTTTTCTATTAGTGTGCTGAGAAGCAGTTTCAATATGGTTACTCACTAATACAGCAGTATTACAGGCCTGTCAAACATGACATAGCAATGTACACTCCTTGTGCATTGGGGTTATGTACTGCATTTCATAGCAGTAGTTTTTCCTAAATGCCTCATATTTAATATTTAACAAACATTTATTATATTGATTCTTATAAAGCTAGCATATTACACGTCAAGCATCCAGTGAATTATTTTTTGTTTACTGTGCAAGTTTAATAAAAAGAAAAAAGGTCAAAATTGGTCATCTCTAAATACCTAGACTTCCTGGGGTTCATTAAGGGTAGTGTTAGTCTATCAGCTAATAATGTGTATAGCAAGCTAAATTATAGAGCCTTCTACTGAAGTCAGGAGGGAGCTACATCTGTAAGTGAAACAAGCAAGGTTTATGAATTACAGCTAGACCCTTATATACCTCACAATAGGGGTTAAGATGGAATTCATATAATAAGCAACTAAACAAAACATATTATTATCCATTTACTATCCCCCCTGCCTCTTTCTCACCTCTATCCCAGCAGCTCCCTCCTCACCTCTGTCACAGGCGTGAAGCATCATTATACTGAATTTTTGGCTGATAATTGTAAATGCTCCATATAAGTTTCTGTCAGAGATTTTAAACTAAGATTTTATTATAATGTAATAAGTAACTAGTCCTTGCTATGGGATCACAAGGATCATGGCCAGATAGTATATAACAGAATAGATCAGTAAAATATGTATCTGTGGCAGCCAATGGCAGAAATATTGTGCTGATCAATTGTTTGCAAATTGGGATGCAGGGTAAAAAGTTTATTCTGTGAACACTATCAATTTACAACACATATCATGGTGACACACATACTAATTAAACTCTTTTAATATTAAAAATACAACCTTTTAGAAATTATCTAGGCTTACTCCTCGGTTAACCCATATATATAACCCATAATAATAATAATATACTTACAAAAGTTTCACATCACATTCAATAACTTTACATTTGTGTCACTGTTGGGAGGTCATAGATATTTTCAGCATTAATTTGAGATTCAGGCTAAATTACAAATAAAAAGGCTGTGCATTTTTGTTTTGCATATAGATGACCTTATTGACTTCCACACCAAATGACAAAAAGCAGTGCCTAGTCCCTTTAAACCCCATATTGTTCTGGGGTAATTACTTATGATACCAATTTTATTCCATAATGTATCTAGTCTCTACAGTCTTTGGGTTATAAGTATGTGGTATAGGTGTGTACTCAAAGCATGTGTCAGTTAACAAGAAATCACAATGTAATATTCAATAATGAAGTAAAATCTGATCTCTGAAAACTGTAGTAAAATCATGTGCAAATATGGCTTTTACTCAATAGGGCTATTTACTTTTCTGTGTCTGCAGTTAAACCCAATGGTTTGACATATCACTGGTGATCCCTCTAAGAAGGCCATTCTCCTAGTAAGACAATAATTCTGTGCACAGGAAAAACAAAGCACCTCTGACCACCTCATATTGTGCATTGGGGATTTATGACATAGCAAGAGCTTAATACCTAAAGTGGTTAACGGCTGTGTATGTATTTGTGTAAAGCAGCTCCCTTCTCTCACCTCTGTCAAAGCAGCTCCATCCTCACCTCTCTCTCTTAGATGCTCCCTCCAACTCCAGCAGTTTCCTGTTCCTGTCTGACTCTGAATCAGAGAGCTGTGTGGGCGGTCATATGACCTCCCGCACGGACTGAGGACTCTCATTCAGAGGGAAGCAGGGTACCTGGAGAGGGAGCTGTGTGTGAGCGTCTGCACCTGACACTGTCACAGGTACACTCACAGCTCTCTCTGTGGGTATAGAAGGTGTGCTGCCTGGGCTGGTCAGGGGAGCAGTGTGAATTTGGTAATAGAGTCCCCCTCTTTGGGCCGGTGTGTGTCACAGAAAATTTTCATTTTGCCTTTGGACTTGCATGGGGTAAGTGCGGCCGTGTCATGGGGGATTTAAAGAGGCCCACCCCCCTTCTCGGCAACCCCCCGAGCCCCCACCCCCTTCGCGGCACCCACACTCGCCCCCCAACAGTTCCACCAAAAAAAAATTGTCTAAAATAATAATAAAAAAATTCTAAGAGCTGCATGATGCAACTGCCTGTAGTGGTAGAGGGCCCTATAAGATGCAGAGCCCTCGGACCAGGGCCGATTTGCCCGACTTATCAGTTCGCCCATGCCTGCGGTGTGTATTGCTACCGTTTCTAGTGCAGCGGCATACTGGTTTGATGCGTTGTCTGATTTCATTCAAACAGACACTCCCCTTGAAGAGATCCAGGACAGGATCAAGGCTTTTAAATTGACCAATTATTTTATTTCTGATGCTTCCCTTCAGGTTATCAAATTGGGAGCAAAGATTTCTAGCTTTCCCATTCTGTCTCACAGAGCCTTATGGTTGAAATCTTGGTCTGCAGATGTGTTGTCTAAGTCTAAGCTTTTGGCTATTCCTTACAAGGGTAAGACCTTGTTTGGCCCAACTTTAGCTGAGATTATTTCTGATTAGTGATGTCCGCAAAAGTTTGCGAACCGGGCGAACCGCCATAGACTTCAATAGGCAGGCGAATTTTAAAACCCACAGGGACTCTTTCTGGCCACAATAGTGATGGAAAAGTTGTTTCAAGGGCACTAACACCTGGACTGTGGCATGCCGGAGGGGGATTCATGGCAAAACTCCCATGGAAAATTACATAGTTGATGCAGAGGCTGGTTTTAATCCATAAAGGGCATAAATCACCTAACATTCCTAAATTGTTTGAAATAACGTGCTTTAAAACATCAGGTATGATGTTGTATCGATCAGGTAGTGTAAGGGTTACGCCCGCTTCACAGTGCGCAGTGTAGGTGATATACCTGCCCTGACCATGCTTTGCAGACCAGGTATCAGTGGTCAGATGGACCCTTGCCCCAACACTGTGTGCCAGACATGCCATTATAGCAGACTTATATGGCTTTGGCGTTGCTTTTTGGTAATTAGAAGGCTGCTAAATGCCACTGCGCACCACACATGTTTTATGCCCAGCAGTGAAGGGGTTAATTAGGGAGCATGTAGGCATCTTGTAAAGTTAATTTTAGCTTAAGTGTAGTGTAGTAGACAACCCAAAGTATTGATCTAGGCCCATTTAGGTATATTTAATGCCACCATTTCACCGCCAAATGCGATCAAATTTAAAAAAAACTTACATTTTTTCGCAATTTTAGGTTTCTCACTGAAATTATTTACAAACAGCTTGTGCAATTATGGCACAAATGGTTGTAAATGCTTCTCTGGGATCCCCTTTGTTCAGAAATAGCAGACATATATGACTTTGGCGTTGCTTTCTGGTAATTAGAAGGCCGCTACATGCTGCTGCGCATCACACGTGTATTATGGCTAGCAGTGAAGGGGTTAATTGGGTAGTTTGTAGGGAGCTTGCAGGGTTAATTTTAGCTTTAGTGTAGAGATCAGCCTCCCACCTGACACATCAGACCCCCTGATCCCTCCCAAACAGCTCCCTTCCCTCCCCCACCCCACAATTGTCCCCACCATCTTAAGTACTGGCAGAAAGTCTGCCAGTACTAAAATAAAAGGTTTTTACATTTTTTTATTTTTTTTTAGCATATCTACATATGCTGTGGTGTAGCATCCCCCTTAGCCCCCAACCTCCCTGATCCCCCCCAAAAACATCTCTCTAACCCTCCCCATCTGCCTTATTGGCAGCCATCTTGGGTACTGGCAACTGTCTGCTATTATTTCACAGTCAAAAAAGTGTTGTTTTTTTAAATGTACACTACTGTTACACCAGATATGAGTGGTGGCACTGGGCAAGTGGGCACAGTATACGCTGTGAGCCTGACACACACGCTGGCAGGCAGGCAACTGCAATTAGATTACACAGGGAAAAAAAGCAGACTGATGTTCTAGCCCTAAAAAGGGCTTTTTGGGGTGCTGTCCTTACAGCAGAGATCAGATGAGTCCTTCAGGACTGTAGTGGACACTGAATACACTAGCCTAGCTATCGATTTCCCTATTAAATCACTATACTGTCCCTCCTCTCACTAAAAATGCAGCTTCCAAATAAATCTGAAATGGATGCTGTCCAGGAGGTGGGAGGGTCTGCTGCTGATTGGCTGTAATGTATATTCTGACTGTGAGGTACAGGGTCAAAGTTTACTCAATGATGACGAATAGGGGGCGGATCGAACATCGCATATGTTCGCCCGCCGAGGTGAACATGCTATGTTCGCCGGCAAACTATTCGCGACATCACTATTTCTGATATACAGGAGGAAAAGGACATTTCCTCCCTCAGGATAAGAGAAATAAGAAGGGACGTCAGAGTAATTTTCGTTCTTTTCAAATCTTCAAGGGTAAACCTTCCTCTCCCTCTACAAGACAGGAACAGTCCAAGCCTTCCTGGAGACCCATCCAATCTTGGAATGAGGGAAAGCAATGATCCAAAGTCAGCATGAAGGGTCTGCCCCCGATCCGGGACTGGATCTTGTGGGTGGCAGACTTTTCTTTTTTTGCTCAGGTTTGGGTTTGGGATGTTCAGGATCCTTGAGCGATAGACAAACTAGAATTCAAGACCTTTTCCCCCAGGGGCAGATTTCTTCTCTCAAGATTATCTGTCGACCAGATAAAAAGAAAGGCGTTCTTTCGTTGAGTTCAGGATCTATCCAAAATGGGGGTGATAGTTCATGTTCCAGTTCAGGAGCAGGGTCTGGGATTTTACTCCAATTTATTTGTGTTTCCCAAGAAAGAGGGAACTTTCAGACCAATCTTGGATCTCAAGAGTCTAAACAAATTTCCCAGAGTACTGTCCTTCAAAATGGAAACTATTTGTTCCATTCTTCTTTTAGTTCAAGAGGGTCATTTTATGACAACAGTAGATTTAAAGGATGCGTACCTTCATGTTCCCATCCACAGGGATCATCACAAGTTTCTGAGTTTTGCTTTTATCCACAAACACTTTTGTGGCTCTCCTTTCGCTCTTGCTACAGCTCCCAGAATTTTTTCAAAGGTACTGGGATCTCTGTCGGCAGTGCTCTGGTTACAGGGTATTGCAGTGGCGCCTTATCTGGACGACATTCTGGTTCAGGCCCAGTCTTTTCATCTAGCAAACTCCCACACAGAGATGCTCTTATCCTTCCTGCGCTCTCATGGTTGGAAGGTGAATCTGGAAAAGAGTTCTTTAATTCCATCTACAAGGAGAACCATAATAGATTCCGTTTTGCTGAAATTTTTTCTGACAGAAGTCAGAAAATTCAAGATTTTCAATTCTTGTCTGTCTCTTCAATCCTCTCCTCAGCCATCAGTGTCCCAATGTATGGAGGTAATCGGTCTGATGGTAGCCACCATGGACACTATTCCTTTTGCTCGTTTCCATCTCAGACCTCTGCAGTTATGCATGCTCAGACAGTGGAACGGGGATTATGCGGATCTGTCTCCGCAAATTCATTTGGATCAGATGACAAGAGATTCTCTTCCTTGGTGGTTGTCTCAGGATCATCTTTCACAGGGAACCTGTTTTTGCAGGCCTACCTGGGTGATAGTGACAACGGACGCCAGCCTGATAGGTTGGGGAGCAATCTGGGGCCTTCTAAGGGCTCAGGGGACAAGGACTCGGGAAGAGTCCATTTTCCACATTCTAGAGCTAAGAGGAATCTTCAATGCTCTTCTGGCCTGGCCTCAGCTTCCGGATAATCAGATTTCAGTCGGACAATATAACCTCAGTGGCTTACATCAATCATCAGAGTGGAACTCTGAGTTCTTTGGCCATGAAGGAGGTGTCCAAGATTATTCAGTGGGTGGAAACCCACAACTGTTGTCTATCTGCGATCCACATTCCAGGAGTGGACAATTGGGAAGCGGCTTTTTTGGACAGACAGACCTTTCACCTGGTGGAATGGGAACTACATCCAGATGTGTTCTCCAACTTGATTCTCAAATGTGGACAGCAGAATCTAGATCTCATGGCATCTCGTCAGAATGCCAAGCTCCCGAATTATGGGTTGAGGTCCAGGGACCCTCAAGCGGTTCTGATAGATGCTCTGGCAGTTCCTTGGAATTTCAGTCTTACATACCTATTCCCCCTGTTCGCTCTCCTTCCTTGAGTCATTGCTTGGATCAAGCAAGAAAGGGCGTCAGTGATTCTTATAGCTCTGGCGTGGCCTCGCAGAATTTGGTATATAGACCTAGTGGAGATGTCATCTCTCTCCCCTTGGAAACTTCCTCTGTGAAAGGACCTTTTACTTCAAGGGTCCTTCCTTCATCCAAATCTAGTTTCTATGAAACGGACTGCTTGGAGAGAGAACGCTTAATTTTATCTAAGAGTGGTTTTTCTGAGTCGGTCATTGAGAATATGATTCAGGCTCGCAAGCCTGTTACCAGTAAATTTACAATAAAATTTGGCACAAATATCTGTATTGGTGTGAATCCAAAGGCTACTTTTGAGGTAGAGTTCGGAATTCCTAGGATTTTATCTTTTCTCCAAGAAGGTTTGGAGAAGGGTTTATCGGCAAGTTCCTTGACAGCTCAGATTTCTGCCTTGTCTATTTTGTTACATAAGCGTTTGGCAGAGGTACCAGATGTTCAATCTTTCTGTTAGGCCTTGGCCAGAATCAGGCCTGTGTTCAAACCTGTTACTCCTCCCTGGAGTCTTAATCTTGTTCTTAAGGTTCTTTAGCAGGCTCCGTTTGAGTCTATGCATTCCTTAGATATTAAGTTGTTATCTTGGAAGGTTTTGTTTCTTGTTGCTATTTCTTCTGCTCGTAGAGTCTCAGAGCTCTCGGCTTTACAGTATGAGTCTCCGTATTTTATTTTTCATGCAGATAAGGTTGTTTTACATACTAAATTAGGTTATCTTCCTAAAGTGGTTTCAGATCGGAACATTAATCAGGAGATTGTTGTTCCTTCTTTATGTCCTAATCCTACTTCTCATAAGGAACGTCTTCTGCAAAACCTAGACGTGGTTTGCACTCTAAAATTCTATTTACAGGCGACTAAGGATTTTCGTCAGTCTTCGGCGCTGTTTGTAGTTTTCTCTGGGAAACGTAAGGGACAGAAAGCTACGGCTACTTCTCTGGAGGTTGAAGAGTATAATTCGCTTGGCCTATGAAACTGCTGGGCAGCAGCCTCCTGAGAAGGTTACCGGCTCATTCTACAAGGGCTGTTTCCTCTTCCTGGGCATTCAAAAATGAAGCTTCTGTGGAACAGATTTGCAAGGCTACAACTTGGTCCTCTCTTCACACTTTTTCTAAATTCTATAAATTTGATACTTTTGCCTCGGCTGAGGCTTCTTTTGGGAGAAAGGTTCTTCAAGCAGTGGTGCCTTCGGTTTAGGTTCCCTGTCTTGTCCCTCCCTTATCATCTGTGTCCTCTAGCTTGGGTATTGATTCCCAATAGTAATTAGATGATCAGTGGACTCATTGTGTCATTAGAAAGAAAACAAAATTTATGCTTACCTGATAAATTTCTTTCTTTCTTGACACAAGTCCACGGCCCACCCTGTTTTTTTAAGACAGGCTTTTGTCATACTATAAACCTCAGACACCTCTGAACCTTGTTGCTTCCTTTCTCTCCTTTTACTTCGAATGACTGGGGTTGGAGGGAAGGGAGCTGATATTCAACAACTTTGCTGTGGTGCTCTTTGCCGCATCCTGCTGGGCAGGAGTGATATTCCAAATAGTAATTAGATGATCCGTGGACTCATTGTGTCAAGAAAGAAATAAACTTATCAGGTAAGCATAAATTTTGTTTTTATTAGTATAGGTAGGTTTTGTAACAGATAAAATATACAGGGGAATTTAATAGCTTTAATGAGCATTATACGTGCCAAAAGGGAGATGGGGAGAGGTGACCAGAATTTGAGATCTTTATTACATTTCTCTAAACATACTGTGATATTTTGTTTATACGATAAGAGAGGGTTACTATGGATATTAATACCAAGATATTTGATTTGGTCTACTTTCTTAAAGTGGCATTTAAGTTGATTTAAAGTGGGTTTAGTGATCCAAAGTATCTCTGATTTCTCAGGATTTATTTTATATCCTGAGAATGAGCTGAATTGGTGTGCCAATTCCAGAAATTGCTTAATACTTTTTGTATTACTAAGAAAGACTAGAAGGTCAAATGCAAATAAAGAAAGGGTCATATTTGATGTACCTTTCTGGATTCCTTCCAATTCTTGTCTGAGCATAATTGTGAAATGTTCAATTGATAAGTTGAAAAGTAGTGGAGACAAGATTAATGTTAGATGTGAGTCTTTTGTTTACTATTATTTCTTTCCTAAGATATGGTGAGTCCACGTCTTGAGTAATTACTGTTGGGAATATCACTCCTGGCCAGCAGGTGGAGGCAAAGAACACTATAGTTAAACTGCTAAGCATCACTCCCTTACCCACAACCCCCAGTCATTCTCTTTGCCTTTGGTGCAAGGAGGAGGTGAAGTTTAGGTGTCTGAAGAAAAATTTTGATTTCCTCTACAAGCAAGTTTTGGGGTATAGCCGTATTCCACGTTATTCCTTGCAGTCGGGTAGTGGTGGCTTTAAAGCAGTTAGGAACTTGTAAAGAGGTACTTACTGCGTTTTCCTAACAATAGCTGCCCTAGTTTAGAAAGCCAGTGTTGGCTACTCTGTTTTTTCTTTTTCAAAGGTCTCTGTGAGGAACTGTGTCCTCTCATACCTTGTAACTGTCTACATGCTGGACAGCGGAGCAGGTAAGTGCTTTTTCTTCCAGTTGGGGAGACCATGCACTTAACAAATTAAGACACTGCTTTTTTATTGGGACATATATAATCCTGTTGTATGAGTTACACTGGGGCATGAAGCAGGCACTGTAGCATGTGTGAGACTAATATTTAAACTCTTTTAAACAGAAAGGGTACAATGTTTTTATTAGGCTTTATTTTCTGGAAATTATTGGCTATCATAGCGGTTCAGTTTCCTGCCTCGAACTGGGTCTGGGAAGCGCACTGAGACATCTCCTTAACGGAGTATATCGGCGTTATACTTATTTGAGTATTTTTTAATTCAACTCTAGTCCTTCATACAAGATTTGAAGGGTGTTTATTTCAACCCCAATATTATTTCTGTTTGTGTTCATATAATGCCACAATTTCTATGTGTTTGTTCATATAATGCCACAATGAGGGGACTGAGGTTTCTGATTGCTTTTATTTTTCAATTCAGAACTATGTAAATGCAGTTTATATTTTTCAGGACGTTTTTTCTCCTGAAAATACTGTGTTTTCCTAGTATTCGCCGCCATCTGGTGGCAGCTAAGGCAAATGCATGCTCTATTTTATTTTATGCTTATTTCTGGAGTCCTACTATGATATATTCCATTGTTATATGTATGTAGAGGTAAAAAGTGTATTTATATAACTGTGTTGGTTATGCAAAACTAGGGAATGGGTAATAAAGGGATTATTTATCTTTTTAAACAATAACAATTCTGGTGTAGACTGTCCCTTTAAGTCCTTTTCATAGGAGATTGCTGCTCTTTTTTGGTAGCATCTTTATAAGATGCATAGGTGTCACGCCGCACTGCTCCTTTCTTCGGTGCGCAACGCTGTTGCCATAGACGTGGCGGTTGCTGTGAGCGTGCGACAATGACGTCATCGCCGCACATCAATTCCCCCTCATGCCGGTTGGATCCTCAGACTCTCCTTGGCGCAAATCAGCGCCAATATAAGTACCTGTATTCCTTATACTCACTGCCCAAGTATAGGACTTACTCTGTGTGCTCCTGGGTGCTATTTACTATTGTTGCTTGATTACCTTATTGCTGATCTTTGCCTGTCTGACCACACTGCTGTTTAACCCCTGAACTGCTGGATACCTTGTTGCTGATCTTTGCCTGTCTGACCACTCTGCTCTTTAACCCCTGAACTGCTGGATACCTTGTTGCTGAACTTTGCCTGTCTGACCACTCTGCTGTTTAACCCCTGACCTGCTGGATTGCCTTTCTGCTGTTTTATCCTGTACAGCTTATTTTAAGGACTGCCCTGTTTTCCGTGAGTACTACTTACCCCATTTCATACCTCTCATTTTGTTCTGGGATATTTCCTTATCCTTCCACTGGACGCTGGGATAAGAAGACTACTGGCCAAGTTTGGTCTGATATGGAAATATCCCACAAGCATTACAATAGGTTTCCAAATAAAGTTATACTTTTTATACAGGGGTCCTGTATTTTAATCTTTTCTCTTATTAAGATTTTTTTCCTATCGTCTGTGACTTGTAGGTTGCCAATGTATTATACTTCACCTCTTAGTGTCTTTAGGACGCTAATATATTTATTTCTATATTTTTTGATAGGAATACAATATTATAATTTTATTCATATTGAGGTGACTTTTGTCTGTGACATGTCTTCATGTCTCAAACTCATTTTGTTTGTGTTTTTAGGACACTTGTATACCTATATTGTTATTTCTATTTTTTATTTCTAGAAATACTATGCTATTTTCTCCTATTAAGGTGATATTTGATATGATTTGTTTGTTTCCCTGTATCATACTCCGTTCTTAGTGTTTTCGGACACTATTATATTTATTTCTACATTACATCTGACTGGCTCAACTCATAAAGAGACAGATTTGTAGAGCACATAGTCATGCTCAGATCCCTGATCAGTCCTGTCAGGCAGAATGCCTCCCAGATCTTGGGGCTGAATATCGGTACCATCTTACTTGTCTGATGTTATTTAGATAGATAATGTTATAAGCATTATGTTTGCTTATCGCTTCCTTTTCTACTGTACTTATGAATAGTGTTTGTTTTTTTTGTAGAAGTATATATTGATATCCTCCTTCTTTGTACATATTCAAATCTTTTTCCCTCTCTGTCTTCGGTAAAGGGATATTCTTGATGCCTTGACATTCTTCCAGTGGATGTAGTCTCCCAGGGATACAAAATAGGATCAAATTTTCTCCTACCTGAGGCAGATTTCTCAAGATTATCTGCAATCCAGATATAGAGAGAAGTTTGGAAGGATTGTCCCCTGTTCTTCTGGAGGAACTCGTCAAGGTTTCTATTCAAACCTATTTGTGTTTCCCAAGAAAGAGGGAACTTTTCGACCCATTTTAGAAGAGTCCTCCAGTGGTTCAAGGGAATATGCCATTGTCCAGAGATTGGAGGTTTCAGGATCTATTGCGGGCATGCTCTGACAGCGTGCAGTATTTCTATCCTAAGACATGGAGAGTCCACAACGTCATTCCAATTACTAGTGGGGTATTCACTCTTGGCCAGCAGGAGGAGGCAAAGAGCACCCCAGCAAAGCTGTTAAGTGTCACTTCCCCTACCCATAACCCCCAGTCATGCTCTTTGCCTCTGTCAATGGAGGAAGTGAAGTTAGGTGTCTGAAGATATTGATTCCTTTTTTGGGTACTTTTCCCTGCAAGCAAGGATTTGGGTTTAGCTGTGTCCATGTCAATCTCTTGAGCAAGAGTAGTGGTGGCTTTTAGGCAGTTAGAAAGTAGTGAGGTGGTCCTTGCTCAGTTTTCTAACATATATTGCTGCCCTTCATGTAGAAAGCCAGAATTGGTTATTATGTTCTTTCTTTTTCTACATGTCTCTGTAAGGAGTATGTGTCCCTTCACACCTTGTGAACTGTCTTCCTGCCGGACAGCTGGATTTGCAGGTAAGTGCTTTTGTCTTCTAGGTCTTGGAGACTTGCACTTCAGGGGATTTTACTGCAATAGTTAATTGGGACACGCTTAATCCTTTATACAGGATTTACTTAGGCAGGGTGCAGGCACTCTTTGTATGTGACAGGAGACTTAAAGGGCCATGATACCCAAATGTTGAAACACTTGAAAGTGATGCAGCATAGCTGTAGAAAGCTGACTAGAAAATATCACCTCAACATCTCTATGTACAAAAGAAAGATATTTTACCTCAAATGTTTCTCAGTAGCCACATCCCATTGTAAAGGACTTCTAAGTAGCAAATCAGTATGTCTGTCCCGGGACAGCTAAGGGAGTGAGCTTTCGTGCACACTCATCTTATTTCCCTATTCAGTTTAAGAAAGTTTACTATGAAATCTCATGAGAGTTAAGTCAAATCTCATAAGATCACAGTAAAAGAGTTCATGGCCTCAGCACTGCTGATGCTGATTGGCTGCTGTTCATTTCTTCTTCCTTTTTTTTTTTTTTTACCTGCAGCTGGGCAGCAGCTGAGTGTAACTTTTTACACAGATCTTACTCTGCTGAGCTGAGGAAATTTTGAGGTAAAATATCTTCCTTTCTTTCATGTAATTGGCAAGAGTCCATGAGCTAGTGACGTATGGGATATACATTCCTACTAGGAGGGGCAAAGTTTCCCAAACCTCAAAATGCCTATAAATACACCCCTCACCACACCCACAATTCAGTTTTACAAACTTTGCCTCCCATGGAGGTGGTGAAGTAAGTTTGTGCTAGATTCTACGTTGATATGCGCTTCGCAGCAGGCTGAAGCCCGGTTTTCCTCTCAGAGTGCAGTGAATGTCAGAGGTATGTGAAGAGAGTATTGCCTATTTGAATACCATGGTCCTCCTCTAGGGGATCTATTTCATAGGTTCTCTGTTATCGGTCGTAGAGATTTCTTCTCCTACCTCCCTTTTCAGATTGACGATATACTCTTATATACCATTACCTCTACTGATTCTCGTTTCAGTACTGGTTTGGTTATCTACTTTATGTAGATGAGTGTCTTTGGGTAAGTAAGTCTTATTTTATTTATGACACTCTCAGGTATGGTTTGGCACTTTATATGTAAAGTTCTAAATATATGTTTTATACTTATATTTGCCATGATTCAGGTAAATCAGTTTATTTTCCTTCTTTCAGACTGTCAGTTTCATTTTTTGGGAAAATGCATATGAATGAAATATTTTTCTTACCTAAAATTTTCAATTGACTTTTTTCCTTTAAATTGCAGGCTGTTAGGCTCGCGCGTGCAAAAAATGCTAGAATTTATTGCGTCATTTTTGGCGCAAGACTTTTTTGGCGCGAGATTGACTTTTGTCTGACGTCAATGACGTCATTTCCGGCGTCGTAGTTGACCCCGGAAGTTTTCACGTAGTTGCAGCATTTTTGAATCTCGTGTTTATTACAGACGTTTTTGGCGCCAGAAAATATGTGGGCGTCATACTTGGCGCCAGTTTTTTTACATTATTTAAGTCTCACTTTTTAGTTGCTTCTGGTTTCTAGAAGCTTGTTCTGTTTGCATTTTTTCCCATTCCTGAAACTGTCATTTAAGGAATTTGATAATTTAGCTTTTTATGTTGTTTTTCTATTACATATTGCAAGATATTCCAAAAACTGTTCCTGTATCAGAAAATACTGTTGGATTCCTGATGACTGATATCAGTCCTACCAAAGCTAAGTTCATTTATTTTAATGTTATGAATTTTATCTTTAGCTATGGTTTGTAATAAGTTATCATGATAAACTTTTACATGCAGAGTCCATTAGTATTTATGCATTATCTATTGCTATTCTTTTTACATCTAATGTACAGGATATACCTAGGAATCTATGAGAATGTTTTTCTGATTCTATCCTAAAGGCTTTGTCTGACATCCCGCCTTCTAATAAAATTTATAGGTCTTTTTTAAACTTCTCATTTAGTTGATGAATTTTTAAATGACCGACAACATACTGAATTATCCTTCTCTGATGATGTTTTTTCTCATTTAGAATATACTTCATCAGATATTTGACACTAACAAATCTACTTTTTTATTTTTTAGAGTACATTCGTTGTTGAAAAGGTGTTGATTATACTGGATATTGAGGAGTCTAGTTCTTTTGATTTAAGACTAGCTAACATTTAAATTCTGCTCATTAACCTCCTGTGGTTTCTTCAGAGGTTTTTTTCCCAGTTCATGATACTAGGGAATGGAATAGGCCTGGGACTTCTTTTATTCCTTCTTTAAGGTTTTTAAATTGTATCCTTTGCCGGCAGTTAGTTTATAGTTTTGAGGAAGATCCCCAAAGTTAATGGGGCTATCTCTACTCTTGCTAAACATACTACTATTCCTATAGAAAATAGTATTTTTTTCCTTCAGATGGGAAACTTGTATCTTATTTAAGAAAAAGTATTTCTTTCATGTAATTGGCAAGAGTCCATGAGCTAGTGACGTATGGGATATACATTCCTACCAGGAGGGGCAAAGTTTCCCAAACCTCAAAATGCCTATAAATACACCCCTCACCACACCCACAATTCAGTTTTACAAACTTTGCCTCCCATGGAGGTGGTGAAGTAAGTTTGTGCTAGATTTCTACGTTGATATGCGCTTTGCAGCAGGCTGAAGCCCGGTTTTCCTCTCAGAGTGCAGTGAATGTCAGAGGGATGTGAAGAGAGTATTGCCTATTTGAATACCATGGTCTTCCTCTAGGGGATCTATTTCATAGGTTCTCTATTATCGGTCGTAGAGATTTCTTCTCCTACCTCCCTTTTCAGATCGACAATATACTCTTATATACCATTACCTCTACTGATTCTCGTTTCAGTACTGGTTTGGCTATCTACTATATGTAGATGAGTGTCTTAGGGTAAGTAAGTCTTATTTCTATTCATGACACTCTAAGCTATGGTTGGGCACTTTATATGTAAAGTTCTAAATATATGTGTTAAACTTATATTTGCCATGATTCAGGATAATCAGTATTCCTTCTTTCAGACTGACAGTTTCATTTTTTTGGGAAAATGCATATGAATTATATTTTTTCTTACCTTAAATATTTTCAATTGACTTTCTGGGATTTTACTCAAATCTGTTCATTGTACCAAAGAAGGAGAATTCCTTCAGACCATTTCTGGATCTAAAAATATTGAATCGTTATGTAAGGATACCAACATTCAAAATGGTGACTATAAGGACTATTCTGCCTTTTGTTCAGCAAGGGCATTATATGTCTACAATAGACTTACAGGATGCATATCTTCATATTCCTATCCATCCAGATCACTATCCGTTTCTGAGATTCTCTTTTCTAGACGAGCATTACCAGTTTGTTGCTCTTCCGTTTGCCTAGCAACAGCTCCAAGGATCTTTTCAAAGGTTCTCGGTGCCCTTCTCTCTGTAATCAGAGAACAGGGTATTGCGGTATTTCCTTATTTGGACGATATCTTGGTACTTGCTCAGTCTTTACATTCTGCAGAATCTCATACAAATCAACTTGTGTTGTTTCTTCAAAGACATGGTTGGAGGATTAATTTACCAAAGAGTTCCTTGATTCCTCAGACAAGGGTAACCTTTTTGGGTTTCCAAATAGATTCAGTGTCCATGACTTTGTCTTTAACAGAAAAGAGACGTCTGAAATTGGTTTCAGCTTGTCGAAACCTTCAGTCTCAGTCATTCCCTTCGGTAGCTTTGTGCATGGAAATTCTAGGTCTCATGACTGCTGCATCGGACGCGATCCCTTTTGCTCGTTTTCACATGAGACCTCTCCAGCTTTGTATGCTGAACCAATGGTGCAGGGATTATACAAAGATATCACAATTAATATCCTTAAATCCCAATGTTCGATCTTCTCTGACTTGGTGGTTGGATCACCATCGTTTAATTCAAGGGGCCTCTTTTGTTCGTCCAACCTGGACTGTGATCTCAACAGATGCAAGTCTTTCAGGTTGGGGAGCTGTATGGGGATCTCTGACAGCGCAGTGGGGTTGGGAATCTCAGGAGGCGAGATTACCAATCAGCATTTTGGAACTCCGTGCGATTTTCAGAGCTCTTCAATTCTGGCCTCTTCTGAAGAGGGAATAGTTTATTTGTTTTCAGACAGACAATGTCACAACTGTGGCGTATGTCAATCATCAAGGTGGTCCTCAGGCTATGAAAGAAGTATCTTCGATACTTTTATGGGCGGAATCCAGCTCCTGTCTAATTTCCGCGGTTCACATCCCAGGTATAGATAATTGGGAAGAGGATTATCTCAGTCGCCAGACATTACATCCGGGCGAATGGTCTCTTCACCCAGAGGTATTTCTAAAGATTGTTCAAATCTGGGGACTTCCAGAAATAGATCTGATGGCTTCTCATCTAAACAAGAAACTTCCCAGGTATCTGTCCAGATCCAGGGATCCTCAGGCGGAAGCGGTGGACGCATTGTCACTTCCTTGGAATTATCAACCTGCTTATATCTTTCCGCCTCTAGTTCTTCTTCCAAAAGTGATTTCCAAAATCCTAATGGAGCGTTCGTTTGTACTGCTGGTGGCTCCAGCATGGCCACATAGGTTTTGGTATGCGGATCTCGTTCGGATGGCCAGTTGCCAACCTTGGACACTTCCATCAAGGCCCATTTTTCCATCAGGATCTCAAATCATTAAATTTGAAGGTATGGAGATTGAAAGCTTAATACTTAGTCATAGAGGTTTATCTGATTCAGTGATTAATACTATGTTACAGGCTCGTAAATCTGTGTCTAGAAAGATTTATTACCGAGTTTGGAAGACTTATATTTCTTGGTGTTCTTCTCATAAATTCTCTTGGCATTCTTTTAGAATTCCTAGAATTTTACAGTTTCTTCAGGATGGTTTGGAAAAAGGTTTGTCTGCAAGTTCCTTGAAAGAACAAATCTCTGGTCTTTCTGTACTTTTTCACAGGAAGATTGCTAATCATCCTGCTATTCATTGTTTTGTACAGGCTTTGGTTCGTATTAAGCCTGTCATTAAGCCAATTTCTCCTCCTTGGAGTCTTAATTTGGATCTGAGGGCTTAACAGGCTCTTCCGTTTGAGCATATGCATTCTTTGGACATTGAATTACTTTCATGGAAAGTATTGTTCCTTTTGGCCATCTCTTCTGCTAGAAGAGTTTTTGAATTATCTGCTCTTTCTTGTGAGTTTCCTTTTCTGATTTTTCATCAGGATAAGGTGGTTTTGGTGTCTTTATTTAAATTTTTACCTCAAGTTGTGAATTCTAACAACATTAATAGAGGAATTATTGTTCCTTCCTTGTGTCCTAAATCCTAAGAATTCTTTGGAAAGATCTTTACATTCTTTGGATGTGGTCAGAGTTTTGAAATATTATGTTGAAGCTACTAAGATTTCAGAAAGACTTCTAGTCTATTTGTTATCTTTTCTGGTTTTAGGAAAGGTCAGAAGGCTTCTGCCATTTCTTTGGCGTCTTGGTTAAAGCTTTTGATTCATCATGCTTATGTGGAGTCGGGTAAATCCCCGCCTCAAAGGATTATGGCTCATTCTACTAGGTCAGTTTCTACTTCCTGGGCTTTTAAGAATGAAGCTTCTGTTGATCAGATTTGCAAAGCAGCAACTTGGTCTTCCTTGCATACTTTTACTAAATTCTACCATTTAGATGTTTTTTCTTCTTCAGAAGCAGTTTTTGGTAGAAAAGTACTTCAGGCAGCTGTTTCAGTCTGATTCTTCTGCTTATAATTTCAGTTTTTTTCATTATAAAGTTTAAAACTTTTGATTTGGGTTGTGGATTGTTTTTTCAGCGGAATTGGCTGTCTTTATTTTATCCCTCCCTCTCTAGTGACTTTTGCGTGGAGTTCCACATCTTGGGTATTTGCTATCCCATACGTCACTAGCTCATGGACTCTTGCCAATTACATGAAAGAAAACATAATTTATGTAAGAACTTACCTGATAAATTCATTTCTTTCATATTGGCAAGAGTCCATGAGACCCACCCTTTTTTGTGGTGGTTATGATTTTTTTGTATAAAGCACAATTATTCCAATTCCTTGTTGATGCTTTCGCTCCTTTCTTATCACCCCACTTCTTGGCTATTCGTTAAACTGAATTGTGGGTGTGGTGAGGGGTGTATTTATAGGCATTTTGAGGTTTGGGAAACTTTGCCCCTCCTGGTAGGAATGTATATCCCATACGTCACTAGCTCATGGACTCTTGCCAATATGAAAGAAATGAATTTATCAGGTAAGTTCTTACATAAATTATGTTTTTTTTTACATAGAGATGATCAGGTGATATTTTCCTGTCAGCTTTTTACAGTTATACTGCATCAGTTTCAAGTGATTTAGCATATTAGTATTATGTCCCTTTAAGGGTTAATCTTCCTTTACTGTGCATGGAGGATATACCTTAAAATGTAGTTTTAGTATGTGGCTCATGTATGTTTATTGAGGCTCTGATGTGGGACTGTTTTGGGGACTTGCAGTGAGACCATGATAGAAGAATGGCTATCACACGAGTCTTACAAGACTTTTTAGCACTTTGACTTTTTTGGTTTTGCTCTGCAGTATAATAAAATGAGCGCTTTTACTTTTGTTGCGCAGTTTCTTTTCGGCCGATCACATGACTCCCTGCGCTTCCGTTCATAGACTTTGAGCAGAGCGGTGTCTTCTGTGTCAGCCTCTCTAGCGATATTCCTTTGATTTGCAATATTGTTTTTACTCCGGAGGGTCGGGTAGGGCACCTCAGACTGTTTGAGGTGTAGAGGTCCTTATTTTAGGGGTATTATTCTGGGCACAAATTTGCTCTGAGTGAATTTAGTTTTTAAAGTGACAGTGTCATTTTGAAAATATTTGTCATTCCTCTAATTTTTGGGAATCATTTCTGCTATGGATAATGGAGCAGGAGTCTGTTTATATGGATAAATGTTTATTGTGTCTAGAGGCCCAAATTGTTTTACTTATGCAATTTTGTTCCTCATGTTTAGAAAAGACATTGCAATGTAAAGATACATTTCTTGTTTCTGAGCCTAATGTCTCTCAGTATGATGCTGTTCAGGCAATGCCACAACTTCACATACAGTGCCCTGAAGTTCCTCTCAGCCTCCTGGAGGAGTTTATTTGCCATAAGATTTTGCTGCTCAGATATCTTCTGCGGTATCGGCAGCTTTATCTGCTTTTCCCATGTTGGGGAAGCACAAGAGGAAATCTAAACATTTTTCTGAATGTAAGGTATCTGTCGCTTCTGCTGCTGCGAAGAGACACCGCGATAGCCTCTGAGGGTGAAATCTTAGATTCTGACAGTATAAATCCCTTATCTGATTCTGAAGAGGTAAACTTCAGATTTAAGCTTGAACACTTCTTCTTACTACTAAAGCAGGTTCTGGCTACTTTGGACGACTGACGCTTCTGTCGCTGTCAACCCTAAAAAGTTTGTGATGTTCTTTCCACTGTGGAAGTATTTCCTGTGAGAGACCGTGTGTCAGAGATTATTGCAGAGGAATGGGATAAAACAAAGAACATACAATAAAGCTGCGCTTCTCCACTTATTGGCATAAATAGTAATTTAAGATAATTTTGTAATGAGCAAAAAAATGCTCTTTCAATATTTAATACCAATATATGGGAAATTCAGGTGTCTCCGCCAAATGAGTACATATATATAAATGAGGTAAACAGTCAAAACAGTCCAAGTGAATGTATAAATAAAATCAGTCGTAGGAAGCTATAATAAAAACAATAGTTGAATACGTGTGTGCTGCTCTGGTACGGATGTCAGGGCTGTGCTCCTGCTCCTAAGAACAAACTGTAGAAATACAAAAGAGAACAGAGCACATCCCACTCTAAGAGTAATATTGTTTAATTTGAACACAAATAAAAAGCGCAATAAATCGCACGTACAAAATGTTAAACATTAACATGCACAATCACCACATCACAAAGTTCTTAACCGGTTACGATGGGTCTGAAATCTGTCACCCTATCCTTGCGCTCATCTGAGGGACTTCCGGAACCTCCACAGGAAACTGCGCCTGATCAGGGTATACGCCAACGTGAGAACCCGGTGTGACCAGGGACGTGGTAGAGCCAAAAGGAGAGTCTCTACACGTTTTGTCAGGCAACGTCCTGACTTTCTCAAGAGTAGTAGAAAAGAGTACACCGCTGATGCTTTTTAAAAGTCCCGGGCTTGACACACCTCCAACACTTTGCGGCACATCATTGGCTCCAGTTTATTGGGGATCTTGGGATTGGCTGATAAATGTATAATACACAGACAGTCCGCATCAGCGCTATCACTACATGAAACACACATCTGAAACAAATATAAATATAAAATATACACATAAGAATATCTTTGACATTTCATCAATAATTCATTTGGTACGAGAAATATATGCACACAAAAAACAACAGATTTGATCTATACTTCGAATAAAATTTGATAGTGAATTTACAAATAAATTGGAACCGTCAGATTTTAAACCAATAGTACTAGGCTTAGACACTATGTTAGAGTATTAATACATTAACGAATGTTTCTAACTTGTTGCAAGTAACGGGAAAAACAACTAAATGAGAAAAATAATAAAAATACTCCGATGTGATAGGAGGAAAAAACAACTAAATGAGGAAAATAATAAAAATACTCCGATTTGATAGGAGGCAAAACATTAAAAAATTAAATGATCCCTATAATACCGGGGCTTGTACATAAAATACCTCAGGTTACCCATATATGTTAAAATTAAGTATGATCAATGTTAATATGTCAAAACCTAAAAATGTAATACACAGTGGGGACCGCCAGTATTTGTGAATTCATGAATAAAATTTAATTGAAGCGAACAACCGAGAAGAAGAAACAATCTCTTAAAAAAAAAAAAAAAACTATATATATAATATATAAATAAATAAATAAATATATATATATATATATATATATATATATATATATATATATATATATAGTAGCCAAAATGAAGTGCACTCTCAGGTCTTTCACAGAGTGCACAGAGTTTCACAGAGTGCACTTCATTTTGGCTACTATTTGTTGTTTAAAGTTGCACCCAGGCAGTTTTCCACTTGTGGGTAAGATCTGGAATTTTGGATATCTATATATATATATATATATATATATATATATAAATATATAAATATATATATATATATATATAGGGAGACTAGAGAGAAATGCACTCACAGGAACGAACAACCAGCTCAATATCATTGTTAGCCTGTTCTATGGCGATTCACCACCTGGGTGCAACTTCCTTTAGCCCAGTAATGCTTTTCACAGAGTAGAATTCTCCTGTAGTATATCAGTCTGACCCCTCCCATTACGGCCAGTCCAGCGCCGAAATACCAGGCAACTCCTCTCTGAACAAGGAACACAGCAACCCCAGACGATCGTTTCGGCCTTCATTGGGCCTCGTCAGTGAGGTGTAGCAGTATTCCTCTAAGCACACTGAGCAAGGAGTCCACGTCTGGGTTACCCTTTTTCACATCCTCTTGCAGCTTCCTGTTGGGAAGGAGAATATCCCACAAGTAATGGATGAATCCGTGGACTGGATACCCCACAAGAGAAATAAATTTATCAGGTAAGCATAAATTTTGTTTTTTAAATTTTTAAACAGCTGGCTAAAACGCGCTTGCACTCTAAAATTATTAATGGTTGATATAAGACTTCCCATTCTTTCTTCACCCCCATATATTTATCCCAGCGTTCTTTAACTGGGTTTGCAATATAGGAATTAAAACCGTTTTTAACATGATTGGAAATTTACAGTTCTTTTATTTATATTTCTACACTTACAAACATATGCTTTGATTTCCCCTTGTAGAACTACTTTAGCTGCTTCCCATAGAGTTTCAGATTTTTGAAGTTGAACATAGGCTTTAATAATTAAAAAATAGTTTCTCCATGCAGAGATAAGCCATTTTTTAAATTTTGCATTGGTATACAAAAGCTTAGGGAACATGAACTTATTAGACATGTTTTTATCTACAGAAGCTACTGGCATTAATGGTCTGAAATTAAGATATCTGAGATTTCCCATTAAATGCTCAAAAACTAGAAAGAAAAATGTTTAGAGGGACAGTAAACACAAAAATTGTTATTGTTTAAAAAGATAGATAATGCCTTTACTATCCATTCCCCAGATTTGCACAAAAACATGGTTATATTAACCCCTTAACGACCAAGGACGTACCAGGTATGTCCTACAAAAAACGGTCATTAACGACCAAGGACGTGCCTGGTATGTCCTCAGGGGTTTTAAGTGCTGGAAGCGATCGTGATCGCTTCCAGCCGTTTTCAGGCTATTGCAGCGATGCCTCGATATTGAGGTATTGTGCAATAGTTAGCAACCAGCGATGGTGCCGATTGTTGGTGGCGTGGGAGGGCTTGGAGGGAGGTGGGTGGGCGACCTATCCCTGGTGGAGGCAGGAAGGGGCGTGAAGGGGGCGAGAGAGGGTGGGACCTCTACGCCACGCTATATCACGGCAGGGAGAAGGGGCAAGGAGGAGAGGGGGATCCTATGTGGGATCCATGTCTGGAAAGGGATCTGGGAGGGGGTATGCTAATGAGGGGGGCAGATACACTATGGGGGAAAAAAGTTTTTGGGTTTTTTTTATACAATAATTTAGAGCAAACTGGGTGCTGGCAGACAGCTGCAAGTACCTAAGATGATGGCAAATAGGTAGAGGGGGGAGGGTTAGAGAGCTGTTTGGGGGGGGCTCAGGGAGGTTGGGTGGTAAGGGGGATCCTACACTGCAGAAAATATATAATAATAAAAAAACACCTTATTTTTATACTGGCAGATTTTCTGCCAGTACTTAAGATGAAGGTGACCTTTGGGGGGTGGGGGGAGGGAAGAGAGCTGTTTGAGAGGGGTCAGGGAGGAATCAGGGGGTGGGATGTGTCAGATGGAAGGCTGATCTCTACACTAAAGCTAAAATTAACCCTACAAGCTACCTAATTAACCCTTTCACTACTGGGCATAATACAAGTGTGGTGTGCAGCGGTATTTAGTGGCCTTCTAATTACCAAAAAGCAATGCCAAAATGGGCCTAGATCAATACTTTGGGTTGTCTACTAAAAAAATATATATACATGTGAAGGGTTATTCAGGGATTCCTGACAGATATAAGTGTTACAATGTAACTATCGCTAATTTTGAAAAAAGAAATTGTTTGGAAATAGCAAAGCGCTACTTATTGTACTTATTGCCCTATAACTTGCAAAAAAAAGCAAAGAACATGTAAACATTGGGCATTTCTAAACTCAGGACAAAATTTAGAAACTATTTATCATGGGTGTTTTTCGGTGGTTGTAGATGTGTAACCGATTTTGGGGGTCAAAGTTAGAAAAAGTGCGTTTTTCAATTTTTTTTTCATCATATTTTCTCCAACATTGGTGTGTCCGGTCCACGGCGTCATCCTTACTTGTGGGATATTCTCTTCCCCAACAGGAAATGGCAAAGAGTCCCAGCAAAGCTGGTCACATGATCCCTCCTAGGCTCCGCCCACCCCAGTCATTCTCTTTGCCGTTGCACAGGCAACATCTCCACGGAGATGGTTAAGAGTTTTTTGGTGTTTAAATGTAGTTTTATTCTTCTATCAAGTGTTTGTTATTTTAAAATAGTGCTGGTATGTACTATTTACTCTGAAACAGAAAAGGATGAAGATTTCTGTTTGTAAGAGGAAGATGATTTTAGCAGACAGTAACTAAAATCGATTGCTGTTTCCACACAGGACTGTTGAGATGAAGTAACTTGAGTTGGGGGAAACAGTTAGCAGTTTTTTCTGCTTAAGGTATGACTAGCCATATTTCTAACAAGACCATGTAATGCTGGAAGGCTGTCATTTCCCCTCATGGGGACCGGTAAGCCATTTTCTTAGTTAAACATAAAAGAATAAAGGGCTTCAAAAAGGGCTTAAAAACTGGTAGACATTTTTCTGGGCTAAAACAATTGCTTTACTAGGCATATTATGCAGATTCTAACTAATTATTGGTATTATAATCTTGGGGAACGTTTAGAAAAACGGCAGGCACTGTGTTGGACACCTTTTTCAGATGGGGGCCTTTCTAGTTATAGACAGAGCCTCATTCTGGGACTGTATAGGGGTTAAATGTAAAAACGGCTCCGGTTCCGTTAATTTAAGGGTTAAAGCTCTGAAATTTGGTGTGCAATACTTTTAATGCTTTAAGACACTGTGGTGAAATTTTGGTGAATTTTGAACAATTCCTTCATACTTTTTCACATATTCAGTAATAAAGTGTTTTCAGTTTGAAATTTAAAGTGACAGTAACGGTTTTATTTTAAAACGTTTTTTTGTGCTTTGTTGACAAGTTTAAGCCTGTTTAACATGTCTGTACCATCAGATAAGCTATGTTCTATATGTATGAAAGCCAATGTGTCTCCCCATTTAAATTTATGTGATAATTGTGCCATAGTGTCCAAACAAAGTAAGGACAGTAATGCAACAGATAATGATATTGCCCAAGATGATTCCTCAAATGAGGGGAGTAAACATGATACTACATCATCCCCTACTGTGTCTACACCAGTTATGCCCACACAGGAGGCCCCTAGTACATCTAGTGCGCCAATACTTATTACCATGCAACAATTAATGGCTGTAATGGATAACTCCATAGCAAATCTTTTTTCCAAAATGCCTACTTATCAGAGAAAGCGCGATTGCTCTGTTTTAAACACTGAAGAGCAAGAGGACGCTGATGATAACTGTTCTGACATACCCTCACACCAATCTCAAGGGGCCATGAGGGAGGTTTTGTCTGATGGAGAAATTTCAGATTCAGGAAAAATTTCTCATCAAGCTGAACCTGATGTTGTGACATTTAAATTTAAATTAGAACATCTCCGCGCACTACTTAAGGAGGTGTTATCTACTCTGGATGATTGTGACAATTTGGTCATTCCAGAGAAATTATGTAAGATGGACAAGTTCCTAGAGGTTCCGGTGCCCCCCGACGCTTTTCCTATACCCAAGCGGGTGGCGGACATAGTAAATAAAGAGTGGGAAAGGCCCGGCATACCTTTTGTTCCCCCCCTATATTTAAGAAATTATTTCCTATAGTCGACCCCAGAAAGGACTTATGGCAGACAGTCCCCAAGGTCGAGGGGGCGGTTTCTACTCTAAACAAACGCACTACTATTCCTATCGAAGATAGTTGTGCTTTCAAAGATCCTATTGATAAGAAATTAGAGGGTTTGCTTAAAAAGATTTTTGTACAGCAAGGTTACCTTCTACAACCAATTTCATGCATTGTTCCTGTCACTACGGCAGCGTGTTTCTGGTTCGAGGAACTAGAAAAATCGCTCAGTAAAGAATCTTCGTATGAGGAGGTTATGGACAGAGTTCAAGCACTTAAATTGGCTAACTCTTTTGTTTTAGATGCTGCTTTGCAATTAGCTAGATTAGCGGCGAAAAATTCAGGGTTTGCTGTTGTGGCTTTGGCTAAAGTCTTGGTCAGCGGATGTGTCTTCCAAGACAAAATTGCTTAACATTCCTTTCAAAGGTAAAACATTATTTGGACCTGATTTGAAAGAGATTATTTCAGACATCACTGGGGGAAAGGGCCACGCCCTCCCACAGGATAGGTCTTTTAAGGCTAATAATAAGCCTAATTTTCGTCCCTTTCGCAGAAACGGACCAGTCTCTAATTCTGTATCCTCTAAGCAAGAGGGTAATACTTCACAACCCAAACCAGCCTGGAAACCAATGCAAGGCTGGAACAAGGGTAAGCAGGCCGAGAAGCCTACCACTGCTACCAAAACAGCATGAAGGGATAGCCCCCGATCCGGGACCGGATCTAGTGGGGGGCAGACTTTCTCTCTTTGCTCAGGCTTGGGCAAGAGATGTTCAGGATCCTTGGGCGCTAGAAATAGTTTCTCAAGGTTATCTCCTGGAATTCAAGGAACTACCCCCAAGGGGAAGGTTCCACAGGTCTCAATTATCTTCAAACCAAATAAAGAGACAGGCATTCTTACATTGTGTAGAAGACCTGTTAAAGATGGGAGTGATACATCCAGTTCCAATAAGAGAACAAGGAATGGGATTTTATTCCAATCTGTTCATAGTTCCCAAAAAAGAGGGAACATTCAGACCAATTTTGGATCTAAAGATCCTAAACAAATTTCTCAGGGTACCATCGTTCAAAATGGAAACTATTCGAACGATCCTACCTACTATCCAGGAAAATCAATTTATGACTACCGTGGATTTAAAGGATGCGTACCTACATATTCCTATCCACAAGGAACATCATCAGTTCCTAAGGTTCGCTTTTCTGGACAAGCATTACCAGTTTGTGGCACTTCCATTTGGATTAGCCACTGCTCCAAGGATTTTCACAAAGGTACTAGGGTCCCTTCTAGCGGTTCTAAGACCAAGGGGCATTGCAGTAGTACCTTACTTGGACGACATCCTGATTCAAGCGTCGTCCCTGTCAAAAGCAAAGGCTCATACGGACATCGTCCTAGCCTTTCTCAGATCTCACGGATGGAAGGTGAACAAAGAAAAAAGTTCTCTGTCCCCGTCAACAAGAGTTCCCTTCTTGGGAACAATAATAGATTCCTTAGAAATGAGGATTTTTCTGACAGAGGTCAGAAAATCAAAACTTCTAAGCTCTTGTCAAGTACTTCATTCTGTTCCTCGTCCTTCCATAGCGCAGTGCATGGAAGTAATAGGATTGATGGTTGCAACAATAGACATAGTTCCTTTTGCACGAATTCATCTAAGACCATTACAACTGTGCATGCTCAGACAGTGGAATGGGGATTATACAGACTTGTCTCCGACGATTCAAGTAGATCAAAAGACCAGAGATTCACTCCGTTGGTGGCTGACCCTGGACAATCTGTCACAGGGAATGAGCTTCCGCAGACCAGAGTGGGTCATTGTCACGACCGACGCCAGCCTAGTGGGCTGGTGCGCGGTCTGGGAATCCCTGAAAGCTCAGGGTCTATGGTCTCGGGAAGAGTCTCTTCTCCCGATAAACATTCTGGAACTGAGAGCGATATTCAATGCTCTCAGAGCTTGGCCTCAACTAGCAAAGGCGAAATTCATAAGGTTTCAGTCAGACAACATGACGACCGTTGCATATATCAATCATCAGGGGGGAACAAGGACTTCCCTGGCGATGAGGGTCCATTCGAACATCCGAATCTGGTTTCCCTCCAACTGACGGCTTGGAGATTGAACGCTTGATTTTATCAAAGCGTGGGTTTTCAGATTCTGTAATAGATACTCTAATTCAGGCTAGAAAGCCTGTAACTAGAATAATTTACCATAAAATATGGAAAAAATATATCTGTTGGTGTGAATCTAAAGGATTCCCATGGAACAAGATAAAAATTCCTAAGATTCTATCCTTTCTACAAGAAGGTTTGGAGAAAGGATTATCTGCAAGTTCTCTGAAGGGACAGATCTCTGCTTTATCTGTTTTACTTCACAAAAGACTAGCAGCTGTGCCAGATGTTCAAGCATTTGTTCAGGCTCTGGTTAGGATCAATCCTGTTTACAGACCTTTGACTCCTCCCTGGAGTCTAAATTTAGTTCTTTCAGTTCTTCAAGGGGTTCCGTTTGAACCCTTACATTCCGTAGATATTAAGTTATTATCTTGGAAAGTTTTGTTTTTGGTTGCAATTTCTTCTGCTAGACTTTCTCTCTTTGCTCAGGCTTGGGCAAGAGATGTTCAGGATCCTTGGGCGCTAGAAATAGTTTCTCAAGGTTATCTCCTGGAATTCAAGGAACTACCCCTTAGGGGAAGGTTCCACAGGTCTCAATTATCTTCAAACCAAATAAAGAGACAGGCATTCTTACATTGTGTAGAAGACCTGTTAAAGATGGGAGTGATACATCCAGTTCCAATAAGAGAACAAGGAATGGGATTTTATTCCAATCTGTTCATAGTTCCCAAAAAAGAGGGAACATTCAGACCAATTTTGGATCTAAAGATCCTAAACAAATTTCTCAGGGTACCATCGTTCAAAATGGAAACTATTCGAACGATCCTACCTACTATCCAGGAAAATCAATTTATGACTACCGTGGATTTAAAGGATGCGTACCTACATATTCCTATCCACAAGGAACATCATCAGTTCCTAAGGTTCGCTTTTCTGGACAAGCATTACCAGTTTGTGGCACTTCCATTTGGATTAGCCACTGCTCCAAGGATTTTCACAAAGGTACTAGGGTCCCTTCTAGCGGTTCTAAGACCAAGGGGCATTGCAGTAGTACCTTACTTGGACGACATCCTGATTCAAGCGTCGTCCCTGTCAAAAGCAAAGGCTCATACGGACATCGTCCTAGCCTTTCTCAGATCTCACGGATGGAAGGTGAACAAAGAAAAAAGTTCTCTGTCCCCGTCAACAAGAGTTCCCTTCTTGGGAACAATAATAGATTCCTTAGAAATGAGGATTTTTCTGACAGAGGTCAGAAAATCAAAACTTCTAAGCTCTTGTCAAGTACTTCATTCTGTTCCTCATCCTTCCATAGCGCAGTGCATGGAAGTAATAGGATTGATGGTTGCAACAATAGACATAGTTCCTTTTGCACGAATTCATCTAAGACCATTACAACTGTGCATGCTCAGACAGTGGAATGGGGATTATACAGACTTGTCTCCGACGATTCAAGTAGATCAAAAGACCAGAGATTCACTCCGTTGGTGGCTGACCCTGGACAATCTGTCACAGGGAATGAGCTTCCGCAGACCAGAGGGGGTCATTGTCACGACCGACGCCAGCCTAGTGGGCTGGTGCGCGGTCTGGGAATCCCTGAAAGCTCAGGGTCTATGGTCTCGGGAAGAGTCTCTTCTCCCGATAAACATTCTGGAACTGAGAGCGATATTCAATGCTCTCAGAGCTTGGCCTCAACTAGCAAAGGCGAAATTCATAAGGTTTCAGTCAGACAACATGACGACCGTTGCATATATCAATCATCAGGGGGGAACAAGGACTTCCCTGGCGATGAGGGTCCATTCGAACATCCGAATCTGGTTTCCCTCCAACTGACGGCTTGGAGATTGAACGCTTGATTTTATCAAAGCGTGGGTTTTCAGATTCTGTAATAGATACTCTAATTCAGGCTAGAAAGCCTGTAACTAGAATAATTTACCATAAAATATGGAAAAAATATATCTGTTGGTGTGAATCTAAAGGATTCCCATGGAACAAGATAAAAATTCCTAAGATTCTATCCTTTCTACAAGAAGGTTTGGAGAAAGGATTATCTGCAAGTTCTCTGAAGGGACAGATCTCTGCTTTATCTGTTTTACTTCACAAAAGACTGGCAGCTGTGCCAGATGTTCAAGCATTTGTTCAGGCTCTGGTTAGGATCAAGCCTGTTTACAGACCTTTGACTCCTCCCTGGAGTCTAAATTTAGTTCTTTCAGTTCAAGGGGTTCCGTTTGAACCCTTACATTCCGTAGATATTAAGTTATTATCTTGGAAAGTTTTGTTTTTGGTTGCAATTTCTTCTGCTAGAAGAGTTTCAGAGTTATCTGCTCTGCAGTGTTCTCCGCCCTATCTGGTGTTCCATGCAGATAAGGTGGTTTTGCGTACTAAGCCTGGTTTTCTTCCGAAAGTTGTTTCCAACAAAAATATTAACCAGGAGATAGTTGTACCTTCTTTGTGTCCGAATCCAGTTTCAAAGAAGGAACGTTTGTTACACAATTTGGACGTAGTCCGTGCTCTAAAATTCTATTTAGAGGCTACTAAAGATTTCAGACAAACATCTTCCTTGTTTGTTGTTTATTCTGGTAAAAGGAGAGGTCAAAAAGCGACTTCTACCTCTCTTTCCTTTTGGCTTAAAAGCATTATCTGATTGGCTTATGAGACTGCCGGACGGCAGCCTCCTGAAAGAATCACAGCTCACTCCACTAGGGCTGTGGCTTCCACATGGGCCTTCAAGAACGAGGCTTCTGTTGACCAGATATGTAAGGCAGCGACTTGGTCTTCACTGCACACTTTTGCCAAATTTTACAAATTTGATACTTTTGCTTCTTCGGAGGCTATTTTTGGGAGAAAGGTTTTGCAAGCCGTGCTGCCTTCCATTTAGGTGACCTGATTTGCTCCCTCCCTTCATCCGTGTCCTAAAGCTTTGGTATTGGTTCCCACAAGTAAGGATGACGCCGTGGACCGGACACACCAATGTTGGAGAAAACAGAATTTATGCTTACCTGATAAATTACTTTCTCCAACGGTGTGTCCGGTCCACGGCCCGCCCTGGTTTTTTAATCAGGTCTGATGAATTATTTTCTCTAACTACAGTCATCACGGTATCATATGATTTCTCCTATATATATTTCCTCCTGTCCGTCGGTCGAATGACTGGGGTGGGCGGAGCCTAGGAGGGATCATGTGACCAGCTTTGCTGGGACTCTTTGCCATTTCCTGTTGGGGAAGAGAATATCCCACAAGTAAGGATGACGCCGTGGACCGGACACACCGTTGGAGAAAGTAATTTATCAGGTAAGCATAAATTCTGTTTTGTAAAACAATTTATAGTAAATTATATGATATGATAAAAATAATGGTGTCTTTAGAAAGTCCATTTAATGGCGAGAAAAACGGTATATAATATGTTTGGGTACAGTAAATAAGTAAAAAGAAAATTGCAGCTAAACACAAACACTGCAGAAACGGTAAGAAAATGGAAAACTGGTCTGTTTCTAAGGGGTAGATTTATCAAATCCATTCTCCTTTAATTCCGTCCAAAATAGCGCATACGAACTGATAGTCATATTCATCAAAGCACTCTGCGCCTATAATTGCGCAAATCTGAAAGAAACTTCTTCGCACTATGCGTGCATTCGCCTAAGCGCATGGCGCGTCCCGAGTGCAACAATATAAATTAGTAATAGGCGTAATTTAACAGCCCGACCTACAAATATGCCCAGTTTCTTATTTATCATTGTTTTGCGCCGATAGGCAACTGAAATTTCTGCTTCAATTGTGTGTTGCATATTCCGCCATACAGACTGAAGCGAACACCATTATAATACATGCTTTTACATCTTGTGATGCAGTACTTTCTTCTTTTAACTAATTTTTCAAAGGCTCAGCGCCAAGAAGAGACTGTTATTGCCAGAAATGTGCTCTTCCACAGACATATATGGGTACCAACAGTTATATATATATATATATATATATATATAGAAGATAAACAAGGGGCGCCAACGTAGTGTGAATCGTTAAAACAACAAATATAAAAGTGCAAAAAACTACTCACAAGGAAAGTGGCACCTTAAATGAATAAGGTGCGATAAAGCAGGCTGGCATTCGAATTCCAGCAGTCAGTACGCTGGAGGTCTCACCCAGAGGACCTGTGGAATCCAGATAGGCATCTAGAAAGTAGCACCCACGTTTTTTAGGGCCAATGGCCGGACAAGGTGAGCTGCAAGCTGATAGGTGTTCTCCTGCTGCACTCACGCCACCGAGACTTTTCTCCAAAACTGACAGTGTCAGTGTATGAAAGGTTCCGTGGTAAAAGTCCTGTTTCAAAAACAAGTGGATCGTGGAAAGAAGCAAAAATACCGGGTCGTGGTATAAAACAAACAGTATTTATTTTGCAACGCGTTTCTCAGTCTATTCCAGACCGTTTCATCAGGCATAATCATAGTTAACAATAGAGATCTATTTAAACCCACAGTGACCCGGAATTGAAACAAAAGGTCAACTCTATTAACAATGTTGCAATTGCAAAAACATTTAACTTTTGATACATTGTATAAATTGGTTTGAACAATTGTGACCGCACAGATAACACTTAAATAAAAAGTACATAAAAAAATCCTATTCACAATTACCAAATATATCTGGAAAAAAATATATCATAGTAAACTGGACATATATTAACATGTGTGTATATGTATATCTTATCTCCTGGTTGTATTCGAACCCAGGACCTAATGTGTGCTAGGCAATGGATAAATCAAAAGGCTACCTTTATGTCTTATTTAAATTTCTTGCAAAAAGGATTAGTATTGATACAAAATGTATAAATTGATCTACATGTCTCACAATGTCTAGAAGATAATCTTATTTGGTCTTTTTAATAAATGACTCTAATTTTTAAAACCAAACTAAAAGGAATTTTCTTATAAATATAAAACTAAAAAAGAAATGTTTGTGACAAATGCTTACTATAAATAAGTGACATATAAAAATTGTATGTGTATATATATATTTTATGGCTCCACTGGACTCGAACTTGGGACCTTCTGTATGTTAAGCGAGCATGAAATTGATATGGCTATCTTGAAGGCCTATTTTTATGTTATATATTAGAGCAGAAATATGTTAGGAATTATGTTATTAATAATATATGTATATATATATTTGTATATATATTTGGGACTCCACTGGACTCGAACTTGGGACCTTCTGTATGTTAGGCGAACATGAAATTGGTAAGGCTATCTTGAAAGTTTGTTATATATTGGGGCAAAAATATATTAGGAATTATGTTATTAACTGTTTCCAATCATATACAACAACCAAATAGACTAAAAAGTGTATCCAGAATGTATATAAACAATTGTAGGTGTATGTGTTGATGAATAATCAAACATTCAAAAAGATGAAATGTGCAAAATGGTGTATCATAAAAAATAATATAAATCAGGTATGTAAAATATAATATAATATGAAACTATATAGGTGCTTGGACTACTAGGTTTAGAACCGGATAGACAAGTGCATACATATACACAACTATGTGGACATGCTCGTCATGGGCATATACACATAAATATAAGTGTATGGAAATATAACATATTCTATATGTGTCTAAATTGCATTAATGCAATATATTATTGAAGACTGACAAAGAAGAGAAAAAGAAATAAGAGAGATATAATGTAGTGGTATCGACGTATGGTAGTGTTTGTTAATCTATAGCAAAAAATATAAGAAAATATGATGTACTAGACCCTAAAAGCTAAATCTCATGTTAGATACAAATGTAACCTGTATAAAAGTAATAATTTATGTGAAGGCTGCCAAATCTACATTGGCATTTAAGCCTAATGGATACAGCATTTAAGCCTAATGGATACAAGGTTTTGAGTTTATGTATCCAATATGTTTCTAATTGCCTGAGTTTAATCAGACGATCATAATCTGTGGAAGGTGGTACATGATCAATAGGGATAATTTTATAGATATCTGAACTCCCGTCGTGTATCGTTTCACAATGGTTGGGGACACTATGGTTGGTTTTAGTTTTTTTACAATTTTTACAATTTCGATGATGTTCACCCCAACGGGTACGGAGATTTCTAATAGTGCGCCCTACATACTGGACGCCACAAATACATTTAAGGAGATACACTATATATTTAGATTCGCAATTGAGACGATGTGTGATTTGATAAGTTAAACCAGTAATATTGGATTTAAAAGATTTTTGTGAAATTGTAAATTTGCACATGTTGCAACCTCTTTTGCCACCTTTAAATGATCCATGGGAAGCTAAAAAGTTTAAAGTTTTGGTTTGTTTATTGGACCGAAATTGGCAATGTTTTACTCTTTTACTGGGGGCTAATTGATTCCTTAAAGTGGGAGCTCGTCTATATACAATTTTGGGTTTTTCACCGACTATATCTTTAAGGCAAGGATCCTTTTGGATAATGTTCCAATGTTTATGTAGTATGTTTCGAATTTTGTAGTGGTTGTTATTGTATTGTGTAATGAAAAGTGGTTCACAAACAACGTTGTTTGTGGATTTCTTTTTGGTTTGATTGTTGGTGCTATTTTGGACTTTTTCAAAGATTAATTCTCTATCTAGATTGCGTGCTTTTTTAAGACATTGATTTAGTAGATCTATAGGATAACCTTTGTCTACAAAGCATTGGTAAAGAACCTTGCTTTGAATGTCAAAAGATTCTAAATTGGAGCAATTCCTGCGTATTCTCTTAAATTGGCTGTATGGGATGTTTCTTTTCCACCCTATATGGTGGTTACTAGAAAAGTCTAGATAGCTGTTGCTATCGACTTTTTTGAAAAAGATTTGAGAAATTATGTTACCTTGATTATCCCAACTTAGTAATAGATCCAAGAATTCTATTGAAGATTTTTGTATATTAGCTGTGAAGGTTAAACCCATCTGATTCTGATTTAAGTGTTCTATTAGTGTGTTAGCTAGCTCGTGGTTCCCTCTCAAAATAAAAATCAGGTAATCTATATAGCGGCCATAGTATACCAGGTTCGCCCAAAAGCTTGAGGAATAAATATATCGGTCTTCAAAGATTCCCATAAACAAATTTGCAAAGCTCGGGGCGAACCTGGTACCCATGGCCGTCCCCTTGACCTGTAGAAAAAATCTATCTTGAAAAATAAAATAATTATTCAAGATAGATTTTTTCTGCAGGTCAAGGGGACGGCCATGGGTACCAGGTTCACCCCGAGCTTTGCAAATTTGTTTATGGGAATCTTTGAAGACCGATATATTTATTCCTCAAGCTTTTGGGCGAACCTGGTATACTATGGCCACTATATAGATGACCTGATTTTTATTTTGAGAGGGAACCACGAGCTAGCTAACACACTAATAGAACACTTAAATCAGAATCAGATGGGTTTAACCTTCACAGCTAATATACAAAAATCTTCAATAGAATTCTTGGATCTATTACTAAGTTGGGATAATCAAGGTAACATTATTTCTCAAACCTTTTTCAAAAAAGTCGATAGCAACAGCTGTCTAGACTTTTTTAGTAACCACCATATAGGGTGGAAAAGAAACATCCCATAGAGCCAATTTAAGAGAATACGCAGGAATTGCTACAATTTAGAATCTTTTGACATTCAAAGCAAGGTTCTTTACCAACGCTTTGTAGACAAAGGTTATCCTATAGATCTACTAAATCAATGTCTTAAAAAAGTACGCAATCTAGATAGAGAATTAATCTTTGAAAAAGTCCAAAATAGCACCAACAATCAAACCAAAAAGAAATCCACAAACAACGTTGTTTGTGAACCACTTTTCATTACACAATACAATAACAACCACTACAAAATTCGAAACATACTACATAAACATTGGAACATAATCCAAAAGGATCCTTTCCTTAAAGATATAGTCGGTGAAAAACCCAAAATTGTATATAGACGAGCTCCCACTTTAAGGAATCAATTAGCCCCCAGTAAAAGAGTAAAACATTGCCAATTTCGGTCCAATAAACAAACCAAAACTTTAAACTTTTTAGCTTCCCATGGATCATTTAAATGTGGCAAAAGAGGTTGCAACATGTGTAAATTTACAATTTCACAAAAATCTTTTAAATCCAATATTACTGGTTTAACTTATCAAATCACACATCGTCTCAATTGCGAATCTAAATATATAGTGTATCTCCTTAATTGTATTTGTGGCGTCCAGTATGTAGGGCGCACTATTAGAAATCTCCGTACCCGTTGGGGTGAACATCATCGAAATTGTAAAAATTGTAAAAAAAACTAAAACCAACCATAGTGTCCCCAACCATTGTGAAACGATACACAACGGGAGTTCAGATATCTATAAAATTATCCCTATTGATCATGTACCACCTTCCACAGATTATGATCGTCTGATTAAACTCAGGCAATTAGAAACATATTGGATACATAAACTCAAAACCTTGCATCCATTAGGCTTAAATGCCAATGTAGATTTGGCAGCCTTCACATAAATTATTACTATTATACAGGTTACATTTGTATCTAACATGAGATTTAGCTTTTAGGGTCTAGTACATCATATTTTCTTATATTTTTTTATATACATTAACAAACACTACCATACGTCGATACCACTACATTATATCTCTCTTATTTCTTTTTCTCTTCTTTGTCAGTCTTCAATAATATATTGCATTAATGCAATTTAGACACATATAGAATATGTTATATTTCCATACACTTATATTTATGTGTATATGCCCATGACGAGCATGCCCACATAGTTGTGTATATGTATGCACTTGTCTATCCGGTTCTAAACCTAATAGTCCAAACACCTATATAGTTTCATATTATATTATTTTTTATGATACACTATTTTGCACATTTCATCTTTTTGAATGTTTGATTATTCATCAACACATACACCTACAATTGTTTATATACATTCTGGATACACTTTTTAGTCTTTTTGGTTGTTGTATATGATTGGAAACAATTAATAACATAATTCCTAATATATTTTTGCCCCAATATATAACATAAACTTTCAAGATAGCCTTACCAATTTCATGTTCGCCTAACATACAGAAGGCCCCAAGTTCGAGTCCAGTGGAGTCCCAAATATATATATATATACATATTATTAATAACATAATTCCTAACATATTTCTGCTCCAATATATAACATAAAAATAGGCCTTCAAGATAGCCATATCAATTTCATGCTCGCTTAACATACAGAAGGTCCCAAGTTCGAGTCCAGTGGAGCCATAAAATATATTTCTTTCATGTAATTAGCAAGAGTCCATGAGCTAGTGACGTATGGGATATACATTCCTACCTACCAGGAGGGGCAAAGTTTCCCAAACCTCAAAATGCCTATAAATACACCCCTCACCACACCCACAATTCAGTTTTACAAACTTTGCCTCCGATGGAGGTGGTGAAGTAAGTTTGCTAGATTCTACGTTGATATGCGCTCCGCACCAAGTTGGAGCCCGGTTTTCCTCTCAGCGTGCAGTGAATGTCAGAGGAATGTGAGGAGAGTATTGCCTATTTGAATGCAGTGATCTCCTTCTACGGGGTCTATTTCATAGGTTCTCTGTTATCGGTCGTAGAGATTCATCTCTTACCTCCCTTTTCAGATCGACGATATACTCTTATATATACCATTACCTCTGCTGATTCTCGTTTCAGTACTGGTTTGGCTTTCTACAAACATGTAGATGAGTGTCCTGGGGTAAGTAAATCTTATTTTCTGTGACACTCTAAGCTATGGTTGGGCACTTTGTTTATAAAGTTCTAAATATATGTATTCAAACATTTATTTGCCTTGACTCAGAATGTTCAACTTTCCTTATTTTCAGACAGTCAGTTTCATATTTGGGATAATGCATTTGATTTAATCATTTTTTCTTACCTTCAAAAATTTGACTCTTCCCTGTGGGCTGTTAGGCTCGCGGGGGCTGAAAATGCTTCATTTTATTGCGTCATTCTTGGCGCTGACTTTTTTGGCGCAAAAAATCTATTTCCGTTTCCGGCGTCATACGTGTCGCCGGAAGTTGCGTCATTTTTTGACGTTATTTTGCGCCAAAAATGTCGGCGTTCCGGATGTGGCGTCATTTTTGGCGCCAAAAGCATTTAGGCGCCAAATAATGTGGGCGTCTTATTTGGCGCGAAAAAATATGGGCGTCGCTTTTGTCTCCACATTATTTAAGTCTCATTTTTTATTGCTTCTGGTTGCTAGAAGCTTGTTCTTTGGCATTTTTTCCCATTCCTGAAACTGTCATTTAAGGAATTTGATAAATTTTGCTTTATATATATGTTGTTTTTTTCTCTTACATATTGCAAGATGTCTCACGTTGCATCTGAGTCAGAAGATACTACAGGAAAATCGCTGTCTAGTGCTGAATCTACCAAAGCTAAGTGTATCTGCTGTAAACTTTTGGTAGCTATTCCTCCAGCTGTTGTTTGTATTGATTGTCATGACAAACTTGTTAAAGCAGATAATATTTCCTTTAGTAAAGTACCATTGCCTGTTGCAGTTCCTTCAACATCTAAGGTGCAGAATGTTCCTGATAATATAAGAGATTTTGTTTCTGAATCCATAAAGAAGGCTATGTCTGTTATTTCTCCTTCTAGTAAACGTAAAAAATCTTTTAAAACTTCTCTCCCTACAGATGAATTTTTAAATGAACATCATCATTCTGATTCTGATGATTCCTCTGGTTCAGAGGATTCTGTCTCAGAGGTTGATGCTGATAAATCTTCATATTTATTTAAAATGGAATTTATTCGTTCTTTACTTAAAGAAGTACTAATTGCTTTAGAAATAGAGGATTCTGGTCCTCTTGATACTAATTCTAAACGTTTAGATAAGGTATTTAAAGCTCCTGTGGTTATTCCAGAAGTTTTTCCTGTTCCTAATGCTATTTCTGCAGTAATTTCCAAAGATTGGGATAATTTGGGTAATTCATTTACTCCTTCTAAACGTTTTAAGCAATTATATCCTGTGCCGTCTGACAGATTAGAATTTTGGGACAAGATCCCTAAAGTTGATGGGGCTATTTCTACCCTTGCTAAACGTACTACTATTCCTACGTCAGATGGTACTTCGTTTAAGGATCCTCTAGATAGGAAAATTGAATCCTTTCTAAGAAAAGCTTATCTGTGTTCAGGTAATCTTCTTAGACCTGCTATATCTTTGGCTGATGTTGCTGCAGCTTCAACTTTTTGGTTGGAAACTTTAGCGCAACAAGTAACACATCGTGATTCTCATGATATTATTATTCTTCTTCAGCATGCTAATAATTTTATCTGTGATGCCATTTTTGATATTATCAGAGTTGATGTCAGGTTTATGTCTCTAGCTATTTTAGCTAGAAGAGCTTTATGGCTTAAAACTTGGAATGCTGATATGGCTTCTAAATCAACTTTACTTTCCATTTCTTTCCAGGGTAACAAATTATTTGGTTCTCAGTTGGATTCCATTATTTCAACTGTTACTGGTGGGAAAGGAACTTTTTTACCACAGGATAAAAAATCTAAAGGTAAAAACAGAGCTAATAATCGTTTTCGTTCCTTTCGTTTCAACAAAGAACAAAAGCCTGATCCTTCATCCTCAGGAGCAGTTTCAGTTTGGAAACCATCTCCAGTCTGGAATAAATCCAAGCCAGCTAGAAAGGCAAAGCCTGCTTCTAAGTCCACATGAAGGTGCGGCCCTCATTCCAGCTCAGCTGGTAGGGGTAGGTTACGTTTTTTCAAGGATATTTGGATCAATTTTGTTCACAATCTTTGGATTCAGAGCATTGTTTCAGAAGGGTACAGAATTGGTTTCAAGATGAGACCTCCTGCAAAGAGATTTTTTCTTTCCCGTGTCCCAGTAAATCCAGTAAAAGCTCAAGCATTTCTGAAATGTGTTTCAGATCTAGAGTTGACTGGAGTAATTATGCCAGTTCCAGTTCCGGAACAGGGGATGGGGTTTTATTCAAATCTCTTCATTGTACCAAAGAAGGAGAATTCTTTCAGACCAGTTCTGGATCTAAAAATATTGAATCGTTATGTAAGGATACCAACGTTCAAGATGGTAACTGTAAGGACTATCTTACCTTTTGTTCAGCAAGGGAATTATATGTCCACAATAGATTTACAGGAATGCATATCTGCATATTCCGATTCATCCAGATCATTATCAGTTCCTGAGATTCTCTTTTCTGGACAAGCATTACCAGTTTGTGGCTCTGCCGTTTGGCCTAGCTACAGCTCCAAGAATTTTTACAAAGGTTCTCGGTGCCCTTCTGTCTGTAATCAGAGAACAGGGTATTGTGGTATTTCCTTATTTGGACGATATCTTGGTACTTGCTCAGTCTTTACATTTAGCAGAATCTCATACGAATCGACTTGTGTTGTTTCTTCAAGATCATGGTTGGAGGATCAATTTACCAAAAAGTTCTTTGATTCCTCAGACAAGGGTAACCTTTCTGGGTTTCCAGATGGATTCAGTGTCCATGACTCTGTCTTTAACAGACAAGAGACGTCTAAAATTGATTGCAGCTTGTCGAAACCTTCAGTCACAATCATTCCCTTCGGTAGCCTTATGCATGGAAATTCTAGGTCTTATGACTGCTGCATCCATCGGACGCGATCCCCTTTGCTCGTTTTCACATGCGACCTCTTCAGCTCTGTATGCTGAAGCAATGGTGCAAGGATTACACGAAGATATCTCAATTAATATCTTTAAAACCGATTGTTCGACACTCTCTAACATGGTGGACAGATCACCATCGTTTAATTCAGGGGGCTTCTTTTGTGCTTCCAACCTGGACTGTAATTTCAACAGATGCAAGTCTCACAGGTTGGGGAGCTGTGTGGGGATCTCTGACGGCACAAGGAGTTTGGGGTGAGATTACCGATCAATATTTTGGAACTCCGTGCAATTTTCAGAGCTCTTCAGTTTTGGCCTCTTCTGAAGAGAGAATCGTTCATTTGTTTTCAGACAGACAATGTCACAACTGTGGCATACATCAATCATCAAGGAGGGACTCACAGTCCTCTGGCTATGAAAGAAGTATCTCGAATTTTGGTTTGGGCGGAATCCAGCTCCTGTCTAATCTCTGCGGTTCATATCCCAGGTGTAGACAATTGGGAAGCGGATTATCTCAGTCGCCAAACGTTGCATCCGGGCGAATGGTCTCTTCACCCAGAGGTATTTCTTTAGATTGTTCAAATGTGGGAACTTCCAGAAATAGATCTGATGGCGTCCCATCTAAACAAGAAACTTCCCAGGTATCTGTCCAGATCCCGGGATCCTCAGGCGGAGGCAGTGGATGCATTATCACTTCCTTGGAAGTATCATCCTGCCTATATCTTTCCGCCTCTAGTTCTTCTTCCAAGAGTAATCTCCAAGATTCTGAAGGAATGCTCGTTTGTTCTGCTGGTAGCTCCGGCATGGCCTCACAGGTTTTGGTATGCGGATCTTGTCCGGATGGCCTCTTGCCAACCGTGGACTCTTCCGTTAAGACCAGACCTTCTGTCACAAGGTCCTTTTTTCCATCGGGATCTGAAATCCTTAAATTTAAAGGTATGGAGATTGAACGCTTGATTCTTGGTCAAAGAGGTTTCTCTGACTCTGTGATTAATACTATGTTACAGGCTCGTAAATCTGTATCTCAAGAGATATATTATAGAGTCTGGAAGACTTATATTTCTTGGTGTCTTTCTCATCATTTTTCCTGGCATTCTTTTAGAATACCGAGAATTTTACAGTTTCTTCAGGATGGTTTAGATAAGGGTTTGTCCGCAAGTTCTTTGAAAGGACAAATCTCTGCTCTTTCTCTTCTTTTTCACAGGAAGATTGCTATTCTTCCTGATATTCATTGTTTTGTACAAGCTTTGGTTCGTATAAAACCTGTCATTAAGTCAATTTCTCCTCCTTGGAGTTTGAATTTGGTTCTGGGAGCTCTTCAAGCTCCTCTGTTTGAACCTATGCATTCATTGGACATTAAATTACTTTCTTGGAAAGTTTTGTTTCTTTTGGCCATCTCTTCTGCCAGAAGAGTTTCTGAATTATCTGCTCTTTCTTGTGAGTCTCCTTTTCTGATTTTTCATCAGGATAAGGCGGTGTTGCGAACTTCTTTTGAATTTTTACCTAAAGTTGTGAATTCCAACAACATTAGTAGAGAAATTGTGGTTCCTTCATTATGTCCTAATCCTAAGAATTCTAAGGAGAAATCGTTGCATTCTTTGGATGTTGTTAGAGCTTTGAAATATTATGTTGAAGCTACTAAGTCTTTCCGAAAGACTTCTAGTTTATTTGTTATCTTTTCCGGTTCTAGAAAAGGCCAGAAAGCTTCTGCTATTTCTTTGGCATCTTGGTTGAAATCTTTAATTCATCTTGCCTATGTTGAGTCGGGTAAATCTCCGCCTCAAAGGATTACAGCTCATTCTACTAGGTCAGTTTCTACTTCCTGGGCGTTTAGGAATGAAGCTTCGGTTGACCAGATTTGCAAAGCAGCAACTTGGTCCTCTTTGCATACTTTTACTAAATTCTACCATTTTGATGTATTTTCTTCTTCTGAAGCAGTTTTTGGTAGAAAAGTACTTCAGGCAGCGGTTTCAGTTTGAATCTTCTGCTTATGTTTTTCGTTAAACTTTATTTTGGGTGTGGATTATTTTCAGCAGGAATTGGCTGTCTTTATTTTATCCCTCCCTCTCTAGTGACTCTTGTGTGGAAAGATCCACATCTTGGGTAGTCATTATCCCATACGTCACTAGCTCATGGACTCTTGCTAATTACATGAAAGAAAACATAATTTATGTAAGAACTTACCTGATAAATTCATTTCTTTCATATTAGCAAGAGTCCATGAGGCCCGCCCTTTTTTTGTGGTGGTTTTGATTTTGTATAAAGCACAATTATTCCAATTCCTTATTTTATATGCTTTCGCACTTTTTTATCACCCCACTTCTTGGCTATTCGTTAAACTGAATTGTGGGTGTGGTGAGGGGTGTATTTATAGGCATTTTGAGGTTTGGGAAACTTTGCCCCTCCTGGTAGGTAGGAATGTATATCCCATACGTCACTAGCTCATGGACTCTTGCTAATATGAAAGAAATGAATTTATCAGGTAAGTTCTTACATAAATTATGTTATATACACATATATTTTTTATAATTTTTATATGTCACTTATTTATAGTAAGCATTTGTCACAAACATTTCTTTTTTAGTTTTATATTTATAAGAAAATTCCTTTTAGTTTGGTTTTAAAAATTAGAGTCATTTATTAAAAAGACCAAATAAGATTATCTTCTAGACATTGTGAGACATGTAGATCAATTTATACATTTTGTATCAATACTAATCCTTTTTGCAAGAAATTTAAATAAGACATAAAGGTAGCCTTTTGATTTATCCATTGCCTAGCACACATTAGGTCCTGGGTTCGAATCCAACCAGGAGATGAGATATACATATACACACATGTTAATATATGTCCAGTTTACTATGATATATTTTTTTCCAGATATATTTGGTAATTGTGAATAGGATTTTTTTATGTACTTTTTATTTAAGTGTTATCTGTGCGGTCACAATTGTTCAAACCAATTTATACAATGTATCAAAAGTTAAATGTTTTTGCAATTGCAACATTGTTAATAGAGTTGACCTTTGTTTCAATTCCGGGTCACTGTGGGTTTAAATAGATCTCTATTGTTAACTATGATTATGCCTGATGAAACGGTCTGGAATAGACTGAGAAACGCGTTGCAAAATAAATACTGTTTGTTTTATACCACGACCCAGTATTTTTGCCTCCTTCCACGATCCACTTGTTTTTGAAACAGGACTTTTATCACGGAACCTTTCATACACTGACACTGTCAGTTTAGGAGAAAAGTCTCGGTGGCGTGAGTGCAGCAGGAGAACACCTATCAGCTTGCAGCTCACCTGGTCCGGCCATTGGCCCTAAAAAACGTGGGTGCTACTTTCTAGACGCCTATCTGGATTCCACAGGTCCTCTGGGTGAGATCTCCAGCGTACTGACTGCTGGAATTTGAATGTCAGCCTGCTTTATCGCACCTTATTCATTTAAGGTGCCACTTTCCTTGTGAGTAGTTTTTTGCACATCACTTTTATATTTGTTGTTTTAACGATTCACACTATGTTGGCGCCCCTTGTTTATCTTCCATTCTAGACACCCTGACCCATCGCACCGCGGGACACAAGAGGAGCACGCCAAACACCTGAACACATCACCGTTCACATATTAGGATTGGACACTTATTTTTTACATCACAGCATTTTTTGGGACATTGATAAGTACTGTACTTTTTATATATTTTACTCATCGCCACAAATATCATTGTTTATCTGTGATATCTGATTATTTCAATGTATCACTAATATTATACACAAATTGTCTTGAGCACTTGTTTTACTCACAATTTTTTTTTTTTTTCCTCATTATTATTAATTTTTCACACATACCAAACACTGTGCTGTTTATATTTATTTATGCATACGGGTACAAACCCAATCATAAAGTGTTAGGTCCTACTTTGATAACCTGTGTTCCTAGCGCATCCTCTTAGGTTTTTCCTCCTCAGGAATTTCTTTTTATATATATATATATATATATATATATATCGATATATATTTATATATTTATTTTTGAGATCTTAAATTTTCAACATGGCAAAAACAGCACAGAAACATTATATAATATAAATATAAGCTAAATAGTTACCTAAAAAAAGCTTTTTTAATAATGAAAACATGGCGGCGTAAATATTAATAGGGATGTTCTGTGATAAATAGGGAGTAAATGCTTTTTCCGACAGACAAAATTTATCATTATTACGCCCCAGCTCGCCTGCGCAAAGTTACGTCTGGTGCGCAGTTACAGGCGAAGCACATACAGAGTTCGCCTAGCCTTTGATAAATCTAGCCCTAAGTCACCAAAGACAACCCCTTGATCACATGTTTTGTATTAGCTTTTCACAACAGGGGAGTGCTAGTTCATGTGAGCTATATAGGTAACATTGAGCTCACCCCCGTGGATTCTAACACAGTACTAATTGGCTAAAATGCCAGTCAATAGATAAAGTCCTAATTACCTGCAAGATAAAGATGGCGCTTTGGCTCTCCAGAGTGAACCACTCCACTGTGAATGATCATCTGAATGAACCGCTCCACTCTGTGAGTGATCATCTGAATGGGACAATGGATCATAAAACTGGGCTGGAAGATGCAAAAGCTCCTATTCCCATGCTCTTAATGTTGCACACCAACGGAAATCTGGCACCCTTTAAGAATGTTCAGGCCTGCAAAGATAATATAGAGAGCGTGGTGGATCCGGTCTTTAAAAGGGAATCATTGGCAACTCCAGCTCTTGACCTGCCACTAAAGAAGGAACTCTACAGGCTTGGGTTTAGTCAGATTTTATTACAAGACCAGAGACTCCTATTTCTTTCATGTAATTGGTAAGAGTCCATGAGCTAGTGACATATGGGATATACAATCCTACCAGGAGGGTCAAAGTTTCCCAAACCTCAAAATGCCTATAAATACACCCCTCACCACACCCACAATTCAGTTTTACAAACTTTGCCTCCTATGGAGGTGGTGAAGTAAGTTTGTGCTAAGATTTCTACGTTGATATGCGCTTCTCAGCATTGTTGAAGCCCGATTCCTCTCAGAGTACAGCGAATGTCAGAGGGACGTGAAGGGAGTATCACCTATTGAATACGATGATTTCTCTAACGGGGGTCTTTTTCATGGGTTCTCTGTTATCAGTCGTAGAGATTCATCTCCTTACCTCCCTTTTCAGATTGACGATATACTCTCAATTTACCATTACCTCTACTAATAACTGTTTTAGTACTGGTTTGGCTATCTGCTATTAGGCGTGTCAAAAATAATCGTTTTTACGATGCATCGCGATGCGGCATGAAACGATTCTGCATCGATGCGGTGAGACGCGAGAATCGATTAACGTTACCCACGTGACCAGCCTCCAGGACAAGTAACAGAAAGTGAGCGAAAGTGCGCGGTACAGCGTTTTGACGTCACTGACGTCACGTCAGTCACCCTATAAAGCAACATGGGCGCTCCATGGGCGGTCTCTGGAAGTGCCGAAGTTACGCAGTAGGAGCAAAGCAGGAGTGTGTTGCCTGAGATTGATGATGGTGAATGTGATGACGATTCCGACTCCAAGTATACACGGCGGCGATTCCGACTCCAAGTATACACGGCGGTATACAGCTACACGGCGGGCTCATTTTTATTTTGTGGGAGACAGAGGAGGAGACCTATGGTGAGAATTAGAAACGAATAACTGCTTAGTTACCAAAACGTCGTACATTTTGCCAATGCCATTGCCAATGCCATGCCATGCCATAATTGCCATTGCCATGCCTAGTGCCTGCCTACTTGCCTATATATATTGCCTAGTAAACTAATTATTAGCTTACTGAAAGAGCAAATCAATAAGGGGTACACATTATTACACAATAAGGGGTACAATTAAATACTTGCCTATATAGCCTAGTAATAATTATTAGCTTACTGAAAGAGTTACTGAAAGAGCACAATCAATAAGGGGTACAATTAAACTATTTACTTAACGCTATGTACTACTACTACTGCTGACTGAGTCTCAGGCTGCTGCATAATTGCTGCATTATTGAATATTGCATATATAAAATGTATTATAAATATAGTATACTATTATTGTCTATTAGTCTAATCTGTATCTATCTACATGTTTTTCACATGGATGCCTGGTCTGAAGTTCAAATATTTTAATAATATACACTTTTTATATATAATAGTATTTACTTATTTAATATAATACATTTTATATATTCAATTTAATATGCAATGCAATTGCAAATGCATGTGCTGACTCTGAGTGCTCTCTTAAAAGATGCCAATCCGAAGAACCCAATCCCTGTTTTATAAGTTAACAAAACTTAACAAGGCTAAAAGCTGCATTTTTTTTTTTTTTTTTATAAATACATTTTTATTGAGGTTATAAATTGTAAACAATATATGTAAAGAATAATACATAAAGTTGGCAAGAAACAAAGTCAGAGATAACAAGTTGACATTAATCCATAGCATAGTGTAATCCTCCATACAGTGTTATAGATATTGAGTATTAAGAAAAAAAGGGAAAAACAAAAACCTCCATTTTATATATTTCTACAACAAGTTCCTCTCTTGGTCCAATAAGCCTCTTTTGGGCCTAAAAAGATTCACATAAATTAGAGGAGGGTAATTAATATTTACAGTGGTCACTTTTGGACCTGAGTGATGAACATGTACAATTACATGGAGAATACTGATGTGAGCATAGATTATGGGAAGCTCTGAAAAGGGCACTGTGAAACTGTCATGAGGGCTAAGCAATGCACAGGGTTGTAAATAGTGAAAGCTATGTAGACAATGAGACCAGCAAGTATTATTTGGTATGGAAATACACTTTAGCCTATAATTAACTCTAAGGGGTTTAATATCTAGTCAATAATGGCTCGGAGAGGCATAAGCAGCATGTTAAATTGTAATATATTATAACAGTGAAACCTCATTTTTTAGGTGTACCTTATGTGCGGCTCTGTATGAACAATTATGTTATATTTACCAACCCTATCAGCCATATATCAAACCAAGAGAGCAATAGTATATAAACCAACAATAGATTATCATAATTTTGTACAAACATACTAGGGTGCAAGAGGACAAGGGACTTATTAGTGAGAATAGGCAGAAACATTAGTTAAGTGTAACAATATATATCCTAACAATGGCTGTCATATGATCCGGTATTAAATATATTACAATGAAAGTTCAGCCGAAGGTGTCCATGGCATAGTATAAACTGCTGCGTATTGCAACACTAGGAGAGTCATGCCGAAATGGTTGGCCCTGTATCAGTCCGGTATTGCCAAGAGTGTACATCACCCTATTCCGGATCTCCAGGATCGCATCTGATGGCTAGCTTTCACTCCGCATCCCATTGCCAGTCTCAGAATGTCCCTAGGGGGGGCTGCTTCACAAAGTATAATGTAAGCACGGGCGGCAAGGCCACGCTTCAACAAAATGGTTATATGGGCAGTAGGTAGGAGCTCCGTGCCTGTCAAGAGTGCGCTCAGCCCGGTTCCTACTCTCTCTTGTTGTGTAAGTTCCGATTGCCCTCGATTATCTACCACCTTGTGCGTGACACATAGACCTCGGTCTGGAAATGATTTCCTCCCCTCGCTTTGTAGTGACACGGTCGGACTTTGCTGGAGGCCCTCATCGGGAGTGTGAGTTTCCAATCCAAGTTCGGCAGTACAGATGTTAGAGAGCTGCGATACAGCTGTCTCTCGCAGCATGGCGCAAAAGCTAATTTCAAAGTTCGTCAAGATTTGCTCCAACACACTTAGTATGCCTTCCATTGTCATGTTGTAAGTTCATAGGCGATGTTATCCACCCTCAAATGTAGCTTGCAACAGAGAGAGGAATTTCTTCAGCGCAGAGGGCTGACTGGTTCGATACGCTAGATCGATGAAAGGGGGGGGTTGGGAAAGGTATAGGCCGCTCCAAGGCCTCTGTAACGCACCTTCCCTGATTAGGTCTGCATGTTCTTGTGGGTCAGAGAGAGTTAGATTGATCTGATCCCTGAGTTGCGACGATCTCAGATCCCCTAGAAAAAGTCAGATCTGCAGGTCTCAGAGAGAATAATCAGTTGTTTATACCCACAACGAGGTGGAGCACTACTTAACAGCAGCCATCTTATTCGGTGGTCGGACACGCTCCCCTAAAAGCTGCATTTTTAAACATACTAAACTAAAAGCCATAAAACCCATTTTGTGATTCAAGAAAGTGCATGCAATTTTAAACAACTTTCCCTATTATATCATTTGCTTATCCTTTGTTGAAATGCATAGCCTCCTCCTTGTGTCGTGCACTAATGTGTGTGCAATGCATTGCTAATATGTCATCAACAAACGATATCTGAGAAGTATGAAGCAAATTAAATAATAAAAGTTAGTTATGATGTTTATTTAAAATTGTATTCTCTATCTGAATCATGAAAGTAAATGTTTGGGTTTCATTGCACCTTTAAGTGTGTAATATATTACAGTAACTTACAGTGTCAGTGAGTGATGTCCCCTGCAATGCAATTTGTTTTCAAAATTATGTTGGCAAAATGTATGGCAAATAGTTGAAGTTACTAGTACTTGTTGATTTTACATTTGCGGCTTGACATTTTGACAACTTGAACTTAGTGTTTTTTTGTTTGTTTTTTTAACATTGACAGAGTTCGACGTTGACAAAAACATCATCCGTCACATATGTACATGTCATGCTAAAATGACAGAGGGAGACAAAAAAGATAGAGAGATAAAAAATGCACCTAGCATTTTAAAAGCAAGCATCTGGGCACATTTTGGATTTTATGAACATACTGGAAAGCACGAATTGGACAAGACACACGCGGTTTGTAAAGCCTGTCGCACAAAAATTAAATACCTAGGGAATACTACTAACTTGAGAAATCACGTTAGCCGTTTTCACTCTGAGATGCTAACACCTGCCGCCAGTGCCACTGCCAAGGAAATAACAAGACTAGCTGAAGCTCATCAGCCAAGAATTGATGCAATGCTGTCAACTTTGCCGCCCAACTCTGAAAAAGGGAAGAGAATAACCAAAGCTGTGGCAAGTTTCATAGCGAAGGACCTACGGCCTTACTCTGTTGTGGAAAACCTTGGGTTTCGCAACCTGTTGAAGACTCTAGAGCCACGTTATAAGATCCTGTCACGCAATCACTTTACAGAAAACGTTATACCTGCACTCTACCATGAAACAAAAGCTCAGGTAATTGCATCAATGAGCCAAGCCAGTCGAGTCGCAATAACGTGTGATTCATGGACTTCAGTCACGACGGAGTATTATGTTACAGTAACTGCACATTACGTTAGCAAGGACTGGCAGATCTTGTTGCATGTGCTGCAAACGAGAGCAGTTTATGAGTCTCACACGGGTTCTCATCTGGCGGAGCTACTATCTCGTGTCGTGGAAGAATGGCAGCTGTCCGATAAATCTGTAGTGCTTGTGACCGACAATGCGTCAAACATGATTGTTGCTGCTCAAGTTGGAAAATTCCCTCATGTAAAATGCTTCGCCCATACACTGAATCTCGCATCCCAGCGGGCGCTGAAAGTGGCCACGCTCTCCAGGCTTTTAGGCAGAGTGCGACGAATATCAACATTTTTTCACCGCAGCACTACAGCAAACCACTGTCTGAAAGAAAAACAGAAATGTCTTGGCCTGAAGAATCATAAGCTGATAACTGATGTGACAACAAGGTGGAACAGCTCATATGACATTGTCGAGAGGTTCTTAGAACAGCAACCTGCAATCTGTGCCACATTGTTGTCTCCAGAAGTCAGAAAAAGTGAGTCAGATCTCTGCACTCTCAACGAAACAGATGTGTTTCTAATGCAGAGGATGCTGTGAGTGCATTAAAGCCAATGAAAGATGCAACCACACTGATGTCAGAAGAGCGCAATCCAACTGTTTCTCTCATTGCCCCTCTAAATGCACAACTGCTCCAGAACATGACAGACACCATGGGAGACACACCCATGATCCATGAGATCAAGAATGCCATCAAAACAGATCTCCTGAAGAGGTACAGCAGTGAGGTAGAGAAGAAGATACTTTATACAGCCTCTGCCCTGGATCCTCGTTTTAAGGGACTGCCTTTTATTCTCACAGAGGAGGAGAGATTGGAGATATACAGAGGAGTGACTGAGGAGGCTGCATCCTTGGAGGTAATTTTAATTGCATCATGTTTCTTGAAAAATGTATAAATTTAAAACAAACATAAAACATACCATCCATAACAAAATAGGCTTAGCTAGCAGTAGCTTGCTTAGTAGCTAGTTTAATGAGTACAAGGTTTAGTTAGATATGACAGTTCGAAAACGCCACAGTCAGTCAACTTTCCTCCTCCTCCGTCCACTCCTAGATGTGAGCTGTTGCATGCATTTATTTATGCATTACTGTCTCTCTGAGCACATACATAGCATTAGCTGGCTAGCTGCTCGAGGTAATAATGAATGCTTTATTTATTCTTTTTTTCAAACACAGATTGAGTGTACTAGTACAGTTACATCTAGGAGGACAAACGTGGATGAAGTGCCACTGCCTGAGGGAAAAGAAACTCTGGAAGAAGAATCACCCATCGAGGAGGATAATCCTTCTCCTCCCAAAAGAAAGTCCACATCGCTGCTCATGACTTTGCTGGGACAGTCTTTCACTGACACTGAAGGTACAATAGAACCCCCTATGCCAAGGCTCAAGAGGAAATAGAGAAATATTGTAAATCCCCATCTCTGCCTCTCACTGAAGACCCTTTGAAATGGTGGCATGTACATGAGGTCATTTTTCCCCTCCTCTCTCATTTGTCAAAGCGATACTTGTGTATCCCAGGTACAAGCGTGTCTGCAGAGCGGGTTTTCTCCACTGCAGGAGATGTGGTAACGGCAAAAAGAAGCACCCTCAAACCAGAGCATGTGGATCAACTAGTGTTCTTACAGAAAAATCTACATATTCCATCATTCTTTCTGAGTATGATTCAGGTTTATATTAATATTTAATGTTTTTTGGCACATCCAGAAGAAAGTGCTGTGTGCCCCACTGCCCAGTGCAGTATTGTTAAGTTATTTTATATTTGTTAATGTTATAGCTTCTAGCTTTTTTAAAAATTAAGCTTAAAACCTTGAGTAAATCTTTGTTGGATCACAAAATATACTAGTACACGACACGACCGACCACGTCACTCACTGTCACACAGTCACACACACACAAACAATACAAAAGAAATGACACACAACTGCACACACCTCATGTGTGCGTGTCACCCTTCTTCACCACCATGATTCACATGATGTGTTGTTTTTTTGGTATTGTTTGACTGTGTGTGACTGAGTGTATGTTGTGTAACAATAAATTTGTGATCCCATAAAGATAATCAAAGTTAGTTAATCTAGTAGTTCAATGCTACTTGTTGTATAATGTCTATTACCCCCAGGCAGATCTGTAGGGGTTAACATAATATAACCTAAACCAACCAGTTAACAATAACAATGTGATTGTGTGTACTGTTATGTAGTGTCTAACTGTCACTCTTTATGAGTGTGACTGTGAGTGAGTGCCAGTTTGAATGTTGTTTGTATGTATGTATCTCTATGAGTCAGAGTGAGTGTGTGTGAGACTGAGTGCCTTAACTGCCTTTGAATGTTTTTGTTTGTATTGTGTGGCTGTCTATTCTATGAGTGTGAGTGTGACTGTGGCTGACTGGCTGTGGTGCCTTTGAATGTTTTTGTTTGTGTGTGTGTCCCTGGCCACTGTCTCTGTCTAGTAACTGTCTATGAGTGTGCAGAGAGTGAGACTGAAGCCAAACCACTATTATTAGGGGAAGGAAAAGCCTTGAGTAAACCTTGAGTAAATCTTTATTGGATCACAAATACTGTGTACAAGACAAGTACAGACACAGTACTACACACACAGCACAGTGCACACACACACACACACAACAGCACAATACAAAAATAAAGCACACACCTCAGGTGAGTGGCGTGGCATGCCACCCTTTCTTCACCATGATTTACTCCTTGATGTCTGTGGGCTTTTGTATGTATTGTAACTTGTTTGTTTGTGTGTACTGTGACTGTGTGTACTGTTCAGTGACAGACTCAGTCACTGTGTTCACTGTTCAGTTGTGTAGTACTGCTTTAACTAATAACTAACTAATTATATTTGTGATCCCATAAAGATAATATAATCAGCAAGAAGAAACTGTAGGTAAAAATTAGTTATAGTAGTTCAGTTCAATGCTACTTGTTTTAAATGTCTCTAGTACTACTGTAACTGTGTAAACTCATTGTATATGTCACATGTGTGTTGTGTGCACACTCTGTGCTGTGGGTTGTGTTCCAGATTCACGTGATTTGTTTGCCACAAATTGACAGTCATGAAGGCACAGTGGAGTCAAAGTGCACCTGTAATTTTGTACCGTATATATATTGGGATTTATGTTTGGTTTTCTGAGGAGGACAATTTTCACACAAATAAGAAATAAGGTATTATGGTGGTAACTTAAGCTTAACCTATCTATTTTGGTTTTAATTTAATGTCTATTATTATTATTATTACTAAGTAAGTAAAGACATTAAATTAAAACCAACATAGATAGGTTAGACATTTATTTGTTGTTCATGTTTCTTTACAAGTGTATAATAGTACTATATAAAATATACATTTAAATATTTTCTTTTATTGAAGAAGTACACTGCGAGCACTGCACTTTTTACACTACTCTGTAACTACAGTTTGATGCCATAATATTGTTTCCAAACCAATACAACAATTGCCATTTAGGATTTACTGTTTTATAAAAAGTTGTTGTCTGCTGTGTTCAGACTTTGCCACAGGAAGTGTCCTTTTTTGAGCTAATAAAATAAAAAAAGAGTTTATTTCAAAATTTTGACTGCTTGATTTTTTTTTCTCTGAAAAATGTAAAAAATGGGCTGAAATAGTGCAGTAATCGTGATGCATCGCAGAATCGGATCGAATCGTTACGATAATAATCGTAATCGAATCGTGAGACAAGTGAAGATGCGCAGCTCTATCTGCTATATGTGGATGGGTGTCTTTTGGTAAGTATGTTTTCATTACTTAAGACACTCTCAGCTATGGTTTGGCACTTTATGCATATTATATTAAAGTTCTAAATATATGTATTGTACTTATATTTGCCATGAGTCAGGTTCATGTATTTCCTTTCTGCAGACTGTCAGTTTCATATTTGGGAATATTAACACTTTAAGAAATGTATTTCTTACCTGGGGTTTTTAGTCTTTTTTCAATTTGACTACTTTTTGCAAATGCGGCTGTTAGGCCCGCGGGTGCGTCAAATGTTAAACTTTATTACGTCCTTTTTGGCGCAAACTTTTTTGGAAAAATACGTTTTTTACGCAACTTCGTCATTTCCGGCGTCATACGTGACGCCGAGACCTTTCACAGGGCGGCGTCATTAGTGACGCAAGTGTGTCATTTCCGGTCATTTTTGGCGCCAAAAAAGTTCACGTTAGGTTGTGCGTCATACTTGGTGCCAAATTTTCTTCATTATTTCAATACCCCATTGTTGTTTGCCTCCTGCTTTCTTTTCTATCAAGAGGCCTATGCTTTTGCATTTTTTTTTTAATTTTTTTTTTATATTTTTTTTTTACGTGAACCATGTTAGTTATTTTAATTTTACTATTTTCCACACAGGTAGAGGTGTGTGTGTGTGATTACTTTTTTTTTTAAAATAATTTTTTTATTGAGGTATTTGAATAAAATATATATAAAACACAATACACCTTTTTGTCAACAGAACAGGATACAAACATAAGTAACCAAAACATTTCGACATCTGTATAAAACGTTGACTAAAGGCTAATGAGACCTCTTTTTTTTTTTCAATAATATATCATATATAGCTGACCAGTTAGAAACATAGTTTTAATCCCCATGGATCAAAAGTATAGAAAATAGAAGATATCTGATGGTCAGGAGTCTAGCTCCTTAGAAACTTCAAAAGGAGCGTGAAGACGTATGTAGACAAGGGGGAAGGGGAAATTCAGCGGGTAAGCACCGCTATCTTATAGTAGGGAAAGGGCGGAGGGCGGAGCCATATATATATAACAATATTTTAGGAAACTTGGAGGGGGCTTTTAGTCCTGTCAATGAAGGAGATTAAATGGACCATGGAGCTGGATTAATTATCTACTCATTGTTAGCTATGCACACACATAGTGGGGGTATATATGAAGGCTAAATGACCTATCGGTAAACAGATAATGCATGTTACACAGATTTCTTAACTTAAATGAGATAGAAGGCTCTGGTAGTATGGATGTTTTATAGATATAGGGGGATGAAGTGGGGAGTAGGCCAAGGGGTTATGATAGCATATGTTAGGATTAAGTACTAAGAGTATGCCAAAAACTGAAATCATATCTAAACTAGTAAGGGAAGGGGAGTCATTTACAATGTAGGGCAAGACTATCTATTGAGGTAGATTCTTACGCAGAAGATTTAAAAAAAAAAAATACCTTGGGAACACATATTATATCAGAACATGAAATATTGACTAAACTGAATCATTATTTATAGTGGGCAAATAAATTACATTAGAACAATAGAGGCTAACACCAAGGCCAGCACATGCAACCTAGAGAGCTTTTGAACCCGACAGAGATAGGTTGATGCCATATTTTCTAAGTTCTAAAATATATAATGGAGACATTTACACTAGGAAAGCTCAGGCATTAACAAATAGTGAGCTAGTACATAAAACACAATAGGATGGGAGATTCCCTGACCTTATTTTACTAGGTTATGCTAACAATCTAACTGAACCCTTCTAGAAAGAAGTGCTTCACTATAACATTGGAATATCTGAGCCTGTCGTATAGAGAGATTTTCTACAGTTATTTAGTTCTGCTATAGCTCCTAAGAGCACAGCCATGTATCATGTAGTAGGTTGTGACACAGTATGTTTCCTAAAGCTGCATAACCCAGCACTCATAGAAACTTATTAGCATCTACATTGGTTGCCTTAACTCCATATTACAGTCTACTAATAGGTGGCTATGTGAAAGATTGAATATAGGCGAAGTCTATAATACTGACATGGTGAGCCCAAAGCAGCAACCATTAGGCATTTAAAAATATCTAAACCTAAAAATTAGAATGTATGGTTCTTGTGGGTGAAGAGCTAGTAGGGGTACATGTGGAGACACAATTGAAGTTATATCCTCCAAATAAGATAATATAGCGCCAGCGTGGGCTGTCTAAATTATGAACCAGCAATACTGTATAGACATGGGCCTCAAGACAATAGCAAGTTAAGAGATAAACATCATTGATGCAATTGCAGATAAGCATTTAACTAGAGAATGAACACATAAAATCTAACAGCATTAGGTATATTAGGTGTAAGCGTTCCTGCAGTCCACTATATCCAGTATAAGAGCACATCTAAAATGTTCTGAAATCACAGTATACACAAAGAGCTAAATAAGTGTCTTGTAACATTATAAAACATAACTGATATTATAATTAAACAGAGAGGTAGGATATAATACTATTGGGGGAAAAAGGAGGTAAACTGTCTCCTACATATAAGTAGACACTAAACATTTATAAGTAGAATGTGGCAGCGTATCAGAGACCACAGTGTACATGATAACCTGAGTAGGAATGTAACAACATTATAAGGTGTAGATTGCATTGATACTGAACAACTAGAGAGTATATAAACCTGTTTAGAAGAGAAAGTATCAAACTGCCTCTTATATATAGGCACCGTAGATATGGTTCAGAGAACTAACATAACACAAATGAGCATATGTATTATAGCATATCTGCAGAGTAATTATCCACCATTGTGTGTGCACATTATGACTTCAAGCCTAAGAGCTATCATAAATATGTGTCCTTTAGGAGAAACCAGTGAATACATTCTGCAGATATAGGCCTACACCCGCAGATAGTAATATAATTAATATTAATACTTATCAGCCCCAGTGCCCAGGACGTCAAGTACATATCAGGAGTGACCAAAACAAAGTTTATGCTGGAGGGACACTCAGAGATACTTGTGAAGGCTGCCTTTTAGCCAATGCCTGTAGCCCTGACTACTCCAATTCTTGCTAGCTGTGTTACGGTGAGGAGACTGCATAGCCAGATAGAAAGGTTTTTCCGCCCAGGGATTAGGCCATGAACTCGAGGATTGTGAGCGCAGGCCAGCATCAAAAATTTGATTAGTGAGCCGAACCTGCACAGTTTTCCCTTTTGCTTCTTGATTCCGAGCCGATGCTCATTAGACCGGGGAGAGCTGATACAAAGGCCTAGGATGCGGCGTATCTCATAGTAGTCAGCGGCTTCTTCAGGTCTCATCCCAGCTGGAGTTATAATAGGGATGCCAGCAGAATTATCAGCAATCGCCACATCGGACATCTGGCTGCCCTCTCCTTCTCTCAGGCGAGCGGCATCACTCTGTGCGTGTTGGGACCAGGTAGGTGAGGATATAATAGTCTGGTGCGGTAATGTCGGTTCAGCAAGCTGTTGTTCGACAATTAGAGCCTTCTGTGAATGTGACCAGAGGACTGCCCACTCTGTCCCCATCTCCGCCACTGCAGGCGTTTCTGTGTATTCTGAGCCGCTACAAATGGCGATTCTTAGGGAGGTAAATTGGCTCGTCATGCGTCGATCTAGCTCCATCAGGAGGGCTTTAACTTCTCCAAGATCCTCCATCCTGTAAGGGTAGAGCTGCTCTAAGCTATCAATCTAGGTTGCTCTGTAGTAGCAGGAGAAGTGTGGTATATAGAATGACAGCGCAGACCGCATGGCCTGCGCCTGGGGTTATAGATTGTGAACTGCAGTAGGCCCCAAGTTCCGATGTCTCTGAGATACCTTGAGATCTCACAAATCTGAATTCTGCTTCCTCAGAAGTTGGTAGAGGTAGTTCCCTTTTAAGTCCAGCGTGTTTTGAGGGTTCAAATGGTTATTAAAGAAAGTATTTGTCCTTGTTTAGTCAATTATAAGAGAGGAGCTCCAGGCATATATACGTCTGCTCTCTCTGAAGGTTGGCTCCGCCCCCCCCCCGCTTTTGCATTTTTTCCCATTCCTGAAACTGTCATTTAAGGAAATAGATAATTTTGCTTTATATGTTGTTTTTTCTCTTACATTGAGCAAGATGTCCCAATCTGATCCTGCCTCTGAAGTTTCTGCTGGAACATTGCTGCCTGACATCGGTTCTACCAAAGCTAAGTGCATTTGTTGTAAAATTGTAGAAATTATTCCACCGAATGTCATTTGTAATAGTTGTCATGATAAACTTTTACATGCAGATAGTGTTTCTATCAGTAATAGTACATTGCCAGTTGCAGTTCCTTCAACTTCTAATGTGCATGATATACCTGTAAATTTGTTTCTGATTCTATTATGAAGCCTTTGTCTGCATTTCCACCTTCTAATAAATGTAAAAGGTCTTTTAAAACTTCTCATTTAGCTGATGAAATTTCAAATGACCAACAACATAATAATTCATCCTCTTCTGATGAGGATCTATCTGAAACAGAAGATACTTCCTCAGATATTGACACTGACAAATCTACTTATTTATTTAAAATAGAGTTTATGCATTCTTTATTAAAAGAAGTGTTAATTACTTTGGATGTTGAGGTAACCAGTCCTATTGACGTTCAGTCTAATAAACGTTTAAATGCTGTTTTTAAACCTCCTGTGGTTTCCCCAGGTGTTTTTCCCATTCCTGAGGCTATTTCTGATATGATTTCTAGGGAATGGAATAAGCCAGGTACTTCCTTTATTCCTTCTTCAAGGTTTAAGAGATTGTATCCTTTACCAGCAAAATCTATAGAGTTTTGGGAAAAGATCCCCAAAGTTGATGGGGCTATTTCTACTCTTGCTAAACGTACCACTATTGCTATGGAAGATAGCACTTCCTTTAAGGATCCTTTAGATAGGAAACTTGAATCTTATCTAAGGAAGGCCTATTTATATTCAGGTCATCTTCTCAGACCTGCTATTTCTTTGGGTGATGTTGCAGCTGCATCAACTTTCTGGTTGGAAAATTTAGCGCAACATGAATTGGATTTTGACATATCTAGCATTGTTCGTTTACTACAACATGCTAATCATTTTATTTGTGATGCCATTTTTGATATTATCAAAATTGATGTTAGATCCATGTCTTTAGCTGTATTAGCTAGAAGAGCTTTGTGGCTTAAATCTTGGAATGCTGATATGACATCTAAATCTAGATTACTATCTCTTTCTTTCCAAGGTAATAATTTATTTGGTTCTCAGTTGGATTCTATTATTTCAACTATCACTGGAGGAAAAGGAGTTTTTTCGCCTCAGGATAAAAAACCTAAGGGTAAATCTAAGGCTTCTAACCGTTTTCGTTCCTTACGTCAGAATAAGGAGCAAAAACTCAATCCTCCTCCCAAGGAATCTGCTTCCAATTGGAAGCTTCCTCAAATTGGAATAAATCCAAGCCATTTAGGAAACCAAAGTCTGCCCCTAAGTCCGCATGAAGGTGCGGCCCTCATTCCAGCTCAGCTGGTAGGGGGCAGATTAAGGTTTTTCAAGGATTTTTGGATAAAATCTGTCCAAAATCATTGGATTCAGAGCATTGTCTCTCAAGGGTATCGAATAGGATTCAAAGTAAGACCTTCTGTGAGAAGATTTTTTCTCTCACACATCCCTGTAAATCCAGTAAAAGCTCAGGCTTTTCTGAAGTGTGTTTCAGACCTGGAGTCTTCAGGGGTAATCATGACAGTTCCTCCTCAGGAACAAGGTTTGGGGTTTTATTCAAACCTATTCATTGTACCAAAGAAAGAAAATTTGTTCAGACCAGTTCTGGATCTGAAAATTTTGAATCGTTATGTAAGAGTACCAACTTTCAAGATGGTGACTATAAGGACTATTCTGCCGTTTGTTCAGCAAGGACATTATATGTCCACAATAGACCTGCAGGATGCATACCTTCATATTCCGATTCATCCAGAAAACTTTCAGTTTCTGAGATTCTCTTTACTAGACAAGCATTACCAATTTGTTGCTCTTCCATTTGGCCTAGCAACAGCTCCAAGAATCTTTTCGAAGGTTCTGGGTGCCCTACTATCTGTAATCAGAGAACATGGTATTGCGGAGTTTCCTTATTTGAATGATATCTTGGTACTAGCTCAGTCTTTACATACTGCAGAATCTCATACGAATCAACTAGTGTTGTTACTTCGGAAACATGGTTGGAGGATCAATTTACCAAAAAGTTTCTTGATTCCTCAGACAAGGGTCACCTTTTTAGGTTTCCAGATAGATTCAGTGTCCATGACTCTGTCTCTAACAGACAAGAGACGTTTAAAATTGGTCGCAGCATGCCGGCTCCTTCAGTCTCAGTCATTCCCTTCAGTGGCTATGTGCATGGAAGTTTTAGGTCTCATGACTGCAGCATCGGACGCAATCCCCTTTGCTCATTTTCACATGAGACCTCTACAGCTTTGTATGCTGAATCAATGGTGCAGGGATTATACAAAGATATCACAATTAATATCCTTGAATCCCAATGTACGACACTCTCTGACATGGTGGATAGATCACCATCGTTTGGTTCAAGGGGCTTCTTTTGTTCGCCCAACCTGGACTGTGATCACAACAGATGCGAGTCTTTCAGGTTGGGGATCTCTGACAGCACAAGGGGTTTGGAAATCTCAAGAGGCGAGATTACCAATAAATATTTTAGAACTACGTGCAATTTTCAGGGCTCTTCAGTTCTGACCTCTGCTAAAGAGAGAACCGTTCATTTGTTTTCAGACATACAATATCACAACTGTGGCTTATGTCAATCATCAGGGTGGGACTCACAGTCCCCAAGCTATGAAAGAAGTATCTCGGATACTTGCCTGGGCGGAATCCAGCTCCTGTCTAATCTCTGCGGTGCATATCCCAGGCGTAGACAATTGGGAGGCGGATTATCTCAGCCGCCAGACTTTACATCCAGGGGAGTGGTCTCTCCATCCAGATGTGTTTTCTCAGATTGTTCAGATGTGGGTGCTTCCGGAGATAGATCTCATGGCCTCTCATCTAAACAAGAAACTTCCCAGATACCTGTCCAGGTCCAGGGATGTTCAGGCAGAAGCAGTGGATGCGCTGACACTTCCTTGGTGTTATCAACCTGCTTACATCTTCCCGCCTCTAGTTCTCCTTCCAAGAGTGATCTCCAAAATCATCAAGGAACAGTCTTTTGTGTTGCTGGTGGCTCCAGCATGGCCACACAGGTTTTGTATGTGGATCTGGTTCGGATGTCTAGTTGCCCGCCTTGGCCACTTCCGTTACGGCTGGACCTACTATCTCAAGGTCCGTTTTTCCATCAGGATCTCAAATCATTAAATTTGAAGGTATGGAAATTGAACGCTTAGTTCTAAGTCATAGAGGTTTCTCTGACTCAGTGATTAATACTATGTTACAAGCTCATAAATCTGTCTCTAGAAAGATTTATTATAGAGTTTGGAAGACTTACATTTCATGGTGTTGTTCTCATAAATTCTCCTGGCACTCTTTTAGAATTCCTAGAATTTTACAGTTCCTTCAGGATGGTTTGGATAAGGGTTTGCCTGCAAGTTCCTTGAAAGGACAAATCTCCGCTCTTTCTGTTTTATTTCACAGAAAGATTGCTATACTTCCTGATATTCACTGTTTTGTACAGACTTTAGTTCGTATTAACCCTGTCATTAAATCAATTTCTCCTCCTTGGAGTCTTAATTTGGATCTGAAGGCTTTACAGGCTCCTCCATTTGAGCCTATGCATTCTTTGGACATTAAACTACTTCCTGGAAAGTGTTGTTCCTTTTGGCCATCTCTTCTGCTAGAAGAGTTTCTGAGCTATCTGCTCTTTCTTGTGAGTCTCCTTTTCTGATTTTTCATCAGGATAAGGCAGTTTTGCAGACTTCTTTTCAATTTTTACCTAAGGTTGTGAATTCTAACAACATTAGTAGAGAAATTGTTGTCCCTTCCTTGTGTCCTAATCCTAAGAATTCTTTGGATGTGGTAAGAGCTTTGAAATATTATGTGGAAGCTACTAAAAATTTCAAGAAGACTTCCAGTTTATTTGTTTTATTTTCTGGTCCTAGGAAAGGTCAGAAAGCTTCTGCTATTTCCTTGGCTTCTTGGTTGAAACTTTTGATTCATCAAGCTTATTTAGAGTCGGGTCAAACCCCGCCTCAGAGAATTACAGCTCATTCTACTAGATCAGTCTCCACTTAGTGGGCTTTTAAGAATGAAGCTTCAGTTGATCAGATTTGCACAGCAGCAACTTCGTCCTCTTTGCATACATTTACTAAATTCTACCATTTTGATGTATTTGCTTCTTCGGAAGCAGTTTTTGGTAGAAAAGTTCTTCAGGCAGCTGTTTCAGTTTGATTCTTCTGCTTTTGAATTAAGTTTTTTTCTTTCAAAAGTGAAAATAACTTATTTTTTGGGTTGTGGATTATTTTCTCAGCGGAATATGGCTGTTTTTGTTTTATTCCCTCCCTCTCTAGTGACTCTTGAGTGGAAGACTCCACATCTTGGGTATTGATATCCCATATGTCACTAGCTCATGGACTCTTGCCAATTACATGAACGAAAACATAATTTATGTAAGAACTTACCTGATAAATTCATTTCTTTCATTTTGGCAAGAGTCCATGAGGCCCACCCTTTTTATGGTGGTTATGATTTTTTGTATAAAGCACAATAATTTCCAAATTTCCTTTGTTGATGCTTTCTACTCCTTTCTTTATCACCCCACTGCTTGGCTATTCGTTAAACTGAATTGTGGGTGTGGTGAGGGGTGTATTTATAGGCATTTTGAGGTTTGGGAAACTTTGCCCCTCCTGGTAGGATTGTATATCCCATATGTCACTAGCTCATGGACTCTTGCCAATATAAAAGAAATTAATTTATCAGGTAAGTTCTTACATAAATTATGTTTTTGCATTATCTTTCTTTGCTACTCAAATACAGCCTTTTAAAGAATAATAAGGAATAGCAGAACAGATATTGAAATAACAATAAGAAGCTACATGAAGCTTATTATAATACAGAAAAAAGTAGCCAGATAAGTAGTTCAAAATATTGCTCTATTATTTTCACTAATACATTTATTTCTCCTATTTCATTTATATTATTTTTACTTCTCTAAGGTTTATTTTACTGTTTTTTCTAATTTACGTTTTTCTGATTATAAATTTTTGCCTCCGTTTTTTGGTTTTGTCAAATTTATTCTCTTTTTACTTTTATCATGTCTACAGCATCGCTTTGTTTTTACCCTAATCCGGTTCCCGTTTTTCGTTTCTAACCCCCTCCTTTCCTTACCGTTACCTTCACACTCATCTTGTGTTTTGTTCTCCTCCCCCTGTCTTATCGTACGCTCCTGGCCGTCGCCATTTTGTGTGCCGTCTTCCCCGCCCTTTCCCGCCCTCTTCCTGACGCGCTGTTTACCTTAGTCAGGCATTGCAACTCTCCGGCTGCTCTATACTTTGTTGCGAGTTGTCAGGGGCTAATTTATTCCAAAGTTTGATAATTGCTATATTGTTCACAGTGCTGTATTGCCATCTTGTGGCTTAACTTATTTTAATATTTCATTATATTTTTAAATAAGAAAAAATTTGTTTAATAGCTTATTAATTTTTTCCTGTCAGAAAATTTTAAGGAGTGTTTTGTTAAAGCTTAGTTAACCTAATTACTCTATTATAATTAACCTTTATTAATATAGTTAATATTATTTAATTTGATATTATTAGTTAATTTCTGTTATTTTAAACATGTCTGAAAATCCAGAAAGCTCATCTACATTGTCAATCCAAACTGTACAATCCATGATTGACTCATCCATGAATAATTTATACAATAAGATGTAATCATTAATGGGCATTAAAGAAACTAAAAAATCTTTGAAAAGGAAAAATCCTTCAATTGCCATTAAGGCGAGTAAAAAACTTATATCAAAGTCTTGTCAGCTTCTGTCTGACTCAAATATTCCTCAAAGCAAATGAACAAAAACAGCTGTTAAAAGGACCCTGCACCCCAAGGGCAACCAAATGGGGGATACTAATATTTTTGTAAAGTTGAAATCAAAAACTAAATATAATTAAAAAATGTCATCCTCTAATTCTGATAGCTCAGATGAGGGTGATTATACCGATATCAATTCAGATTTATATAATGACTCTGATGACTCTTATGATGCACCAGTGGCTAAAAAACAGAAAAAGATGTCTAAAAAAATTAAAGATTGTAATGAGGAGAAAGAGGAGTTTATTGATTGTTTGGGTAACCCCAGATTTAAGCCTGATGACTTACATCACCCCCGCTCTGCCGAATGGTGTCCACCTATTGAGTTGGCAAAGTTTATTGACTATCAACTCCGTAAACCTTTAAAAAAGCAAACACGTAATAAAATTAAAGCAGTGTGTCCTCGTCCCCTTCTCCCCAAAAATTGTTCCACTACCCCAGAAGTTGATCCCAAAATTTTTAAATTTATTGGTACACCTGGCTATAAATTAAAGAAAGGCGTTGACAGATCATGGAAGATCTGTCAAGACAAATTACTCGATTTATTTGAATTATCTGAACAAGGAGTGACAGAAAATTCTCCCTTAGATCCCTATATTGTCCGTGAGTGGGTTCAGAGACTCCTCTGTTTTGTAGGAAATGCCAACTCTGCCATGTCCTTTGAAAGACGGCGCAACATTTTGCGCAAGATTGACCCTAAAATATCAGATTTTTCCTCCAACAACTTTGCTTCTGATGAAAATGGTCTCTTGTTTGGAGACTCTTACTTAAAAGATCTAAATCAATATGTTAACACTTTCTCTAACCTGAATAAAGTTAAAACATCTGTCAAGAAAAACTTTTATCCCAACCAGGGTTTCTCCGACAGCGCCGGGAAAGGCAGAGGCCGCTTTCCCGGCCGTCAACCTTTCCTATCCAGGTCTCAATATTTCCAATCCTACCAAACCCAATACCCTTCCCAATATCACTCTCAATATCAAAGAAATTTCCAAGAACCCTCTACCTCTTCTTTCTTCTTATCGAGAGGACGTCCATGGACTCAAAGAGGATTTAGGAACAGAGCGAGAGCAAGACAAGCTCCAGGTAATATTGTTCGTTCTTTCTTTCCCAGAAAAAATTGGTGGCAGACTCGCCCTGTTTGCCCAAAACTGGGTTTCAATTACCTCAGATCCCTGGGTCCTTCAAGCAGTATCAGGTATTCACATAGAGTTAATTTCTCTTCCAGTCCAAATCAAACTTCCTCAGCCCATTCATTTTTCTCAAGAAGACAGTATTTTGGTCCAAAATGAAATTTCAACCCTTTTTTCCAAAAAAGCAATTCTCCCTGTACCTCAGCCTCACAATATTTATTTAAGCAATCTATTTTTAGTAAAAAAGAAAAACAATTAGTTCAGACCAGTTATACATCTAAAATCCCTAAATGCTTATGTTGTATACCATCATTTCAAAATGGAAGGTATACATTTGCTGAGAGAATGTTTAAGAGAAAACGATTGGTTAGTTCGCCTGGATCTTACAGACGCCTATCTAAACGTACCAATCGCTCAGGAACACTAGAAGTTTTTGACCTTTCGTTGGAAAGATCAGTATTGGAACTTCACCTGTCTTCCTTTCGGTTTGTCCTCCGCCCCTTGGATTTTCACCAAATTACTCAAACCTGTAGTGGTGTAAGGATTCCGCTCCATGTTTCACCTTTACCTTTTTCAGTCACCTGACCTCAGCCTTACCTGTACTTAAGGCATCAGCTGACTACAGACAGGTGCTTAATTATTAAGTTCCTAGACTACGTCTGAAGTCACTCACATCTCTACTTGCTGTGCTATTGCTTTCAAGCTACATTGGTTTTCTACCTAACCGGACCCAGCCTGCTCCTTGGGAGTACTTTAGTAACAAGTTTTCTGATAACACGGTCATAGCCGTACAAGGACTTACTACATGAGGAGAGTTTTTGCTTTCTAGCATGCACGCTACAACTGTGACCTACCTTTTACTGCAGTCTCTTTGCTGCCGTCTCCCTCTGAGAAATTTACAACCGCTGCGGCTCTGAAGCGCTTCACGCTTACCGGACTCCTCCCCCCTTTCACCGCCACACAGCGCAACTTCTCCTCAGACTGCGTTCCCACGGACCAAGCATCAGGACGCTTTACAAGCAGCTCCGTTTCTGATTCACACCAACCGGTGAATGGGGGTAAGCGCTGTAGTTATACTAAAGAGCTGTGCACAACTTAATCCTGGACACTACTCAATTCTGTTGCTTTACTGACCGCAACACTGACAGCACATGTGAAGACAGAACTGCTACATTCAGTCTCTATATTAACAGTAATACTGACAGCTTATGTGAACACAGAACCTGCTATAACTTGTTCCTTCACTAACGGCAACATTGACAGCATACTGGGTCTGGTTTATCGCTACCATATGTTAATATACACTGTGCTAAGCGAACTTTAAACAATCCATCAAACAATCTGAGTTAAGTTTTATGTGTGATTCTGTTTCCTGCCTTTTTCATGAATTTGTGTTGTTGTGACGTTTAACAGCAACTCTGACTTTCTTTATTCATTGCCAGACAAGTCTTTGCTCTGCAATCCAATTATCTGAAAATAACTATTTCACTGTAAGCAGCTTGGTCTATTCTGATCAATAGCCCATTTGCTTAAGTGATACATATCATATATTTATAAAAACTCTGCAGTTGTGATCCAGTCTCATCCTGCACTAAATCATTACAAGTGGCTTGGTTGAGACTTCGGGGTGTACATCTGATAATTTATCTAGACAAAATTTTAATAATGGACCAAGATTTTCTCTCTCTCAAAAATCATCTCTCCTCCACGATATTTTTTATTAGAATCTTTAGGCTTTATTGTAAACAAACAGAAGTCAGTTTTGTTCCCTACCAAATCTTTAATTTTCTTAGGTTTCCAAATAGATACTGTTCTCTCCACCTTGAGTCTTCCTTCGGACAAGGTGAAGAACATCAAGAAGGAAATTTCCAAAACCTTATCCAAAGACTCGGTTCCTATCAGAACTATAGCCAGAATAGTAGGTTTACTATCATCCTCTATTCAGGCTATATTTCCCGCTCCATTACATTACCGCGAGCTTCAGCGATTGAAAATTCTTCACTTGAGAAAAGGTTTTTCTTATTCTCATTTGATTCCTTTTATCCTCAGAAGCCAAAGAAGAACTATCCTGGTGGCTTTCTCATGTGGAAGCCTGGAATGGGAGAGCCATTTTTGGCAAGACCCCCGATTTCATTATAGAATCCGACGCCAGTCTTTCAGGCTGGGGAGCGCGTTGTGGACCCTCCATCACAGGCGGCAAATGGACATTGGAGGAGAAACGCTTTCATATCAATTGTTTAGAATTATTGGCTGGATCGTTGCAGTCAAGAGTTTTGCCAAATGTTCTTCTCCAGTTTCTATTCTCCTGCGTATGGACAATATTTCTGCGGTTCAGTATCTCAATTGTTTGGGAGGCACCAAATCCAGGGATTTGTCCAACATAACCAAAGAGTTTATTCATCTTTGTTTGGACAGGAATATTTCTATCAAAGCAGAATATATTCCAGGTCAATCAAATTCAGCGGCGGACTGGGGATCTCGTTATTTGACGGATTTCAGCGACTGGAGGTTGGACAGGAGCATTTTTCTCTCTCTCCAATCTCTCAGAGGTCTTTTTGCATCCAGGACCAATTTTCAGATTTGTCCGTATTTCAGCTGGCGTCCGGACCCGGAGGCAGCGGCCATAGATGCTTTTCTTCATCCATGGCCTCTTCAGAGAGCTTATGCGTTCCCTTCTTTTTCGATGATTCCAAGAACAATTTCAACTGTTCACAGGGATCTTCTAAGTTTAACAATTGTGACCCCTCTTTGGCCGACTCAATCATGGTACCCCTCTCTCCTAGAGATGTCCATCAACTTCCCGATTTTGTTTCCTCCCCTGCCCCATCTACTCACGAATCCGGAGGGCAACTATCACAACCTAGTTCTCCAAGGCTCTTTTCTCCTAGTGGCATGGACGATCTCAGGGGACCCTGGTCTCTCCGAGGTCTTTTGGAGGGAGCTAAGTCCCTCATTCAAGATTCCTGGACCCCAGGTACTCGTAGATGCTACTTCGCCGCATGGTCTAAATGGTCTTGCTGGTGCTTGCGGAGAGACTTGGATCCTGTTTCTTCAGATTTAACGGAAATTATTAATTACATGTCTCAACTTTTTTCATTCAGGTCTTGCCTACAGAACTATTAACATCCATCGGTCTGCTATTTCCGCTAGACATAATTTAATTAATAACCTTCCCGTCGGCAAACACCCTTTAATTTGTAGGGTTCTCAAAGCAATCAGATTAAAATGTTCTCCGGATCCCTAAACATGATTTTTTCTGGGATGTGGATCTAATTTTTTCTCTCTTAAAATCTTGGCCTGATAATACTTTATCTCTAAGACAACTTTCTGCTAAGCTTGCTACTCTTCTCTGTTTAATCTCTTTAAGAAGAGTTTCCGATGTAAAAGCTTTAGACTGGAATTCTAAACGTTTCTCTCCTGAAGAAGTTACCTTTTTTATTTCCCGTAGAACTAAGACTCTGTCTACCTCCATTTTCTATCCTTATCTTCCTTCCAAACCTTCTCTATGTGTGGTTGAATACTTAAAATCTTATGAGTCTAGAACTATGGTTTTTAGAAAACCATCTGCTAATCAACTTCTGATTTCTTTCGTTCCTCCTTACGCTCCTATCACTTCTACTTCCATTGCTAGGTGGGTTAAATGGGTCATGAAAGAAGCCGGTATTGATATTTCTTTTACAGCTCATTCTGTTAGAGGTTCTGCTGCCTCGAAGGCCTTTTCAAAATCTGCCCCACTCCAACAAATTTTGAGTGCGGCAGATTGGTCTTCAGACTCCATTTTCAAACAATTTTATTTCAGACCCAATCAACACGCCTCTAATTCTCTTAATATGCTTTAAACTTGCAAAATAGGAGTCTCTGGTCTTGTAATAAAATTCAGATTATCCTAATTCTTTGAAGGTATAATCTAGATTTTATTAAAGACACAGAGATGAGTATTTTCCCACCTCAAATATGTTATTATTTCCCACCCTTTCTTGTTGGTGTATATTATTAACATTTTTTGTCTTTAACAGTTTACATCTGAATACAATCCTTTTCTGCTATCTGGATTCATACCCTCAAACCAAGTAATTCACCAATCATCAAATGGATCCTGGATTTCTTTCCTGTCTTCAATCAAAATGATCAATTCCTGGAGTGTCTTCAAGCAATTCTTCAAGTCGTTGGCTTTTATAATTGTATGTGGTTTACGACTTTTTGGACTTTTTATGGTTCTTAATATTTTGTTCTTTGTGAGCATCAGTTAAGAAAGAGGAGGATTGTCAGCTTATGAGTCAGTTTATAGTCAATTCCCTTCTCTGATTGGCTACTTTTTTCTGTATTATAATAAGCTTCATGTAGCTTCTTATTGTTATTTCAATATCTGTTCTGTTATCCCTTATTATTCTTTAAAAGGCTGCATTTGAGTAGTAAAGAAAGATAATGCAAAATACTCGTCTCTGTGTCTTTAATAAAATCTAGATTATACCTTCAAAGAATTAGGATAATCGGAATTTTTCTTCACCACACTTTAATGTATAAAAACATTTCTCATCTACTATGAGGACTGGAGTGGGGTAAACAAACTACAATAGAAGTCTGGCAGTAGTTCCACATTATAATATTATGATGCCCTAAACTGTAATTTATGTTGTTGGAAGTTTCTAATTTTTATTCTAGAGTTAAGATTACACTGTTAATTTTTTCTCTTTTAGGTTATAGGGGTATTGTGTATGTTTACTTTACTTATCTAGCCCTGTTCTTCCCCACCTACGCTGCCTACATATTTACTGTTGTATGGTTGTTTTGTATGATCAGGTTTACCAATATATTTGTTTCTAAACAGCTCAAAATTATTCTGACATGCTGCCTCACTAATGTGACTAGCAACACCTCACAGCTTTATCTTATAGCAAGGATATTTACATTCATTATTTCTCTCTTTCTTTCTAACCTATGTTAACTCCTGCTTCCCTGTCTGCGGACGGGTTTGAGAAAGCTTTAATTACTTTGAATTATCGTATTCTGTAACAACCAACACATTTATTACTGAGAGTCTTAGCTTGCTATTTACTAAGGCAGACAAATACCAGTCTAATTGCAATTTCAATAATTAGCATTATTCAACCAATTCCTCCTGAAACTGCTGTTCACAATACTGTAAACAAGTGATCTGGCTTCTCTTTGATTATAGATATTTACTGCAAGATACTAATTCTCATTTACTAAGCTATACACTGGAAATGGGGTATCCTCCTCTTCCTATGTACCCTATAAATCTTAAGGTAAATTCAGTTGCACTTTTACTCAACAAAGACTTGCAGAACACAATATTATTTCCATGGTATATTACTTTTGCATATAGTTGCCGTCCAATAGGGTAGCAGAGTGTTTTTTTTGTTCTGTTTGTTTGCTGCTGTTAATATGAAAAATCCCACAATAAAAAGGAAGAAAACATAATTTATGTAAGAACTTACCTGATAAATTAATTTCTTTCATATTGGCAAGAGTCCATGAGCTAGTGACATATGGGATATACAATCCTACCAGGAGGGGTAAAGTTTCCCAAACCTCAAAATGCCTATAAATTCACCCCTCACCACACCCACAATTCAGTTTAACGAATAGCCAAGCAGTGGGTGATAAAGAAAGGAGTAGAAAGCATCAACAAAGGAAATTTGGAAATAATTGTGCTTTATACAAAAAATCATAACCACCATAAAAAAAAAAGGGTGGGCCTCATGGACTCTTGCCAATATGAAAGAAATGAATTTATCAGGTAAGTTCTTACATAAATTATGTTTTCTTTCATGTAATTAGCAAGAGTCCATGAGCTAGTGACATATGGGATATCAATACCCAAGATGTGGAGTCTTCCACTCAAGAGTCACTAGAGAGGGAGGGACTAAAACAAAAACAGCCATATTCCACTGAGAAAATAATCCACAACCCAAAAATAAGTTTATTTTCACTCTTGAAAGACAAAAACTTAAATCAAAAAGCAGAAGAATCAAACTGAAACAGCTGCCTGAAGAACTTTTCTACCAAAAACTGCTTCCGAAGAAGCAAATACATCAAAATGGTAGAATTTAGTAAATGTATGCAAAGAGGACCAAGTGGCTGCTTTGCAAATCTGATCGACTGAAGCTTCATTCTTAAAAGCCCATGAAGTAGAGACTGATCTGGTAGAATGAGCTGTAATTCTCTGAGGCGGGGTTTGACCCGACTCCAAATAAGCTTGATTAATCAAAAGTTTCAACCAAGAAGCCAAGGAAACAGCAGAAGCTTTCTGACCTTTCCTAGGACCAGAAAATAAAACAAATAGACTAGAAGTCTTCCTGAAATTTTTAGTAGCTTCCACATAATATTTCAAAGCTCTTACCACATCCAAAGAATGTAAGGATCTCTCCAAAGAATTCTTAGGATTAGGACATAAAGAAGGGACAACAATTTCTCTACTAATGTTGTTAGAATTCACAACCTTAGGTAAAAATTGAAAAGAAGTCCGCAAAACTGCCTTATCCTGATGAAAAATCAGAAAAGGAGACTCACAAGAAAGAGCAGATAGCTCAGAAACTCTTCTAGCAGAAGAGATAGCCAAAAGGAACAACACTTTCCAAGAAAGTAGTTTAATGTCCAAAGAATGCATAGGTTCAAATGGAGGCGCCTGTAAAGCCCTCAGAACCAAATTAAGACTCCAAGGAGGAGAAATTGACTTAATGACAGGCTTTATACGAACTAAAGCCTGTACAAAACAGTGTATATCAGGAAGTATAGCAATTTTTCTGTGAAATAAAACAGAAAGAGCAGAGATTTGTCCTTTCAAGGAACTTGCAGACAAACCCTTATCCAGACCATCCTGAAGAAACTGCAAAATTCTAGGAATTCTAAAAGAATGCCAGGAGAATTTATGAGAAGAACACCATGAAATGTAAACCTTCCAAACTCTATAATAAATCTTCCTAGAGACAGATTTACGAGCTTGTAACATAGTATTAATCACTGAATCAGAGAAACCTCTATGACTTAGAAATAAGCGTTCAATTTCCATACCTTCAAATTTAATGATTTGAGATCCTGATGGAAAAACGGACCTTGAGATAGTAGGTCCGGCCGTAACGGAAGTGGCCAAGGTGGGCAACTGGACATCCGAACCAGATCCGCATACCAAAACCTGTGTGGCCATGCTGGAGCCACCAGCAACACAAAAGACTGTTCCATGATGATTTTGGAAATCACTCTTGGAAGAAGAACTAGAGGCGGGAAGATGTAAGCAGGTTGATAACACCAAGGAAGTGTCAGCGCATCCACTGCTTCCGCCTGAACATCCCTGGACCTGGACAGGTATCTGGGAAGTTTCTTGTTTAGATGAGAGGCCATGAGATCTATCTCTGGAAGCCCCCACATCTGAACAATCTGAGAAAACACATCTGGATGGAGAGACCACTCCCCTGGATGTAAAGTCTGGCGGCTGAGATAATCCGCCTCCCAATTGTCTACACCTGGGATATGCACCACAGAGATTAGACAGGAGCTGGATTCCACCCAAGCAAGTATCCGAGATACTTCTTTCATAGCTTGGGGACTGTGAGTCCCACCCTGATGAATGACATAAGCCACAGTTGTGATATTGTCTGTCTGAAAACAAATTAACGGTTCTCTCTTTAGTAGAGGCCAGAACTGAAGAGCCCTGAGAATTGCACGGAGTTCTAAAATATTTATTGGTAATCTCGCCTCTTGAGATTTCCAAACCCCTTGTGCTGTCAGAGACCCCCAAACGGCTCCCCAACCTGAAAGACTCGCATCTGTTGTGATCACAGTCCAGGTTGGGCGAACAAAAGAAGCCCCTTGAACCAAACGACGGTGATCTATCCACCATGTCAGAGAGTGTCGTACATTGGGATTCAAGGATATTAATTGTGATATCTTTGTATAATCCCTGCACCATTGATTCAGCATACAAAGCTGTAGAGGTCTCATGTAAAAACGAGCAAAGGGGATTGCGTCCGATGCTGCAGTCATGAGACCTAAAACTTCCATGCACATAGCCACTGAAGGGAATGACTGAGACTGAAGGTGCCGGCAGGCTGCAACCAATTTTAAACGTCTCTTGTCTGTTAGAGACAGAGTCATGGACACTGAATCTATCTGGAAACCTTAAAAGGTGACCCTTGTCTGAGGAATCAAGAAACTTTTTGGTAAATTGATCCTCCAACCATGTTTACGAAGAAACAACACTAGTTGATTCGTGTGAGATTCTGCAGTATGTAAAGACTGAGCTAGTACCAAGATATCGTCCAAATAAGGAAACACCGCAATACCCTGTTCTCTGATTACAGATAGTAGGGCACCCAGAACCTTTGAAAAGATTCTTGGAGCTGTTGCTAGGCCAAATGGAAGAGCAACAAATTGGTAATGCTTGTCTAGAAAAGAGAATCTCAGAAACTGATAGTGTTCTGGATGAATCGGAATATGAAGGTATGCATCCTGCAAGTCTATTGTGGACATATAATGTCCTTGCTGAACAAAAGGAAGAATAGTCCTTATAGTCACCATCTTAAAAGTTGGTACTCTTACATAACGATTCAAAATTTTCAGATCCAGAACTGGTCTGAACAAATTTTCTTTCTTTGGTACAATGAATAGGTTTGAACAAAACCCCAAACCTTGTTCCTGAAGAGGAACTGGCATGATTACCCCTGAAGACTCCAGGTCTGAAACACACTTCAGAAAAGCCTGAGCTTTTACTGGATTTACAGGAATGTGTGAGAGAAAAAAATCTTCTCACAGGAGGTCTTACTTTGAATCCTATTCGATACCCTTGAGAGACAATGCTCTGAATCCAATGATTTTGGACAGATTTTATCCAAAAATCCTTGAAAAACCTTAATCTGCCCCCTACCAGCTGAGCTGGAATGAGGGCCGCACCTTCATGCGGACTTAGGGGCAGACTTTGGTTTCCTAAATGGCTTGGATTTATTCCAATTTGAGGAAGGCTTCCAACTGGAAGCAGATTCCTTGGGAGGAGGATTGAGTTTTTGTTCCTTATTCTGACGAAAGGAACGAAAACGGTTAGAAGCCTTAGATTTACCCTTAGGTTTTTTATCCTGAAGCAAAAAAAAGTCCTTTTCCTCCAGTGATAGTTGAAATAATAGAATCCAACTGAGAACCAAATAAATTATAACCTTGGAAAGAAAGAGATAGTAATCTAGATTTAGATGTCATATCAGCATTCCAAGATTTAAGCCACAAAGCTCTTCTAGCTTAATACAGCTAAAGACATGGATCTAACATCAATTTTGATAATATCAAAAATGGCATCACAAATAAAATGATTAGCATGTTGCAGTAAGCGAACAATGCTAGATATGTCAGAATCCAATTCATGTTGCGCTAAATTTTCCAACCAGAAAGTTGATGCAGCCGCAACATCACCCAAAGAAATAGCAGGTCTGAGAAGATGACCTGAATATAAATAGGCCTTCCTTAAATAAGATTCAAGCTTCCTATCTAAAGGATCCTTAAAGGAAGTGCTATCTTCCATAGGAATAGTGGTACGTTTAGCAAGAGTAGAAATAGCCCCATCAACTTTGGGGATCTTTTCCCAAAACTCTATAGATTTTGCTGGTAAAGGATACAATCTCTCAAACCTTGAAGAAGGAATAAAGGAAGTACCTGGCTTATTCCATTCCCTAGAAATCATATCAGAAATAGCCTCAGGAATGGGAAAAACACCTGGGGAAACCACAGGAGGTTTAAAAACAGCATTTAAACGTTTATTAGACTGAACGTCAATAGGACTGGTTACCTCAATATCCAAAGTAATTAAGACTTCTTTTAATAAAGAACACATATACTCTATTTTAAATAAATAAGTAGATTTGTCAGTGTCAATATCTGAGGAAGGATCTTCTGTTTCAGATAGATCCTCAGCAGAAGAGGATGAATTATTATGTTGTTGGTCATTTGAAATTTCATCAGCTAAATGAGAAGTTTTAAAAGACCTTTTACGTTTATTAGAAGGTGGAAATGCAGACAAAGCCTTCATAATAGATTCAGAAACAAATTCTTTAAAATTTACAGGTATATCATGCATATTAGAAGTTGAAGGAACTGCAACTGGCAATGTACTATTACTGATAGAAACACTATCTGCATGTAAAAGTTTATCATGACAACTATTACAAATGACATTCGGTGGAATAATTTCTACAATCTTGCAACAAATGCACTTAGCTTTGGTAGAACCGATGTCAGGCAGCAATGTTCCAGCAGAAACTTCAGAGACAGGATCGGATTGGGACATCTTGCTCAATGTAAAAGAAAAAAACAACATATAAAGCAAAATTATCTATTTCCTTAAAGGGACACTGTACCCAAAAATTTTCTTTCGTGATTCAGATTGAGCATTAAATTTTAAGCAACTTTCTAATTTACTCCTATTATCAAATTTTTCAAAGTTTAGATGCCGGCCCATTTTTGGTGAACAACCTGGGTTGTCCTTACTGATTGGTGGATAAATTCATCCACCAATAAAAAAGTGCTGTCCAGAGTACTGAAACAAAAAAAAGCTTAGATGCCTTCTTTTTCAAATAATGATAGCATGAGAACAAAGAAAAATTGATAATAGGAGTAAATTAGAAAGTTTCTTAAAATTGCATGCTCTTTCTGAATTACAAAAGAAAAAATTTGGGTACAGTGTCCCTTTAAATGACAGTTTCAGGAATAGGAAAAAATGCAAAAGCATAGGCCTCTTGATAGAGAAGAAAGCAGGAGGCAAACATGAATGGGGTATTGAAAAAATGAAAAAAAATTTGGCGCCAAGTATGACGCACAACGTAACGTAAACTTTTTTGGCGGCAAAAATGACTGGAAATGACACACTTGCGTCACTAATAATGCCGCCGTGTGAAAGGTCTCGACGTCACGTATGACGCCGGAAATGACGAAGTTGCGTCAAAAATGTAATTTCCCGCCCCAAAAAAGTTCGCGCCAAAAATGACGCAATAAAGTCTAACATTTGACGCACCCGCGGGCCGAATACCCGCAAATGCAAAAGTAGTCAAAATTGAAAAAGACTAAACCCCAGGTAAGAAATACATTTCTTAAAGTGTTTATATTCCCAAATATGAAACTGACAGTCTGCAGAAGGAAATACATGAACCTGACTCATGGCAAATATAAGTACAATACATATATTTAGAACTTTATATAATTTGCATAAAGTGCCAAACCATAGCTGAGAGTGTCTTAAGTAATAAAAACATACTTACCAAAAGACACCCATCCACATATAGCAGATAGCCAAACCAGTACTAAAACAGTTCTTTAGTAGAGGTAATGGTAAATTTGAGAGTATATCGTCGATCTGAAAAGGTAGTTAGGAGATGAATCTCTACGACCGATAACAGAGAACCCATGAAAAAGACCCCCGTTAGGGAAATCATCTTATTCAATAGGTGATACTCCCTTCACGTCCCTCTGACATTCGCTGTACTCTGAGAGGAATCGGGCTTCAACAATGCTGAGAAGCGCAAATCAACGTAGAAATCTTAGCACAAACTTACTTCACCACCTCCATAGGAGGCAAAGTTTGTAAAACTGAATTGTGGGTGTGGTGAGGGGTGTATTTATAGGCATTTTGAGGTTTGGGAAACTTTGCCCCTCCTGGTAGGATTGTATATCCCATATGTCACTAGCTCATGGACTCTTGCCAATTACATGAAAGAAAAAGAATTCCACAGATTTATATTAGCTAAACTTAAACCTATTTTTTTTTATCGCTTTATGTTTAGAGACCATGAATGGTCTCCTTTATTTCATTGTACTTCCTGTCACTTTTACCATTCTGTAGTTGTGAAGGTCTAAAAGTGGCCTCATGAGTAATTTAGGAAGTATAGAGTTAATGGCAAGAAGATTGTTGTTTCTTTCAATATATAAACATATTTTCCTTTTCAGGATGTTTCATTGCAAATCATCTTTTGAAATGTATTGTTATCTGTCAATCAAATTGTAGATTATCAGATGATTTGTATTGTAACTTCATTGTCACTGTGGTTATTTGTATGCCTTGCAATAAGCATCAATAAAAATAAATAGATAAAGTCATGTGATCAAGTAAAAAGTATATTAATATAACAGGATTGGTTATGCAAATCTGAGGAATGGGTAATAAAGGGATTATCTATCTTTTAAACAATAAAAATGTTTACGTTGACTGTCCCTTTAAGCAATTTAGAATCTCTCTTTGATTGTTTTTTACTGAATTTCCCCAGGTTTTCTAAGTTGCTATTTAAAAATGAAGTTAAAATCCCCTGACAGAATCAAATTTCAGTTGGCAAACTCAAAATGTTTAGTCTGTAAATGAAGCCAGAACATTGTATCTATATTATTAGGTCCATATATATTATATACTGTATATGATACACCTCTAATTTCCAATGTGAGTATAAGAAATTATCTGGGTCCAATATGATATGGAAGATTTTATGCTCAGTTTTTTTTTTATTAATTAGTAGTGCCACTCCTTTCTTACTCTTCTGGCATGAGATGGCAACAACCTCTCCGACCCGAGCAGATTTAAATGTATTCTATTATGATTGCTTTAAATGTGTTTCCTGGATTAAAGCAATGTCTGGATTAAATTTTTGAAGCTAAGAACTAATTTCAATTTGCTCAGAGAGGTTATGCCACTCACGTTCCAGGAGACCAATTTAATCTATGACACTATTGAAAAATTTAAAAACTTCATAAAACTGGAGGGGAGGGAAAGAGAGAATGAAATTTAAAAAAACATAATTTATGCTTACCTGATAAATTTATTTCTCTTGTAGTGTATCCAGTCCACGGATCATCCATTACTTGTGGGATATTCTCCTTCCCAACAGGAAGTTGCAAGAGGATCACCCACAGCAGAGCTGCTATATAGCTCCTCCCCTCACTGCTATATCCAGTCATTCGACCGAAACAAGCCGAGAAAGGAGAAACCATAGGGTGCAGTGGTAACTGTAGTTTAATTAAAATTTAGACCTGCCTGAAAAGGACAGGGCGGGCCGTGGACGGGATACACTACAAGAGAAATAAATTTATCAGGTAAGCATAAATTATGTTTTCTCTTGTTAAGTGTATCCAGTCCACGGATCATCCTATACTTGTGGGATACCAATACCAAAGCTAAAGTACACGGATGATGGGAGGGACAAGGCAGGAACTTAAACGGAAGGAACCACTGCCTGTAGAACCTTTCTCCCAAAAACAGCCTCCGAAGAAGCAAAAGTATCAAATTTGGAAAATTTGGAAAAAGTATGAAGGGAAGACCAAGTTGCAGCCTTGCAAATATGTTCAACAGAGGCCTCATTTTTAAAGGCCCAGGTGGAAGCCACAGCTCTAGTAGAATGAGCTGTAATCCTTTCAAGAGGCTGCTGTCCAGCAGTCTCATAGGCTAAACGGATTATACTCCGAAGCCAAAAAGAAAGAGAGGTTGCCAAGGCCTTCTGACCTCTCCTCTGTCCAGAGTGTCCAGAGTAAACAACAAACAGGTTAGATGTTTGGCGGAAATCTTTAGTAGCCTGTAAGTAAAACTTCAAGGCACGGACTACGTCTAGATTATGCAAAAGACGTTCCTTCTTTGAAGAAGGATTAGGACATAATGATGGAACAACAATCTCTTGATTGATATTCTTGTTAGAAACCACCTTAGGTAAAAACCCAGGTTTTGTACGCAGAACAACTTTATCTGAATGAAAGATCAGATAAGGAGAATCACAATGTAAGGCAGATAACTCCGAGACTCTTCGAGCCGAGGAAATAGCCATCAGAAAAAGAACTTTAAGAACCAATTTTAAGCTCCATGGAGGAGCAACAGGTTTAAACACAGGCTTAATTCTAACTAAAGCCTGACAAAATGCCTGAACGTCTGGAACTTCTGCCAGACGCTTGTGTAAAAGAATAGACAGAGCAGAAATCTGTCCCTTTAAAGAACTAGCTGATAATCCTTTGTCCAAACCCTCTTGGAGGAAGGACAATATCCTAGGAATCCTAACCCTACTCCATGAGTAATTCTTGGATTCACACCAATGAAGATATTTACGCCATATCTTGTGGTAAATTTTCCTGGTGACAGGCTTTTATGCCTGTATTAAGGTATCAATTACTGACTCGGAGAAGCTACGCTTTGATAGGATCAAGCGTTCAATCTCCATGCAGTCAGTCTCAGAGAAAGTAGATTCGGATGATTGAAAGGACCTTGTATTAGAAGGTCTTGTCTCAGAGGCAGAGTCCATGGTGGAAAGGATGACATGTCCACTAGGTCTGTATACCAGGTCCTGCGTGGCCACGCAGGCGCTATCAATATCACCGATGCTCTTTCCTGTTTAATTTTGGCAATCAGACGAGGGAGCAGAGAAAACGGTGGAAACACATAAGCCAGGTTGAAGAACCAAGGCGCTGCTAGCGCATCTATCAGTGCCGCTTCTGGGTCCCTGGACCTGGATCCGTAACAAGGAAGCTTGGCGTTCTGGCGAGACGCCATGAGATCCAATTCTGGTTTGCCCCAACGGAGAACCAATTGAGCAAACACCTCCGGAGTTCCCATTCCCCCGGATGAAAAGTCTGACTACTTAGAAAATCCGCCTCCCAGTTCTCTACACCTGGGATATGGATCGCTGACAGGTGGCAAGAGTGAGTCTCTGCCCAGCGAATTATCTTGGAGACTTCTGACATCGCTAGGGAACTCCTGGTTCCCCCTTGATGGTTGATGTAAGCCACAGTCGTGATGTTGTCCGACTGAAATCTGATGAACCTCAGTGTTGCTAGCTGAGGCCAAGCCAGAAGAGCATTGAATATTGCTCTTAACTCCAGAATATATATTGGGAGGAGTTTCTCCTCCTGAGTCCATGAACCCTGAGCCTTCAGGGAGTTCCAGACTGCACCCCAACCTAGAAAGCTGGCATCTGTTGTTACAATTGTCCAATCTGGTCTGCGAAAGGTCATACCCTTGGACAGATGGGCCTGAGATAACCACCAGAGAAGAGAATCTCTGGTTTCCTGATCCAGATTTAGTAGAGGGGACAAATCTGTGTAATCCCCATTCCACTGACTGAGCATGCATAATTGCAGCGGCCTGAGATGCAGGCGCGCGAATGGCACTATGTCCATCGCCGCTATCATTAAGCCGATTACTTCCATGCACTGAGCCACCGTGGGGCGCGGAATGGAGTGAAGAACACGGCAAGCATTTAGAAGTTTTGATAACCTGGACTCCGTCAGGTAAATTTTAATTTCTACAGAATCTATTAGAGTCCCCAGGAAGGAAACCCTCGTGAGAGGAGATAGAGAACTCTTTTCTTCATTCACTTTCCACCCATGCGACCTCAGGAATGCCAGAACTATCTCTGTATGAGATTTGGCAATTTGAAAGCTTGACGCCTGTATCAGGATATCGTCCAGGTAAGGAGCCACCGCTATGCCTCGCGATCTTAGGACCGCCAGAAGTGAGCCCAGAACCTTTGTAAAAATTCTTGGGGCTGTAGCCAACCCGAATGGAAGAGCTACAAATTGGTAATGCCTGTCTAGAAAGGCAAACCTCAGGAACTGATGATGATTCTTGTGAATCGGAATGTGAAGGTAGGCATCCTTTAAGTCCACTGTGGTCATGTACTGACCCTCTTGGATCATGGGTAAAATGGTTCGAATAGTTTCCATCTTGAATGACGGAACTCTGAGGAATTTGTTTAGGATCTTTAAATCCAAAATTGGTCTGAAGGTTCCCTCTTTTTTGGGAACCACAAACAGATTTGAATAAAACCCCTGTCCTTGTTCCGTCCGCGGAACTGGATGGATCACTCCCATTACAAGGAGATCTTGTACGCAGCTTAGGAATGCCTCTTTCTTTATCTGGTTTGCAGATAATCTTGAAAGGTGAAATCTCCCTTGTGGAGGAGAAGCTTTGAAGTCCAGAAGATATCCCTGAGATATGATGTCCAACGCCCAGGGATCCTGAACATCTCTTGCCCACGCCTGGGCAATGAGAGAGAGTCTGCCCCCTACTAGATCCGTTGTCGGATAGGGGGCCGCTCCTTCATGCTGTCTTAGAGGCAGCAGCTGGCTTTCTGGCCTGCTTGCCCTTGTTCCAGGACTGGTTAGGTTTCCAGGCCTGCTTGGATTGAGCAAAAGTTCCCTCTTGTTTTGAAGCAGAGGAAGTTGATGCTGCACCTGCCTTGAAATTTCGAAAGGCACGAAAATTAGACTGTTTGGCCTTTGATTTGGCCCTGTCCTGAGGAAGGGTATGACCCTTACCTCCAGTAATGTCAGCAATAATTTCTTTCAAACCAGGCCCGAATAAGGTCTGCCCCTTGAAAGGAATGTTGAGTAATTTAGACTTTGAAGTCACATCAGCTGACCAGGATTTGAGCCATAGCGCCCTACGCGCCTGGATGGCGAATCCGGAATTCTTAGCCGTTAGTTTAGTCAAATGAACAATGGCATCAGAAACAAATGAGTTAGCTAGCTTAAGAGTTCTAAGCTTGTCAACAATTTCAGTCAATGGAGCTGTATGGATGGCCTCTTCCAGGGCCTCAAACTAGAATGCCGCCGCAGCAGTGACAGGCGCAATGCATGCAAGGGGCTGTAAAATAAAACCTTGTTGAATAAACATTTTCTTAAGGTAACCCTCTAATTTTTTATCCATTGGATCTGAAAAAGCACAACTGTCCTCAACCGGGATAGTGGTACACTTTGCTAAAGTAGAAACTGCTCCCTCCATCTTAGGGACAGTCTGCCATAAGTCCTGTGTAGTGGCATCTATTGGAAACATTTTTATAAATATAGGAGGTGGGGAAAAGGGCACACCGGGCCTATCCCACTCCTTACTAATAATTTCTGTAAGCCTTTTAGGTATTGGAAAAACATCAGTACTCACCGGCACTGCATAGTATTTATCCAGCCTACACAATTTCTCTGGCACTGCAATTGTGTCACAGTCATTCAGAGCAGCTAATACCTCCCCAAGCAATACACGGAGGTTCTCAAGCTTAAATTTAAAATTAGAAATCTCTGAATCAGGTCTCCCCGAATCAGAGACGTCACCCACAGACTGAAGCTCACCGTCCTCAGGTTCTGCATATTGTGACGCAGTATCAGACATGGCTCTTACAGCATCTATGTGCTCTGTATCTCGTCTAACCCCAGAGCTATCGCGCTTGCCTCTCAATTCAGGCAATCTGGATAATACCTCTGACAGGGTATTATTCATGATTGCAGCCATGTCCTGCAAAGTAATCGCTATGGGCGTCCCTGATGTACTTGGCTCCATATTAGTGTGCGTCCCTTGAGCGGGAGGCGAAGGGTCCGACACGTGGCGAGAGTTAGTCGGCATAACTTCCCCGTCGACAGACCCCTCTGGTGGCAATTCTTTTATAGATAAAGACTGATCTTTACTGTTTAAGGTGAAATCAATACATTTAGTACACATTCTCCTATGGGGCTCCACCATGGCTTTTAACAAGTATCCTCTGTTTCAGACATGTTTGTACAGACTAGCAATGAGACTAGCAAGCTTGGAAAACACTTTAAAGCAAGTTAACAAGCAATATAAAAAAACGTTACTGTGCCTTTAAGAGAAACAAATTTTGACAAAATTTGAAATAACAGTGAAAAAAGGCAGTTACACTAACAAAATTTTTACAGTGTATGTAACAAGTCAGCAGAGCATTGCACCCACTTGCAAATGGATGATTAACCCCTTAATAACAAAAACAGAATAATAAATGACAAAAACGTTTTTTAAACACAGTCACAACAACTGCTACAGTCTACTGTGATTGTTACCCTCCTCAAACACGACTTTGAAGCCTTTTGAGCCCTTCAGAGATGTCCTGTATCATGCAGAGGGAAGCTGAATGTCTCTGTCAGTATTTTTATCTGCACAGAAAAGCACTAAAATAGGCCCTTCCCACTCATATTGCAACAGTGGAAAGCTTCAGGAAACTGTCTCTAGGCAAAAATCAAACCAGCCATGTGGAAAAAAAACTAGGCCCCAATAAGTTTTGTCACCAAACATATATAAAAACGATTAACATGCCAGCAAACGTTTTATATTAAATTTTTATAAGAGTATGTATCTCTATTAATAAGCCTGATACCAGTCGCTATCACTGCATTTAAGGCTTAACTTACATTAATCCGGTATCAGCAGCATTTTTCTAGCAAATTCCATCCCTAGAAATATATTAACTGCACATACCTTATTGCAGGAAAACCTACACGCCATTCCCTCTCTGAAGTTACCTCACTCCTCAGAATATGTGAGAACAGCCATGGATCTTAGTTACTTCTGCTAAGATCATAGAAATCACAGGCAGATTCTTCTTCTAATGCTGCCTGAGATGAAACAGTACACTCCGGTACCATTTAAAAATAACAAACTTTTGATTGAAGTTAAAAAACTAACTATAATACACCACTTTCCTCTTACTACGTCCATCTTTGTTGAGAGTTGCAAGAGAATGACTGGATATGGCAGTGAGGGGAGGAGCTATATAGCAGCTCTGCTGTGGGTGATCCTCTTGCAACTTCCTGTTGGGAAGGAGAATATCCCACAAGTAATGGATGATCCGTGGACTGGATACACTTAACAAGAGAAATAAAATACATTTGCATATATATTTAAAAGTGAAACAAGCAAATCCCTTCATAGACGCATTAAAACCTCAACCTATTTTGCTTGTTGAGAATTTTCTAAGTAATGGACCTCGCCTTTTAAAAAGACTTTTTATCTTTCTAATCACGACCTATATCGATCAAGAGGGGGCGCTTTATAAAACAAATTATCAAACAGAGTAATAATGTTGCTATCCCTCAGCACATAGACACTATCAATCAAACCAGTTCCAAAGAAAACATAGAGGATATTACAAACAGTCCTTATCTCTAGGATTCTCTAAAATCTCACCCATGTGTATCAGGCAGCAATCTTCTTTCCACACAATGGAATAGGATATCTAAAGCAATAAACAACAAAGAAGCGCCCCATGTGTGTATCTTTAAGAGGGATCTTGGATTAATCAGAATAAGTTCAGAGGTGCTAATAGAAGCTGGCTGGTACTTCACAGCATACTAGCTTCCTGACAATCGGTAGCTGGAATTCTGACACTCCAACCGCCCCACTGAACTGGTAAAGTATCTGTATCATTGATGAATGAGTCAATGTACAGTGATGCTTGGATAAAAAAGTTTAATCAAAACGATCATAAAATTGACCAGGGCTTCCGGTGGGAGGAGCTAAGCAGAACTCGCCAAACACGCCAAGCTAAGCGTGGTATCTGGAGAGCTCGATAACATCCATCTTTCTGGTCTTTTTTCCGTTGCTGGCGCGGGAACGCATCCTAGGAAACCGGCCTGTTTCAACTTGAGATCTGACCACAAAGCCTACTAGAGCCGAGTGACTGGCTCCATCGCTAGAGCCGCAATTCAGCATCGCCACAATTATCTACTCCTGCAGGTTAATGACCGTTGCAGCGCAGTAACGCTCCCTAGGGTATAGACCTGGCTTGTCAGGGGACCTCACTGTGAAGCCTGCTAGAGCTGTGAAGGGTCTTCTTTACCAAAGATACAAGTATATTTTGCTGCAGGCAAGCTCACTAAACTAAAGGATCTGGTAAATGTGCCATAACTCTGGGCTAAAGGAAGAACACCAGACGCCAGAACAGAGGAGGTGGGGAGTATGAAGGCTGAGATGCATAATAGAGAACAAAAGAGAATACGTAAAAATCGCAAGTATTTTATACTCTCTCTGTGCATTTCTCTGTCACCATATATACTGTACACCTGAACTTGTTTACCAAGGTTGGGACTCCCTATTCTGATTCTCTTATATGCTTCCTGGAGTAAGGAACTGTATACTGGGTGCTGCACCTGTGTAGTCTGTCTATCTGTTATTACTACATTGCATTACAGCAAACGTTTTATACAACCAATAACAGTCTCTAAGGATTGTCCTGCTTTTTTTTTTGGATGTGACTATCTATAAAAGAGGATACCCTGCTATATGTTGTACCACTAAAAGGGAAGCAACAGACACTGCCATATATACACCTCAACGGTGTTAAGTTGGAACAATTTAACAAATATCACTATCGATGTCCACTTAGGATATAGGAGCATTTCTAAGCTTTTTGCTATCCATATCCTCTGTACTCAACAGATCCTAAGAGAAACTGGATCTGGAACTCATGTATGTGCACCCAGATTGGGTTTATAACCACTCTCAATTGTTATCAACTGAAATGTGATTTGTATAAGGCTATTATTCTTTTCTTATCTTATATTGCTTCTTTGGGCTTTGAACCAGAATTAATGGATGCTAGCTTGCTGCATTAATCTAACAGACAGGTTGTATTCCTGGTTCTTTTTTGTTGTTTCGTTTATACCCTTTAAAGGGCACAATACAGTGTTGTAAACACATTCACAGCACACATCTCTCCTCTACCCCACATTATTAACTTTAAAAAACAACAACTTTGTTGTCACTTGAATGCAGCACACTTTATGACTGCCTGAATAGCCCAGTGTTTAAGATACACGAAATCTTTATTTCACAAAGTATCACCTAGAATACGAGTTTTGCGTTAACAGGGGTGCGGTGTTAACGAGCAGTTTATGCTTACCGCTCACTTGCAGACAACGATGGTATTCGGGTTTTTACAAACCCGGCGTTAGCCGCAAAAAGAGTGAGCGTAGAGCAAAATTGAGCTCCACATCTCACCTCAATACCAGCGCTGCTTAAGTCAGCGGTAAGCTGCTGTAATGTGCTCGTGCACGATTTCCCCATAGGAATCAATGGGGGAGAGCCGGCTGAAAAAAAACCCTGCAAAAAAGCAGCGTTCAGCTTCTAACGCAGCCCCATTGATTCCTATGGGGAAAATACATTTTATGTCTACACCTAACACCCTAACATGAACCCCGAGTCTAAACACCCCTAATCTTACACTTATTAACCCCTAATCTGCCTCCCCCGACATCGCCGACACCTACATTATATTATTAACCCCTAATCTGCTGCTCCGGACACCGCCGACACCTACATTATATTTATTAACCCCTAATCTGCCGCCCCCAATGTCGCCGCAACCTAACTACATTTATTAACCCCCTAATCTGCCGCCCACAACGTCACCGCCACCACTATATTAAATGTATTAACCCCTAAACCTAAGTCTAACCCTAACCCCCTAATTTAAATTTAATTTTAATAAATCTAAATAAAATTACTATCATTAACTAAATTATTCCTATTTAAAACTAAATACCTGTAAAATAAACCCTAAGATAGCTACAATATAACTAATAGTTACATTGTATCTATCTTAGGGTTTATTTTTAATTTTTTTTAACATTCTTTTTATTAAAGAGACACAGGTACAAATAGATTCACATTTTGGAATAAATATTACATATCAAACAACACTGGTTTGTCAGCTGCCATACATTCGTTATTGCGGATACCAAAGAACGAGTGTAGATAGTAATTCTATGTGCTATAAACAGAGATTAACCATTATAGTCCTTTGATACTGCACAGAACAAATAAATCAATGTATTTAGAGGTATGTCAAAAGTAGTCAGGTGCCACCTCATGTTGAACCTGTGCCTCCTAATTTTATAATAACAACAACAACAACAAAAACACAAAAAAAAAAAACAACTTAACTAAACTAAACATATAAACTAAACAAAACAAATCTCAGATAGGCCCAGAGGTATGTGAACAGCTGCCTTAATAGGAAAGAATCAGAGTTATACAACCCCCAGCTAAATATGTATGAAATATATTTATATACAAATTACTCTGCATTTCAAGACATACAAGCTCTCAAACTCAATCAGATCCCCAAAGTAGGTAGGTACCAAAAAAAAAAAAGAAAACTAACCTGCTTTAACAATGTACATGCCAAGGTTTGTCTGAGAAGAGCAATAATAGGGAGGATTATCTTATTAACTGCTAAATTATACTGCCAGGCAAACTTCTTCTAATAGACATTGGTCTTGTAACTGACTGAACAAATGACCCGGTGTTAAAAGTGTGACTGCCTTAATAAGAAATATATGCGAAAGCATCAGTATAGTCTAGTCACCAGTATCAGAGGTAATATATGTGAGCTCATCACAAGTCTAATATTATTTAGCTAGAGTATAGCCTAAGTACTAGTGTTATAGGTGAGATATGTGAGCTTGTCTCAAGTCTAGTAGTATGTAGCAGGAGTATAATACAAGAAAACATTAATGCAGTCTAATAAGTAGTGTTATAGGTTATATATGTGAGTCCATCTCAGGTCTAGTATTAATTAGCAGGCGTGCAATATCACATTACAGTCTAATCACTAGTGTTACAGATAATATATGTGACTCATCTCAGGTCTAGTATTATTTAGCAGGGGTGTAATGTCACATAAAAGAAAACATCAGTACAGTCTAATTATCAGTTGTCAGTATATTTATAAGAATCTCAGTAGTGCTCTCCAAATAATGTCAGTCTATGGCAGGGTTATAATACAATATATTTAATAATTACCCTTTAAAATAAACCCTCAATCAATATGCATCTACTAGAAACCACAAAATTAATATAAATACCTGAATTCTTTTTTTGTTAATATCTATGAACACATTGGAATATATTTGTAATACCAGAATATGAAACAATATTATACACGTTTAAAAACTATTAAGATATGCTATACTTCTTACAAAGCTCATAAAAGTTTACCTTTAAAATTAGCCTCACTTACAATAGAATTTCATTCAGTTAGCACAATGAGATTCCAAGATCTTTAGCTGCTAACATCCAAGCAATACAATTTTAACAATGCTTATTTAAACAATAGGACAATATATATACTCTAATTGAAACACTAGAAATTATATATGTTATTTGTGCCAACAATCAAACTCTGAGTTATAACTCTATATTTGCACAGTTAAAAACAACTTAGCATTAAGGATATATGTTTAACAATATACAGACTGAATATAAACTAAAATATAAACTGCTCATTAAATCTATCAACTGTAATTTAAACTGCAGTGACTATACATATATTTGTGTTAAAATATTAATTGCAACCCTCTTTCTTTTTATATATATATATATATATATATATATATATATATATATATATATATTAGCCAAAAAAAATGCACTCTCAGGACTTTCACAATCAAGTTACTTTTATTCCTGTAACGTTTTCGGAGGTCTTGCCTCCTTCATCAGCATGCTGATGAAGGAGGCAAGACCTCCGAAAACGTTACAGGAATAAAAGTAACTTGATTGTGAAAGTCCTGAGAGTGCATTTTTTTTGGGCTATTATTCTTTGTAAAATTGCACCCAGGCAGTTTTCCTCTATGGGCGAGATCTGGTGTTTTGGATACCTATATATATATATATATATATTACCAAAATTGATAGTTCAGTTACCAAAAACTCCTTGTTTCATCTCAGAAGACAGATAAGTAAATTTTGCAATCAATGAGAAAAAGGCAGTCAGCTTGCTCGGAATGAATGTATTTCGATCGCCCAGCAGTAGTTATCACTCAAAGTTAGCAGCCTGTGTCCTTCCTTTCTCTCCTGCTTTACTTATATAAGTTTTCACTCATTAATGAAACCATGTGGGTGGCCCTACGGGAGCTGACTATCCCATTGGTTACCTGGGACGTCTATTTTCGGATTGGCCCTCGGCTTGGCATGGTCACCATGGAAACGCATCTTTTAACAGTTAAATCCCTTAACTGTCATACTGGGTTCTAGCCCTCGGGTGGCAGCAGACGAACACAAACAGATTCATCTAACCATTTCTACATTTATGTTTCTAAATCTTTTTAACAATTCAATATTTCTATGGAATGGTTATTCATTAGACCATAACTTCCTGCATCAATCACTCACAATATCAATCACAGATGGGGTAGTATCATATCACCTCTCTGATCATTTTGATATGAAACATCATGTGTCTAACATTATATTATATTAAAACAATTTATACTGATAATTATTCTGAAATTAGTGGCATTTATACATCTGTTATATATATATATATATATTCATACAATTACAGCATGTTTTACATTTCTAACAAATTCTGCATGCATGAATTCTTCTTGTCTATGGTCCATCTAAAATAAAAATAAGTGTTATTAATCATTTCTTTTTAGGTCCACAAATATTCTTAAAAAAATACAGATGCTAAGATATTTTATGCTTTAAAAAAAATAAATAAAAATAAAATAAAAATAAAAAAAAAAATATATATATATATATATATATATACACATTCATTTCTATGCAGTATCTTGTATTTATCATCTTTGAAAAATAAAAAATAAAGACAGAGGTTATTATTTTGACACAGTTAAACATTTTAGACCGACTAAAATAGTCACCTATCAAGCTTAGCAACTACTCGTGTAATATTAGAAAATTAGACAATCTCCCAAATTTCTATATTCAATACATTCTGAGACATACATTCAAATATGTTTATTTGCTGTCTTTTTAGTAAGTTTCAAAGTTACACTAAAACATATGTCTTTGATGGCCAAGTTTTCATTGCCCCACTTACATAGCATGGGGTCAATTTGCATTTTAAATGTACATGGTTACTTTCTCACAAAATATCTCACCTAGGTCAGACTTCTAGGCAACGTTTGTGAGGGGTAGTAGATTTTATCACACATCTTCAGGCAGTAACACATATGGTCTCTTGAAATGGCTGTTAAAGTTAAATAAACCAAATGTTCTATTGTCCTCTCTTGTGTGTTTAGAATAACTTTGCATACTAAGTGGGGGGAGAACTGAACATTAGTGAAGTCAGTTTTTCTGAATGAATGAATCATTTGCTACTGACTAGCCAAATATATGATTAAAAAAATATATATATATATATATATATATATATATATATATATATATTTTTATTAAACTTAAAATATATGATTAAAATATATATATTTATTAACCTTACATATACCTTGACACAGTGTTATAGGTGATACATGTGGGTTCACCTCAGGTCTAGTATTAGTGAGCAAGAAAGTAATGTCACATATAAGAAAACATTAGCACAGTCTAACTACTAGTACCATAGGGAGTTTATGTGGGCTCTCCTCAGGTCTATTATGATTTAGCATGAGTGTTATATAAGAAAAAATTAGCACAGTCTGATTACTAGTAGTATAGATTAAATATGTGAGTTCCTCTCAGATCTAGTGTTACTTAGTAGGATTATAATATCACATAAAAGGAAACCAATATACAATTGAAACAAAGTAGGAAAAAGAAAAACCAGATACATAGAGAGTGTTGAAACCTATCTGTTTCTATACAAATGTCAGGCTGAGCATAATCTTAAAAAAAGTTGCTGTTAGATCGTATCACTGAACTAAAGAAAGTGTGATGCAATACTAAAGTAACCACTAGAGGTCCTCAGAGATTAACAATCCATTCATTTTGCGATGAGTTGGAATGTAGAAATTATAATATAGTACATAGCAAATTTTACAAGGCTGCCCTTCTCAAAGATCCAATAAGAAATTCATATCTGCTAAATAAGGTGAAATCTATCATTGTTAATGAAAGGCTTCTCCGGGTTTCAGATATTTACAGCCTTAGCATTTTCTACTGTTCTAGATAGTGTTATAAGGGTCTAATAGAGAAAAAGCAGAAACAAGCAGAAACCCCTGTCGTATAATAACCCTAAGAGAGGAGGTCTCCATAAGCTGAAATTTGAGCCTGTCGTCTCTGCACAGTGTACTCGCAGCCCCAACAGTACTAACAGGAAAACTAACAAGTAACTGAATAGTTCTTACCTAAATTATAACATTAGATGGATACGTTAGGGAGTAAGATATGCAGGGAGCTGTCAACCATATAATTTACAAGATGAATGAATGATTGAGTCGTATGGGGCACAGAACTAACACAACAAACCCAGAGCAGCCTCAAAGCAAACATGTATATACCCAGAGGAGTTTTCATACGGGCGCATTTAATCCACACACTGTTGCAGAGCACCAGTGTCAATTCAGGACAAACATAGCAAGTATACATATAATCTCTAATGACCGATTGCCATGAGGTCAGGGATTATTTTCAACAGGCAAAAATAAATAACAGTATAAACCAACGAACTTATTTACACATATATTAGAGTCAAGAATGTTGCGCTTCACATATGGGTATAGCGATCCAAATCCGATTCTCCCTCTGTCGCATACTGTCAGCCTACTCCAACCTTTGGCAGATCTAGTCCAGTTACTAGTCCGAGGTGAATACCATGTCTGGGGCATTGTCCATTAGTAGTGCTAAGGCACCGTGAGATGTTAATTAATTGTAGGAAATCTGTGATAGAGCTGTATGGTTCCACGTTTACACTGAGTGTCAGGGCTCTTGAGAAATGATCAGCCTCCTCTAACCCAAGTTTGGGGGACTTTATCATGTATAAGACCTTTGCCTCTCTATCCATCTGTGCTTCCAACGGGATCTGACAACGTAGCTTTGTTAGGACAGCAGCAGGGCCGAAATCTTTCACTTTTGCTGACATGCCGGGATCAAAAATGGCCGATACTGAAAAGATCCCCTCCGTATTCAGGGTGGGTGATGAGGTTTGTTGCATCTCCATTAAGCGGTCAGGCGATATTCTAAGGAAGTCGTTCACGCGAAGCGGACGCATTTCTCGCATAAGTGCTCCCAAAGCTGCTTGTAGGGAGTCAAACCAAGGTGTTAAAACTTCGATAAGGGATGAGGTAACATGCTCCATCATGCTTGTCCTCTGGGTGAGCATGATAGAAAACCCTACAGGCTTAAATTTCCTTATTATGCCTTCTCGGTAGCCAGGAGTTGAAGTATCCTGATCCTATTAGTTTCCCGGGCACATTTATTGCCAAGGGAGGTCTGGATAGCTTAAGATGTGGCCACAAAACACTTGTGAGCAGGAGTCATTCACAGAGCGATATGAATCAGTGGCCATCTTGGTGAGCTGCTCACAGGAAGTCTCTTAGGGTTTATTTTTATTTTTACAGGCAACTTTGTATTTCTTTTAACTATACAATAGTTATTAAATAGTTATTAACTATTTAATAACTACCTAGTTAAAATAAAGACAAATTTACCTGTAAAATAAAACCTAACCTATGTTACAATTACACCTAACACTACACTATAATTAAATTAATTACCTAAACTAAATACAATTAATTACAATTTAAATAAATTATCTAAAGTACGGAAAAAAAAACCCACTAAATTACAGAAAAAAATAAAATAATTATAAGAGTTTTAAACTAATTACACCTACTCTAATCCCCCTAACAAAATAAAAAAGCCCCCCAAAATAAAAAAAAGCCCTACACTAAATTACAAATAGCCCTTAAAAACATTAAACATTAAAACCCACCACCCAATCCCCCTTAAAAAAACCTAACACTAACCCCTTGAAGATCACCCTACCTTGAGAAATCTTCACCCAACTGGTGAATTGGGGAAAAAAAGTCAGCACCATCAATAATGGTATTTAAACAAGCAATTTATTCTCAAATTATGTTTGAACAATTTAATATTTGTATATCCTATACTAAACAGGCCCAAGTCTTTTTTGATAAGTGGCTTAATATTATATTGCTTCGTCCTCTTAACATATAATACGCTCTAACAAAACAACTCCACAAGACTGATACCTTTGAAACCTTAATGCTGAGAAATATTTTTCCCTCAGCCTGGTATTAGTGGTTTGAGACGGAGGGGGAAGGAGAGGAAGGGAGAAGAATTGTATATATAATTTTTCCCTTTTTTTTTTTCTCTCACTATTTTATTTTATTAGTTTGTGTGTTCATGGAAAATAAAAAAACTCAACATGATGTACACAATACGTAAATCAAGATATCTATTAACATTTAATTCCTACAAATACTTTCATTTATTTAATATATGGAGTACTGAATGCATAGCGTTAGTGGAGAATTTCTCATTATTGTTATTAAGCTATTTAACTGAAAGGAATGTTGTCACATGTATGGTTTGTTTCTCGCTATGTATCTGAATTATGTTACTTTCTTTATTACTTTTTATGTTTGTGTTACAATGGACTCTGAAGTTATGTCATGCTAATGTACATTGTGTTGACCATAAATAAATAATTGAAAGAAAAAAAAAAAAAAACGATCATAAAAACATTCTCATAAATGTAAAAGACAGGTGCAAACAGGGGGTATAATGTCTAGTCCCCTATATTCTCTGCATTGCTTTTCTCGGCGTGTACAACCGCCGTTTCATCAGTGCTGAAAATCGGTAGCCATCCATCTAAATGTAGCTACCAATCAGCAAATGCTACCGAGGGTGCTGAACCCAAAAAAATGGGCCGGCTTAGATTCCTGCTTTTCCAAATAAATATACCAAGAGAATGAAGAAAAAAATATAATACAAGTAATTTAGAACGTTGCTTTAAAGGGACAGTCTACAATAGAATTTGTATTGTTTTATAAAGATAGATAATCCCTTAATTACTCTTTCCCCAGTTTTGCATAACCAACACAGTTATATTAATATACTTTTTACCTCTGTGATTACCTTCTGTCTAAGCATCTTCTGACAGCCCCCTGATCACATGACTTTTTATTTATTATCTATTGACTTGCATTTAGAACTGTGTTGTGTTAACTCTTAAATAACTCCTCGGGCGTGAACAGAATGTTATATATGTTATTTATTTATTTATAAAATATGTTACCAGGAAGGACAGGTGCACAGGCTTATGTAATTTCCCCAAACATATACAAAACACGGGGGTGGGGTCAGCACCATGTATATGTTTGGGGAAATTACATAAGCCTGTGCACCCTCCATTTTTTCACAGTTGCTTTTTTTCACAGTTGTTTGATTGTGAGCCTGCATTGTGTGGCTGGTTAGGGACCCAGGTTTATTGGAAGAAACCTTGACGAGGTACCTGGGCTTTTCCCATTTGGCCAGATGCGGTAACTAATTCTTCCATTGCTGCTTTTTATCTTAGTTGAGAGCTTGTGAGTGAGTGCTGGACTTTTTCTGTGTGTTTATATTAAAATATTTTTTTGTAATTTTCCCTGTTTGGGCCTTGCACCCAGGCCTGACTGGGGTTAACTGCCTGTGGCTCTGGTAACAGTGCAGCTTCCTGAGAGTGCTGGTTTGCACCCAGGGCTGTGCATGTTGCAGGGTCATGGGATGTGTACCCGGTCCGGCCTGAGAGTGCTGACCCCACCCCCGTGTTTTGTATATGTTTGGGGAAATTACATAAGCCTGTGCACCCTCCATTTTTTCACAGTTGCTTTTTTTCACAGTTGTTTGATTGTGAGCCTGCATTGTGTGGCTGGTTAGGGACCCAGGTTTATTGGAAGAAACCTTGACGAGGTACCTGGGCTTTTCCCATTTGGCCAGATGCGGTAACTAATTCTTCCATTGCTGCTTTTTATCTTAGTTGAGAGCTTGTGAGTGAGTGCTGGACTTTTTCTGTGTGTTTATATTAAAATATTTTTTTGTAATTTTCCCTGTTTGGGCCTTGCACCCAGGCCTGACTGGGGTTAACTGCCTGTGGCTCTGGTAACAGTGCAGCTTCCTGAGAGTGCTGGTTTGCACCCAGGGCTGTGCATGTTGCAGGGTCATGGGATGTGTACCCGGTCCGGCCTGAGAGTGCTGACCCCACCCCCGTGTTTTGTATATGTTTGGGGAAATTACATAAGCCTGTGCACCCTCCATTTTTTCACAGTTGCTTTTTTTCACAGTTGTTTGATTGTGAGCCTGCATTGTGTGGCTGGTTAGGGACCCAGGTTTATTGGAAGAAACCTTGACGAGGTACCTGGGCTTTTCCCATTTGGCCAGATGCGGTAACTAATTCTTCCATTGCTGCTTTTTATCTTAGTTGAGAGCTTGTGAGTGAGTGCTGGACTTTTTCTGTGTGTTTATATTAAAATATTTTTTTGTAATTTTCCCTGTTTGGGCCTTGCACCCAGGCCTGACTGGGGTTAACTGCCTGTGGCTCTGGTAACAGTGCAGCTTCCTGAGAGTGCTGGTTTGCACCCAGGGCTGTGCATGTTGCAGGGTCATAGGATGTGTACCCGGTCCGGCCTGAGAGTGCTGACCCCACCCCCGTGTTTTGTATATGTTTGGGGAAATTACATAAGCCTGTGCACCCTCCATTTTTTCACAGTTGCTTTTTTTTCACAGTTGTTTGATTGTGAGCCTGCATTGTGTGGCTGGTTAGGGACCCAGGTTTATTGGAAGAAACCTTGACGAGGTACCTGGGCTTTTCCCATTTGGCCAGATGCGGTAACTAATTCTTCCATTGCTGCTTTTTATCTTAGTTGAGAGCTTGTGAGTGAGTGCTGGACTTTTTCTGTGTGTTTATATATATATATATATATATATATATATATATATATATATATATATATATATATATTAGAAGGAGATTGCACTCCAAGCTGACGATTAGTCCAATACCCTGGGTGCAGCAAAGCAGGCATACAAAACATAGAAAAAAAGCGCACTCCTAGGGATCCTTGCTCAGGTACTTTTAATAGTGAACGTTTTCGGACGTATAACGTCCGTCCTCAGACCAAAAAAGTGTTACACACTACTTACCCCAACACCCCTTAAATGCAGCAAACAACCAATGTGAACAGGCCGGGCCTGCACGCTCTCCTGAGTAGCTCTGCCCCAACAGGTGACGTCATCATCCCGGGCAACGTGAGTCCGGTGAGTAATAAACATACATAAGTGCACCCTATAAAATAACAGTACAAACATGAATTGGGCAAGATGTAGGCAAACAACTAAAAAGTAATATGTACATGAGAAAAAGGCAGTCTAGATTGTTTGTATAAAGTGTCTAATGCGCCGCAACAGGTTGTCATAGCAACCGTCAACAACAAAGCTTGCTAGGCACATGACACTAGGACAACCAATGATAGAGCACAAAATAAATTACAAAATAAATCGCAAGTGTTATATCATCCGGATAATGTCAGATTAATCATAAGAGGAGACAAAAGATAAATATTAAATATTGTTGTCTCACATAATCAGCTCTACGGTGCAATCGCAGCAAATAGGAGCAAAAGAGCAAAGAGACGCTTATTGGTCATGTGACCCTCCAAGGGCCAATCAAGAGAACACACAGAGCTGAATATGCAAACAAACGTAGTCATGACAACAGATCTAAACAGAATTTTATCATAACAGTAAACACAATGGGGGGTAGTTATCAAGCCATCAACCTCAAATACGCTGGAATTCCGCAGCGTATTTGTGGAGAGGCTGATTCGCCTTAGTTATCAAAGGCTAGAGACCAGCAAAAGTAGAATTTTGTGACGTAAGCTTCGATCCGCCGGACTCAGTCCGACACAGATCGATTCTTACGTCACTCCAGATGTTCCGCACACAAGTGCGGCACAATCTGACTACTTTTGATAGTTATCAAAAAACTAGCAGGTACGCTCGGCACTTTTACGGCCCAGAGTACCTGGTTTTCAATCCGCCGCCCTGGAGGCGGCGGATCCCATAGGAATCAATGGGAGTCTGACCATAGCGAAAGTACAAGTTCGCTGCTGCCAGACATCCCATTGATTCCTATGGGAGCTGTCTACACCTAACACCCTAACATGTACCCCGAGTCTAAACACCCCTAAGCTGTCCCCCCCTACACCCCCGCAACTAAATAAATGTATTAACCCCTAAACCGCCGCTCCCTGACCCCGCCGCAACTCTTATAAATGTATTAACCCCTAAACCGCCGCTCCCGGACACCGCTGCAACCTACATTATACCTAGTAACCCCTATCCTGCCCCCCCATACCGCCGCCCTCTATAATAAAGTTATTAACCCCTATCCTGCTGATCCCGCACCTCGCCGCAACTAAATAAATAATTTAACCCCTAAACCGCCGCTCCCGGACCCTGCCGCAACCTATATTAAATTTATTAACCCCTAATCTGCCCCCCTACACCGTCGCCACTGTAATAAATTTATTAACCCCTAAACCTAAGTCTAACACTAACCCTAACACCCCTCTAACTTAAATATTAATTAAATACATCTAAATATTATAACTCTTATTAACTAAATGAATCCTATTTAAAACTAAATACTTACCTTTAAAATAAACCCTAATATAGCTACAATATAAATAATAATTATATTGTAGCTATATTAGGATTTATTTTTATTTTATAGGTAACTTTCAATTTATTTTAACTAGGCACAATAGCTATTAAATAGTTATTAACTATTTAATAGCTTACCTAGCTAAAATAAAGAGGTTAGTTTTTATTTTACAGGTAAATTTCTAAGTTACAATTACACCTAACACTACACTATACTTAAATAAATTATTCCTATTTAAAACTAAATACTTACCTGTAAAATAAACCCTTAGGCCTAGATTTAGAGTTTGGCGATAGCCGTCAAAACCAGCGTTAGAGGCTCCTAACGCTGGTTTTAGGCTACCACCGGTATTTGGAGTCAGTCAGGAAAGGGTCTAACGCTCACTTTTCAGCCGCGACTTTTCCATACCGCAGATCCCCTTACGTCAATTGCGTATCCTATCTTTTCAATGGGATCTTTCAAACTCCGGTATTTAGAGTCGTGGCTGAAGTGAGCGTTAGAAATCTAACGACAAAACTCCAGCCGCAGAAAAAAGTCAGTAGTTAAGAGCTTTCTGGGCTAACGCCGGTTTATAAAGCTCTTAACTACTGTGCTCTAAAGTACACTAACACCCATAAACTACCTATGTACCCCTAAACCGAGGCCCCCCCACATCGCCGACACTCGATTACATTTTTTTAACCCCAATCTGCCGACCGCCATCTACGTTATCCTTATGTACCCCTAATCTGCTGCCCCTAACACTGGCGACCCCTATATTATATTTATTAACCCCTAATCTGCCCCCCACAACGTTGCCGCCAGCTACCTACACTTATTAACCCCTAATCTGCCGTCCGCACGCCGCCGCCAGCTACATTATAGCTATGTACCCCTAATCTGCTGCCCCTAACACCGCCGACCCCTATATTATATTTATTAACCCCTAATCTGCCCCCCACAACGTCGCCTCCACCTGCCTACACTTATTAACCCCTAATCTGCCGAGCGGACCGCACCGCTATTATAATAAAGTTATTAACCCCTAATCCGCCTCACTCCCGCCTCAATAACCCTATAATAAATAGTATTAACCCCTAATCTGCCCTCCCTAACATCGCCGACACCTAACTTCAAGTATTAACCCCTAATCTGCCGATCGGAGCTCACCGCTACTCTAATACATTTTTTAACCCCTAAAGCTAATTTTAAACCTAACCCTAACACCGCCCTAATTTAAATATAATTTTATTCTAACGAAATAAATTAACTCTTATTAAATAAATTATTCCTATTTAAATCTAAATACTTACCTGTAAAATAAACCCTAATATAGCTACAATATAAATTATAATTATATTATAGCTATTTTAGGATTAATATTTATTTTACAGGTAACTTTGTATTTATTTTAACCAGGTACAATAGCTATTAAATAGTTAAGAACTATTTAATAGCTAAAATAGTTAAAATAATTACAAAATTACCTGTAAAATAAATTAAACCTAACACTACACTATCAATAAATAAATTAAATAAACTACCTACAATTATCTACAATTAAACCTAACACTACACTATCAATAAATTAATTAAATAAAATACCTACAATTATCTACAATTAAACCTAACACTACACTATCAATAAATTAATTAAATACAATATCTACAAATAAATACAATGAAATAAACTAACTAAAGTACAAAAAATAAAAAAGAACTAAGTTGACTTCCGGGCGGCGGCCATCTTGCTGGTCGCACTGAGCTTCAGCTCCCTAAGTTTTCTCCAAATTCACTTATACTGTGAAGCTAAAACTGGTTATACATTATTCAAACAGTTGGAGAAACTGGACTGCGGACGGCCTGATTTGAAATCTGGGGTTTTGAATCTGGACGTGGCATATTTGCCCTCAGTACCGGGCTACTTTATTTGAGGCCTTCCCCACTAACAGAAGCCTCATCATCGTCCCCACTCTAAGCTGTGCCCGAGTGCACAGTCCTTCCTCATACCCACCAAGGACCAAAGTCCTTCCTCATACCCACCAAGGACCAATTAACTCTACTAAGCAGTTACATCTAAACGGAAGACCTAAACCGACACTTCCAGCAATGGTGAACATGCAGATATGCCTGGCTGAATTGGCCCTAATATTGGAGGAGCATAGACTTCAGCTCTGTAATACCATCGAGCAGGCCTTTCTCTCCGTCTCCCGCAGCTGTAAGGAAATTGCAATGCAACCACAGGCAGCGAACCTACTTCGCCCAATTAAGGAGGCCACTACAGACTCAAAGAAGAATGTGTTCTCTAATGATCGCAACAATGGCGGCAATCCTACCTCTGATCCAAATGACACGACGAAGCAGCCCAATGCCCAAGTCGCTGCTGTGAGTCATGCACAAGAAGCGCTTGAAGAGGTGGCCCCGCTGCAGCATCCCTCACATAGGCAGGTCTTTGTGGCACCTCCGGTATTTGTGGAGCACCGGGGCTTAGCGGAGATGACCTGGGAAAAGCGATCACGGGTGAAACTCATTTACTGTGCGGAACACAATGGGGAAGAGATGGAGGATACGGCTGCAGATCCCCACTACGCACTCCAATGTCCCTCTTGGTGCAGTATTCAACTGAATGGCAGAGGCTGGGCTATTATCGAGCCTGTGAGCAGCTTGTGCCAGCTTTTTGATCCGGGAGGTCCGGCTGAAGATGAGGGCGGCAAGATCTCTCGTTATAGGTCCGGTGTCAGATAAGTTTTGGCTTTCCCCCTCATTAGCCCGGCTCCAATTCAGCATTAAATTCCTGTCTTTTGGCAGCTGTCCCATAGACCTAGCTCACGGAACTACTATGGAGACTATTACTGGGACATTGTTTGCAGTTAGTTGTGAGATACTACCCTTTTTACTTTATTAGGTATGTGACTTTTACATTAGTTATCTCCCAAGGGAGCTTTTCTAGTTTGTAGGGTTATGGACAATGGGTGGTAACATGCTGGGATATGTGTGTGACAATCAGACCGGCAGATGTGAAACTGTCATTCTTCGGTCAGACCATCTACAAATTATATGTTTATATTGCTGTTGACTGCCTCATTGTATGATGCATTATTGTTAAATACTTACCTAGGGATTACAACTCTGCTAAGTAACTACCCTATACTATATGAGAAGAACTAACTCATATTGTCAGCTTATGGTCCATAGTACGTCACAACTACATTAATACCTTAAAATTAAATAACACCTCACTACAAGTCATATAGACTAATCATCTCCCCTGAGGTCTCAGATAAGAGGTCCTTTATGTGTTGAATGCTTGTTTTCCTAAAACATAAGGGTATACATCTATATGTCAACATACACCTGCCTAGTTTATTCTATTTGGGGTTTTAGATGGTGCCACACAATTATGTTGAGACCGGTATTGTACTACCCCCATAGAGTCTTAAAGTGTAAGATGAGCAATTAGAAGATATCCCAACACTAGATTTGATTGTCTACCCCTTATCACAGAGTTTGTGCTTCGAGTTATATATATTTTAATTCAGCTTTTTCTGATCTTTGATGTCTGTTTACAAATATCCTATCAGGTTGCTCACAGCTCCTTTTACAACAGGTATCACATTAAGTTATTGCAGGTGGATGTGTCGCCCATACTCAACCCTACATGTTAGAAACTTACCACTCTTTTATCTCCCATGTAGGGGTTTCCCTGAATTTGAGCAACCTAATTGTACTAGATGAGGTTTTAAAGGGTTATCCCTTAAACAGCCAGTCCTTAAACTCCATCTTAATTTATATGTCCTTGCACTAGGCGGGAACAGACACCCTAGTAAATGCTTAGAAAGGCCTATAAATTTAATTGAGATGTTGTCAACAATGTTGCTACAGTTAATACAGGTATACCCCGCTCATACAGCGGGTTAGGGACCGGAGCCCCGCTGTAAAGTGAAAACCGCCTTAAAGTGAAACAAGGCAGTTTTAGCTTTCTTTTCACTTGCCAGTGTGTTTAAAAACTTAAAAACATGTTTTAACTAACTTATATTAGGTGTACAATAGCGCTAAGTTTAGTTTAACACTCGCACAGCACAGTATTCAATAAATACTGTACCTGTAAAATAGTGACAATCACTGTAGTACAATTTGCCAGAGTATAGCACTGAGACACAGATTGCACTGTAATGCTGTAAACAGAGTGAACAAAGCATAATAAAATGGTGCCAGTCACTATTCTTGCAATCTCACGAAGATTACAGCACTGTTTTAAAATCCTTGGAGGTTGAACTTCAGCTCCACAAAGCTCTGTATTATCGAAGCGCTGTAAAGTGAAGCGCTGTAAAGTGAGGTATACCTGTATTTACTTTGTTTCTACAGTTCAAGGTTAAAAATATATAAAGAGGAACTTATTTGAGACCCAAAAGCGGTTTCTCTTGTTTAGGAAAGATCTCCTTCGCTTTGGTTTTATTGTAATTTGGCCCAAAAGTGGCCTTATGGGACAATTAGGAGGTCTAATGAGCATTTGGCATTTAGTTACTTCACTGTACCTGGGACAATTTCTTAAAGGAATTTATTCTGTATAAAAACTTCATACATTGTAATATATGTATTCCTCTGTGACATGTTTTATTGCTGTACAGTCCACATATGCTTTATGTATGTATGCCTTATTTTATTCCTCAATAAAAAAAAAAATAAAAAAAAAGAACTAAGTTACAAAAAATATATATTTTACAAACATCAGAAAAATATTACAACAATTTTAAACTAATTACACCTACTCTAAGCCCCCTAATAAAATAACAAAGACCCCCAAAATAAAAAAAATGCCCTACCCTATTCTAAATTACAAAAGTTCAATCAGCCAATCAGATTGAGCTCGCATTCTATTGGCTGATCGGAACAGCCAATAGAATGCGAGCTCAATCTGATTGGCTGATTGGATCAGCCAATCGGATTGAACTTGATTCTGATTGGCTGATTCCATCAGCCAATCAGAATATTCCTACCTTAATTCCGATTGGCTGATAGAATCCTATCAGCCAATCGGAATTCGAGGGACGCCATCTTGGATGACGTCATTTAAAGGAACCGTCATTCGGCGAGTAGGCGTCGGTTGAAGAGGATGTTCCGCGTCGGCTTGGAAGAAGATGGCTCTGCTCCGCTCCAGAAGAAAGAAGATTAAAGATGCGGCTTGATAGAAGACTTCATCCCGATGATGGACTTCCGACTTCAGCCCGATGATGGATTTCTTCAGCCGCCGCTTGGATCCAGACTTCAGCCCGAGGATGGACGTCACTCTTCAGCCCCCCGCTTGGGCTTGGATCAACACTTCCGAGGACTGATCGGTGAACCTGGTATGGTGAAGATAAGGTAGGAAGATCTTCAGGGGCTTAGTGTTAGGTTTATTTAAGGGGGGTTTGGGTTAGATTAGGGGTATGTGGGTGGTGGGTTGTAATGTTGGGGGGGGTATTGTATGTGTTTTTTTTACAGGTAAAAGAGCTGAATTCTTTGGGGCATGCCCCGCAAAGGGCCCTGTTCAGGGCTGGTAAGGTAAAAGAGCTCTGAACTTTTGTAATTTAGAATAGGGTAGGGCATTTTTTTATTTTGGGGGTCTTTGTTATTTTATTAGGGGGCTTAGAGTAGGTGTAATTAGTTTAAAATTGTTGTAATATTTTTCTGATGTTTGCAAATATTTTTTTATTTTTTGTAACTTAGTTCTTTTTTATTTTTTGTACTTTAGTTAGTTTATTTCATTGTATTTATTTGTAGATATTGTATTTAATTAATGTATTGATAGTGTAGTGTTAGGTTTAATTGCAGGTAATTGTAGGTATTTTATTTAATTAATTTATTGATAGTGTAGTGTTAGGTTTAATTGTAACTTAGGTTAGGATTTATTTTACAGGTAATTTTGTAATTATTTTAACTATTTTAGCTATTAAATAGTTCTTAACTATTTAATAGCTATTGTACCTGGTTAAAATAAATACAAAGTTACCTGTAAAATAAATATAAATCCTAAAATAGCTATAATATAAATATAATTTATATTGTAGCTATATTAGGATTTATTTTACAGGTAAGTATTTGGCTTTAAATAGGAATAATTTATTTAATAAGAGTTAATTTATTTCGTTAGATTTAAATTATATTTAACTTAGGGGGGTGTTAGTGTTAGGGTTAGACTTAGCTTTAGGGGTTAATACATTTATTAGAATAGCGGTGAGCTCCAGTCGGCAGATTAGTGGTTAATGTTTGAAGTTTGGTGTCGGCGATGTTAGGGAGGGCAGATTAGGGGTTAATACTATTTATTATAGGGTTAGTGAGGCGGATTAGGGGTTAATAACTTTATTATAATAGCGGTGCGGTCCGCTCGGCAGATTAGGGGTTAATAAGTGTAGGCAGGTGGAGGCGACGTTGTGGGGGCAGATTAGGGGTTAATAAATATAATATAGGGGTCGGCGGTGTTAGGGGCAGCAGATTAGGGGAACATAGGGATAATGTAAGTAGCAGCGGTTTACGGAGCGGCAGATTAGGGGTTAATAATAATATGCAGGGGTCAGCGATAGCGGGGGCGGCAGAATAGGGGTTAATAAGTGTAAGGTTAGGGGTGTTTAGACTCGGGGTACATGTTAGAGTGTTAGGTGCAGACGTAGGAAGTGTTTCCCCATAGCAAACAATGGGGCTGCGTTAGGAGCTGAACGCGGCTTTTTTGCAGGTGTTAGGTTTTTTTTCAGCTCAAACAGCCCCATTGTTTTCTATGGGGGAATCGTGCACGAGCACGTTTTTGAAGCTGGCCGCGTCCGTAAGCACCGCTGGTATAGAGAGTTGAAGTTGCGTTAAATATGCTCTACGCTCCTTTTTTGGAGCCTAACGCAGCCATTCTGTGAACTCTCAATAACAGCGGTATTTAAAAGGTGCGGCCAGAAAAAAGCCAGCGTTAGCTACGCACCCCTTTGGCCGCAGAACTCTAAATCTAGGCGTAAGATAGCTACAATGTAATTAATAATTACATTGTAGCTATTTTAGGATTTATATTTATTTTACAGGTAACTTTGTATTTATTTTAGCTAGTTAGAATAGTTATTAAATAGTTATTAACTATTTAATAACTACCTAGCTAAAAGAAATACAAAATTACCTGTAAAATAAATCTAAGCCCCCTAATAAAATAACAAAGCCCCCCAAAATAAAAAAATTCCCTACCCTATTCTACATTAAATAAGTTCAAAGCTCTTTTACCTTACCAGCCCTTAAAAGGGCCTTTTGTGGGGCATGCCCCAAAGAAAACTGCTCTTTGCCTGTAAAAGAAAAATACAACCCCCCCCCCAACATTAAAACCCACCAACCACATACCCCTAATCTAACCCAAACCCCCCTTAAAATAACCTAACACTAATCCCCTGAAGATCATCCTACCTTGAGTTGTCTTCACTCAGCCGAGCCACCGATGGAACTGAAGAGGAGATCCGGAGCGGCAGAAGTGATCCTCCAAGGGGCGCTGAAGAAATCTTCCATCCGATGAAGTGATCCTCCAGGCGGCGCTGAAGAAGTCTTTCATCCGGGCGATGTCATCTTCCAAGCGGTGCTGAAGAAGTCTTTCATCCGGGCGATGTCATCTTCCAAGCGAGGTCTTCAATCTTCTTTCTTCAGGATCGATCTTCATCCCGCCGACGCGGAACATCCTTCTTTCCCGACGGACTACCGACGAATGAAGGCTCCTTTAAGGGAGGTCATCCAAGATGGCGTCCCTTCAATTCCGATTGGCTGATAGGATTCTATCAGCCAATCGGAATTAAGGTAGGAAAAATCTGATTGGCTGATTCAATCAGCCAATCAGATTGAGCTTGCATTCTATTGGCTGATCGGAACAGCCAATAGAATGCGAGCTCAATCTGATTGGCTGATTGGATCAGCCAATCTGATTGGCTGATTCAATCAGCCAATTAGATTTTTCCTACCTTAATTCCGATTCGCTGATAGAATCCTATCAGCCAATCGGATTTGAAGGGACGCCATCTTGGATGACGTCCCTTAAAGGAGCCTTCAGTCGTCGGTAGTCCGTCGGGAAAGAAGGATGTTCCGCGTCGGCGGGATGAAGATCGATCCTGAAGAAAGAAGATTGAAGACTCCGCTTGGAAGATGACATCGCCTGGATAGAAGACTTCTTCAGCGCCGCTTGGAAGATGACATCGCCCGGATGGAAGACTTCTTCAGCGCCGCCTGGAGGATCACTTCATCGGATGGAAGATTTCTTCAGCGCCCCTTGGAGGATCACTTCTGCCGCTCCGGATCTCCTCTTCAGTTCCATCGGTGGCTCGGCTGAGTGAAGACAACTCAAGGTAGGATGATCTTCAGGGGATTAGTGTTAGGTTATTTTAAGGGGGGTTTGGGTTAGATTAGGGGTATGTGGGTGGTGGGTTTTAATGTTGGGGGGGTTGTATTTTTCTTTTACAGGCAAAAGAGCAGTTTTCTTTGGGGCATGCCCCACAAAAGGCCCTTTTAAGGGCTGGTAAGGTAAAAGAGCTTTGAACTTTTTTAATGTAGAATAGGGTAGGGAATTTTTTTATTTTGGGGGGCTTTGTTATTTTATTAGGGGGCTTAGATTAGGTGTTATTAGCTTAAAATCGTTGTAATATTTTTTAAATGTTTGTAACTTATTTTTTTTATTTTTTGTACTTTAGTTAGTTTATGTAATTGTATTTAATTGTAGTTATTTGTAGTTAATTTATTTAATTAATGTAATGATAGTGTAGTGTTAGGTTTAATTGTAACTTAGGTTAGGATTTATTTTACAGGTAATTTTGTATTTCTTTTAGCTAGGTAGTTATTAAATAGTTAATAACTATTTAATAACTATTCTAACTAGCTAAAATAAATACAGTTATCTGTAAAATAAATATAAATCCTAAAATAGCTACAATATAATTATTAATTACATTGTAGCTATCTTAGGGTTTATTTTACAGGTAAGTATTTAGTTTTAAATAGGAATAATTTATTTAAGTATAGTGTAGTGTTAGGTGTAATTGTAACTTAGGTTAGTTTTTATTTTACAGGTTAATTTCTCTTTATTTTAGCTAGGTAAGCTATTAAATAGTTAATAACTATTTAATAGCTATTGTACCTAGTTAAAATAAATTGAAAGTTACCAATAAAATAAAAATAAATCCTAAGATAGCTACAATATAATTATTATTTATATTGTAGTTATATTAGGGTTTATTTTAAAGGTAAGTATTTAGTTTTAAATAGGATTAATTTAGTTAATAAGAGTTATAATATTTAGATGTATTTAATTAATATTTAAGTTAGGGGGGTGTTAGGGTTAGTGTTAGACTTAGGTTTAGAGGTTAATAAATTTATTACAGTGGCGGCGGTGTAGTGGGGGGCAGGATAGGGGTTAATAAATTTATTATAGGTGGCGACGGTGTAGGGGGGGCAGATTAGGGGTTAATAAATTTAATATAGGTTGCGGCAGGGTCCGGGAGTGGCGGTTTAGGGGTTAAACTATTTATTTAGTTGCGGCGAGGTGCAGGATCAGCAGGATAGGGGTTAATAACTGTATTATAGATGGCGGCGGTATAGGGGGGGCAGGATAGGGGTTACTAGGTATAATGTAGGTTGTGGCGGTGTCCGGGAGTGGCGGTTTAGGGGTTAATACATTTATAAGAGTTGCGGCGGGGTCTAGGAGCGGCGGTATAGGGGTTAGTAACTTTGAGTTACGGGGGGCTCCGGGGCGCCGGTATAGGGGGTAGAACAGTGTAGTTAGTGTAAGTGCTTAGTGACAGGCTAGCAATAAAGCTGTGAAAAAGACGAAGAGCAGCAAGATCGGATGAGTGATAACTCTCACAGTCCGCTGCTCATCGCCCCGTACTTGGTGCGTGGCTTTTTGACAGATTTATTGATAACTTAGGTGAATTTTTTCAGGTCCGCGGCGGCGATGGTAGGCAAGCTTAGGCGGGCGTATTGGGCCGGCGAAGGCAGGAAAGTTGACACGTTGATAACTATCCCCCAATGTATGATAGGGCAGTACATCTACCGAAAAAGCAATACAAGTGGTGACATGAGCTAAAAAAAACTTTTGAGATAGACACATCAGGTGTGCATACTGGCGCTAAATATGAGCATTACAATATGTAGAAAAGTCCACAAATAGTCTACAGAGAAATGCACATCTGATGGTCCATATCCAATAAACTAGAATGAGACGATTAAATAAGAAATAAAAATATGGGTAGCAAATTGGTAAAGATAAGCCCTGAGACATATTTATCATAATATGATAGAACATGTATGGATGCATATAGCATACACAAATACAGAACTGTGTGCCATATGTAACAAAAAAAAATTATGCAAACAGTATAAGACATCCTATCCATGTGTGATTACAGAACATTTGGTTATATTATAGCAGAACAAGATGCAGCTAAAGTAAAGACTATTAATGAAACATGACTCTCATTATTAATGGATCAATGACCTCTCCATGTACAAACTATGTGTGTATCACTCTCACAGGGTTATTATGCCCTAGATAAAGTGGAGAAAGGACTATTACAGAAAGGCCTGCCAGTCCAAGTGGGTGTTCAAGCCTTTAGGTACCAGTGTCTGTAAGTGGTACGTCCATCTTGCTTCCTTCTGCAATAGTATTCTGTTGTGGTCGCCACCTCTGGACAGTGGTGGCACATGGTCGATTATAGTATATTTAAAATCCGATACTCTGTGCTGTAACTGCTGGAAATGTCTGGCAACAGGTTGTTCTGCACTGCCCTGCTTGAGTGCTGATCTGATTGCAGAACGGTGGTTCGCCATCCGGGTACGTAAATCATCAACAGTCTTTCCAACGTAATATAAGCCACAGGGGCAATGGAGTAAATAGACTATGTGTGTAGTCGTACACATAAGCCTATATTTATGTTTGAATATTTTCCTCTTGTAGGGATGTGTAAACGAGGAACCAGTAATCAACCCTCCACAGGTTGTACAACCCAGGCATCTGTAGACCCCAGGTTTATTAGTATCCAGCCATGTGCACTTTTTATATGCATGTTGCGGGTCAGTCTGGACTAGGTGGTCTCTCAGAGATCTTGCCCTTTTGTAGCCTATTCTTGGTGGTGATGAATTCAGAAGGGGCAGCGTATTATCACTGCTAATAATATCCCAATGTTTTCTAATTGCTGACGCCATACCATTCTTTTCACCCGTATAGGTCGTGACGAACGTCATTCTGTTCTCTTCTTTTCTTGATGTTCTTTGTGTATCATTCAACACCATTTCACATTGATTTTGGAGTAATTTGACCGGATATTGACGGGTTTCAAAACGGGTTTGCATTTCTGATAGTTGAAACAGCTTCTTTTCCTCTTCCGAATTGATCCTGGTCACTCTCTGCAGCTGTGACTTCGGCAGTGCCCTTTTCAGAGCTGGTGGGTGACAACTTGTAAAATGTAATAAAGCGCTGCAATCCGTCTCTTTGCGGAACAGGGTTGATTCTAGCTTGTTGTCTCCCTTGTACAGCCGTACATCCAGAAAATCAATCTGATGTAGATCAAATAACATCTGGAATTGTAAAGCCTCATTAGCTGAATTCAGTTGGATGAACCAGTCTTCCAGTTGTGCAGCACTCCCACTCCAAATCAGAAAGAGGTCATCTATATAACGTTTGAAGACCTTTATGTGTTCATTTCTGAACAGATCCGTCCCAGATTCTTCAAAGATGTCCATATAAAGGTTCGCGTATGATGGGGCCACATTGGAAACCATCGCCGTTCCCATTAGTTGAAGGTAAAACTTGCTTTCGAACCTGAAGTAGTTCTTACCTAGACAAAAGTCTAACAGATGCAGTAAAAGTTCGGCTGGTGGTCCCACATAAGGGTATCTGGCTAACTGCCTAGAAATGGCCTGCATCCCCTGCTGGTGCGGAATAACAGTATATAATGATGTTACATCCAGGGTAACTAATAGATCTGTTGACAGAATGTTGTCCATGTTCTTTAATAATGATAGCAGAGAGGCTGAATCCTTTAAATATGATGGCATATTGGTAACCATGGGTTGTAAGAAATAGTCCACAAACGTGGCCATAGGTTGTAAAAGTGAGCCTATTGCCGACACAATAGGCCTCCCAGGTGGTTTTTCTAACCGTTTGTGTATCTTTGGAAGGGTATAGAGCACAGGAATTCTTGGATGTTCAACAGTAAGATATGCCACAGTTGTTTTATCCAATAGGTTCTGTGTGTAGACCATATGCAGATATTCATCAATTTGTTTTTTGAAGAACATAGTGGGGTCCTGTGATAAGTTTTTATAGGTCTTTCCATCCTCCAATTGTGATAGAATGTCTTCTCTGTACTCTCCATAGTTTTGTAGAACTATAGCTCCACCTTTATCCGCTTCACGGATGATTAGGTTCTTGTCAGCAGTGAGGGACCTTAGAGCAGCCAATTCGAGCCTGGAGAAATTATTAAATGTGTCATTTTGGTGTTCATTAACCGACTGTTCCATTTCCTTCATACTCAATCTCATATAGTTATTGATGCTTGAATTTGTGGATTGAGGAGTGTATTTGGACTTCCTCCTGAAGAGGGTGCGTTCTTCGCGATTAGTACAGAACTTTTCTTTTAGCAATAATTGTCTCTGGAATTTTTTAGAGTCAATGTATAGGTCAAAAGGATCTGTTTTAGTGGTGGGAATGAAAGTGAGGCCTTTGTTTAAAACTTGAATCTCCACAGTAGTCAAATTGTGATCGCTAAGGTTGACCACAATATTTTCTTTTGCTATCTTGTTGGCATCAGGGGTGGTTTTCTCCTTATATCCGCCTCTCCGGATTTTTGTTCTTTTCCTGACAAGTTTTTTGACCTAGTAATCACACCACTGGATTGTTCCAATTGTCCACTGGTACTTGCTATTGCCTCACCTTACGAACCTGATCCAGAGCCTGAACTCTCCACAGTTGTTAGATCTCTGGGTTTCTGATATCTCTGACGTCTTGCTCTGTGTTGGTGTTGTCTCTGTCGTTCCTGTGCTGGTAATAGCCACAGATATACACGTTTGTCACTATAATCGTTCGTGACTGCGTCCAGTTTTTTATTTTTGAACTCAATCAAATCCCCCTCGTATTTCTTTATCTGATTGTCCAGTTTTTGTAGCCAATCTTCCGTATTATCAATAGATAATTTTTGTAAGTGTTGTTCCTCATATGTAGATATCTCTGTTTTTATTAATAATAATAATCTACCTACTTCTTGGATAACTAAAATAATTAAATCCAAAGAGCACTTGTTTTCAATTTTGCACCACTTATCACAGAAAATGGGGTTGTTTCTACCAATCGTAGGTATGTTTTTTATTCTAAAACCTCTTGGTATATAGCCCCTGCGGTGGTATTCTGATAAGTACGTGCCATGTAGATTTAGGTCCTTCTCTTTCTGTTTCAATTTGAGTAAGTGTGAGTAGACATGTGAGGGCTTCTCAATTGTTTGGCTTCTAGTAAAGGAGATGAATCTGATTAGGTCAGTATCCTCTTCAGAAAACTGAAAAGTGCTAGCTCCAGGTACAATGTCCCCTTCAATAGCTACAGCAGTATCCGGAGTCTCATCAGTGTCCAACATACTCAAGCCCAATAGCAATAAAAACCAAAATTTGTGATGTGCAAGTTTAAAAACAAAATAGTAATACTGGAAAACTCTAAGTGGATGAAGGAAAATTTCTCCAAAGGCTGGGTGCAAAGATAATGTTAATACAAGTTAGAAGGAGATTGCACTCAAAGCTGACGATTAGTCCAATACCCTGGGTGCAGCAAAGCAGGCATACAAAACATAGAAAAAAAGCGCACTCCTAGGGATCCTTGCTCAGGTACTTTTAATAGTGAAAGTTTTCGGACGTATAACGTCCGTCCTCAGACCAAAAAAGTGTTACACACTACTTACCCCAACACCCTTTAAATGCAGCAAACAACCAATGTGAACCGGCCGGGCCTGCATGCTCTCCCGAGTAGCTCCGCCCCCAACAGGTAAAATCATCATCCCGGGCAACGTGAGTCCGGTCAGTAATAAACATACATAAGTGCACCCTATAAAATAACAGTACAAACATGAATTTGGGTAAGATGTAGGAAAACAACTGCAAAGTAATATGTACATGAGAAAAAGGCAGTCTAGATTGTTTGTATAAAGTGTCTAATGCGCTGCAACAGGTTGTCATAGCAACCGTCAACAACAAAGCTTGCTAGGCTTTGCTAATACTTGCTAATGTTTACTTTGCTAGGCTAATTTTTTTGTTACATATGGCACACAGTTCTGTATTTGTGTATGATATATGCATGCTATAATGACATCCATACATGTTCTATCATATTATGATAAATATGTCTCAGGGCTTATCTTTACCAATTTGCTACCCATATTTTTATTTCTTATTTAATCGTCTCATTCTAGTTTATTGGATATGGACCATCAGATGTGCATTTCTCTGTAGACTATTTGTGGACTTTTCTACATATTGTAACGCTCATATTTAGCGCCAGTATGCACACCTGATGTGTCTATCTCAAAAGGTTTTTTTAGCTCATGTCACCACTTGTATTGCTTTTTCGGTAGATGTACTGCCCTATCATACTATGTGTTTACTGTTATGATAAAATTCTGTTTAGATCTGTTGTCATGATACGTTTGTTTGCATATTCAGCTCTGTGTGTTCTCTTGATTGGCCCTTGGAGGGTCACATGACCAATAAGCGTCTCTTTGCTCTTTTGCTCCTATTTGCTGTGATTGCACCATAGAGCTGATTATGTGAGACAACAATATTTATCTTTTGTCTCCTCTTATGATTAATCTGACATTATCCGGATGATATAACACTTGCGATTTATTTTGTAATTTATTTTGTGCTCTATCATTGGTTGTCCCAGTGTCATGTGCCTAGCAAGCTTTGTTGTTGACGGTTGCTATGACAACCTGTTGCGGTGCATTAGACACTTTATACAAACAATCTAGACTGCCTTTTTCTCATGTACATATTACTTTGTAGTTGTTTGCACCCAGGGTATTGGACTAATCGTCAGCTTGGAGTGCAATCTCCTTCTAACTTGTATTAACATTATCTTTGCACCCAGCCTTTGGAGAAATTTTCCTTCATCCACTTAAAGAGTTTTCCAGTATTACTATTTTGTTTTTAAACTTGCACATCACAAATTTTGGTTTTTATTGCTATTGGGCTTGAGTATGTTGGACACTGATGAGACTCCGGATACTGCTGTAGCTATTGAAGGGGACATTGTACCTGGAGCTAGCACTTTTCAGTTTTCTGAAGAGGATGCTGACCTAATCAGATTCACCTCCTTTACTAGAAGCCAAACAATTGAGAAGCCCTCACATATCTACTCACACTTACTCAAATTGAAACAGAAAGAGAAGGACCTAAATCTACATGGCACGTACTTATCAGAATACCACCGCAGGGGCTATATACCAAGAGGTTTTAGAAAAAAAAAACATACCTACAATTGGTAGAAACAACCCTATTTTTATTTATTTATTTATAAAATATTTTACCAGGAAGGATACATTGAGATTTCTCTCGTTTTCAAGTATGTCCTGGGTCCACAAGACATTGCATTGATAACATAAGGTACAATAAAATACAAAAAACAATAATAATACACAATATATGAAAAAAAAAAAAAAAATTTTTAACATAGAACAGGTATTTAATCAACCATGACAGATGCATTCTGTTTTGAGATATGTAGAGAGGGATCTCTTAAAGGATATTAGGCTTGGGGAAGGTTTGAAAGTGTGCGGGAGGTTGTTCCATAATTGTGGTGCTCTGTAGGAAAAGGAGGATTGAGCTGCTTTCTTTTTGTATTGAGGCAAGCTAAATAATGTGCTGGTATTGGATCGGAGGTTATAGGAGGTGGGAATAGCCGGGGAGAGCATTCTGCTCAGGTAGGGTGGGAGCTTCCCAGAAATGCTCTTAAACACAAGGCAAGAAAGATGGAGGGAGCGTCTGGATTCCAGCGACAGCCAGTTTAGTTCTTTTAGCATGTCACAATGGTGGGTCCTGTAGTTACATTGTAGCACAAAGCGGCAGAACGAGTTATATAACGTATTTAGTTTATTAAGGTGAGTTTGCGGTGCAGGTGCATATACTACGTCCCCGTAATCCATGATAGGCATCAGCATTTGCTGTACAATCTTTTCCTTTACTGTAGGGCTGAGGCAAGATTTGTTTCGGTACAGGGCACCTAGTTTTGGATAAAGTTTAGAGGCAAGTTTTTCTATGTGGAGGCCAAAAGATAGATTGGGGTCTAACAACATACCCAAGTATTTGAAAGAGTGGACTGCAGTCAGTGTGCAATTGGATTTTGTTTTGATGCGTAGATGGGAATTTTGTAATTTGTGTAATTTAGGTCCTGTTCCAAAGATCATTGTGACAGTTTTGTCAGTGTTTAGGAAGAGTTTGTTTTTTGATATCCACTTTTCTACCTCTGTGAATTGGTCTTGGAGCACTGCTTCAAGCTGCGGCAGATCGGAATTGTTTACATAGATTACTGTGTCGTCTGCGTACATGTGTACAGTTGAGGATTTGCAGACATTAGGCAGATCATTTATAAATAATGTGAAAAGCAGGGGGCCGAGAATGGATCCTTGGGGAACACCACACGTGACCGGGAGAGGGAGGGAGTCACTGTCAGAAATGGAGACATATTGTGATCGATCCGATACATATGATCGAAACCAGGTTAGCGGACGATCACCAATACCTGAGTTTTTTAGTTTGAGCAGTAGTATATCGTGGTCTACTGTGTCAAAGGCCTTTGCAAAGTCAAGGAAAATAGCTCCAGTTAGGTCTCCTTGTTCCATGCCAGTTTGGATGTCGTTGCAAACTTTTAGGAGGGCAGTTGTAGTGGAGTGATTCGGGCGAAAACCTGATTGATCAGGGGTCAGATAGTTAGATTGTTGGTAATGCTCACAAAGTTGCGTATGGACGCATTTTTCTAAAATTTTTGACAATACTGGGAGCAAAGATATGGGACGATAATTAGAAACCAAGGTTAACTCCCCACTTTTATGGATAGGCACTACTCTTGCAGTTTTCCAAAGTTTGGGTATGTATCCAGACACCAAGGATTCGTTAATTAGGGTTGTGATGGGTTTAGCAATTGCCGGTGCACTGATCTTCAACAGCATTGCTGGGATTTGATCAGGTCCAGACTGGTTTTTCATTTTTAGATTATTAAGGTGTTTCTTAATTACATTGATGGGTACAGGTCTAAAATTGAACTTCTGTATATTGGGTCTTTGCTGATTTAGTGGGGCCTGATCCACATTTGTAGTTTCAGGATGCGCGTCATTTATTAGTTTGTCAATCAGGGTGGTGGAGCATCCGACAAAATAACTATTAAAGGCATTTGCTACTTCTAAGGGGAGTTGCAGGGTTTGGTTGTCCACATTGACAGTGCGGGGTTGGGAGTGGATTGGTGGATTTTGTAAGTTGTTTATGAGTTTCCAAAACTTTCTAGGGTTTGATATGTTATTGTTCAGATTTTCACAGAAATATTGGGCCTTGGCCAATTTTGTTTGTTTAGTGCATATATTTCGCCATTGTCTATATACACAGTGATCGTTCATAGAGCCTGTATGCTTGAACTTTGACCACAATGAATCCCGAAACTGGTACATTTGAATGAGGTCAGCTGTGATCCAATTTAAGTGTGCTCCTTTTACTCTCACCTTACGCAGCGGGGCATGCATATTCCAAACTTGTAGGAGTTCAGACTGGAAGAATTCTACTGCGGAATCTAGATCTGGGATTAGGTTTAATCTGTGCCAGGGGAGGTTCTTAATGTCATTTAGAAATGATTGAAGATTAAATTTTTTGAAGGACCTGGTGATTTTAACCTTGGGAGAGGATTTAGTTGCCTTTATTTTGCGCACGCAGTACACTAGGCAGTGGTCACTGAAATTGTTAGGGAGAACACCTGCCTCCTGTATTCGGTTGGGAGAAGTGGAGAGAATCCAGTCAAGCAGGGTGTGATTATGGCTTTTGATGTTTATGCGAGTAGGGGAGGAGATTAATTGCGTTAGCTGCAAAGATTTAAACAGTGAGCGACAACTATTATTTTTTAGATTCAGCCAATCAATATTAAAATCTCCAAAAACCAAAATTTCACTTTTTGGGTTTTGAGCTATGGTTTCACTATTTTCTGTGATAAGTGGTGCAAAATTGAAAACAAGTGCTCTTTGGATTTAATTATTTTAGTTATCCAAGAAGTGGGTAGATTATTATTATTAATAAAAACAGAGATATCTACATATGAGGAACAACACTTACAAAAATTATCTATTGATAATGCAGAAGATTGGCTACAAAAACTGGACAATCAGATAAAGAAATACGAGGGGGATTTGATTGAGTTCAAAAATAAAAAACTGGACGCAGTCACGAACGATTATCGTGACAAACGTGTATATCTGTGGCTATTACCAGCACAGGAACGACAGAGACAACACCAACACAGAGCAAGACGTCAGAGATATCAGAAACCCAGAGATCTAACAACTGTGGAGAGTTCAGGCTCTGGATCAGGTTCGGAAGGTGAGGCAATAGCAAGTACCAGTGGACAATTGGAACAATCCAGTGGTGTGATTACTAGGTCAAAAAACTTGTCAGGAAAAGAACAAAAATCCGGAGAGGCGGATATAAGGAGAAAACCACCCCGATGCCAACAAGATAGCAAAAGAAAATATTGTGGTCAACCTTAGCGATCACAATTTGACTACTGTGGAGATTCAAGTTTTAAACAAAGGCTTCACTTTCATTCCCACCACTAAAACAGATCCTTTTGACCTATACATTGACTCTAAAAAAAATTCCAGAGACAATTATTGCTAAAAGAAAAGTTCTGTACTAATCGCGAAGAACGCACCCTCTTCAGGAGGAAGTCCAAATACACTCCTCAATCCACAAATTCAAGCATCAATAACTATATGAGATTGAGTATGAAGGAAATGGAACAGTCGGTTAATGAACACCAAAATGACACATTTAATAATTTCTCCAGGCTCGAATGGGCTGCTCTAAGGTCCCTCACTGTTGACAAGAACCTAATCATCCGTGAAGCGGATAAAGGTGGAGCTATAGTTCTACAAAACTATGGAGAGTACAGAGAAGAAATTCTATCACAATTGGAGGATGGAAAGACCTATAAAAAACTTATCACAGGACCCCACTATGTTCTTCAAAAAACAAATTGATGAATATCTGCATATGGTCTACACACAGAACCTATTGGATAAAACAACTGTGGCATATCTTACTGTTGAACATCCAAGAATTCCTGTGCTCTATACCCTTCCAAAGATACACAAACGGATAGAAAAACCACCTGGGAGGCCTATTGTGTCGGCAATAGGCTCACTTTTACAACCTATGGCCACGTTTGTGGACTATTTCTTACAACCCATGGTTACCAATATGCCATCATATTTAAAGGATTCAGCTTCTCTGCTATCATTATTAAAGAACATGGACAACATTCTGTCAACAGATCTATTAGTTACCCTGGATGTAACATCATTATATACTGTTATTCCGCACCAGCAGGGGATGCAGGTCATTTCTAGGCAGTTAGCCAGATACCTTTATGTGGGACCACCAGCCGAACTTTTACTGCATCTGTTAGACTTTTGTCTAAGTAAGAACTACTTCAGGTTCGAAAGCAAGTTTTACCTTCAACTAATGGGAACGGCGATGGGGTCCAATGTGGCCCCATCATACGCGAACCTTTATATGGCCATCTCTGAAGAATCTGGGACGAATCTGTTCAGAAATGAACACATACAGGGAGTGCAGAATTATTAGGCAAGTTGTATTTTTGAGGATTAATTTTATTATTGAACAACAACCATGTTCTCAATGAACCCAAAAAACTCATTAATATCAAAGCTGAATATTTTTGGAAGTAGTTTTTAGTTTGTTTTTAGTTTTAGCTATTTTAGGGGGATATCTGTGTGTGCAGGTGACTATTACTGTGCATAATTATTAGGCAACTTAACAAAAAACAAATATATACCCATTTCAATTATTTATTTTTACCAGTGAAACCAATATAACATCTCAACATTCACAAATATACATTTCTGACATTCAAAAACAAAACAAAAACAAATCAGTGACCAATATAGCCACCTTTCTTTGCAAGGACACTCAAAAGCCTGCCATCCATGGATTCTGTCAGTGTTTTGATCTGTTCACCATCAACATTGCGTGCAGCAGCAACCACAGCCTCCCAGACACTGTTCAGAGAGGTGTACTGTTTTCCCTCCTTGTAAATCTCACATTTGATGATGGACCACAGGTTCTCAATGGGGTTCAGATCAGGTGAACAAGGAGGCCATGTCATTAGATTTTCTTCTTTTATACCCTTTCTTGCCAGCCACGCTGTGGAGTACTTGGACGCGTGTGATGGAGCATTGTCCTGCATGAAAATCATGTTTTTCTTGAAGGATGCAGACTTCTTCCTGTACCACTGCTTGAAGAAGGTGTCTTCCAGAAACTGGCAGTAGGACTGGGAGTTGAGCTTGACTCCATCCTCAACCCGAAAAGGCCCCACAAGCTCATCTTTGATGATACCAGCCCAAACCAGTACTCCACCTCCACCTTGCTGGCGTCTGAGTCGGACTGGAGCTCTCTGCCCTTTATCAATCCAGCCACGGGCCCATCCATCTGGCCCATCAAGACTCACTCTCATTTCATCAGTCCATAAAACCTTAGAAAAATCAGTCTTGAGATATTTCTTGGCCCAGTCTTGACGTTTCAGCTTGTGTGTCTTGTTCAGTGGTGGTCGTCTTTCAGCCTTTCTTACCTTGGCCATGTCTCTGAGTATTGCACACCTTGTGCTTTTGGGCACTCCAGTGATGTTGCAGCTCTGAAATATGGTCAAACTGGTGGCAAGTGGCATCTTGGCAGCTGCACGCTTGACTTTTCTCAGTTCATGGGCAGTTATTTTGCGCCTTGGTTATTCCACACGCTTCTTGCAACCCTGTTGACTATTTTGAATGAAACGCTTGATTGTTCGATGATCACGCTTCAGAAGCTTTGCAATTTTAAGAGTGCTGCATCCCTCTGCAAGATATCTCACTATTTTTGACTTTTCTGAGCCTGTCAAGTCCTTCTTTTGACCCATTTTGCCAAAGGAAAGGAAGTTGCCTAATAATTATGCACACCTGATATAGGGTGTTGATGTCATTAGACCACACCCCTTCTCATTACAGAGATGCACATCACCTAATATGCTTAATTGGTAGTAGGCTTTCGAGCCTATACAGCTTGGAGTAAGACAACATGCATAAAGAGGATGATGTGGTCAAAATACTCATTTGCCTAATAATTCTGCACTCCCTGTAAAGGTCTTCAAACGTTATATAGATGACCTCTTTCTGATTTGGAGTGGGAGTGCTGCACAACTGGAAGACTGGTTCATCCAACTGAATTCAGCTAATGAGGCTTTACAATTCAAGATGTTATTTGATCTACATCAGATTGACTTTCTGGATGTACGGCTGTACAAGGGAGACAACAAGCTAGAATCAACCCTGTTCCACAAAGAGATGGATCGCAACGCTTTATTATATTTTACAAGTTGTCACCCACCAGCTCTGAAAAGGGCACTGCCGAAGTCACAGCTGCAGAGAGTGACCAGGATCAATTCGGAAGAGGACAAGAAGCTGTTTCAACTATCAGAAATGCAAACCCGTTTTGAAGCCCGTCAATATCCGGTCAAATTACTCCAAAATTAATGTGAAATGGTGTTGAATGATACACAAAGAACATCAAGAAAAGAAGAGAACAGAATGACGTTCGTCACGACCTATACGGGTGACAAGAATGGTATGGCGTCAGCAATTAGAAAACATTGGGATATTATTAGCAGTGATAATACGCTGCCCCTTCTGAATTCATCACCACCAAGAATAGGCTACAAAAGGGCAAGATCTCTGAGAGACCACCTAGTGCAGACTGACCCGCAACAAGCATATAAAAAGTGCACATGGCTGGATACTAATAAACCTGGGGTCTACAGATGCCTGGGTTGTACAACCTGTGGAGGGTTGATTACCGGTTCCTCGTTTACACATCCCTACAAGAGGAAAATATTCAAACATAAATAACAGAATTTATGCTTACCTGATAAATTACTTTCTCCAACGGTGTGTCCGGTCCACGGCGTCATCCTTACTTGTGGGATATTCTCTTCCCCAACAGGAAATGGCAAAGAGTCCCAGCAAAGCTGGCCATATAGTCCCTCCTAGGCTCCGCCCACCCCAGTCATTCGACCGACGGACAGGAGGAAATATATATAGGAGAAACCATATGGTACCGTGGTGACTGTAGTTAGAGAAAATAATTCATCAGACCTGATTAAAAAACCAGGGCGGGCCGTGGACCGGACACACCGTTGGAGAAAGTAATTTATCAGGTAAGCATAAATTCTGTTTTCTCCAACATTGGTGTGTCCGGTCCACGGCGTCATCCTTACTTGTGGGAACCAATACCAAAGCTTTAGGACACGGATGAAGGGAGGGAGCAAATCAGGTCACCTAAATGGAAGGCACCACGGCTTGCAAAACCTTTCTCCCAAAAATAGCCTCCGAAGAAGCAAAAGTATCAAATTTGTAAAATTTGGCAAAAGTGTGCAGTGAAGACCAAGTCGCTGCCTTACATATCTGGTCAACAGAAGCCTCGTTCTTGAAGGCCCATGTGGAAGCCACAGCCCTAGTGGAGTGAGCTGTGATTCTTTCAGGAGGCTGCCGTCCGGCAGTCTCATAAGCCAATCGGATAATGCTTTTAAGCCAAAAGGAAAGAGAGGTAGAAGTCGCTTTTTGACCTCTCCTTTTACCAGAATAAACAACAAACAAGGAAGATGTTTGTCTGAAATCTTTAGTAGCCTCTAAATAGAATTTTAGAGCACGGACTACGTCCAAATTGTGTAACAAACGTTCCTTCTTTGAAACTGGATTCGGACACAAAGAAGGTACAACTATCTCCTGGTTAATATTTTTGTTAGAAACAACTTTCGGAAGAAAACCAGGCTTAGTACGCAAAACCACCTTATCTGCATGGAACACCAGATAGGGTGGAGAACACTCCAGAGCAGATAACTCTGAAACTCTTCTAGCAGAAGAAATTGCAACTAAAAACAAAACTTTCCAAGATAGTAACTTAATATCTATGGAATGTAAAGGTTCAAACGGAACCCCTTGAAGAACTGAAAGAACTAGATTTAGACTCCAGGGAGGAGTCAAAGGTCTGTAAACAGGCTTGATCCTAACCAGAGCCTGAACAAATGCTTGAACATCTGGCACGGCTGCCAGTCTTTTGTGAAGTAGAACAGATAAAGCAGAGATCTGTCCCTTTAGAGAACTTGCAGATAATCCTTTCTCCAAACCTTCTTGTAGAAAGGATAGAATCTTAGGAATTTTTATCTTGTTCCATGGGAATCCTTTGGATTCACACCAACAGATATATTTTTTCCATATTTTATGGTAAATTTTTCTAGTTACAGGCTTTCTAGCCTGAATCAGAGTATCTATTACAGAATCTGAAAACCCACGCTTTGATAAAATCAAGCGTTCAATCTCCAAGCCGTCAGTTGGGAAACCAGATTCGGATGTTCGAATGGACCCTGAACAAGAAGGTCCTGTCTCAAAGGTAGCTTCCATGGTGGAGCCGATGACATATTCACCAGGTCTGCATACCAAGTCCTGCGTGGCCACGCAGGAGCTATCAAGATCACCAAGGCCCTCTCCTGATTGATCCTGGCTACCAGCCTGGGAATGAGAGGAAACGGTGGGAATACATAAGCTAGGTTGAAGGTCCAAGGTGCTACTAGTGCATCTACTAGAGTCGCCTTGGGATCCCTGGATCTGGACCCGTAGCAAGGAACCTTGAAGTTCTGACGAGACGCCATCAGATCCATGACTGGAATGCCCCATAATTGAGTTATTTGGGCAAAGATTTCCGGATGGAGTTCCCACTCCCCCGGATGGAATGTCTGACGACTCAGAAAATCCGCTTCCCAATTTTCCACTCCTGGGATGTGGATCGCAGACAAATGGCAGGAGTGATCCTCCGCCCATTGAATTATCTTGGTCACTTCTTTCATCGCCAGGGAACTCCTTGTTCCCCCCTGATGATTGATATATGCAACGGTCGTCATGTTGTCTGATTGAAACCTTATGAATTTGGCCTTTGCTAGTTGAGGCCAAGCTCTGCGAGCATTGAATATCGCTCTCAGTTCCAGAATGTTTATCGGGAGAAGAGACTCTTCCCGAGACCATAGACCCTGAGCTTTCAAGGATTCCCAGACCGCGCCCCAGCCCACTAGACTGGCGTCGGTCGTGACAATGACCCACTCTGGTCTGCGGAAGCTCATTCCCTGTGACAGATTGTCCAGGGTCAGCCACCAACGGAGTGAATCTCTGGTCTTTTGATCTACTTGAATCATCGGAGACAAGTCTGTATAATCCCCATTCCACTGTCTGAGCATGCACAGTTGTAATAGTCTTAGATGAATTCGTGCAAAAGGAACTATGTCCATTGTTGCAACCATCAATCCTATTACTTCCATGCACTGCGCTATGGAAGGACGAGGAACAGAATAAAGTACTTGACAAGAGCTTAGAAGTTTTGATTTTCTGACCTCTGTCAGAAAAATCCTCATTTCTAAGGAATCTATTATTGTTCCCAAGAAGGGAACTCTTGTTGACGGGGACAGAGAACCTTTTTTCTTTGTTCACCTTCCATCCGTGAGATCTGAGAAAGGCTAGGACGATGTCCGTATGAGCCTTTGCTTTTGACAGGGACGACGCTTGAATTAGGATGTCGTCCAAGTAAGGTACTACTGCAATGCCCCTTGGTCTTAGAACCGCTAGAAGGGACCCTAGTACCTTTGTGAAAATCTTTGGAGCAGTGGCTAATCCGAATGGAAGTGCCACAAACTGGTAATGCTTGTCCAGAAAAGCGAACCTTAGAAACTGATGATGTTCCTTGTGGATAGGAATATGTAGGTACGCATCCTTTAAATCCACGGTAGTCATAAATTGACTTTCCTGGATGGTGGGTAGGATCATTCGAATAGTTTCCATTTTGAATGATGGTACCCTGAGAAATTTGTTTAGGATCTTCAGATCCAAAATTGGTCTGAATGTTCCCTCTTTTTTGGGAACTACGAACAGATTGGAATAAAATCCCATTCCTTGTTCTCTTATTGGAACTGGATGTATCACTCCCATCTTTAACAGGTCTTCTACACAATGTAAGAATGCCTGTCTCTTTATTTGGTTTGAGGATAAGTGAGACCTGTGGAACCTTCCCCTTGGGGGTAGTTCCTTGAATTCCAGGAGATAACCTTGAGAAACTATTTCTAGCACCCAAGGATCCTGAACATCTCTTGCCCAAGCCTGAGCAAAGAGAGAGAGTCTGCCCCCCACTAGATCCGGTCCCGGATCGGGGGCTATCCCTTCATGCTGTTTTGGTAGCAGTGGTAGGCTTCTTGGCCTGCTTACCCTTGTTCCAGCCTTGCATTGGTTTCCAGGCTGGTTTGGGTTGTGAAGTATTACCCTCTTGCTTAGAGGCTGCAGAATTAGAGGCTGGTCCGTTTCTGCGAAAGGGATGAAAATTAGGCTTATTTTTAGCCTTAAAAGACCTATCCTGTGGGAGGGCGTGGCCCTTTCCCCCAGTGATGTCTGAAATAATCTCTTTCAAATCTGGTCCAAATAATGTTTTACCTTTGAAAGGAATGTTAAGCAATTTTGTCTTGGAAGACACATCCGCTGACCAAGACTTTAGCCAAAGCGCTCTGCGCGCCACGATAGCAAACCCTGAATTTTTCGCCGCTAATCCAGCTAATTGCAAAGCGGCATCTAAAACAAAAGAGTTAGCCAATTTAAGTGCGTGAACTCTGTCCATAACCTCCTCATATGAAGATTCTCTACTGAGCGACTTTTCTAGTTCCTCGAACCAGAAACATGCTGCCGTAGTGACAGGAACAATGCATGAAATTGGTTGTAGAAGGTAACCTTGCTGTACAAATTTTTTTTTAAACAAACCCTCTAATTTTTTATCCATAGGATCTTTGAAAGCACAACTATCTTCGATAGGAATAGTAGTGCGTTTGTTTAGAGTAGAAACCGCCCCCTCGACCTTGGGGACTGTCTGCCATAAGTCCTTTCTGGGGTCAACTATAGGAAATAATTTCTTAAATATAGGGGGGGGACAAAAGGTATGCCGGGCTTTTCCCACTCTTTATTTACTATGTCCGCCACCCGCTTGGGTATAGGAAAAGCGTCGGGGGGCACCGGAACCTCTAGGAACTTGTCCATCTTACATAATTTCTCTGGAATGACCAAATTGTCACAATCATCCAGAGTAGATAACACCTCCTTAAGCAGTGCGCGGAGATGTTCTAATTTAAATTTAAATGTCACAACATCAGGTTCAGCTTGATAAGAAATTTTTCCTGAATCTGAGATTTCTCCATCAGACAAAACCTCCCTCATTGCCCCTTGAGATTGGTGTGAGGGTATGTCAGAACAGTTATCATCAGCGTCCTCTTGCTCTTCAGTGTTTAAAACAGAGCAATCGCGCTTTCTCTGATAAGTAGGCATTTTGGATAAAAGATTTGCTATGGAGTTATCCATTACAGCCGTTAATTGTTGCATGGTAATAAGTATTGGCGCACTAGATGTACTAGGGGCCTCCTGTATGGGCAAAACTGGTGTAGACACAGTAGGGGATGATGTAGTATCATGTTTACTCCCCTCATTTGAGGAATCATCTTGGGCAATAACATTATCTGTGGCATTACTGTCCTTACTTTGTTTGGACACTATGGCACAATTATCACATAAACACCAAAAAACTCTTAACCATCTCCGTGGAGATGTTGCCTGTGCAACGGCAAAGAGAATGACTGGGGTGGGCGGAGCCTAGGAGGGACTATATGGCCAGCTTTGCTGGGACTCTTTGCCATTTCCTGTTGGGGAAGAGAATATCCCACAAGTAAGGATGACGCCGTGGACCGGACACACCAATGTTGGAGAAATAGGCTTATGTGTACGACTACACACATAGTTTATTTACTCCATTGCCCCTGTGGCTTATATTACGTTGGAAAGACTGTTGATTTACGTACACGGATGGCAAACCACCATTCTGCAATCAGATCGGCACTCAAGCAGGGCAGTGCAGAACAACCTGTTGCCAGACATTTCCAGCAGTTACAGCACAGAGTATCGGATTTGAAATATACTATAATCGACCATGTGCCACCACTGTCCAGAGGTGGCGACCGCGACAGAATACTATTGCAGAAGGAAGCAAGATGGACGTACCACTTACAGACACTGGTACCTTAAGGCTTGAACACCCACTTGGACTTGCAGGCCTTTCTGTAATAGTCCTTTCTCCACTTTATCTAGGGCGTAATAACCCTGTGAGAGTGATACACACATAGTTTGTACATGGAGAGTTTATTGATCCATTAATAAAGAGAGTCATGTTTCATTAATAGTCTTTACTTTAGCTGCATCTTGTTCTGCTATAATATAACCAAATGTTCTGTAATCACACATGGATAGGATGTCTTGTACTGTTTGCATAATTTTTTTTGTTGTTACATATGGCACACAGTTCTGTATTTGTGTATGATATATGCATGCTATAATGACATCCATACATGTTCTATCATATTATGATAAATATGTCTCAGGGCTTATCTTTACCAATGCTTATCTTTACCAATTTGCTATTCATATTTTTATTTCTTATTTAATCGTCTCATTCTAGTTTATTGGATATGGACCATCAGATGTGCATTTCTCTGTAGATTATTTGTGGACTTTTCTACATATTGTAACGCTCATATTTAGCGCCAGTATGCACACCTGATGTGTCTATCTTAAAAGGTTTTTTTTAGCTCATGTCACCATTTGTATTGCTTTTTCGGTAGATGTACTGCCCTATCATACTATGTGTTTACTGTTATGATAAAATTCTGTTTAGATCTGTTGTCATGACTACGTTTGTTTGCATATTCAGCTCTGTGTGTTCTCTTGATTGGCCCTTGGAGGGTCACATGACCAATAAGCGTCTCTTTGCTCTTTTGCTCCTATTTGCTGCGATTGCACCGTAGAGCTGATTATGTGAGACAACAATATTTAATATTTATCTTTTGTCTCCTCTTATGATTAATCTGACATTATCTGGATGATATAACACTTGCGATTTATTTTGTAATTTATTTTGTGCTCTATCATTGGTTGTCCTAGTGTCATGTGCCTAGCAAGCTTTGTTGTTGACGGTTGCTATGACAACCTGTTGGGGCGCATTAGACACTTTATACAAACAATCTAGACTGCCTTTTTCTCATGTACATATTTGTAGTTGTTTGCCTACATCTTGCCCAATTCATGTTTGTACTGTTATTTTATAGGGTGCACTTATGTATGTTTATTACTGACCGGACTCACGTTGCCCGAGATGATGACGTCACCTGTTGGGGGCGGAGCTACTCGGGAGAGCGTGCAGGCCCGGCCGGTTCACATTGGTTGTTTGCTGCATTTAAGGGGTGTTGGGGTAAGTAGCGTGTAACACTTATTTGGTCTGAGGACGGACGTTATACGTCCGAAAACGTTCACTATTAAAAGTACCTGAGCAAGGATCCCTAGGAGTGCGCTTTTTTTCTATGTTATATATACATGAATTTGTAGTCTCCTGTTGTGAAAAGCAAATTAAAAAGCATGTTATAAGAGGCTGTCTATAGTGGCTTAGAAACAGGCAGAAATTTAGAGGTTTAAATGTTATAAAGTATATATATCAATGTTGGTTGTGCAAAGCTGGGGAAGGGGTAGTAAAGGCATTATCTGTCTTTCTAATCAATAACAACTTTATTGTAGACTGTCCCTTTAAGTTGCATGCTCTATTTGAATCATGAAAGAAGAAAAAAATGGGTTTCATAACTCTTTAACTCTGGCTTTATGATACACTATGAGGAGTTGTGAAACTATAAAATATCCTAGACACCCAGTCTGTTGTTTTCTCACCCCTGCCTACTACATCTGAAGATGACATTCATGGGAAACTATTGATAAGGACTGACTATGTGTTAATCCAATTACCTGGAAACTGCCTTTTTTATTATGTTATGTGTTATAAAAGCCTCTCATTTTCTGGCAGCTAATACTTATATTTGAAGAAGAGACATGTGAGGTCTTGAAATCTTACGGAATAAAAAAAAACTTGATTTTGTTGGGCTATTAAAAGGTATCAAAGTCTACTAAAGGAACTTTCGCTATGGGACCTATACGGCAACAATCCTTTCTCTTGTAAGGTGTATCCAGTCCACGGATTCATCCTTTACTTGTGGGATATTCTCCTTCCCTACAGGAAGTGGCAAAGAGAGCACACAGCAGAGCTGTCCATATAGCTTCCCCTCTAGCTCCACCCCCCAGTCATTCTCTTTGCCGGCTCTAAGCACTAGGGTCTCTCTTGGGAGGGTAAAGTGAATGTGGTGTTAGAATTGTAGTTTTTATTATCTTCAATCAAAAGTTTGTTATTTTAAATGGTACCGGTTTGTACTATTTACTCTCTAGCAGAAAAGAAGATTTCTGCTGAGAGGAAGATGATTTTAGCATGTTGTAACTAAAATCCACTGCTGTTCCCACACAGGACTGAGGAGTACCAGAAAACTTCAGTTGGGGGGAACGGTTTGCAGGGTAGACTGCAATAAGGTATGTTCAGTCATTTATTTCTAGACAAGACTGAGCTAATGCTAGAAGAGACTGACAATATCCCCATGAGGGGAGGGTAAGCTATGTTCAGAGACTTAGTAAGGAATTGAATGCTTACATAACAGGGCTAATTATGCTGGTTGACACTAATTCAGGGCAATCGATTGTTTTTTTAGGAAAATATCGTTTGTAAGACACTTTGATAGTCCTTTTGGGTTCTTTCTGGGGTTGCTACCCACATGGCTATTTTTTTTTTTTATTCACTTAGAAGTGGTTTCTTAGGCCTCACAGCTCCGGAGTAGAGTGGGAGGGGCCTAATTTTGCGCCTCAGATGCGCATTTAGAATTGTATAGAAGTTCATGCTGCTTCACATGGAAGGTCCTGCTGCTGTTTGAGGGCCTAAAGGAAGCGATATTCCCCCAAATCTGGTCCCTAAGGGCAGGTAGGGCCACAGCAGTGCTGTGGCAAGGTGCTGTAGTCATTTTAACTGGTTGTTGGCTTTAGACTGCTCCGGTTTGGGCATTAAGGGGTTAATCGTTTTGCTTGCTAGTGGTTCAATCTTACTAAGGCTTTAGGTACATACTGTGAAAATTTCAAAAGGATTACTGCATTTTTCGCTGTTTTGCAAAATTGTGTGCCTTTTTTATCTCTTAAAGGCACAGTAACGTTTTTTCAAATTGTGTTTTTTAATTGATTAAAGTGATTTCCAAGCCTGTTTGTGTATACTACTAGTCTGTTAAACATGTCTGACACATGTCTGACACCAAGGAAAATCCTTGTTCAATGTGTTTAGAAGCCATGGTGGAACCCCCTCTCAGAATGTGTCCCACTTGTACTGATATGTCTATACACTTTAAAGATCATATTGTTGCACTTAAGAATGTGGCCCAAGATGATTCTCAGACTGAAGGTAATGAGGGTAGCCCGTCTACCTCTCCCCAAGTGTCACAACCAGTTACGCCCGCTCAAGCGATGCCTAGTACTTCTAGTGCGTCTAACCCTTTTACATTACAAGACTTAGCTGCAGTCATGGATAATTCTCTTGCAACTTTCTTATCTAAACTGCCCGTGTTACCTGCAAAGCGTGATAGCTTTGTTTTAAGAACAGATTATGAGCATTCTGACACTTTGGTAGCCGTATCCGATATACCCTCACAACGCTCTGAAGTGGGAGCGAGGGATTTGATGTCTGAGGGAGAAGTCTCTGATTCAGGAAGGGTTCCTCCGCAGACAGATTCAGATACATTGGCTTTTAAATTTAAACTAGAACACCTCCGCGTTTTGCTCAGGGAGGTATTGGCTACTCTGGATAACTGCGACCCTTTGGTGGTCCCAGAGAAATTGTGTAAAATAGACAAGTACCTAGAGGTCCCTGTTTACACTGATGCGTTTCCGGTCCCTAAGAGGATTGCGGATATCGTTACTAGGGAGTGGGATAGACCAGGAGTCCCCTTTGTTCCCCCTCCTGTTTTTAAGAAAATGTTCCCCATATCTGACCCCATGCGGGACTCGTGGCAGACGGTCCCTAAGGTGGAGGGGGCTGTTTCTTCACTTGCTAAGCGCACAGCCATACCAATTGAAAACAGTTGTGCTTTTAAAGACCCTATGGATAAAAAGTTAGAGGGTTTACTTAAGAAAATTTTTGTTCAACAAGGTTTTCTTCTCCAACCTATTGCCTGCATTATTCCTGTAACTACTGCAGCTGCTTTCTGGTTTGAGGCGCTAGAAGACTCGCTCCAGACGGAGACCTCATATGAAGAAATTATGGATAGAATTAAGTCTCTAAAGCTATTCTTTTATCACAGACGCCGCTTTCCAAATAGCTAAGTTAGCGGCAAAAAATTCAGGTTTTCGCCATTTTGGCGCGCAGGGCGCTATGGCTAAAGTCCTGGTCGGCCGATGTGTCGTCAAAATCCAAGCTTTTGAACATTCCTTTCAAAGGAAAGACCCTCTTCGGGCCTGGATTGAAAGAGATTATTTCAGAAATCACCGGGGGAAAAGGCCATGCTTTCCCTCAGGACAAGTCCTTTAAGACAAAGAACAAAGCTAATTTTCGTTTCTTTCGTAATTTCAGGAGCGGCCCCGCTTCATCCTCTCCGGCTGCTAAGCAAGAGGGTAACGCTTCACAGCCTAAGGCAACCTGGAAACCTTACCAGGGCTGGAATAAGGGTAAACAGGCCAAAAAGCCTTTAGCTGCCACCAAGACAGCATGAAGGGGTAGCCCCCGATCCGGGACCGGATCTAGTAGGGGGCACACTCTCTCTCTTCGCTCAGGCCTGGGCAAGAGATGTACACGATCCTTGGGCATTAGAGATTGTATCCCAGGGATATCTTCTAGAATTCAAGGACTCTCCTCCAAGGGGAAGGTTCCACATTTCTCGTCTGTCTACAGATCAGACAAAGAAAGAGGCGTTTTTACGCTGTGTAGAAGATCTACATACCATGGGAGTGATCCACCCAGTTCCAATTGCGGAACAAGGGTTGGGTTTTTACTCAAACCTGTTTGTGGTTCCCAAAAAAGAGGGTACTTTCAGACCCATCCTGGATCTAAAAATTCTAAACAGATTCCTCAGAGTCCCATCATTCAAAATGGAGACCATTCGGAAATTATTACCAATGATCCAGGAAGGTCAATATATGACTACCGTGGATCTAAAGGATGCATACCTACACATTCCTATCCACAAAGATCACCAGTTTCTCAGGTTTGCTTTTCTGGAAAAGCATTACCAGTTTGTGGCTCTTCCCTTCGGCTTAGCCACTACTCCCAGAATTTTCACAAAGGTGCTAGGGTCCCTCCTGGCGTTTCTAAGACCGCGGGGCATAGCAGTGGCGCCTTACCTAGACGACATCTTAATCCAGGCGCCATCTTTCCAAAGAGCCAAGTCTCACACGGAGATTGTATTGGCCTTTCTGAGGTCTCATGGGTGGAAGGTGAACATCAAAAAGAGTTATATTTCCCCTCTCACAAGGGTTCCCTTCCTAGGGACTCTAATAGACTTGGTAGAAATGAAAATATTTCTGACGGAGGTCAGAAAGTTAATACTCTTAACTACTTGCCGAGTTCTTCATTCCATTCCCCGGCCATCTGTAGCTCAGTGCCTGGAGACAATCGAATTAATGGTAGCAGCAATGGACATAGTCCCTTTTGCTCGGATACACCTCAGACCACTGCAACTATGCATGCTCAAACAGTGGAATGGGGATTATGCAGATTTGTCTCCTCAAATTCAGTTAGACCAGGAGACCAGAGATTCTCTTCTCTGGTGGTTGTCTCAGGATCACCTGTCTCAAGGAATATGTTTCCGCAGGCCAGAATGGATCATTGTAACGACCGTCGCCAGTCTGGTAGGCTGGGGTGCGGTCTGGGACTCCCTGAAAGCTCAGGGCTTATGGTCTCGGGAAGAAACTCTTCTCCCGATAAACATTCTGGAACTGAGGGTGATATTCAACGCTCTTCAGGCATGGCCTCAACTAGCTGCGGCCAAATTCATCAGATTTCAGTCAGACAACATCACGACTGTAGCTTACGTCAATCATCAGGGGGGAACAATGACGGAAGTAACCAAGATAATCAGGTGGGCGGAGGATCACTCCTGCCATCTCTCTGCAATTCACATCCCAGGAGTAGACAACTGGGAGGCGGATTTTCTAACTCGTCAGACTTTTCACCCGGGGGAGTAGGAACTCCATCCGGAGGTGTTTGCCCAGCTGACTCAGCTATGGGGCATTCCAGAGTTGGATCTGATGGCGTCCCGTCAGAACACCAAACTTCCTCTCTACGGGTCCAGGTCCCGGGATCCCAAGGCGGTATTGATAGATGCTCTAGCAGCGCCTTGGTCCTTCAATCTGGCTTATGTTTTTCCACCGTTTTCCCTTCTCCCTCGTCTGGTCGCCAGAGTCAAGCAGGAGAAGGCTTCGGTGATTCTGATAGCGCCTGCGTGGCCACGCAGGACTTGGTATGCAGACCTAGTGGACATGTCATCTGTCCCACCATGGACACTGCCAATGAGGCAGGATCTTCTAATACAGGGTCCGTTCAAGCATCCAAATCTAATTTCTCTGCGTCTGACTGCTTGGAGATTGAACGCTTAATTCTATCAAAGCGTGGTTTCTCTGAGTCAGTTATAGATACCCTGATTCAGGCTAGAAAGCCTGTCACCAGGAAAATCTACCATAAGATATGGCGGAAATATCTCTGTTGGTGTGAATCCAAGGGTAAGATTAGGATTCCCAGGATACTGTCTTTCCTCCAAGAAGTATTGGAGAAAGGATTGTCAGCTAGTTCCTTAAAAGGACAGGTATCTGCTCTGTCTATTCTTTTACACAAGCGTCTGGCAGAGGTACCAGACGTTCAAGCGTTTACTCAGGCTTTAGTCAGAATCAAGCCTGTCTATAAACCTGTGGCTCCGCCATGGAGTTTAAATCTAGTTCTTTCAGTTCTTCAAGGGGTTCCGTTTGAACCTTTACATTCCATAGATATTAAGTTGTTATCTTGGAAAGTTTTGTTTTTGGTAGCTATCTCTTCTGCTCGAGGAGTCTCAGAGTTATCTGCCTTACAGTGTGATTCACCTTACTTGGTGTTCCACACAGATAAGGTAGTTTTGCGTACCAATCCTGGTTTTCTTCCTAAAGTTGTTTCTAACAAGAATATTAACCAGGAAATTGTTGTTCCTTCTCTGTGTCCTAACCCTTCTTCGAAGAAGGAACGTCTGTTACACAATCTTGATGTGGTTCGTGCTTTAAAGTTCTATTTACAAGCAACTAAGGATTTCAGACAAACAACTTCTTTGTTTATCTATTCTGGTAAGAGGAGAGGTCAGAAAGCGACTGCTACCTCTCTTTCCTTTTGGCTGAAAAGCATCATCTGTGTGGCCTATGAGACTGCTGGCCAGCAGCCTCCTGAGACTATTACTGCTCATTCTACCAGAGCAGTGGCTTCCACATGGGCTTTTAAAAACGAGGCTTCTGTTGAACAGATTTGTAAGGCAGCGACTTGGTCTTCGCTGCATACTTTTTCCAAATTTTACAAATTCGATACTTTTGCTTCTTCGGAGGCTATTTTTGGGAGAAAGGTTTTACAAGCAGTGGTGCCTTCCGTTTAAGGTACCTGTCTTGTTCCCTCCCTTCATCCGTGTCCTAAAGCTTTGATATTGGTATCCCACAAGTAAAGGATGAATCCGTGGACTGGATACACCTTACAAGAGAAAACAGAATTTATGCTTACCTGATAAATTACTTTCTCTTGTGGTGTATCCAGTCCACAGCCCGCCCTGGCGATTAAGTCAGGTAATATTTTTTTGTTTAAACTACAGTCACCACTGCACCCTATGGTTTCTCCTTTTTCTTCCTAACCTTCGGACGAATGACTGGGGGGTGGAGCTAGAGGGGGAGCTATATGGACAGCTCTGCTGTGTGCTCTCTTTGCCACTTCCTGTAGGGAAGGAGAATATCCCACAAGTAAAGGATGAATCCGTGGACTGGATACACCACAAGAGAAAGTAATTTATCAGGTAAGCATAAATTCTGTTTTTTCTGTTATCAGCATCTTTAGAAATTTTATTCTGTGATTTTTTTTGCAGGAATTTATTTATTTTTCTTCTGAGATTTAAAAAGAGAGGATAGGAATCCCCCAGTCATTTTCAGAATTAAAGAATCTAGCTGTGTTTCTCAGCATTGATTCTCCAGCCTCTTGTTAAACAAAAAGCAGTACCTTCCTTCTTTTACTTTAATTTATTATTGGCATTAAATGGACATTAAACACTCTGAGATGATAATATAAAATGATAAACTGTATAAATAAATATATATATAATATATATATATATATATATATATATATATATATATATATATATATATATATATATATCCAAAAAATGGAGGGCACTCACAGGATTTAAAGTGATCAAAACATATTCAATATTTATTTTCCATGTTAAAGAATCATTGTGATGTCAACGTTTCGACCCACACCTGGGCCTTCATCAGGACAATGAATAATCTAAAAACAAAAGAAAAACATTGCAGAAAACACATTTCGCATTATATCAGTTAAAAAACATTATTACAAAATAACATTGTGAGAATTATATACAACCGTGCAACCCCCCACAGTGCGCAGCAAAAAACCCATTCAAGGGTCAGCTGCCACCAACACATAAACACTAAATCCATCAAGGAGGAGTCAACCACCACCAACTCAATACCAATATAACAGAGACCACAGGGACAGCAAGTATCATACAGAGTATATGCACCTCATAGCCTCTTAGAGGCATACTACAATATACTTGATATTCAGTGGCTCTAAGAAAGGGCAAATAAAAAAGTAAATATCAAGCAACAGAACTACTGTCACAAAAAGCAACTTATCCATTTCCATAATCAATACATCGATTGATTGCTACTCATACTTCATGTGTGCTCTGACAATACCACAATATACACTCTAACAAACTAATAGCCAAGTATATTATCACCAGAAGTAATCATATTTGCTCCTACTATTAATAAGGAGTATCCTATACCACACATTCTGTGCTTCACCGCTTATCATTCAAAGCACAAAAGACAACTACCCCACCTCAATAGTTTCGGTATCCGCACAATGCAATATTCAACTATACGCCAATGACAGAATCAGTCCACGACGATGTCGGAGTCAAACATGTATCACATACAACCACTACACGCTGAGCGCAGAGCACATGCCCGAATATAATAGCAAAACCAAATTCAGCAAACCACAAATATTCCCCAGCCAAAGCACGCCATATATTCAACCTGAGGGAGAAGAAAAACAAACTTACCGCTAAACAGCGTGCTCCAATCGCACAAACACTCCCATTTAGAAATCAAGACAACGGACATGTCAATTCAGGGCCTTAAGGGCAACACGCCCCCGGCAGTCAGCCAATCAGAGACCATGATCCGGCCACCTCCCACCATTGTCTAAGGATCGCACATCACTCATCGTTTAAAGTCAGTGCTCAGCTGCGCATGCGTGGGATAGAATACAGCCGTGCATAGTGCCATAAGCCACAGAGTATTTAACGAGTGTCATATATGGAAACAGTGTTCACAGCCATCTAAGAATATTAAAATCCACACACTCATAAGTGATCATGATTGCTGCTACTATTAGTACGGTATATCCTACACCACATATAGTGCTTCACCATTATTCATTCAAAGCACTGAGGCTAACGGCCCCACTACAATAGTTTCAGAATCCGCCCACTATAATAATCACTTATACACTAATAACAGAATCAGTCCCTGGAAATACAGATGTCAAATAAATATCACATACAGCCACTGCACGCTAAGCGCAGAGCCCATGCCAGAAAGTAATAGCAGATTCAAAACACCATCAATATCCCACAGCCAAATCACGCCATATATTTAATATGGGAGAGAAGAAAAACAAACTTACCGCTAAATAGCGTGCGCCACTCGCACAAACGCTCCCAGAAAAAAACAGATACAAAACATGTCCACTTAGGGCCTTAAGAGCAACACGCCCCCGGCGATCAACCAATCCGAGACCTTGATCCGGCCAACACCCACCACTGCCTTAAGATCACACATCACTCATTGTTTAAAGTCAGCGCTCAGCTGCGCATGCGTGGGATAGAAAACATTTGCCCAAAGCGCCATAAGCCACAGAGTATTCATTAAGTGTTAAAGATGAAAACAGCGTTCATAACCTTTTGAGAGCATCACAATCACAACTATAGATCCTCAACATTTAGGGTACAATCGACCCCCCCAATACATAGTGTCCCAGACACCGGGTTAATAGATTGTATACTACCAACCTTTTCAGACGTAAAAAGGCGGATCAACTGAGGGCCAACCCTTTAGGTGCATTCAACAGACATATCAAGTAGAAAACTGCCCACCATTAGCATACTGCCAGGCACCAGACCATATCATGATCAGTCCCCACATGAACAATTGTACAAAAGTACTAAAGGTGTACCCACCAATCAATGTACGTCACCTAATACCAGGGCAGAAACCCATATACAGTATTTTTTGTATATAGTGAAAAAAATGCCAACCAGGAAATCAATTTATTTAATATGCTACATTGGCTAGGCCATACAATAGGATGTCACTTTGCACGGAAGGGGAATCATTTGCACAGAGAGAAAAGAAAGACAATTTAATAAAATACACTATAGTCAATACTGGCATTTAAAGGGCCAGTCTACACCAAAATTGTTCTTATTTGAAAAGATAGATAATTCTTTTATTACCTATTCCCCGTTTTTGCATAACCAACACAGTTATATTAATATACTTTTTACCTCTGTGATTACCTTGTATCTAAGCCTTTGCAGACAGCCTCCTTATCTAAGTGCCTTTGACAGACATGCAGTGTAGTCAATCAGTGAAGACTCCCAAATAACTTCACGGGAGTGAGCACAATGTTATCTATATGACACATGTGAACTAGCACAGTCTAACTGTGAAAAACTTTCAAAATGCTCTGAGCTAGGAGGCGGTTTTCAACTGTTTAGAAATCAGTTGGAGCCTAGCTAGGTTTAACTTTTCAAAAATACCACCAAGGGAACAAAGCAAATTTGATGATAAAAGTAAATTGGAAAGTTGTTTAAAATTGCATGCCCTATCTGAATCATGAAAGTTTAGTTTTGAGTAGACTGTCCCTTTAAGTCTACAGGGTAAAGAGTGCCAAGTCTAAATATCCATCTGGCCTCACATCTCAGTAGCTCCCTGTTCCTATCACCCCCCCCCCCCGTCTCAAGGGGGCAACTCTGTCAATGAGCATGGCTTGCAAAGAAGAAATGGAGTGATGGTTCTCAAGGAAATGCCTCGCTACTGGCTTATCCAACTGTCCATCTTTGAGAGCTTCCCTGATGGTGCTTTTGTGATTAGCGAGTCTCTCCCTGAATGTAGTGCTCGTCTTCCCTACATAATACTTTCCACAAGAACAGGATAAGAAATAGACAATGAAATCCGAAGTGCCAGTTAATCTGTGTCTAATGGTATATGTCTTGTTCATTCCTGGGTGATGGAATCTATCCCCTGTCAGGAGAGTATTACATGTGACGCAGCTGCCACATCTATAGCAGCCATTTTTACTCTTATGTAGCCATGTGGTGTCTTTCCTCCATGGGTCTGTTTTCATCAGTCTTGATTTAAGGCTACGGCCACTTCTGTACACCATTCGAGGTGGTGGCCTATGCTTAAATGGAAGAGAGCCATCATTACTTATTACCGGCCAATTTCTGTTAATGACACCCCTCACTGTTTCAGTTCCTGGCGTGTAGTCTGTGATGAAATTGATGGCGTCCCCACATGCATCCTTGGTTGGTGTAGATTTTCTTTGGCATAATTGTCGACCAGCCAGTTCAGCCAGTTCTGTCAAGATCTTCTGTAGCATGGTTGGATGATAACCCCTATTTAGGAATTTCTGTCTCATCTGTTCCAGTTGCTCCATCCTATGGTCCACGTCTGAATTATTTCGGATAACCCTCATAAACTGTGACTTGACTATGCCCCTTTTTGTTTGCATCGGATGGTAGCTGTCAAAATGTAACAGGGTGTTTCTGTCAGTGGGCTTGGAGTATAGTGTTGTTTTCAAACTGCATGTATCCTCCTCGATTGATTTGTATATACATAAATCCAGGAAGTGTATGGTCTCGGTGTTAACCTCACTCTTGAATTTGACAGCTCCCTCCGCCACATTTAAACCATCAATCCAGAGTTGGAGCTCTTCAGGTGTGCCACCCCAGATGACCAGGAGATCATCAATGTAACGTCGATACAGTATGATATTGGGGTTCCTTGATTCAAACACATGTTTATGTTCGAACCACGCCATGAATAAATTGGCATAGGACGGTGCAAGGCTTGACCCCATGGCCGTTCCAATAAGTTGAAGGTAAAATATATCCTCAAATCTAAAATAATTGTGCGTTAAGCACATTTGTAGCCACTCCAACAATACTTCAATGGGGGGGCCTTCATACCCATCAGACCTGATCAAAGCTTGCCTCACTGCCTCTATCCCCAGATCGTGTGGGATGATGGTATAAAGGCTATTCACGTCAAGTGTGGCCGATAGACAGTCCTTAGGGAATACCCTATCTCTCAAGAGATTGATCAACTCAATCGAGTCTAGCAAAAAAGCATCCGTGTTTCTTACTGCATCCTGTAAGTGCTGGTCAATATATTTGGCCAAGCATTGAAACAGTGATCCCACAGCCAACACTATTGGACAACCAGGCGGACAATGTTGGTCCTTATGGACCTTAGGAATAGTGTACATTATCGGGTATCTTGAATGGTCAGGCATTAGATAATCAAACGTGGATTGGTCGATATATCCACTATTCAACGCTCGGTTGAGACTATTTTCCAATTTCTCCCTATATTGAGAGGTGGGGTTGTGGGTCAGTCTTTTATATGTCTTTGCATCACTCAGCTGTTGTAGCAACTCCTGTCGATAGTAACCATAGTCCATGACCACAATTGCACCCCCTTGTCAGCTGGTCTAATAAAAATAGATTCATCATTTTTTAGCCGTTGGAGTGCCTGCCATTCTGATTTGGACAAATTTGTTCTATCCTGCCCACATCTACTTATATCGTCCTTGAATCCACCAGTGCACATACTCATAAAGGTTTTAATGGTGGAATGAGTGATCTTGGGTTCAAATTTAGATTTCTTAATGAACTTTGTCTCAGTCATAGTTTGTTGCTCATTTTTTAAATGATCTTTGAGTTTTAATGTTCTCTGTAAACGGTGGACATCAACCAAGTTATCAAATGGATCCACCCTAGGGGTGGGTACAAAGCTTAATCCCTTGCATAGCACACTAAGTTTATCAGCATCCAGGGCCCTTTCACTGATGTTAATCACCACACTTTCTGCTTTGAGGCTGTTTTTTGCAGCCTTTTTCCACCAGCCACTTCTTCTTGTCCTTGCCCTGTGTCTTCTCTTTGAGCCTGCTCGTTTTTTGACGGCAGTGGCGGTCTTCTCTGTGATCTAGTTTGTACTTTGTCTTGTTGTCCACCACGAGTGGCAGATCCGGAAGTCGATTCTGCTCCACTTGAGTCCCCACCGCTAGTGTCAACAGTGTTAGCCATGGTAGTATGTCTGCACTCCATCCTTCTCCTTCTAAATGAACTACCCTTACCCGATAGCCATTGGTAGACATTTCGTTCTCTATAGTCCATTTCAACAGCATTGATCTTTTTGTTTTTAAAGTTTAGAAGGTCCTTACGGTATTTCTCCACCTGTGTGCTGAGTTTTCCAAGCCAGTCCTCACTGTTGTCATTCGTTAGAATGTGTTCTTTTTCCCTCTGAATCACTGTTAATTCATCAACAGTGATTTTTTTAAGCCTGGTCACTTCCTCAATCACAAGTAATATCCAATCGAGTGAACATTTATTAGCTATTTGGCACCATTTTCGGCAAAAAGCTTTATATATATATATATATATATTTATATATATATATATATAAAACTCTGCAGTATACTTTCATTATTTCTTTTGTTCCCTTTTCCTGTAATTCCATACTGAAATCGTTCGTGAGCTTTTCAGTTCCTGTTAGAAATGGACATGCAGAACACTGTTATATTCCACACAGCTGCACACTCTAGTGACCTATTTATAACTGTCCCTAATTGGCCACAGCAGAGAAGGTAACCTAAGTTACAAAATGGCAGTTCCCATTGTTTTATAAACACTAAAACTTTACACTTATTTTGTCAATATTTAAACGGCTAATAAAACTTTCAAAATACATCTACTTATTATTCTCAGACAAATCTTTTCTTGGAATGCATCATTCTATCTAGCATTTATTTAGTGTTTAGTGTCCCTTTAATAGATTGTTGGATCTAGCATACGTCTGTTAGTTTATCTGCTATTTTGCCATTTCCCAGAACAATTGTGCTTCATTTGGGTCATTTATGTACACTGAATTATAATCTCTAAAACCCTTCAACCGTTCCTCTAAAAATGTTTAAATGTTTCTGAATAATCTAAATATGAAGGGATATATATATATATATATATATATATATATATATATATATATATATATATATACACAGGGAGTGCAGAATTATTAGGCAAGTTGTATTTTTGAGGATTAATTTTATTATTGAACAACAACCATGTTCTCAATGAACCCAAAAAACTCATTAATATCAAAGCTGAATAGTTTTGGAAGTAGTTTTTAGTTTGTTTTTAGTTATAGCTATTTTAGGGGGATATCTGTGTGTGTGGGTGACTATTACTGTGCATAATTATTAGGCAACTTAACAAAAAACAAATATATACCCATTTCAATTATTTATTTTTACCAGTGAAACCAATATAACATCTCAACATTCACAAATATACATTTCTGACATTCAAAAACAAAACAAAAACAAATCAGTGACCAATATAGCCACCTTTCTTTGCAAGGACACTCAAAAGCCTGCCATCCATGGATTCTGTCAGTGTTTTGATCTGTTCACCATCAACATTGCGTGCAGCAGCAACCACAGCCTCCCAGACACTGTTCAGAGAGGTGTACTGTTTTCCCTCCTTGTAAATCTCACATTTGATGATGGACCACAGGTTCTCAATGGGGTTCAGATCAGGTGAACAAGGAGGCCATGTCATTAGATTTTCTTCTTTTATACCCTTTCTTGCCAGCCACGCTGTGGAGTACTTGGACGCGTGTGATGGAGCATTGTCCTGCATGAAAATCATGTTTTTCTTGAAGGATGCAGACTTCTTCCTGTACCACTGCTTGAAGAAGGTGTCTTCCAGAAACTGTCAGTAGGACTGGGAGTTGAGCTTGACTCCATCCTCAACCCGAAAAGGCCCCACAAGCTCATCTTTGATGATACCAGCCCAAACCAGTACTCCACCTCCACCTTGCTGGCGTCTGAGTCGGTCTGGAGCTCTCTGCCCTTTACCAATCCCGCCACGGGCCCATCCATCTGGCCCATCAAGACTCACTCTCATTTCATCAGTCCATAAAACCTTAGAAAAATCAGTCTTGAGATATTTCTTGGCCCAGTCTTGACGTTTCAGCTTGTGTGTCTTGTTCAGTGGTGGTCGTCTTTCAGCCTTTCTTACCTTGGCCATGTCTCTGAGTATTGCACACCTTGTGCTTTTGGGCACTCCAGTGATGTTGCAGCTCTGAAATATGGCCAAACTGGTGGCAAGTGGCATCTTGGCAGCTGCACGCTTGACTTTTCTCAGTTCATGGGCAGTTATTTTGCGCCTTGGTTATTCCACACGCTTCTTGCAACCCTGTTGACTATTTTGAATGAAACGCTTGATTGTTCGATGATCACGCTTCAGAAGCTTTGCAATTTTAAGAGTGCTGCATCCCTCTGCAAGATATCTCACTATTTTTTACTTTTCTGAGCCTGTCAAGTCCTTCTTTTGACCCATTTTGCCAAAGGAAAGGAAGTTGCCTAATAATTATGCACACCTGAAATAGGGTGTTGATGTCATTAGACCACACCCCTTCTCATTACAGAGATGCACATCACCTAATATGCTTAATTGGTAGTAGGCTTTCGAGCCTATACAGCTTGGAGTAAGACAACATACATAAAGAGGATGATGTGGTCAAAATACTCATTTGCCTAATAATTCTGCACTCCCTGTATATATATTATAATTGGGAATGAGAATGTTATCTAAAATAAGTAAAACTGTAGTGTAATGAGATAGAGTAAACTACAAAAATTTAGAATATTTACTCTTGGAATAAGACATCAGGAACAAGACTAATCTTGACTGAATTATGAGATTTAGAATTACAAATAAAATCATGTCTAAGCCTCCAAATATCAGATACTTATAAAGTGGATTTTAAAATAGTAAATATTTTTTTCTCATAAGTCACCAGAGAATTTTTAAGAGACAGTGGCTTATTTATAGAAATAAAATAGTCTGTTATAACCTGTCTTCCAAACAAAGGGTATAGAATCTTAATTAACCTATTGCAAAACAGGAGCATTAATTAGTGCTCCACTTGTAATTTGGCCCAGCTAATTAACACCTACTAAACTTAACTGTAACAAAAGAAATCTTCCTTTTAAATCTGTGATAACCTTGTTAAGCTCATAACAATAATTGTTACTAATTAGAATGGCTGCCCCTCTCAATGATTTTTTGAAAGAAGAAAAAAAAAACTCCTTACCCCATGTGCTTTTAATTGTTTGTGTTTTGTGTTAGTTAAATGTGCTTCTTATAAACAACGTACACTTTAAAGAGGCATGAAACACAACATTTTAAATTTATGTTTCAGATAGAGCATCCAATTTTACTTTCCACTATACTATTATTATAAAATGTGCTTTATTCTCTCAGTATCCTTTGTTGAAGGTGCAGCAAAGTATTATTGGGAGCTAGCTGAGCACATCAGGTTAGCCAATAACAAGACACATATGTGCAGTCACCAATCAAACAGCTAGCTCCCAGTATTGCATTGCTGTTCCTGTGCCTACCTAGGTATGACTCTGGCTGCCGTAAACATTATCGTGTCCCATACAAAGTATAGGAAGCCGCTAATCTTTTTGAAGACCGGCGACCCCGGAACTGAAGACCGGCCACCGTGGAGCCATGGAGCGTGGGGCAGTGACGTGCAGTGAGGTTAGAGGCTGGTGAGGCACTAGATATGATACGCCGGAGAAAAACATATACAGAGGGCCGCAAGTACCCCCAACAGGGCAGATTTAAATGATAGCTGAACCAGTGCACAGGTGAAATAATCTGCTAATGGGTGAGAGCACGTTAGTAGCCACTGAGTTACTAATTAGCTGATTACTTCACCTGTGCACTGATTCAGCTATAATGAAAACCTGGCTTGTTGGGGGTACTTGAGGACCATGGTTGAGAAACACTGCACTAAAGCACCAGCTCATCGGAAATGTATTGATTACCTGGAGAATAAAGCACACATTGGGGGGTAGTTATCAAGCCGTCTACTTTTCTTGCTTCGCCGGCCCAATACGCCCGCCTAAGCTCGCCTACCTTCGCCGCCGCGGACCTGAAAAAATACGCCTAAGTTATCAAATAAAGCTGTCAAAAAGCCGCGGGGCGATGAGCAGCGGACTGTGACAGTTATCACTCATCCGATCTCGCTGCCCTTCGGCTTTTTCCCAGCTTTATTGCTAGCCTGTCACTAAGCACTCACACTAAACTACACTGTTCTACCCCCTATACCGGCACCCCCGGAGCCCCCCGCAACTAAATAAAGTTACTAACCCCTAAACCGCCACTCGTAGACCCCGCCGCAACTCTTATAAATGTATTAACCCCTAAACCGCCGCTCCCGGACACCGCTGCCACCTACAGTATACCTAGTAACCCCTATCCTGCCCCCCCTATACCGTCGCCCTCTATAATAAAATTATTAACCCCTATCCTGCTGATCCCGCACCTCTCCGCAACTAAATAAATAGTTTAACCCCTAAACCGCCGCTCCATGAACCCGCCGCAACCTATATTAAACCTATTAACTCCTATCCTGCCCCCCCTACACCGTCGCCACCTATAATAAATTTATTAACCCCTAATCTGCCCCCCCTACACCGTCGCCACCTATAATATATTTATTAACCCCTATCCTGCCCCCCACTACGCCGCCGCCACTGTCATAAAATTATTAACCCCTAAACCTAAGTCTAACCCTAACCCTAACGCCCCCCTAACTTAAATATTAATTAAATAAATCTAAATAAATTAACTCTTATTAAGTAAATTAATCCTATTTAAAACTAAATACTTACCTTTAAAATAAACCCTAATATAGCTACAATATAAATAATAATTATATTCTAGCTATCTTAGGATTTATATTTATTTTACAGGTACCTTTCAATTTATTTTAACCATGTACAATAACTATTAAATAGTTATTAACTATTTAATAGCTTACCTAGCTAAAATAAAGAGAAATGTACCTGTGAAATAAATCCTAACCTAAGTTACAATTACACCTAACACTACACTATACTAACTACATAGCTAAAAGAAATACAAAATTACCTGTAAAATAAATCCTAACTTAAGTTACAATTAAACCTTATACTACACTATCATTAAATTAATTAAATAAATTAACTACAAATAACTACAATTAAATACAATTACATAAACTAACTAAAGTACAAAAAATAAAAAAAGCTAAGTTACAAAAAATAAAAAAATAAGTTACAAACATGTTACAAATATTACAACAATTTTAAGCTACTTACACCTAATCTAAGCCCCCTAATAAAATAACAAACCCCCCCAAAATAAAAAAATACCCTACCCTATTCTAAATTAAATAAATTTCAAAGCTCTTTTACCTTACCAGCCCTTAAAAGGGCCATTTGTGAAAGAAAAATGCAACCCCCCCAACATTAAAACCCACCACCCACATACCCCTAATCTAACCCAAACCCCCCTTACAAAAACCTAACACTAATCCCCTGAAGATCATCCTACCTTGAGTCGTCTTCACTCAGCCGAGCCACCGATGGAACTGAAGAGGACATCCGGAGCGGAAGAAGTTAATCCTCCAAGCGGCGCTGAAGAAATCTTCCATCCGATGAAGTCATCTTCCAAGCCGGGTCTTGAATCTTCCTTCCGCCGACACGGAACCACCTTCTTCACCGACGGACTACGACGAATGACGGCTCCTTTAACCCCTTAACGACCGAGGACGTGCAGGGTACGTCCTCAAAAAAAAAGCAGTTAACGCCTGAGGACGTACCCTGCACGTCCTCGGTGTGGAAAGCAGCTGGAAGCGATCCTGCTCGCTTCCAGCTGCTTTCCGGTTATTGCAGTGATGCCTCGATATGGAGGCATCCTGCAATAACCTTTCTAAGCCATCCGGTGCAGAGAGAGCCACTCTGTGGCCCTCTCTGCACCGGAGATCGGTGGCTTACAGTGCGTTGGTGGGTGGGAGCCAAACCGGGAAGCGGGTGGCGGCCATCGATGGCCCTCGTTATGTGGAGGGGGGCGGGATTGTGGGCCGGTATGCCAGGGCCGCGCACTGACGCGCGCACGTGCACGGGAGGGTGGGGGCGGGCGCGTGCACGGGGAGGGAGCGGGTGGGAACCGCTACACACAGAAAAAAAAGATCAGGAAAATAAAAAAAAATGTAAAATAAATGTTATAAAAAAGCAATCATTTAGGTGGTGGGGGTTGGTCTGTGGGGAGGGGGAAGCTACACTACAGAAAAACCGGGGAAAAAATAAAAAAACAACATATTTCCTTGCAAACTGGGTACTGGCAGACAGCTGCCAGTACCCAAGATGGCCCCCAATAAGGCAGAGGGGAGGGTTAGAGAGCGGTTTTGGGGGGGATCAGGGAGGTTGGGGGCTAAGGGGGGGATCCTACACAGTAGCATATGTAAATATGCTAAAAAAAAATATTATTTTTAAAAACCCTTTTATTTTAGTACTGGCAGACTTTCTGCCAGTACTTAAGATGGCGGGGACAATTGTGGGGTGGGGGAGGGAAGGGAGCTGTTTGGGAGGGATCAGGGGGTGGGATGTGTCAGGTGGGAGGCTGATCTCTACACTAAAGCTAAAATTAACCCTGCAAGCTTCCTACAAACTCCCTAATTAACCCCTTCACTGCTAGCCATAATACACGTGTGAGGCGCAGCAGCATTTAGCGGCCTTCTAATTACCAGAAAGCAACGCCAAAGTCATATATGTCTGCTATTTCTGAACAAAGGGGATCCCAGAGAAGCATTTACAACCATTTGTGCCATAATTGCACAAGCTGTTTGTAAATAATTTCAGTGAGAAACCTAAAATTGTGAAAAATTTAAAGTTTTTTTTAATTTGATCGCATTTGGCGGTGAAATGGTGGCATGAAATATACCAAAATGGGCCTAGATCAATACTTGGGGTCGTCTACTACACTACACTAAAGCTAAAATTAACCCTACAAGCTCCCTAAAAGCTCCCTAATTAACCCCTTAACTGCTGGGCATAATACACGTGTGGTGCGCAGTGGCATTTAGCGGCCTTCTAATTACCAAAAAGCAACGCCAAAGCCATATATGTCTGCTATTTCTGAACAAAGGGGATCCCAGAGAAGCATTTACAAGCATTTATGCCATAATTGCACAAGCTGTTTGTAAATAATTTCAGTGAGAAACCGAAAGTTTGTGAAAAAATTTGTGAAAAAGTGAACGATTTTTTGTATTTGATTGCATTTGGCGGTGAAATGGTGGTATGAAATATACCAAAATTGGCCTAGATCAATACTTTGGGATGTCTTCTAAAAAAAAAAATATACATGTCAAGGGATATTCAGGGATTCCTGAGAGATATTAGTGTTCTAATGTAACTAGCGCTAATTTTGAAAAAAAATGGTTTGGAAATAGCAAAGTGCTACTTGTATTTATGGCCCTATAACTTGCAAAAAAAAAGCAAAGAACATGTAAACATTGGGTATTTCTAAACTCAGGACAAAATTTAGAAACTTTTTAGCATGGGTGTTTTTTGGTGGTTGTAGATATGTAACAGATTTTGGGGGTCAAAGTTAGAAAAAGTGTGTTTTTTTCATTTTTTCCTCATATTTTATAATTTTTTTATAGTAAATTATAAGATATGATGAAAATAATGGTATCTTTAGAAAGTCCATTTAATGGCGAGAAAAACGGTATATAATATGTGTGGGTACAGTAAATGAGCAAGAGGAAAATTACAGCTAAACACAAACACCGCAAAAATGTAAAAATAGCCTTGGTCCCAAACGGACAGAAAATGGAAAAGTGCTGTGGTCATTAAGGGGTTAAGGGACGTCATCCAAGGTTTTTGTAAGGGGGGTTTTTGTTAGATTAGGGGTATGTGGGTGGTGGGTTTTAATGTTGGGGGGGGGTTGTATTTTTCTTTTACAGGCAAAAGAGCTGTTTTCTTTGGGGCATGCCCCCACAAATGGCCCTTTTAAGGGCTGGTAAGGTAAAAGAGCTTTGAAATTTATTTAATTTAGAATAGGGTAGGGCATTTTTTTATTTTGGGGGGGTTTGTTATTTTATTAGGGGGCTTAGATTAGGTGTAAGTAGCTTAAAATTGTTGTAATATTTGTAACATGTTTGTAACTTATTTTTTTATTTTTTGTAACTTAGCTTTTTTTATTTTTTGTACTTTAGTTAGTTTATGTAATTGTATTTAATTGTAGTTATTTGTAGGTAGTTTATTTAATTAATTTAATGATAGTGTAGTATTAGGTTTAATTGTAACTTAAGTTAGGATTTATTTTACAGGTAATTTTGTATTTCTTTTAGCTATGTAGTTATTAAATAGTTAATAACTATTTAATAACTATTCTAACTAGCTAAAATAAATACAAAGTTACCTGTAAAATAAATATAAATCCTAAGATAGCTATAATATAATTATTAATTATATTGTAGCTATCTTAGGCCTAGATTTGGAGTTTGACGGTAGATGGGTTGTTAACGCTACGCAGGCTTTTTTCTGGCCACACCATAGCACCATAAAATTAACTCTGGTATCGAGAGTCCAAAAAAATGCTGCGTTAGGCTCCAAAAAAGGAGCGTAGAGCATTTTTACCGCAAATGCAACTCTCGATACCAGAGTTGCTTACGGACGCGGCCAGCCTCAAAAACGTGCTCGTGCACGATTCTCCCATAGGAAACAATGGGGCTGTTTGAGCTGAAAAAAAACCTAACACCTGCAAAAAAGCTGCGTTCAGCTCCTAACGCAGCCCCATTGTTTCCTATGGGGAAACACTTCCTAAGTCTGCACCTAACACCCTAACATGTACCCCGAGTCTAAACACCCCTAACCTTACACTTATTAACCCCTAATCTGCCACCCCCACTATCGCTGACCCCTGCATTATATTATTAACCCCTAATCTTCCGCTCCGTAAACCGCCGCAACTTACATTATCCCTATGTACCCCTAATCTGCTGCCCCTAACACCGCCGACCCCTATATTATATTTATTAACCCCTAACCTGCCCCCCACAACGTTGCCGCCAGCTACTTACAATAATTAACCCCTAATCTGCCGACCGCAAAGCGCCGCCACCTACGTTATCCTTATGTACCCCTAATCTGCTGCCCCTAACACCGCCGACCCCTATATTATATTTATTAACCCCTAATCTGCCCCCCTCAACGTCGCCGACACCTGCCTACACTTATTAACCCCTAATCTGCCGAGCGGACCTGAGCGCTACTATAATAAAGTTATTAACCCCTAATCCGCCTCACTAACCCTATCATAAATAGTATTAACCCCTAATCTGCCCTCCCTAACATCGCCGACACCTAACTTCAATTATTAACCCCTAATCTGACGACCGGAGCTCACCGCTACTATAATAAATGGATTAACCCCTAAAGCTAAGTCTAACCCTAACACTAACACCCCCCTAACTTAAATATAATTTACATCTAACGAAATTAATTAACTCTTATTAAATAAATTAATCCTATTTAAAGATAAATACTTACCTGTAAAATAAATCCTAATATAGCTACAATATAAATTATAATTACATTGTAGCTATTTTAGGATTAATATTTATTTTACAGGCAACTTTGTAATTATTTTAACCAGGTACAATAGCTATTAAATAGTTAAGAACTATTTAATAGTTACCTAGTTAAAATAATAACAAAATTACCTGTAAAATAAATCCTAACCTAAGTTAGAATTAAACCTAACACTACCCTATCAATAAATTAATTAAATAAAATACCTTCAATTACCTACAATTAACCTAACACTACACTATCAATAAATAAATTAAATACAATTCCTACAAATAACTACAATTACATAAACTAACTAAAGTACAAAAAATAAAAAAGAACTAAGTTACAAAAAATAAAAAATATTTACAAACATAAGAAAAATATTACAACAATTTTAAACTAATTACACCTACTCTAAGCCCCCTAATAAAATAACAAAGACCCCCAAAATAAAAAAATGCCCTACCCTATTCTAAATTAATAGAGTTAAAAGCTCTTTTACCTTACCAGCCCTGAACAGGGCCCTTTGCGGGGCATGCCCCAAGAAAATCAGCTCTTTTGCCTGTAAAAAAAAACATACAATACCCCCCCCAACATTACAACCCACCACCCACATACCCCTAATCTAACCCAAACCCCCCTTAAATAAACCTAACACTAAGCCCCTGAAGATCTTCCTACCTTGTCTTCACCTCAACAGGTATCACCGATCCGTCCTGGCATCCGGTGCTGAAGAGGTCCAGAAGAGGCTCCAAAGTCTTCCTCCTATCCGGCAAGAAGAGGACAATCCGGACCGGCAAACATCTTCATCCAAGCGGCATCTTCGATCTTCTTCCATCCGGTGCGAAGCGGGTCCATCTTGAAGCAGCCGACGCGGATCCATCCTCTTCTTCCGGCGTCTCCCGACGAATGACAGTTCCTTTAAGGGACGTCATCCAAGATGGCGTCCCTCGAATTCCGATTGGCTGATAGGATTCTATCAGCCAATCGGAATTAAGGTAGGAATATTCTGATTGGCTGATGGAATCAGCCAATCAGAATCAAGTTCAATCCGATTGGCTGATCCAATCAGCCAATCAGATTGAGCTCGCATTCTATTGGCTGATCGGAACAGCCAATAGAATGCGAGCTCAATCTGATTGGCTGATTGGATCAGCCAATCGGATTGAACTTGATTCTGATTGGCTGATTCCATCAGCCAATCAGAATATTCCTACCTTAATTCCGATTGGCTGATAGAATCCTATCAGCCAATCGGAATTCGAGGGACTCCATCTTGGATGACGTCCCTTAAAGGAACCGTCATTCGTCGGGAGACGCCGGAAGAAGAGGATGGATCCGCGTCGGCTGCATCAAGATGGACCCGCTCCGCACCGGATGGAAGAAGATCGAAGATGCCGCTTGGATGAAGATGTTTGCCGGTCCGGATGTCCTCTTCTTGCCGGATAGGAGGAAGACTTTGGAGCCTCTTCTGGACCTCTTCAGCACCGGATGCCAGGACGGATCGGTGATACCTGTTGAGGTGAAGACAAGGTAGGAAGATCTTCAGGGGCTTAGTGTTAGGTTTATTTAAGGGGGGTTTGGGTTAGATTAGGGGTATGTGGGTGGTGGGTTGTAATGTTGGGGGGGGTATTGTATGTTTTTTTTTACAGGCAAAAGAGCTGATTTTCTTGGGGCATGCCCCGCAAAGGGCCCTGTTCAGGGCTGGTAAGGTAAAAGAGCTTTTAACTCTATTAATTTAGAATAGGGTAGGGCATTTTTTTATTTTGGGGGTCTTTGTTATTTTATTAGGGGGCTTAGAGTAGGTGTAATTAGTTTAAAATTGTTGTAATATTTTTCTTATGTTTGTAAATATTTTTTTATTTTTTTGTAACTTAGTTCTTTTTTATTTTTTGTACTTTAGTTAGTTTATGTAATTGTAGTTATTTGTAGGAATTGTATTTAATTTATTTATTGATAGTGTAGTGTTAGGTTAATTGTAGGTAATTGTAGGTATTTTATTTAATTAATTTTTGATAGGGTAGTGTTAGGTTTAATTCTAACTTAGGTTAGGATTTATTTTACAGGTAATTTTGTTATTATTTTAACTAGGTAACTATTAAATAGTTCTTAACTATTTAATAGCTATTGTACCTGGTTAAAATAATTACAAAGTTGCCTGTAAAATAAATATTAATCCTAAAATAGCTACAATGTAATTATAATTTATATTGTAGCTATATTAGGATTTATTTTACAGGTAAGTATTTATCTTTAAATAGGATTAATTTATTTAAAAAGAGTTAATTAATTTCGTTAGATGTAAATTATATTTAAGTTAGGGGGGTGTTAGTGTTAGGGTTAGACTTAGCTTTAGGGGTTAATCCATTTATTATAGTAGCGGTGAGCTCCGGTCGTCAGATTAGGGGTTAATAATTGAAGTTAGGTGTCGGCGATGTTAGGGAGGGCAGATTAGGGGTTAATACTATTTATGATAGGGTTAGTGAGGCGGATTAGGGGTTAATAACTTTATTATAGTAGCGCTCAGGTCCGATCGGCAGATTAGGGGTTAATAAGTGTAGGCAGGTGTCGGCGACGTTGAGGGGGGCAGATTAGGGGTTAATAAATATAATATAGGGGTCGGCGGTGTTAGGGGCAGCAGATTAGGGGTACATAAGGATAACGTAGGTGGCGGCGCTTTGCGGTCAGCAGATTAGGGGTTAATTATTGTAAGTAGCTGGCGGCGACGTTGAGGGGGCAGGTTAGGGGTTAATAAATATAATACAGGGGTCGGCGGTGTTAGGGGCAGCAGATTAGGGGTACATAAGTATAACGTAGGTGGCGGTCGGCAGATTAGGGGTTAAAAAAATTTAATCGAGTTGCGGCGATGTGGGGGGACCTCAGTTTAGGGGTACATAGGTAGTTTATGGGTGTTAGTGTACTTTAGAGTACAGTAGTTAAGAGCTTTATGAACCGGCGTTAGCCCAGAAAGCTCTTAACTCCTGATTTTTTTCTGCGGCTGGAGTTTTGTCGTTAGAGCTCTAACGCTCACTTCAGAAACGACTCTAAATACCGGAGTTAGGAAGATCCCATTGAAAAGATAGGATACGCAATTGACGTAAGGGGATCTGCGGTATGGAAAAGTCACGGCTGAAAAGTGAGCGTTAGACCCTATTTTGAGTGACTCCAAATACCGGCGGTAGCCTAAAACCAGCGTTAGGAGCCTCTAACGCTGGTTTTCACGGCTAACGCCAAACTCTAAATCTAGGCCTTAGGGTTTATTTTACAGGTAGGTATTTATTTTTAAATAGGAATAATTTATTAAAGTATAGTGTAGTGTTAGGTGTAATTGTAACTTAGGTTAGGATTTATTTCACAGGTACATTTCTCTTTATTTTAGCTAGGTAAGCTATTAAATAGTTAATAACTATTTAATAGTTATTGTACATGGTTAAAATAAATTGAAAGGTACCTGTAAAATAAATATAAATCCTAAGATAGCTAGAATATAATTATTATTTATATTGTAGCTATATTAGGGTTTATTTTAAAGGTAAGTATTTAGTTTTAAATAGGATTAATTTACTTAATAAGAGTTAATTTATTTAGATTTATTTAATTAATATTTAAGTTAGGGGGGCGTTAGGGTTAGGGATAGACTTAGGTTTAGGGGTTAATAATTTTATGACAGTGGCGGCGGCGTAGTGGGGGGCAGGATAGGGGTTAATAAATTTATTATAGGTGGCGACGGTGTAGGGGGGGCAGATTAGGGGTTAATAAATTTATTATAGGTGGCGACGGTGTAGGGGGGCAGGATAGGGGTTAATACATTTAATATAGGTTGCGGTGGGTTCAGGGAGCGGCGGTTTAGGGGTTAATACATTTATTATAGTTGCGGTGGGCTCCGGGAGCGGCGGTTTAGGGGTTAATATGTATAGAGTAGCTTGCGGTGGGCTCCGGGAGCGGTGGTTTAGGGGGTAATAACTTTATTTAGTTGCGGCGGTGTAGGGGGGGTCAGATTAGTGGTGTTTAGACTCGGGGTACATGTTAGGGTGTTAGGTGTAGACAGCTCCCATAGAAATCAATGGGATGTCTATCAGCAGCGAACTTGTACTTTCGCTATGGTCAGACTCCCATTGATTCCTATGGGATCCGCCGCCTCCAGGGGTGGCGGATTGAAAACCAGGTACGCTGGGCCGTAAAAGTGCCGAGCGTACCTGCTAGTTTTTTGATAGCTAGCAAAAGTAGTGAGAATGTGCCGCACTTGTGTGCGGAACATCTGGAGTGACGTAAGAATCTATCTGTGTCGGACTGAGTCCGGCGGATCGATGCTTACGTCACAAAATTCTACTTTTGCCGGTCTCGAGCCTTTGATAACTAAGGCGAATCAGCCTCGCCACAAATACGCTGCGGAATTCCAGCGTATTTGAGGTTGACGGCTTGATAACTAGGCCCCATACTCTGCTCACTGACACCCACACACACTCTGCTCACATACACAATCACACAATTCTGTGGCACAGTGCCAGTTACTAAGCAATTAGAATGATACACAATCTCTTCTCTACTCACTACTGTATTGTAAAAATAGAAATAATTTACCATACAATTTTTACACAAAGGACAAGTGATCAATACTGCCAACACAGCTGCTGCAATATGGTGCTCAAGAAACGCACGTGCATATCCCACTTAGGTATGCTCTTCAACAAAGGACACCAAAGGATACCAAAAGAATGAAGTACATAATAATAAAAGTAAAATATAAAGTTTATTTATTTTGTGCAATTTGTATCTGAATGATGGAAATGTAATTATGACTTAGATGTTCTTTTCAAAAACTAATTTGATTTGCTGACATGGGGCCAGTAACAGTTGATGCTAATTCTCAAAATATAAATAACTAGAAAAGTCTATTAAAATAGCATGCTCTACTTCAATCATGAAAGTTTCATTTTAAATGTCTCCCTTTGACTATGTCTTTAACCAGTTACTTTACAGTGGCATTATTTCTAAAAACATTTAACTGCAATAATTACATATATTGTTTAAATGACTTATTATCTCCTTTTTATTAATATAAACGTGTATACAAGCAGCACATATTAAAAACACAATGCAACAGCTTTCAATTGATTTGTGAATTACAAGTTAACAGCAGTCTTTAAATAAATGGAGACACAGAGAAAAATAAAAATAGATACTGCATCCTCTGACTGAACAGACATAACATATATGGAGTTTGTACCTAATTAAATCAAATAACCATAAAAAAGGGAGCAATATTCAATGTCAAAAACTTTAGTTTAAATAATGTGGACACTGCACACTTAATTTCAAACTCTGGGTTTTAAATGATGTATTTAAGTTTGAATTGACCCTTTGACTTCCCGTCAGTATTGGGTTATGCTCACTTACTGTCCCCCCTGTTAATGAGCTGTATCTGAACACAATTTGTGAATCACAAGAGATGTAGAATACTACTTTACTCTTCTGCTTGGTGTCATCTGTTCTTAGGTCACCTCAGCTTCCACTTGTGTCACATGACCCTGCTCACTGCATCCTCCTTCTGATTAATCTATATATCCTTCACTTGCTAGGAGGCATCAAGAGGGGTGCCTCCTATTGGTCCCAATTTTTGCTGCTAATATATTGACAGAACACAGGTGGCGCTGCAGTACAGCTTTTCCTTTGACCCATGTACTGCAATGGAGAGAAGAATTCCTGTACCTGCCTCTCCATAGCTTTACATGGGGGGGGAAATGGTGAGAAAAAAAAAAATTGGACTTTTTTTTGTTTTAATTAAAATCTAATTAAGCTTTGGCCAACTATGGCAGGGTAGGCACTGCCTCCCCTGCCTCCTATGAGTGCACGTCCCTGGCGTGGGGGATCCTCTTCGTACGAATGCTGTATACTGAATAGTGAATGCAAGGTAAGCGATTAAAAATGGCGTCCCTTGCATTCCTATTGGCTGATTTGATTCTTCAAATTCAAATCAGCCAATAGGATGAGAACTACTGAAATCCTAATTTATTATTAGATTAGGGGGTGTTTTTATTTGGGGGGGCTTTTCTATTTTCATAAGGATTAGGTATATTTTTTTTTATTTTTGATAATTCTGCTTATTATTTTATGTAATGTTAGACTTCTATTTTCTGTAATTTTAGCTTAATTTAAACTTATTTTTTTTATTTTTAAAGTAATGTTAGGTTTTTTTTATTTGAATTGTAATTTAGTATTTTAATTTATGTAATGGGGTTCATTTAGGGGGTGTTAGGTTAGGGTGATTAGTTATTTGCGTTATGGGGTTTGGCGGATTAGGGGTTAATAGTTTTATTAGGTTTATTGTGTTGTGGGGTTAATGGCGGATTAGGGGTTAATAGTTTTAATAGGTAGTTTGCGATGTTGGAGTTGGCGGATTTAGGGGTTAATACTTTTATTAGGTAGTTTGCGATGTGTGTGAATGGCGGATTAGTGGTTAATAGTTTAATTAGGCATATTGCGTTGTGGGGGGTTGTCGGTTTAGGGGTTAATACTTTTATTATTAGTTCTGATGTGGATTAATGGCAGATTAGGGGTTAATATACTTTATTAGTTATTGAGGTGGGGGATTGCGGTTGACAGGTAGATAGATATTGCGCATGCGTTAGGTGTTATAATATTTTCAGGCAGTTACTGGAGTTACGGTGCTAACATACTCACTGCAAGGCTTGCTGCGCCTGCCTATGTGTGGCGAAGTGAAATGGAGTCCTTGCGCTGAATATGTGATACCGATTTGCGAAGTGGTTCTATGTTAGCTTATTGGAGTAAAAATAGCAGCTGACAGGTGAAATATACATGCTGCATTTATATGCGGCGCTGTATATGTGATAACAAAATCGCGTAAAAACTGGCGGCTCCGGCTTTTGCAGGCGATGCCCAGGGCCGCCTTTAATATTGACTGGACCCTGGGAAAAAATTTTCTTGGGCCCCCCCCCCATGCAATTTCGCTCTCCACCCCAACATCCCAAAAAACAAATAAATCAATTTTATTTTTTTTAATTATTAGCCCAGCAGTGGATCATCCACTGCTGGTCTAATCATTTTTAAAAAATGAAATAAATTGCAATATGTGAAACTGGACCTAAGCAGTACTAATAAGTAAATAAATATATAAATTCCTCCACTGTGGATTAATTGTGAGGTTAGCTGGTTAAAGAGATTTAGGGCAGCCAACAGGAGCAAAGCAAGGTAAAGACTGAGGAGGAAGCATAGAGGTGCAGACAAATATAAGTTTAGTGACTGGAACAGCATAACTACTATGGGAAGCTGTAAAATCTGAGACAGAGAGAAAACAAAAACTATAAAAATAAACCTTACATTAATGTGTGAACTATCAGCATGACACTATACATCAGCCACAGCAGTACATGTAACTTCTTTGCTAGGAACTAGACAATGCTGCATGGGGAGGGGTGTGTGTGCACTCACTTATTCTTCCCACTGACACCTTTCTACAAAGCACTGTTCCCCCAACAAACTTCAGTTAGTTGATCTTAGGGCCACAGCAGAAAAAGCAGGGCTAAGGGGACCAGAAGACTGGATTCTGTCTGTCCAAGGCTGCATGGATACAGTGTTAGATGAGTCACAGCCTCAAGACTGAAGAGAACAGTGTATGCAGCTGCACAGATGCTCAAATCCTCACGTCCTTGCCGCTCCAGCTTTCTGCTGCATGCGCTTACAGTTAGCAATACCCAGAAAAAATTCCCACCACCAGAGCAGTGACCTGGTAACAGTGGTAACCCCAGTAGGACCTTTTCTGATGCAGTGGGAATGACTGGATGCCGAGTTAGTGTTTTGCATTCAGTGCTGCACAGTGCACATCTAAAACAGCACATGGCAATAGCTTGGCATGTCACATGACACCGGCACGGTCTGGCACAGTTTTTAAAAAAATAAATATAAACAGAGTACTTTTGTCTGTGACAGTATTAGGACTGAATGTGTGTGTTCCCCATGTCACACGGTATGAACCATAAAAAATAAAATAAAAAAAATAAAAATTATTTTTTTTAGGACTCTTGGGCCCCTCAACAGAAAATGGGCCCTGGGCAGCTGCCCCTTTTGTCCTGTGTTAAAGACGGCCCTGGCGACGCCCCATATGTAATCTTGCCCTATATGTTTTCTCTCTCTCTCTCTATCTATCTATCTATATACACTTTGTAGCCATTTCCACTCAAAAACAGTAACAAATAAAAAAAAAATTGTAATCAATTTTAATATGTTCTTCACTTAAATTTATTCTATGTGAAGAACGTTGGAATGTAAAATATGCATGATTTCCTTTTGGTTTAGCGCAGTTGGTCTAACGCAGTGTCGGGTTAGCATGTGAGCGATATGTGTTAGGATTTTTATTGAACAGCACATCGGGTTTCGGTTCTGCGCTAACTTTTTACTTTCAACTTGTAATGCATGCGCTAACCTGCTCACGTTAAAAGTTTACTTTGAGCACAGTTAGCGTGCGAGCGAAAAAATCCATTAGCAATCCATTGTAATCTGTCCAAAGGGTTTTTCCTCTACATTTTGCCACTTAAAGGGACAGTAAACACCAAAAATGTTATTGTTGAAAAAGATAGATAATCCCTTTATTACCCATTCCCCAGTATAACCCCAAAACGGTTATATTAATATACTTTTTACCTCTATTATTACCTTGTATCTAAGACTCTGCAGACTGCCCTATATCTCAGATCTTTTGACAGGCTGACTCTTAAATAACTAAACGTCCATGAGCACAATGTTATCTATATGGCACACATGAACTAATGACCTCTAGCTGTGAAAAACTGTCAAATGCATTCAATGGCTTAGAAATTAGCATATGAGCCTACCTAGGTTTAGCTTTCAACTAAGAATACAAAGAGAACAAAGCAAATTTGATTATAAAAGCAAATTGGAAGGTTGTTTAAAATGACATGCCCTATCTGAATCATGAAAGTTTTATTTGGACTTTACTGTCCATTTTACAAAACGCAAAGCCACATCTAGCAAATAAACCCTCCTGGCAGCAATCCACCACCAACATCTTCTCAACACCAAGGCCTCTATTTATCACAGGTCTTGCGGACCTGATCCGACAGTGCGGATTAGGTCCGCAAGACCTCGCTGAATGCAGAGAGCAATAAGCTCTCCGCATTCAGCTTTGCACCAGCAGCTGACAACCGGCCGCCAGCAGCGAGGTGTCAATCAACCCGATCGTATTCGATCCGGTTGAATTGCGGCAATTCCTCCATTCGGAGCTTGATAGATAGGACCCCAAGAGTCTTTTAGAACCGTTTGCATCATTTTTGGACCATATTTGTAATGCACAGAGGCATAGGAGGCCCTTTACATTTAGATGACACTTAGGGTACTTTAAAACTACTGGACATCTAAGTGTCCAGTATTTTTATATATATTTTACTGGACGGCCTGCTAAAATACAGGACTGTCCGATTGAATACTGGAAACTTGGCAACTCAATGCCCAGATAGGAATGAGAACAAAACCTTAAAATATTTTAAAACAAGGGTGTCCACAATTTTAGTGTAATGGGGTCTACTTGTTTTACAAAGTTTGTCAGAGTGACCTACAAATGTGCATAGTGTGCACTGAATCTTATCATGCCATTTTTTCGAAATCAGGATTAAAGGGGCATAAAACAGGTTGAGATCTGTGTATATCCTAAAAGGGCTTATTAATTAAAAATAGTTTGCATAAAAAAATTGTTTCAAAATTGCTGGCAAGTTTATAAAAATAATTTACAAAAATAAGCAAAATTAATGACATAGCTTAGCTGCCTGGAGCAGCCAACTCCACCCCTCTTATCAGTGTTTAGACACTGACATTGTATTTCAACTGAGTTCACATCTTCTAGGAATGCTCCAGCAGATAATCCATATGCACTTTTGCATTCTACCAAAACAACAATAGATATAGATACAGCCATAGAAGGAAATGTGTGGGGGAGTTAGAGCTTTACAATTTAGAAACTAAAAAGAAAGGGTTAATGGTGAGGCACTACAGTATAAGGCCTAGATTTAGAGTTCGGCGGTAGCCGTCAAAACCAGCGTTAGAGGCTCCTAACGCTGGTTTTGGCCGCCCGCTGGTATTTGGAGTCAGTGATTAAAGGGTCTAACGCTCACTTTACAGCCGCGACTTTTCCATACCGCAGATCCCCCTACGCCATTTGCGTATCCTATCTTTTCAATGGGATCTTTCTAACGCCGGTATTTAGAGTCGTTTCTGCAGTGAGCGTTAGAGCTCTAACGACAAGATTCCAGCCGCCTGAAAATAGCAGGAGTTAAGAGCTTTCTGGGCTAACGCCGGTTCATAAAGCTCTTAACTACTGTACCCTAAAGTACACTAACACCCATAAACTACCTATGTACCCCTAAACCGAGCTCCCCCCACATCGTCGCCACTCGATTAAAATTTGTTAACCCCTAATCTGCCGACCGCCACCTACGTTATACTTATGTACCCCTAATCTGCTGCCCCTAACCCCGCCGACCCCTGTATTACATTTATTAACCCCTAACCTGCCCCCCACAACGTTGCCGCCAGCTACTTAAAATAATTAACCCCTAATCTTCCGACCGCAAAGCGCCGCCACCTACGTTATCCCTATGTACCCCTAATCTGCTGCCCCTAACACCGCCGACCCCTATATTATATTTATTAACCCCTAATCTGCCCCCCTCAACGTCGCCGACACCTGCCTACACTTATTAACCCCTAATCTGCCGAGCGGACCTGAGCGCTACTATAATAAAGTTATTAACCCCTAACCCCCCTCACTAACCCTATCATAAATAGTATTAACCCCTAATCTGCCCTCCCTAACATCGCCGACACCTACCTTCAATTATTAACCCCTAATCTGCCGAGCGGACCTCACCGCTATTCTAATAAATGGATTAACCCCTAAAGCTAAGTCTAACCCTAACACTAACACCCCCCTAAGTTAAATATAATTTACATCTAACGAAATAAATTAACTCTTATTAAATAAATGATTCCTATTTAAAGCTAAATACTTACCTGTACAATAAATCCTAATATAGCTACAATATAAATTATAATTATATTATAGCTATTTTAGGATTAATATTTATTTTACAGGCAACTTTGTAATTATTTTAACCAGGTACAATAGCTATTAAATAGTTAAGAACTATTGGCTGTTCCGATCAGCCAATAGAATGCGAGCTCAATCTGATTGGCTGATTGGATCAGCCAATCGGATTGAACTAGATTCTGATTGGCTGATTCCATCAGCCAATCAGAAAATTCCTACCTTAATTCCGATTGGCTGATAGAATCCTATCAGCCAATCGGAATTCGAGGGACGCCATCTTGGATGACGTACCTTAAAGGAACAGTCATTCGTCGTTCAGTCGTCGGTCCGGATGGATGTTCCGCGCTGGAGGTCTTCAGGATCCTGCCGCTTCGCTCCGGATGGAAGACCATAGAAGATGCCGCCTGGATGATGACTTCAATCGGATGGAAGATCCTCTTCTGCCCCGCTTGGATGAAGACTTTGACCGGATCATGGACCTCTTCAGCCCCCCGCTTGGGCTTGGATCAGGACATCGGAGGAGCTCTTCAGGACGGATCGGTGAACCTGGATGGTGAAGACAAGGTAGGAAGATCTTCAGGGGCTTAGTGTTAGGTTTATTTAAGGGGGGTTTGGGTTAGATTAGGGGTATGTGGGTGGTGGGTTGTAATGTTGGGGGGGGGTATTGTATGTTTTTTTTTACAGGCAAAAGAGCTGAAATTCTTGGGGCATGCCCCGCAAAGGGCCCTGTTCAGGGCTGGTAAGGTAAAAGAGCTTTTAACTTTTTTAATTTAGAATAGGGTAGGGAATTTTTTATTTTGGGGGGCTTTGTTATTTTATTAGGGGGCTTAGAGTAGGTGTAATTAGTTTAAAATTGTTGTAATATTTTTCTTATGTTTGTAAATATTTTTTTATTTTTTGTAACTTAGTTCTTTTTTATTTTTTGTACTTTAGCTAGTTTATTTAATTGTATTTATTTGTAGGAATTGTGTTTAATTAATTTATTGATAGTGTAGTGTTAGGTTAATTGTAGGTAATTGTAGGTAGTTTATTTAATTAATTTATTGATAGGGTAGTGTTAGGTTTAATTATATCTTAGGTTAGGATTTATTTTACAGGTAAATTTGTTATTATTTTAACTATTTTAGCTATTAAATAGTTCTTAACTATTTAATAGCTATTGTACCTGGTTAAAATAATTACAAAGTTGCCTGTAAAATAAATATTAATCCTAAAATAGCTATAATATAATTATAATTTATATTGTAGCTATATTAGGATTTATTTTACAGGTAAGTATTTAGCTTTAAATAGGAATCATTTATTTAATAAGAGTTAATTTATTTCGTTAGATGTAAATTATATTTAATTTAGGGGGGTGTTAGTGTTAGGGTTAGACTTAGCTTTAGGGGTTAATCCATTTATTAGAATAGCGGTGAGGTCCGCTCGGCAGATTAGGGGTTAATAATTGAAGGTAGGTGTCGGCGATGTTAGGGAGGGCAGATTAGGGGTTAATACTATTTATGATAGGGTTAGTGAGGCGGATTAGGGGTTAATAACTTTATTATAGTAGCGCTCAGGTCCGCTCGGCAGATTAGGGGTTAATAAGTGTAGGCAGGTGTCGGCGACGTTGAGGGGGGCAGATTAGGGGTTAATAAATATAATATAGGGGTCGGCGATGTTAGGGCAGCAGATTAGGGGTACATAGGGATAACGTAGGTTGCGGCGGTTTACGGAGCGGCAGATTAGGGGATAAAAAAAATATGCAGGGGTCAGCGATAGCGGGGGCGGCAGATTAGGGGTTAATAAGTGTAAGGTTAGGGGTGTTTAGACTCGGGGTACATGTTAGAGTGTTAGGTGCAGACGTAGGAAGTGTTTCCCCATAGGAAACAATGGGGCTGCGTTAGGAGCTGAACGCTGCTTTTTTGCAGGTGTTAGGTTTTTTTTCAGCTCAAACAGCCCCATTGTTTCCTATGGGAGAATCGTGCACGAGCACGTTTTTGAGGCTGGCCGCGTCCGTAAGCAACTCTGGTATCGAGAGTTGCATTTGCGGGAAAAATGCTCTACGCTCCTTTTTTGGAGCCTAACGCAGCATTTTTTTGAACTCTCAATACCAGAGTTAAATTTATGGTGCGGCCAGAAAAAAACCTGCGGAGCGTTAACAGCCCTTCTACCGCCGAACTCCAAATCTAGGCCTAAATTTGCAGGTAAAGTAATTAAAGTACATATTATTATATTTTGTCTCTACCCCAACTTGTTTTATGTCCCTTTAACTCCTGGTTTTCTAATTTAGGCCTTATTGGTTCATAATATACTTCTGCAAACACACTGATTCTTAAAGAGACAGTAAGCACCTTGTAATCACAAGACAATTCTGTTGTCTTGCTGTGGAATAACATATGAGCAAAGTCTAAAACAAATTAACATCTTATTTGATGCAATTGTTTTTCAATAGCCAAACTCCATCTACAACTTGCCTCATTTGGAGAAGCAAATCTGGGCTTGAGTCTGCAGCAAACAAGGCACCGATCATTAGGCTAGTATAAAGTGCATTATTTGTATCTCTTAAACCCAATGAGGAAAATATGTAGGGTGGTTAGCTTTAAAAAATATGTGCTTTTTCAGTTCTCAGAATTCTAAAAACCACAATTTTCAGAACTAAATTACTTGAAAAGGGGGCAACATATTTACAATCCCTTTAATTTAAGGCCTATATTCAAAACTGTTTTCAGGGAATAAAGGAAATCTCAAAAGAATCTAGAGATTTATGAGTATTGGTACACTACCTCTGTCTTTTGTAGGAACTCCCAACACCTCTTTCAGAATTATGTTTAAAGAATATCTTACAATATTGCCACTGTAGCCTATATTCACCAAAGAAAACCCACTCCCTCTAGAAAAGGAGGATGGATAGAACTCTACTCCAACCATCTGACACCATCCCTTAAATAATTCATGTTGGGTTAGTGCACTTGAGAAAATACAATTGGATTTGTGCGACTTGTTGGGTGTTTTTGCGCTCCATTCTAACATCATTTTTTAACACGTTGTTTTAGCGTGCAAGGAAACACATTTTACTTTCAGGTTGTAATACGTGCGGCACCCAACGCGCACAAAAAGCTGAAGTTGAGCAGAGTTAATGCACAAATTGGGAAAAACGGCTGAATTTACTAATGCAACACTTGATTGTTTCAAACAGAAGGTGTCCTGCCTGCATGACCTTTTCACACATCAGAGGGGCATGCTTTAAATACAGAATATCTTGTGTTCTGGTTGTTGTGTCAACATACTACAGCTTTGTTATTCCTGGTAAGAGTGCACTGATACCCTGCAATTGCTCAGCTACCATAATGGGGTATTTTATTATGGAATTTCCTCTTGCTTCTACATCGACATGTTAAATGCAGTCAAGACTCTGCAAATTAAGGACTGGTCATTTTTTTTATATTTGGGTAAGAGTCCTTGAGGGAAATTGACATTTACTATTCTCACAATTAATTGGGTAAGGTGGCATTTATTATCCTTTCCAATCTTTTGTCATAGAAATGATCAAAATTCTAAATAATGTAAGCATCATCCACAGAATCAAGTACATACATTTTATTTATTTATAAAATATTTTACCAGGAAGGATACATTGAGATTTCTCTCGTTTTCAAGTATGTCCTGGGTACATACAGTTAAAGGGAGAGTCAACCCAAAAATTACTGTTTCTTATTTAGATTAGTTAATTAACAATCTTTACATCAAACTCTAGCCCAATTTTCATCTAAATAAACTTTGGCAGAAAATACACTTTCTAGATCTCATCTGGCTGTTTTGAAATGGCCACCTGACTCCTCCTTCTCTGACGTCTCCCAAAAGCTTGAACTGCAGCACTAGTACAGGATCCTCTTGTCCCTGCGCGCTCCTTTCATTCAGTTAATTGAGAAACACACATGGCACCCCCCCTCACACTATCTCCCCTCACTTTCTTTCAGCAGAACATTCTGTCTGCAGTCTGCACTAACACTATTTACATAACAAACCCGTTCTAAGCCATCCCACATACACCGGTGCTTTTCAGTATTGAAAGATCTTTACTCAGTATGTTTTGTTATTTTCTTCCTGACTGTTTGATATTTTAGTCTGTTACAACCTTAGGACCCTAAGTAACCACCATGATATTTTTAGGTGACATCATTGTGCAATCAGTGTCAGCACTTTCCATGAATAAATAATTTCCCCGGTAGAGATGCTATGCATCTGCATCACTTCATACTGGCACCACTCTTACTAAATCCCAACGGGGTTCTCTGAGTGTGTGAGTTTACTGCCAATTGTATATATGGAGCTTTTAAACGGGGACTCCCGCTGAGATTAGAGCACACAGAGCGAAGATCACAGAGCACTAGCTGTGAGAATCGACCAGCACCCGGTGTATGTGGGACCCCCCTCACATTATCTCCCCTCACTTTCTTTTCAGCAGAACCTTCTGTCTGCTCTAACACTATTTACATAACAAACCCGTTCTAAGTAAGGTGACCAAGTGTCCCGTATTGCTCGGGACAGTCCCGCATTTTAAAGGTCTGTCCCGGGTCCCGGTTACCTCCATTCATTGTCCCGGACTGACTAACTGAAACTGACAGCAGCACACTGACAGCCACGCAAATTGACTCACTCTCACTGACTACGACTCTAGGCAAGCCGGCTTGACTTCCCGCAGCGCAGATAGAGTGTTGAGACTCCTCCTAGACCATATCCAGACAACATCATCGCAGGGGGCAGACCAGAGGCGACAGTGGCCAACTGGCTAGTAAATTGAGGGAGCCACTTCCGGAATCTGGATATTAATTTGTTTTAATATATGCACTGCACGATGGATTCCCCCGGCCCACCCGCCACCCCTTTTGGTTGCCGGCATCTAGTCTACTCTAGTCTAGCTTTAGCCTCTATATAATGCGATACAATATGTCGCTGGCTGCATTTACTGGACAGTGGACCTGCGTGGAGGACGTTAGTGGAGTGTTGGAGTCGACTCGAGACCGGTGGAGAGAGTGACTGCTGTTGCTGTGCCTGACAGTTGGAGTTGGACTGGAGCCAAGCATTAGGTAACGGTGGTTACCTCAGTATAATATTTACAATACTGGGTATGCTATGCTCGTATTCCTGGTTTCGATATTATGTATTCCTTTATTCAGTTGGCTGGATACGATCCATCTACATAGCCTCATGTAGGGAGTGCACACCATAATCATTTGAGTCGATACCTATTGATTTGATGTCAGTGTTGCTAACGGTGCAGATACATTATTAAATTTTGATCAGTGTCATTTTTTTGTCAAAGTTATCTGGAGCAGTTCCAGATCACTTTGACAAAAAATGACACTGATCTATTAAGGTAAAATGACATAATGTATCTGCACCGTTATGGAACTGCACAGTGCATACAAAAAAAAAAAAATACATTTATTTTTTATTTGTGTCCTGTTAAAGGGTTAGTCGTATTTAAAAAAAAACAGAATTTATGCTTACCTGATAAATTTCTTTCTCTTGTGATGTATCGAGTCCACGGATTCATCCATACTTGTGGGATATTCTCCTTCCCAACAGGAAGTGGCAGAGAGAGCACCCACAGCAGAGCTGTCTATATAGCTCCTCCCTTAGCTCCACCCCCCAGTCATTCGACCGAAGGCTAGGAAGAAAAAGGAGAAACTATAGGGTGCAGTAGTGACTGAAGTTTTTTTTAAATAAAAATATACTACCTGTCTTAAATAGACAGGGCGGGCCGTGGACTCGATACATCACAAGAGTGAGAAATTTATCAGGTAAGCATAAATTCTGTTTTATCTTGTAAGATGTATCGAGTCCACGGATTCATCCATACTTGTGGGATACCAATACCAAAGCTTTAGGACACGGATGAAGGGAGGGACAAGACAGGTACCTTAAATGGAAGGCACCACTGCTTGTAGAACCTTTCTCCCAAAAATAGCCTCCGAAGAAGCAAAAGTATTGAATTTGTAAAATTTGGAAAAAGTATGAAGCAAAGACCAAGTCGCCGCCTAACAAATCTGTTCAACAGAAGCCTCATTTTTAAAAGCCCATGTGGAAGCCACTCTAGTAGAATGAGCAGTAATTCTTTCAGGAGGCTGCTGGCCAGCAGTCTCATAAGCTATACGGATGATGCTTTTCAGCCAAAAAGAAAGAGGTAGCCGTAGCCTTTTGACCTCTCCGCTTACCAGAATAGACAACAAACAATGAAGATGTTTGACGGAAATCTTTGGTTGCTTGTAAGTAGAACTTTAAAGCACGAACCACATCAAGATTGTGCAACAGACGTTCCTTCTTTGAAGAAGGATTAGGACACAGCGAAGGAACAACAATTTCCTGATTGATATTCCTATTAGAAACAACCTTAGGAAGGAATCCAGGTTTGGTACGTAAAACCACCTTATCTGCATGGAAAACAAGATAAGGTGAGTCACACTGTAAAGCAGATAACTCAGAAACTACAAGCTTGATCCTGACCAAGGCCTGACTAAACACTTGAACGTCTGGGACATCTGCCAGACGTTTGTGTAAAAGAATAGACAAAGCAGATATTTGTCCCTTTAAGGAACTAGCTGATAATCCCTTCTCCAATCCTTCTTGGAGAAAGGACAAAATTCTAGGAATCCTAATCTTACTCCATGAGTAACCCTTGGATTCACACCAACAAAGATATTTGCGCCAAATCTTATAATAGATTTTCCTGGTGACAGCCTTTCTAGCCTGAATCAGGGTATCAATGACCGGCTCAGAGAAACCACGCTTTGATAGAATCAGGCGTTCAATCTCCAAGCAGTCAGACGCAGAGAAATTAGATTTGGATGCTTGAACGGGCCTTGGATTAGAAGGTCCTGCCTCATTGGCAGAGTCCAAGGTGGAACAGATGACATGTCCACCAGGTCTGCATACCAAGTCCTGCGTGGCCACGCAGGCGCTATCATAATCACTGAAGCTCTCTCCTGCTTGATTCTGGCAACCAGACGTGGGAGGAAAGGAAATGGTGGAAATACATAAGCCAGATTGAAGGACCAGGGCACTGCTAGAGCATCTATCAGTACCGCCTGGGGATCCCGGGACCTGGAACCGAAACGAGGAAGTTTGGCGTTCTGTCGGGACGCCATCAGATCCAATTCTGGTGTGCCCCATAGCTGAGTCAGCTGGGCAAATACCTCCGGATGGAGCTCCCACTCCCCCGGATGAAAAGTCTGACGACTTAGGAAATCTGCCTCCCAGTTCTCTACCCCTGGGATATGGATTGCTGAGAGATGACAAGAGTGATCGTCCGCCCATTGGATTATCCATAAGCCCTGTGCTTTCAGGGATTTCCAGACTGCACCCCAGCCTACCAGGCTGGCATCTGTCGTTACTATGAGCCACTCTGACCTGTGGAAACACATTCCCTGAGACAGGTGGTCCTGAGACAACCACCAGAGAAGAGAATCTCTGGTCTCTTGGTCCAGATGCAGTTGAGAAGATAAATCTGCATAATCCCCATTCCACTGTTTCAGCATGCATAGTTGCAGTGGTCTGAGGTGTAGGCCGGCATAAGGGACTATGTCCATTGCCGCTACCATGAGTCAGATTACCTCCATACACTGAGCCACTGATGGCCGAGGAATGGAATGAAGAGCTCGGCAAGTGATTAAAAGTTTTTATTTTCTGACCTCCGTCAGAAATATTTTCATTTCTACCGAGTCTATCAGAGTCCCTAGGAAGGAAACTCTTGTGAGAGCTCTTGGAAGTGGGCGGATAACTCCCATGGTATGTAGGTCTTCTACACAGCATAAGAACGCCTCTATCTTTGTCTGGTTTGCAGACAATTGAGAAATGTGAAATCTCCCCCTTGGGGGGGAGTCTTTGAAGTCCAGAAGATATCCTTGGGACACAATTTCTAAAGCCCAGTAATCGTGAACATCTCTTGCCCAAGCCTGAGAGAAGAGAGAGAGTCTGCCCCCTACTAGATCCGGTCCCGGATCGGGGGCTACCCCTTCATGCTTTCTTAGAGGCAGCAGCAGGCTTCTTGGCCTGTTTACCTTTGTTCCAAGCCTGGTTAGGTCTCCAAACTGACTTGGATTGGACAGAATTCCCCTCTTGCTTTGCTGCAGGGGAAGCTGAAGTGGGACCACCCTTGAAGTTCCGAAAGGAACGAAAATTATTTTGTTTGGTCCTCATCTTATTTGTTTTATCCTGAGGGAGGGCATGGCCTTTCCCTCCAGTGATGTCTGAAATAATTTCTTTCAGTGCAGGCCCGAATAGGTTCTTTCCTTTGAAAGAGATGTTCAACAATTAAGTTTTTGATGACACATCAGCAGACCAGGACTTAAGCCATAACGCCCTGCTTGCTAAAATGGCAAAACCTGAATTCTTTGCCGCTAATTTAGCCATTTGGAAAGCGGCATCTGTAATGAAAGAATTAGCTAACTTAAGGGCCTTAATTCTATCCATAATATCCTCTAATGGAGTCTCCACCTGGAGAGCCTCTTCTAGAGCCTCAAACCAGAAAGCAGCTGCAGAAGTTACAGGAACAATGCATGCAAAAAGTTGGAGAAGAAAACCTTGATGAACAAAAATTTTCTTTAGGAGACCCTCTAAATTTTTATCCATAGGATCTTTGAAAGCACAACTGTCTTCTATAGGATTAGTTGTACGCTTAGCAAGAGTAGAAATAGCTCCCTCCACCTTAGGAACAGTCTGCCACAAGTCCTGTATGGTGTCAGATATGGGAAACATTTTCTTAAAAACAGGAGGGGGAGCGAACGCAATACCTGGTCTATCCCACTCCTTAGTAACAATAGTCACAATCCTCTTAGGGACTGGAAAAACATCAGTGTAAACAGGAACCTCTAAGTATCTGTCCATTTTACACAATTTCTCTGGGACCACTATAGGGTCACAATCGTCTAGAGTAGCTAATACCTCCTTGAGCAATAAGCGGAGGTGTTCAAGCTTAAATTTAAAGGCCGTCATATCAGAATCTGTCTGAGGGAGCATCTTTCCTGAATCAGAAATCATCTCTCCCTCAGATAACAAATCCCTTACCCCTACTTCAGAACATTGTGAGGGTATATCGGATACGGCTACTAAAGCGTCAGACGGCTCAGCATTTGTTCTTAACCCAGAGCTGTCATGCTTTCCTTGTAAACCAGGCAGTTTAGAGAAAACCTCTGTGAGGGTTTTATTCATAACTGTGGCCATGTCTTGTAAAGTAAATGAATTAGACGCATTAAAGGTACTTGGCGTCACTTGTGAGGGCGTTACTGGTTGTGACACTTGGGGAGAGCTAGATGCTAAACCCTCATTTCCTTCTAACTGAGAATCATCTATTGCAATATTTTTAAGTGCTAAAATATGCTCTTTATAATTTATAGACATATCAGTGCAAGTGGGACACATTCTAAGAGGGGGTTCCACAATGGCTTGTAAACACATAGAACAAGGATTTTCCTTGGTGTCAGACATGTTAAACAGGCTAGTAATGTAACAAGCAAGCTTGGAAAACACTTTAATCAGAGTAAATAACATATTAAACAAAAACGGTACTGTGCCTTTAAGAGAAAAAAAGCTGCACAAACTCTGCAAAACAGTGTAAAAAAGTAGTAAACAAAACAAATTTTTTACAGTAGCATCATAAAGCCTTAGTAACTTTGCACCACTATGCAAATAAACAATTAACCCCTTAATGTAAAAACCGGTTTGAAAAAACTTAAAAACCGGTAAAATAACGTTCAGCATCTTGCCACAGCTCTGCTGTGGCGCCTACCTGCCCTTTAGGAACGATTTGTGGGGAAAAAAACCTCTTTACAGCCCTCAAATACAGCAGGAGCCTCTGGAGAAGTAGCTGGATGCTTCTGAGGTAAAGTTAACTAGGCCCCTCCCACCTCACTCGATGTTATGGGGCCTAAAAGAAACACCACAGAGTGTTTCTTAAACTAGCCATGTGGGTTAATAACCCTTAAACAAGCCACAAAGACCCCTTAAAGTCCCTCAAAAAACGTTATATTTGTAATTAAACCAAAACGTTTTTTCCTATCAGTGTCACCAGTAACTATGAGCCCTTTATGCAAGCTTGGATTCCTCTTTTACTGAATACAGCTTACCTTTCCCTCATGGGGATATTGCCAGCCTTTTCTAGAAATAACACAGTCTGTCTAGAAATAAATAGACTGAACATACCTTAATGCAGTTTAGCCTGCAAACTGATCCCCCAACTGAAGTTTTCTTGTACTCTTCAGCCCTTGTGAGAACAGCAGTGGATCTTAGTTACAAAATGCTAAGATCATCATCCTCCTTGCAGAAATCTTCATCCCTTTTCTGCCAGAGAGTAAATAGTACAAACCAGTACCATTAAAAATAAACTTTTGCTTGAGAAAATAAAAACTAACATTTTTGTCACCACACTCACTTTACCCTTCCTAGCAGTTAAGCAGGCAAAGAGAATGACTTGGGGGTGGAGCTAAGGGAGGAGCTATATAGACAGCTCTGCTGTGGGTGCTCTCTCTGCCACTTCCTGTTGGGAAGGAGAATATCCCACAAGCATGGATGAATCCGTGGACTTGATACATCTTACAAGAGAAATATATTTTTGTTCAAGAGCAGTTGTTTTTGTACACATGAAAAACAGAATTTATGCTTACCTGATAAATTTCTTTCTCTTGTGATGTATCGAGTCCACAGATCTATCCATACTTGTGGGATATTCTCCTTCCCTACAGGAAGTGGCAAAGAGAGCACCCACAGCAGAGCTGTCTATATAGCTCCTCCCTTAGCTCCGCCCCCAGTCATTCGACCGAAAACTAGGAAGAAAAAGGAGAAACTATAGGGTGCAGTGGTGACTGAAGTTTTTTAATTAAAAATATACTACCTGTCTTAAACAAACAGGGCGGGCCGTGGACTTGATACATCACAAGAGAAAGAAATTTATCAGGTAAGCATAAATTCTGTTTTCTCTTGTAAGATGTATCGAGTCCACGGATTCATCCACACTTGTGGGATACCAATACCAAAGCTTTAGGACACGGATGAAGGGAGGGACAAGTCAGGTACCCTAAACGGAAGGCACCACTGCTTGTAAAACCTTTCTCCCAAAAATAGCCTCCGAAGAAGCAAAAGCACGAATTTGTAAAATTTGGAAAAAGTATGAAGCAAAGACCAAGTCGCCGCCTTACAAATCTGTTCAACAGAAGCCTCATTTTTAAAAGCACATGTGGAAGCCACTGCTCTAGTAGAATGAGCAGTAATTCTTTCAGGAGGCTGCTGGCCAGCAGTCTCATAAGCCATACGGATGATGCTTTTCAGCCAAAAGGAAAGAGAGGTAGCCGTAGCCTTTTGACCTCTCCATTTACCAGAATAAACAACAAACAATGAAGATGTTTGACGGAAATCTTTAGTTGCTTGTAAGTAGAACTTTAAAGCACGACCCCATCAAGATTGTGCAACAGACGTTCCTTCTTTGATGAAGGATTAGGACACAGAGAAGGAACAACAATCTCCTGATTGATATTCCTATTAGAAACAACCTTAGGAAGAAACCCAGGTTTGGTATGCAAAACCACCTTATCTGCATGGAAAACTAGGTAAGGTGAGTCACACTGTAAAGCAGATAACTCAGAAACTCTTTGAGTCGAAGAGATAGCTACTAAAAACAAAACTTTCCAAGATAGAAGCTTAATATCTATGGAATGCATAGGTTCAAACGGAACCCCTTGAAGAACATTAAGAACCAAATTTAGGCTCCATGGTGGAGCAACAGGTTTAAATACAGGCTTGATCCTGACCAAGGCCTGACTAAACGCTTGAACGTCTGGGACATCTGCCAGACGTTTGTTTAAAAGAATAGACAAAGCAGATATTTGTCCTTTTAAGGAACTAGCTGATAATCCCTTCTCTAATCCTTCTTGGAGAAAGGACAAAATTCTCGGAATCCTAATTTTACTCCATGAGTAACCCTTGGATTCACACCAACAAAGATATCTGCGCCAAATCTTATGATAGATTTTCCTGGTGACAGGCTTTCTAGCCTGAATCAGGGTATCAATGACCGACTCAGAGAAACCACGCTTTGATAGAATCAGGCGTTCAATCTCCAAGCAGTCAGACGCAGAGAAATTAGATTTGGATGCTTGAATGGACCTTGGATTAGAAGGTCCTGCCTCATTGGCAGAGTCCATGGTGGAACAGATGACATGTCCACCAGGTCTGCATACCAAGCCCTGCGTGGCCACGCAGGCGCTATCAGAATCACTGAAGCTCTCTCCTGCTTGATTCTGGCAACCAGACGTGGGAGGAGAGGAAACGGTGGAAATACATAAGCCAGATTGAAGGACCAGGGCACTGCTAGAGCATCTATCAGTACCGCCTTGGGATCCCAGGACCTGGACCCGTAACAAGGAAGTTTGGCGTTCTGTCGGGACGCCATCAGATCCAATTCTGGTGTGCCCCATAGCTGAGTCAGCTGGGCAAATACCTCCGGATGGAGCTCCCACTCCCCCGGATGAAAAGTCTGACGACTTAGGAAATCCGCCTCCCAGTTCTCTACCCCTGGGAAATGCTAAGATCATCATCCTCCTTGCAGAAATCTTCATCCCTTTTCTGCCAGAGAGTAAATAGTACAAACCAGTACCATTAAAAATAACAAACTTTTGCTTGAGAAAATAAAAACTAACATTTTTGTCACCACACTCACTTTACCCTTCCTAGCAGTTAAGCAGGCAAAGAGAATGACTTGGGGGTGGAGCTAAGGGAGGAGCTATATAGACAGCTCTGCTGTGGGTGCTCTCTCTGCCACTTCCTGTTGGGAAGGAGAATATCCCACAAGTATGGATGAATCCGTGGACTTGATACATCTTACAAGAGAAATATATTTTTGTTCAAGAGCAGTTGTTTTTGTACACATGAAAAACAGAATTTATGCTTACCTGATAAATTTCTTTCTCTTGTGATGTATCGAGTCCACGGATCTATCCATACTTGTGGGATATTCTCCTTCCCTACAGGAAGTGGCAAAGAGAGCACCCACAGCAGAGCTGTCTATATAGCTCCTCCCTTAGCTCCGCCCCCAGTCATTCGACCGAAAACTAGGAAGAAAAAGGAGAAACTATAGGGTGCAGTGGTGACTGAAGTTTTTTAATTAAAAATATACTACCTGTCTTAAACAGACAGGGCGGGCCGTGGACTTGATACATCACAAGAGAAAGAAATTTATCAGGTAAGCATAAATTCTGTTTTCTCTTGTAAGATGTATCGAGTCCACGGATTCATCCACACTTGTGGGATACCAATACCAAAGCTTTAGGACACGGATGAAGGGAGGGACAAGTCAGGTACCCTAAACGGAAGGCACCACTGCTTGTAAAACCTTTCTCCCAAAAATAGCCTCCGAAGAAGCAAAAGCACGAATTTGTAAAATTTGGAAAAAGTATGAAGCAAAGACCAAGTCGCCGCCTTACAAATCTGTTCAACAGAAGCCTCATTTTTAAAAGCACATGTGGAAGCCACTGCTCTAGTAGAATGAGCAGTAATTCTTTCAGGAGGCTGCTGGCCAGCAGTCTCATAAGCCATACGGATGATGCTTTTCAGCCAAAAGGAAAGAGAGGTAGCCGTAGCCTTTTGACCTCTCCATTTACCAGAATAAACAACAAACAATGAAGATGTTTGACGGAAATCTTTAGTTGCTTGTAAGTAGAACTTTAAAGCACGACCCCATCAAGATTGTGCAACAGACGTTCCTTCTTTGATGAAGGATTAGGACACAGAGAAGGAACAACAATCTCCTGATTGATATTCCTATTAGAAACAACCTTAGGAAGAAACCCAGGTTTGGTATGCAAAACCACCTTATCTGCATGGAAAACTAGGTAAGGTGAGTCACACTGTAAAGCAGATAACTCAGAAACTCTTTGAGTCGAAGAGATAGCTACTAAAAACAAAACTTTCCAAGATAGAAGCTTAATATCTATGGAATGCATAGGTTCAAACGGAACCCCTTGAAGAACATTAAGAACCAAATTTAGGCTCCATGGTGGAGCAACAGGTTTAAATACAGGCTTGATCCTGACCAAGGCCTGACTAAACGCTTGAACGTCTGGGACATCTGCCAGACGTTTGTTTAAAAGAATAGACAAAGCAGATATTTGTCCTTTTAAGGAACTAGCTGATAATCCCTTCTCTAATCCTTCTTGGAGAAAGGACAAAATTCTAGGAATCCTAATCTTACTCCATGAGTAACCCTTGGATTCACACCAACAAAGATATCTGCGCCAAATCTTATGATAGATTTTCCTGGTGACAGGCTTTCTAGCCTGAATCAGGGTATCAATGACCGACTCAGAGAAACCACGCTTTGATAGAATCAGGCGTTCAATCTCCAAGCAGTCAGACGCAGAGAAATTAGATTTGGATGCTTGAATGGACCTTGGATTAGAAGGTCCTGCCTCATTGGCAGAGTCCATGGTGGAACAGATGACATGTCCACCAGGTCTGCATACCAAGCCCTGCGTGGCCACGCAGGCGCTATCAGAATCACTGAAGCTCTCTCCTGCTTGATTCTGGCAACCAGACGTGGGAGGAGAGGAAACGGTGGAAATACATAAGCCAGATTGAAGGACCAGGGCACTGCTAGAGCATCTATCAGTACCGCCTTGGGATCCCAGGACCTGGACCCGTAACAAGGAAGTTTGGCGTTCTGTCGGGACGCCATCAGATCCAATTCTGGTGTGCCCCATAGCTGAGTCAGCTGGGCAAATACCTCCGGATGGAGCTCCCACTCCCCCGGATGAAAAGTCTGACGACTTAGGAAATCCGCCCCCCAGTTCTCTACCTCTGGGATATGGATTGCTGAGAGATGACAAGAGTGATCGTCCGCCCATCGGATTATTTTGGTTACCTCCATCATCGCTAGAGAACTCCGTGTTCCTCCTTGATGATTGATATAGGCTACAGTCGTGATGTTGTCCGACTGAAATCTGATGAATTTGGCCACAGCTAGCTGAGGCCATGCCTAAAGCGCATTGAATATCGCTCTCAGTTCTAGAATGTTTATCGGGAGGAGAGATTCCGCCCGAGACCATAAGCCCTGTGCTTTCAGGGATTTCCAGACTGCACCCCAGCCTAGCAGGCTGGCATCTGTCGTTACTATGAGCCACTCTGGCCTGTGGAAACACATTCCCTGAGACAGGTGGTCCTGAGACAACCACCAGAGAAGAGAATCTCTGGTCTCTTGGTCCAGATGCACTTGAGGAGATAAATCTGCATAATCCCCATTCCACTGTTTGAGCATGCATAGTTGCAGTGGTCTGAGGTGTAGGCGGGCATAAGGAACTATGTCCATTGCCGCTACCATGAGTCCGATTACCTCCATACACTGAGCCACTGATGGCCGAGGAATGGAATGAAGAGCTCGGCAAGTGATTAAAAGTTTTGATTTTCTGACCTCCTTCAAAAATATTTTCATTTCTACCGAGTCTATCAGAGTCCCTAGGAAGGAAACTCTTATGAGAGGGACGAGAGAACTCTTTTTTATGTTCACCTTCCACCCGTGAGATCTCAGAAAAACCAACACGATGTCCGTGTGAGACTTGGCTAGCTGGAAAGTCGAAGCCTGAATTAAGATGTCGTCTAGATAAGGCGCCACTGCTATACCCCGCGGTCTTAGAACCGCCAAAAGGGACCCTAGCACCTTTGTGAAAATTGAGGGAGCCGTGGATAGGGATGTGAAGATACGCATCCTTTAAATCCACGGTAGTCATATATTGACCCTCCTGGATCAGAGGAAGAATAGTCCGAATAGTCTCCATCTTGAAAGATGGTACTTTGAGGAATTTGTTTAGGATTTTGAGATCCAAGATCGGTCTGAAAGATCCCTCTTTTTTGGGAACCACAAACAGGTTGGAGTAAAAACCTAGCCCTTGTTCCGCTCTTGGAACTGGGCGGATCACTCCCATGGTATTTAGGTCTTCTACACAGCGTAAGAATGCCTCTCTCTTTGTCTGGTTTGCACACAATTGAGAAATGTGAAATCTCCCCCTTGGGGGGGAGTCTTTGAAGTCCAGAAGATATCCTTGGGACACAATTTCTAAAGCCTAGGAATCGTGAACATCTCTTGCCCAAGCCTGAGCGAAGAGAGAGAGTCTGCCCCCTACTAGATCCGGTGCCGGATCGGGGGCTACCCCTTCATGCTGTCTTAGAGAAAGCAGAAGGCTTCTTGGCCTGTTTACCTTTGTTCCAAGCCTGGTTAGGTCTCCAAACTGACTTGGATTGGACAGAATTCCCCTCTTGCTTTGCTGCAGGGGAAGCTGAAGCGGGACCTTTGAAGTTCCGAATGGAACGAAAATTATTTTGTTTGGTCCTCATCTTATTTGTTTTATCCTGAGGGAGGGCATGGCCTTTCCCTCCAGTGATGTCTGAAATAATTTCTTTCAGTGTAGGCCCGAATAGGGTCTTTCCTTTGAAAGGGATGTTCAACAACTTAGATTTTGATGACACATCAGCAGACCAGGACTTAAGCCATAACGCCCTGCGTGCTAAAATGGCAAAACCTGAATTCTTTGCCGCTAATTTAGCCATTTGGAAAGCGGCATCTGTAATGAAAGAATTAGCCAACTTAAGGGCCTTAATTCTATCCATAATATCCTCTAATGGAGTCTCCACCTGGAGAGCCTCTTCTAGAGTCTCAAACCAGAAAGCAGGAACAATGCATGCAATAGGTTGGAGAAGAAAACCTTGATGAACAAAAATTTTCTTTAGGAGACCCTCTAATTTTTTATCCATAGGATCTTTGAAAGCACAACTGTCTTCGATAGGTATAGTTGTACGCTTAGCAAGAGTAGAAATAGCTTCCTCCACCTTAGGAACAGTCTGCCACGAGTCCTGTATGGTGTCAGATATGGGAAACATTTTCTTACTATAGGGTCACAATCGTCTAGAGTAGCTAATACCTCCTTGAGCAATAAGCGGAGGTGTTCAAGCTTAAATTTAAAGGCCATCATATCAGAATCTGTCTGAGGGAGCGTCTTTCCTGAATCAGAAATCTCTCGCTCAGATAACAAATCCCTTACCCCTACTTCAGAACATTGTGAGGGTATATCGGATACGGCTACTAAAGCGTCAGACGGCTCAGCATTTGTTCTTAACCCAGAGCTGTCACGCTTTCCTTGTAAACCAGGCAGTTTAGAGAAAACCTCTGTGAGGGTTTTATTCATAACTATGGCCATGTCTTGTAAAGTAAATTAATTTGACGCATTAGAGGTACTTGGCGTCACTTGTGCGGGCGTTACTGGTTGCGACACTTGGGGAGAGCTAGATGCTAAACCCTTATTTCCTTCTAACTGAGAATCATCTATTGCAATATTTTTAAGTGCTAAAATATGCTCTTTATAATTTATAGACATATTAGTGCAAGTGGGACACATTCTAAGAGGGGGTTCCACAATGGCTTTTAAACACATTGAACAAGGATTTTCCTTGGTGTCAGACATGTTAAACAGGCTAGTAATGAAACAAACAAGCATGGAAAACACTTTAATCAAAGAAAATAACACTTTAAACAAAAACGGTATTGTGCAAAAAAAGCTGCACAAACTCTGCAAAACAGTGTAAAAAAGCAGTAAAGAAAAGAAATTTTTTACAGTAGCATCATAAAGCCTTAGTAACGTTGCACCACTATGCAAATAAACAATTAACCCCTTAATGTAAAAACCGGATTGAAAAAACTTAAAAACCGGTAAAATAACGTTCAGCACCTTGCCACAGCTCTGCTGTGGCGCCTACCTGCCCTTTAGGAACGAGTGTTTCTTAAACTAGCCATGTGGGTTAATAACCCTTAAACAAGCCACAAAGACCCCTTAAAGTCCCTCAAAAAACGTTACATTTGTAATTAAACCAAAACGTTTTTTCCTATTAGTGTCACCAGTAACTATGAGCCCTTTATGCAAGCTTGGATTCCTCTTTTACTGAATACAGCTTACCTTTCCCTCATGGGGATATTGCCAGCCTTTTCTAGAAATAACACAGTCTGTCTAGAAAAAAATAGACTGAACATACCTTAATGCAGTTTAGCCTGCAAACTGTCCCCCAACTGAAGTTTTCCTGTACTCTTCAGACTTTTGCTTGAGAAAATAAAAACTAACATTTTTGTCACCACACTCACTTTACCCTTCCTAGCAGTTAAGCAGGCAAAGAGAATGACTGGGGGGGCGGAGCTAAATAGACAGCTCTGCTGTGGGTGCTCTCTTTGCCACTTCCTGTAGGGAAGAAGAATATCCCACAAGTATGGATGAATCCGTGGACTTGATACATCTTACAAGAGAAAAAAACATTAAATGTATTTTTCATTTGTGTCATGTTAAAGGGTTGTACTGTATTTAATTTTTTTTTTTTTTCAAGAGCAGTTGTTTTTGTGCATATGGAAATATTTATGTGTTTTATTTTGTAAATGCTTGCCCTGTCCACCAAATAGAGTTGCAGGCGGTGACCTTACTAGCCAGGTAGCAACTGAGTCTCAAGTATCACCTGCAGATACAATATTTAAATTTACCTCAATAGATCAGAGTTATTTTTTGTCAAAGTTATCTGGAATTGCATACTAAAAAAAACTCATTAAATGTATTTTTTATTTGTGCCATGTTAAATGTGTCGTCATGCACACTTAAGGGGTTAAATATTATAAGGAACATGAAAGTAAAAATTAAAGTTATTGTAAATGTTAAACATGAATTAAATGTAAATAATTCTTTTAAAATATATATTTTTCTTACCTGTTACTGCTCATTAGCATGCTCCTAGTAAACAGTGAAACATAATCAATGAGTACAACAGTGTCAGTCTGCCTGAGTACTACTGTGTCAGTCTGCCTGAGTACTACTGTGTCAGTCTGCCTGAGTACTACTGTGTCAGTCTGCCTGAGTACTACTGTGTCAGTCTGCCTGAGTGTCACTGTGTCAGTCTGTCTGAGTACCAATGTTATATACATGTGAACGCTCCTAAACTCCTATAATCCTATCTCAGTTTAGTCTTTAACAAAGGATACAAAGAAAACAAAGCAAATTTTATAATAGAAGTAGGTTGTAAAGTTGTTTGGAATGACATACCCTATGTTACTGACGGAAGATTAATTTTGACATTACTGTCCCTTTTTTAACCCTTTAATGACCACAGCACTTCTGTCCGTTTGGGACCAAGGCTATTTTTACATTTTTGCGGTGTTTGTGTTTAGCTGTAATTTTCCTCTTACTCATTTACTGTACCCACACATATTATATACCGTTTTTCTCACCATTAAATGGACTTTCCAAAGATACCATTATTTTCATCATATCTTATAATTTACTATAAAAAAGTATAAAATATGAGAAAAAAAATGGAAAAAACACACTTTTTCTAACTTTGACCCCCAAAATCTGTTACATATCTACAACCACCAAAAAAAGTCCCATGCTAAATAGTTTCTAAATTTTGTCCTGAGTTTAGAAATACCCAATGTTTACATGTTCTTTGCTTTTTTTGCAAGTTATAGGTCCATAAATACAAGTAGCACTTTGCTATTTCCAAACCACTTTTTTTCAAAATTAGCGCTAGTTACATTGGAACACTAATATCTTTCAGGAATCCCTGAATATCCATTGACATGTATATATTTTTATTTAGAAGACATCCCAAAGTATTGATCTAGGCCCATTTTGGTATATTTCATGCCACCATTTCACCGCCAAATGCGATCAAATAAAAAAAATTGTTCACTTTTTCACAAATTTTTTCACAAACTTTAGGTTTCTCACTGAAATCATTTACAAACAGCTTGTGCAATTATGGCATAAATGGTTGTAAATGCTTCTCTGGGATCCCCTTTGTTCATAAATAGCAGACATATATGGCTTTGGCTTTGCTTTTTAATAATTAGAAGGCTGCTAAATGCCACTGCGCACCACACGTGTATTATGCCCAGCAGTGAAGGGATTAATTAGGGAGCATGCAAGGAGCTTCTAGGGTTAATTTTATGATAAAGTAATTTTTATTATTTTGTAGCAAAGCCATAATAACAAAAAAGTGGAAAAGGGAAAAAAAATCAAGAGAACAGAAATCCTGGTTCTCTAAAATTACATAGTAATTAAGATAATTCAAGTTGCAAAACATTAAATTGTTCGGATATTAAGTCATAACTTGTAAGGCCACTCTTACATGAAAAACTTGATAGCATCCTACATTGTGAAACAATAGTCCATGCAGTGAGAAATCTCCTGTTTGAAGCTAGAATTAAAACAATTTTGTGCACAATTATGATGCTTTATGGCCCGAACAAGCAACATATTACCAGGAAAAGGATCAACGAAATAAAGAATTAGTGAAGGGGGGAAAGAGTTAGGTAAAGCAAAGAGAGAGAGGGAGATAAGATACAGATAAGGGGATATCTCCCGACCACACCGCTCCGTTTTTTTTTAAACTTGTTATATGTGGAGTTAATAAGTCTCCTATTTATCCATATTTTACCTGTCATGTCTGGGGGCTCTGAATTCCAAAGGGTAGGGCATTCTAAGTGGAAGGCTCAATTGGATTAGTCTGGTGTGTTAGGACACATTGTGTAATATCCAGTAATACCAAACTTTCTGAAAGGTTTCTTGGGTATCTAGGAGAAATGCTGCCTGTTCTGACATGCTGTAATAGAATTTAATTTTGAGTTTGATTTCTTCCCAGGACGGGGCACACTCCCTCCAATGGCGGGCTATACAAACCCTCGTGGCAGTGCATGTTATCTTGATAAATAAATTAATATATTTATTAAATTCTTTAAGTCTGATGTGGAGTAAAGCTTGTTCCATGGTAAGCTTAACCCCTTAACGACCAAGGACGTACGCCACACGTCCTCAAAAAAAAGTCAGTTAATGACCGAGGACGTGTGGCGTACGTCCTTGGTCTGGAAAGCAGCTGGAAGCGATCCTGCTCGCTTCCAGCTGCTTTCCGGTTATTGCAGTGATGCCTCGATATGGAGGCATCCTGCAATAACCCCCCTTGGCCATCCGATGCAGAGAGAGCCACTCTGTGGCCCTCTCTGCACCGGACATCGATGGCCGGTATCGTTGGTGGGTGGGAGCTTACGTGGGAGGCGGGGTGGCGGCCATCGGTGCGCTATGTGGAGTGGAGGGGGGCGGGATCGGGGGGGCGGGAGCTACGGGGGCGCGCACGGGAGCGCGCGCGTGCACGGGGGTGGTGGGCGGGCGCGTGCACGGGGCGGGAGCGGGTGGGAACCGCTACACTACAGAAAAAAAAAAGTTAAAAAGTAAAAAAAAAACAAACTTAAATGCAATCTAAGGGTTTTGGAAGGGGTTGGGGGTTGGTCTCGGTGGGGGGGGAAAGCTACACTACAGAAAAGGGAATTTAAAAAAAAAAAAGGCTCATTTTGTTACAAAACTGGGTACTGGCAGACAGCTGCCAGTACCCAAGATGGCGCCCATTATTGCAGAGGGGAAGGGTTAGAGAGCAGTATGGTGGGGGATCAGTGAGGTTGGGGTCTAAGGGGGGATCCTACACATCAGCATATGTAAATATGCTTTTTTTTTTTTAAAAAAAAGGGCCAAATACCTTTTATTTTAGTACTGGCAGAGTTTCTGCCAGTACTTAAGATGGCGGGGACAATTGTGGGGTGGGGGAGGGAAGAGAGCTGTTTGGGAGGGATCAGGGGGTCTGATGTTTCAGGTGGGAGGCTGAGCTCTACACTAAAGCTAAAATTAACCCTGCAAGCTCCCTACAAGCTACATAATTAACCCCTTCACTGCTAGCCATAATACACGTGTGATGCGCAGCGGCATTTAGAGGCCTTCTAATTACCAAAAAGCAATGCCAAAGCCATATATGTCTGCTATTTCTGAACAAAGGGGATCCCAGAGAAGCATTTACAACCATTTGTGCCATAATTGCAGAAGGTGTTTGTAAATAATTTCAGTGAGAAACCTAAAATTGAGAAAAAATTAACGTTTCTTTTAATTTGATCGCATTTAGCGGTGAAATGGTGGCATGAAATATACCAAAATTGGCCTAGATCAATACTTGGGGTTGTCTACTACACTACACTAAAGCTAAAACTACCCCAAAAAGCTCCCTACATGCTCCCTAATTAACCCCTTCACTGCTGGGCATAATACACGTGTGGTGCGCAGTGGCATTTAGCGGCCTTCTAATTACCAAAAAGCAACACCAAAGTCATATATGTCTGCTATTTCTGAACAAAGGGGATCCCAGAGAAGAATTTACAACCATTTATGCCATAATTGCACAAGCTGTTTGTAAATAATTTAAGTTAGAAACCAAAAGTTTGTGAAAAAATTTGTGAAAAGTGAACAATTTTTTCTATTTGATTGCATTTGGCGGTGAAATGGTGGCATGAAATATACCAAAATGGGCCTAGATCAATACTTTGGGTTGTCTACTAAAAAAAAATATATACATGTCAATGGATATTCAGAGATTCCTGAAAGATATCAGTGCTCTAATGTAACTATCGCTAATTTTGAAAAGAAATGGTTTGGAAATAGCAAAGTGCTACTTGTATTTATGGCCCTATAGTTTACAAAAAAAGCAAAGAACATGTAAACATTGGGTATTTCTAAACTCAGGACAAAATTTAGAAACTATTTAGCATGGGTGTTTTTTGGTGGTTGTAGATGTGTAACAGATTTTGGGGGTCAAAGTTAGAAAAAGTGTGTTTTTTTCCATTTTTTCCTCATATTTTATAATTTTTTTTATAGTAAATTATAAGATATGATGAAAATAATGGTATCTTTAGAAAGTCCATTTAATGGCGAGAAAAACGGTATATAATATGTGTGGGTACAGTAAATGAGTAAGAGGAAAATTACAGCTAAACACAAACACCTCAAAAATGTAAAAATAGCCTTGGTCCCAAACGGACAGAAAATGGAAAAGTGATGTGGTCATTAAGGGGTTAATTGGGCTGTCTAGGATAGAGCTTAGAAACCGGGATAGTTGGTTCCATACCCTATGTGTATGGGAGCAGTCCCACCACATGTGTTTATAGTCCCCCACCTCCCCGCAGCCTCTATAACAGAGTCTAGATCTATCTTTGGTAGAGTGTGAGGTTATCTGTGGAGTTAGATACCAACGGAAGTTGGTCTTAATGCAGTTTTCCCACATGTCTGCGCTCAACAATCCCTTTCCTGCACTAGAGTGAGTTATATGCCAATCCTGAATCTCCATTTCCTTGTTGATATCTTTTTCCCATTTAGTTTGTAGGGTGGATTTGGAGTTTTCTGATGCTAGTTGGATTGCTTGGTAGAGCCTGGAAATAGTAGTCTTGGGCCTGGATGAGGTGCTGCATATGTTCTCTAACGTGGAGGGCAAGTTTTTAGTTATGGATGGCAAGAGAGGGTGAATGATGGAGGTAAGCTGCAAGTATAGAAACCATTCTAATTTGATTGGCTGTAATTTTTCTTGCAGTTGTGTGTAGCTTATCCCTTTACCCCCTACTATAAGGTCAGCTATTCTGTAGAGTCCTCTATTTTCCCATTTTTTGACAATGGGGATCAGTTCATGTCTAACTAGGCTTGTGAGTGTGGCTTTAACGGAGTGCATAGGGAGTAGAGCCAGAGAAGTGGTCAGCTTGGACCATTGCTTGATCATGAAATCTATCACTGGGTATTCGTGTTGCTTCCTACTAAGGCACCGTGTAGGGTCCCAGAGAATCATTTCTAGGGTTAATTTTAGATTTAGTGTAGTGTAGTAGACAACCCCAAGTATTGATTTAGGCCCATTTTGGTATATTTCATGCCACCATTTCACCGCCAAATGCAATCAAATTAAAAAAAAAACGCTAAATTTTTCACAATTTTAGGTTTCTCACTGAAATTATTTACAAACAGCTTGTGCAATTATGGCACAAATGGTTTTAAATGCTTCTCTGGGATCCCCTTTGTTCAGAAATAGCAGACATATATGACTTTGGCGTTACTTTTTGGTAATTAGAAGGCCGCTAAATACTGCTGCGCATCACACGTGTATTATGGCTAGCAGTGAAGGGGTTAATTAGGTAGTTTGTAGGGAGCTTGCAGGGTTAATTTTAGCTTTAGTGTAGAGATCAGCCTCCCACCTGACACATCCCACCCCCTGATCCCTCCCAAACAGCTCCCTTCCCTCCCCCACCCCACAATTGTCCCCGCCATCTTAAGTACTGGCTGAAAGTCTGCTAGTACTAAAATAAAAGGGTTTTTTTTTTGTTTTGTTTTTTTTTAGCATATTTACATATGCTGCTGTGTAGGATCCCCCCTTAGCCCCCAACCTCCCTGATCCCCTCCAAAACAGCTCTCTAACCCTCCCCCTCTGCATTATTGGGGGCCATCTTGGGTACTGGCAGAAAAAAATGGGTTTTTTTTGTTTCTGTTTTTTTTTTTCTGTAGTGTAGCTTCCCTCCCCCCACAGACCAACCCCCACACCTTGATTGATTTATTTTTTTTAAACTTTTACTCCCCTTTTTGTAGCATTTTATTAAACTTTTTGCTTTAGTGTAGCGGTTCCCACCCGCTCCCTCCCCGTGCACGCGCCCGCCCCCCCCATGCACGCGCGCGCGTCCGTGCGCGCCTCCGGACATCCCCGCCCACGATCCCGCCGTTCTCCACATCACCAGTGCCAACGATGGCCTCCACCCGCCTCCCGGTCCGGCTCCCACTCACCAACGAGGAAAGCCACCGATCTCCGGTGCAGAGAGGGCCACAGAGTGGCTCTCTCTGCACCGGATGGCTTAAAAAGGTTATTGCAGGATGCCTCCATATCGAGGCATCACTGCAATAACCGGAAAGCAGCTGGAAGCAAGCAGGATCGCTTCCAGCTGCTTTCCACACCGAGGACGTGCAGGGTACGTCCTCAGGCGTTAACTGCCTTTTTTTTGAGGACGTACCCTGCACGTCCTCGGTTGTTAAGGGGTTAAAGAATTTTAGCTGTTCATTTATATATGTATATATATATATATATATATATAAAATTATATATATATATATATATATATATATATATAACATCTGCGATCTGAATCGTGCGATTGGTGCTAATATGGATAGCAGCGGGGATGAACAAGGGCCTTCGACTTCTGGAGCAGCAAAATCAAAGAAGATAAAGCGAATGTGTCGTTTCCGAGACTCATGGAAAACAACATACACATGCATTACAACAGTGGCTAGTAACTATCATAGAGCATATTGTACTCTGTGTAGGCGGGAGTTTGGAATTGGTCATGGTGGTGAAGGTGACATCAAAATTCACATATCTAGTGAAGGTCACAAAAATGCTGATCGGGCTGCAAAACAAAGAGGAATGCTTTCCAAATTCATGATTCCCTCTAAGGATATGGCAATGCAAGAAGAAATAATAGCAGCTGAAATCTCAATGGTTTTCCATTCTGTGTGCCACAGTCATTCATATAAATCTTTGGACTGCACCATGAAACTTCCTCCTGTTATATTTCAGGATTCTGCTAAAGCCACTAAGATGTAATGTGGTCGAACCAAAGCTGAAGCCATTGTGACAAACGTGCTGGCTCCTTACAGTGTGGAAGCGGTAGTTAAAGATTTGAAAAACAGTTATGCTTATATTAGTGTTGCATCAGATGCATCTAACCATGGACACACTAAACTTTTCCCCTTAGTTCTGCATTACTTTAAGCCTTCCAAAGGAGTGGTAACAAGTTTGTTGGATTTTTATGAAGGTGATGAAAGTGCTGCTTCAATTACAGAACAAATTTTAAATGTGCTTAAAACAAATGGCCTATCTGTGGATATGATGTTTGCATATTCTGCTGACAATGCAAGTGTGAACTTTGGTAAGCATAACGGTGTGTACCAGAAGCTTCATGCTGTAAATGATCGGATATTGCAAGCTGGCTGCCCAGCTCACATACTCCATAATACATCTAAAAAGGCTTCAGATGTTTTAAATTTTGACGTGGAAAGTCTAATTTTAAAATTATATAATTATTTTTCAATATCAGCCAAGAGAGTTGCCACACTGAAATAAATGTTTGACTTTGTTGACCTTGAGTGGTCAGAACTTCTTCGCCATGTACCAACAAGATGGCTGTCTCTTTATCCAGCAATTGACAGAGTTTTAAAAAAATTGGCCAGCTGTAAAAGCTTACTTCCAAAGCATTGGCGAGGATGAAACACCTAAAGTTATATGGCAATTTATTGTGGATGATGACAGTGAGACAACAGAACAGGACCCGCCATCAGTTCCTGAGTTATATCTCCAGTTTTTACACAACTGCCTGCCTATTTTTCAGACAGCCATATTAAAACTGGAGCGTAATGACTTGATTGCAGTTGAGGTTTATGAGATCATGACAACAGTGAAAGGCAAACTAATCCAAAGACAGACAGACCATTTTTTTGGATACCTTGTTGGGAAATCTTTTAAAAAAAACTACCTAATCTGCAAGCAAGAAAAATAGAATTAGAATTCCTAAACTTTTATGAAAAAGCTGTTCAGTATTTAGAACAGTGGTTTGATTTTTCAGAAAACAACTATTTATCTGAAATTCAGTGCTTAAACTTGAAGGAGAACCTTACATTTGATAACCTGGTGGCAGCAGTTGAAGCTCTAAATTTAGACTCTCTTTCAATAGATGACCTTTATGAGGAATATGCTTGTGTTTGTCCACACTTTGCAACGATTTTTAACAGTACTGAAGCGGATGATGATCTCAACATGGATGTTAAATGGTCAACAATATTCATGAAAGCTGGACCTGAGAAACTTCCAAACCTTTTGAAAGTGGTTGCATTTGTCATCAGCATTCCATGCTCAAATGTAGAATTGAGCTAATAAAATCGGAACTTCAGGTGAAAATCAATTTTGACATGGGTTGTAATTCTTTTTACAGCTTCGTAAAACAAAATAAAAAACTCCTTCAATGTGCAAAAAGTGACAAGAAATACACATTTAGACATCAGTGTTGAAAACAAGGTACTAAGCTCGTGCCATGTGGTCTAATATGGAAGGATTTGAGTACAGTGAGAAAACCATAAAAAATTCTGTTACTTTATTGCAACTTGTTTTGTCGTCTTTTTCTATTTCTTAAGAGATGTCTAACACATTAAGTATGATATGTTTAAATAGACACTACCTAGAATCTTAGCGGCAGCAATCACAAATAATAAAAACTGCTCAGGCAGAAATATGTTTATAGCACTAGAGCATAAATTTGATACAGTGCGCTCATGAAAATAAGTATCCCTGATGGGATGGATGGGTAATGTACAAAGTATGCCACAGCTGACTTAGTTAAAGCAGGTACACATTGTGTGAACCTGTCTAAAGTGGTGACCATTTTTTTCCCCTTTCAAAATTTGGCACAAAAATAAAAAGGTATCAAAATCACCTTTTTTTGGGGGGTTGCGGTCCAGAGGGGGGGGGGTTTCCGGGGGGGGGGGTCCAGAGGGGGGGGCCTTTCCAGGGGGGGTGTCCCTGAATGGCAGTTTGGATATGTGGTCACCCTAGTTCTAAGCCATCCCACATACACCAGTGCTAGCCGATTATCACAGCTAGTGCTCTGTGATCCTATTTATGATTCCTGAGCTCTCAATGCGACAATTTGTAATTTCAACTCACGTCAAGGGGATTGTTCACCAAACTGCTTCTGTGAGAGCAAACCCCCTAAAGTGTTACTATATGCTACACAGGGGTTACATTTCCTGGGGCCGTGTACAATGTGCGTTTTATAGCACTTTCCACCGGAAGCCAAAGTACAGCTGTGCTCACACGCAAACAGAACTACTGCTCAAACACTTTTTGTTTTCCCTTTCACTTACATGGAGGCATTATTCTAACGTTATGTTATGTTGTTATGATCAAAACAAGTGAAAGCACAGATTTAAATGTATAGCTTTATGATCCAGGTGTGCTATCTGGCAAAATAATACAGATACATATACAGATGCTAGAATTTGCACAAATCCAATATGTAAATTTAAAAGTGTTTGAGCAGTAGTTCTGTTTGCGTGTGAGCACAGCTGTACTTTGGCTTCCGGTGGAAAGTGCTATAAAACTCACATTGTGACGTGAGTTGAAATTACAAATTGTCGCATTGAGAGCTCAGGAATCATAAATAGGATCACAGAGCACTAGCTGTGATAATCGGCCAGCACTGGTGTATGTGGGATGGCTTAGAACGGGTTTGCTAGGTAAATATTGTTAGTGCAGACAGAAGGTTCTGCTGAAAAGAAAGTGAGGGGAGATAGTGTGAGGGGGGGGTCCCACATACACTGGTGCTGGCCGATTCTCACAGCTAGTGCTCTGTGATATTCGCTCTGTGTGCTCTAATCTCAGCGGGAGTCCCCGTATAAAAGCTCCATATATACAATTGGCAGTAAACTCACACACTCAGAGAACCCCGTTGGGATTTAGTAAGAGTGGTGCCAGTATGAAGTGATGCAGATGCATAGCATCTCTACCGGGAAAATTATTTATTCATGGAAAGTGCTGACACTGATTGCACAATGATGTCACCTAAAAATATCATGGTGGTTACTTAGGGTCCTAAGGTTGTAACAGACTAAAATATCAAACAGTCAGGGAGAAAATAACAAAACATACTGAGTAAAGATCTTTCACTACTGAAAAGCACCGGTGTATGTGGGATGGCTTAGAACGGGTTTGTTATGTAAATAGTGTTAGTGCAGACTGCAGACAGAACGTTCTGCTGAAAGAAAGTGAGGGGAGATAGTGTGAGGGGGTGCCATATGTGTTTCTCAATGAACTGAATGAAAGGAGCGCGCAGGGACAAGAGGATCCTGTACTAGTGCTGCAGTTCAAGCTTTTGGGAGACGTCAGAGAAGGAGGAGTCAGGTGGCCATTTCAAAACAGCCAGATGAGATCTAGTAAGTGTATTTTCTGCCAAAGTTTATTTAGATGAAAATTGGGATAGAGTTTGATGTAAAGATTGTTAATTAACTAATCTAAATAAGTAACAGTAATTTTTGGGTTGACTGTCCCTTTAAGGGGCAACCTTACAAGATCTGTGAGGTCAGGATTTATGGAATCAAGAAGAAAAAACTTGTGTAAATATTCTAGGGAATATAGGCTATACATCTAGAAAACTTTCAGGGCAAACTTGAAGGCAAATCTGTCCAAGCGTTAACTAGCAATTTAAAGGGCCACTGTAAGTAAATATTTTCTATGCCTGTTACTAACTAACTACCCCAAATACGCTTTTTATCAATAGCATTTCATTAACATATCTCTACCGTATATCAGAAATCTTGTCTGCAAATTTAATTGTTTTCCAAACCCACTCCGTGGGTATCCTTTGCTCTGTACCAATCTGTTTATAATACCTAGGTTTCAAAATGGCGCTTTAAACACAAAGTTATTGGTTTAAGTATTTTGAACATGCAGTGCTGAAAATAGTGGGCAGGATAACGTGACATCATCGGCGAATAAAATATATAACTTTTAGAATGTTATGAAACTTTGTTTTGGAGAAAATATAGGTCAGTAGGTTTTAATTAATGTTTATTAACTTTAATATGTTAGTTGTTTAGCTTAAAAATTATAACAGAAAGTAATCCTTTAACAGTTTTGTCCTACCTATGTCTTCAAAGAGGAACATGTTTTTGTTTTCGTACAGTAATATCTTGCGCCAGCATAACCCCTCACATATTTCAAGTGCATAAAATCTTAGCACAGATTACTTAAAGGGACAGTTTACTCAAAAAAAATCTCCCCTTTAATTTGTTCCCAATGATCCACTTTACTTGCTGGAGTGTATTAAATTGTTTACAAGTAGCTCCTTTACCCTTATATTGGCATTTGAAATTGTTGATTTAGCATGTGGTATCCCCACCTATTCTGAAAGTTTGTGGCCGCGCGTACCAGCTATAGATAAGCTTTGTAAACACAGCCAGCAGAAGAAATTACACTCCCAGTGTGATATAGCAGAGATAAGGTAATAAAATGTTGATTTTCCATTGTTCTCTCAAAGTATTGGTGATTGTTTTAAGGACAGATATAAGATAAAGAAGCAGCTATATTTACACAATGTGATACAGTAATGAGATCGGATTATATCTAAAAGCTCAACCCATTTTATTAGGTTGTGGCTTCAAAACACAAAATCAGAGCTTTAATATACACAAATAAGCCTTAAAAAGCTAATTTTCATACATTTTTTACTCTGCAGTTGGTAAAAAAAAGCAATTGTAAACACATTAAGGGAAAAACTATTTTACAGTATACTGTCCCTTTAAGATGAATCAGTATACAGTAAAGAAAATGGTAACTCAACAGAAAAGTGCTTTTTTTTTTTTTCAATGAACAGAACAATTGTGGGTGGGGGAGGAGATTGTGTGGCTTCTCCCAACAGTTCCTAGATAGAGAAATTACTCACCAAATAACCATCATCCTGTCCCAGGGTGTTAGGTGCACTGGTTCAGACAAGAGACCAGTGGAAGCTGTCTTTATGTCTACATGTACATACCAAAGACTGCAGAAAATTGGATCATCTACTTATCATAACTCAATGTAATAGGAAAGTCTATATTCCAGCAAGAATTATTTCAAAATGAATTGTACAATGTATAAACAAGGCCTAAAAATCCATAAGTGATCCTGTTCCAGGGGTGCTCAGGGCACATTCCACTAGACCTGTATCTACCTCATGGGTGGCTGAAACAAATACACCATCGAAATCTGGTCAGGCAGAAGTTTGAAAATCACTGCATACCTTTTTTCTCACTATAATCTGCATCTTTGTCAGTCTGCAGAAGCAAGACTTGGAAGAACACTGTATAATGCAGTCCTTTGGTGGCATATTTGTTAGGTTTGATATTTTTCTACCCTTGGTTTTTACTGCTTTGAATATATTTATTAATTGTTGGTGAATAAAGATTATAGTGAGCCAAGGTATTTGGAAATTAAATATAAATGCCTCCATATCTTTAGTTACATCTGTAGACTATGTTCATCAGTGTATCTCCTGTTGTTATCTATATTGAGTTATTGGACGCTCACAAAGGATGAGTGATGTTATCAAGTGGCAATAGGCTGGTTTACTATAAAGTGAATAGACTAGATAACAGGGAGTCAGTTTTGCGCATGCTCAGAACTGACAGAATAAAACTAAAGGCAAGATTTATCAATCTGCAAGTGGACATGATTCACATGTTGTGAACCTGTCCGCATTTGATCTCAGAATGTGGGGCACATTTGCTTTCTATATTTAACATTGCACGGGCGAACGCTTGCGTAAGTCCGCCCCCTATCCTCACTCAACCAATTGCGTAAGAGAAGGGCTTGTAAATCACCCCAGTCTAACTAATCTGGGGTCATTTTCATCCACCAACTCCAAATTGGCGAGAAAGTTTATGGAGCAGCGAATTAAACTGTTGCTTTATAAATTTCAGTTGGAAATGAGCCTGCAACTGATCAGAGCTTTAACCTTGTGATAATTCTTGCCCTTAGGTTTTAACCATACTCTTATCACACTGGGGGCTAGGCTAAACTGAGAATTTCTAAGTACATACGCCTAGATTTAGAGTTCTGCGTTAGCCGTTAAAACCAGCGTTAGGGGGTCCTAACGCTGGTTTTGTCCTACCGCTGGTATTTAGAGTCTTGTAGGTAAGGGTCTAACGCTCACTTTCCAGCCGCGACTTTTCCATACCGCAGATCCCCCTACGCCAATTGTGTATCCTATCTTTTCAATGGGATCTTTCTAACGCCGGTATTTAGAGTCTTGGCTGAAGTGAGCGTTAGAAATCTAACGACAAGACTCCAGCCGCAGAGAAAAGCCAGGAGTTAAGAGCTTTCTGGGCTAACGCCGGTTCATAAAGCTCTTAACTACTGTGCTCTAAAGTACACTAACACCCATAAACTACTTATGTACCCCTAAACCGAGGCCCCCCCACATCGCCGCCACTCTATTAAATTTTTTTAACCCCTAATCTGCCGACAGCACACCGCCGCCACCTACATTATCCCTATGTACTCCTAATCTGCTGCCCCTAACACCGCCGACACCTACATAATATTTATTAACCCCTAATCTGCCCCCCCCCAACGTCGCCGCTACCTACAATTATTAGCCCCTAATCTGCCGACCGGACCTCACCGCTACTCTAATAAATGTAGTAACCCCTAAAGCTAAGTCTAACCCTAACACCCCCCTAAGTTAAATATAATTTTTATCTAACAAAATAAAATAATTCTTATTAAATAAATTATTCCTATTTAAAGCTAAATACTTACCTGTAAAATAAACCCTAATATAGCTACAATATAAATAATAATTATATTGTAGCTATTTTAGGATTTATATTTATTTTACAGGCAACTTTGTATTTATTTTAACTAGGTACAATAGCTATTAAATAGTTAATAACTATTTAATAGCTACCTAGCTAAAAGAAATACAAAAGTACCTGTAAAATAAATCCTAACCTAAGTTACAATTAAACCTAACACTACACTATCAATAAATAAATTAAATACAAATACTTACAAATAAATACAAATAAATACACTAACTAAAGTACAAAAAAAAAAAAAGAACTAAGTTACAAAAAATAAAAAAAGAACTAAAATAATTTACAAACATTATAAAAATATTACAACAATTTTAAGCTAATTACACCTACTCTAAGCCCCCTAATAAAATAACAAAGCCCCTCAAATTAAAAAAAATGCCCTACCCTATTCTAAAATAAAAATTTGAAAAGCTCTTTTACCTTACCAGCCCTTAAAAGGGCCTTTTGCGGGGCATGCCCCAAAGAATTCTGCTCTTTTGCCTGTAAAAAAAACATACAATACCCCCCCCAACATTACAACCCACCACCCACATACCCCTAATCTAACCCAAACCCCCCTTAAATAAACCTAACACTAAGCCCCTGAAGATCTCCCTACCTTGTCTTCACCACGCCGGGTATCACCGATCCGTCCAGAAGAGGGTCCGAAGTCTTCATCCAATCCGGGCGATGTCTTCATCCAAGCGGGGGCTGAAGAGGTCCATCATCCGGCTGAAGTCTTCATCCAAGCGGGGGCTGAAGAGGTCCATCATCCGGCTGAAGTCTTCTATCAAGCGGCATCTTCAATCTTCTTTCTTCCGGATCCATCTTCATCCCGCCGACGCGGAACATCCTTCTTCCCCGACGGACTAACGACAAATGAAGGTTCATTTAAGGGACGTCATCCAAGATGGCGTCCCTTCAATTAAGGTAGGAATAATCTGATTGGCTGATGGAATCAGCCAATCAGATTGAAGTTCAATCCGATTGGCTGATCCAATCAGCCAATCAGATTGAGCTCGCATTCTATTGGCTGTTCCGAATAGAATGCAAGCTCAATCTGATTGGCTGATTGGATCAGCCAATCGGATTGAACTTCAATCTGATTGGCTGATTCCATCAGCCAATCAGATTATTCCTACCTTAATTCCGATTGGCAAATAGAATCCTATCAGCCAATCGGAATTGAAGGGACCTTCATTTGTCGTTAGTCCGTCAGGGAAGAAGGATGTTCCGCGTCGGCGGGATGAAGATGGATCCGGAAGAAAGAAGATTGAAGATGCCGCTTGATAGAAGACTTCAGCCGGATGATGGACCTCTTCAGCCCCCGCTTGGATGAAGACTTCAGCCGGATGATGGACCTCTTCAGCCCCCGCTTGGATGAAGACTTCAGCCGGATGATGGACCTCTTCAGCCCCCGCTTGGATGAAGACATCGCCCGGATTGGATGAAGACTTCGGACCCTCTTCTGGACAGATCGGTGATACCCGGCGTGGTGAAGACAAGGTAGTGAGATCTTCAGGGGCTTAGTGTTAGGTTTATTTAAGGGGGGTTTGGGTTAGATTAGGGGTATGTGGGTGGTGGGTTGTAATGTTGGGGGGGGTATTGTATGTTTTTTTTACAGGCAAAAGAGCAGAATTCTTTGGGGCATGCCCCGCAAAAGGCCCTTTTAAGGGCTGGTAAGGTAAAAGAGCTTTTCAATTTTTATTTTAGAATAGGGTAGGGCATTTTTTTTATTTTGGGGGGCTTTGTTATTTTTTTTAGGGGGCTTAGAGTAGGTGTAATTAGCTTAAAATAGTTGTAATATTTTTATAATGTTTGTAAATTATTTTTTTATTTTTTGTAACTTGGTTCTTTTTTTATTTTTTGTAACTTAGTTCTTTTTTTATTTTTTGTACTTTAGTTAGTGTATTTATTTGTAGGTATTTGTATTTAATTAATTTATTTATAGTGTGGTGTTAGGTTTAATTGTAACTTAGGTTAGGATTTATTTTACAGGTACTTTTGTATTTCTTTTAGCTAGGTAGCTATTAAATAGTTAACTATTTAATAGCTATTGTACCTAGTTAAAATAAATACAAAGTTGCCTGTAAAATAAATATAAATCCTAAAATAGCTACAATATAATTATTATTTATATTGTAGCTATATTAGGGTTGATTTTACAGGTAAGTATTTAACTTTAAATAGGAATAATTTATTTAATAAGAATTATTTTATTTTGTTAGATAAAAATTATATTTAACTTAGGGGGGTGTTAGTGTAAGGATTAGACTTAGCTTTAGGGTTAATACATTTATTAGAGTAGCGGTGAGGTCCGGTCGGCAGATTAGGGGTTAATAATTGTAGGTAGGGGCGACGTTGGGGGGGGCAGATTAGGGGGTAATAAATATAATATAGGGGTCGGCGGGGTTAGGGGCAGCAGATTAGGGGTTCATAGGGATAACGTAGGTTGTGGCAGTGTATGGAGCGGCAGATTAGGGGTTAATAATAATATGCAGGGGTCAGCGATAGCGGGGGCGGCAGATTAGGGGTTAATAAGTGTAAGGTTAGGGGTGTTTAGACTCGGGTACATGTTAGGGTGTTAGGTGCAGACTTAGGAAGTGTTTCCCCATAGGAAAATGGGGCTGCGTTAGGAGCTGAACGCTGCTTTTTTGCAGGTGTTAGTTTTTTTTTCAGCTCAAACGGCCCCATTGTTTCCTATGGGGGAATCGTGCACAAGCACCTTTTTGAAGCTGGCCACGTCCGTAAGCACCGCTGGTATTGAGAGTTGCAGTGGCGGTAAATATGCCTGTACGCTCCCTTTTTGGAGCTTAACGCAGCCCTTCTGTGAACTATAAATAACAGCTGTATTTAAAAGGTGCGGGGGGAAAAAAGCACGCGTAGCTAACGCACCCCTTTGGCCGCAGAACTCTAAATCTAGCCGTAATTTTGCAATACAACAAGTTTTTTTTTTTTTTTACACAATCTCTTTTTATGTTTTGTATCAAAAAAGTGCTGGTTAATATCCCTTTAAGAACTTAGTTTACAAATTAAATTATTGTCAAGAGCCAGTCTGGAACATGTTTTTTGTTGTTACAAGTTGAGTTTGTCTGCTCATCCAATTACACTATCAGTGTTTGATCTGAAATACACAAATCAGCACACACATCTAAAAAAATAAATAATTCATGCAATATCAGGCTACTTTTGATCATATGAAGAGAAAAGGATCGGGCTAACAGGGACAAGCTCCTCAGAGATAGATAAATCCTCTAGATCCACTTTCAAAAGCGAGACAAAGTAAGAGCCGGTCAATACATAAAAAAGCAGGATCTTTATTGGGTACTAATAAAAACAAGGTTAGAGACAAAGCTCCATTATTACAAGGTAAAGGCTACAGCCTGGCAGACTGCAGACATGTTTCGCGTGTGGCTACACGCTTGTTCACTGCTGTCTGAAAGCTGCACATTCAGCCTCTATTTAAAGGGGCCATAGTCAATTAAAAACAACACATAGGTTAACCCTTACCGTTCTAAATTAGTAAACAATACACAAGATTGAAGAAAGTCAATGTCAGTTACAGAAACCAATTTCATTGCATAACTTAGCATTTTAAAATCCTATATACTCTATAAATAAGCATATAAGATACAATGTTTTCACTATTTGAAGAGACTTTATTTCCCTACAGGTGTTAATTTTTAGCTGTTTTTTTTCACTTTATTAAATGACAACATTTCCATCACTCTCCTTATTAATACCATTAGGGTGGCTAATAATGTGACAAAAATGTTTTTTGAAGAGACTTTATTTCCCTACAGTTATTAATTTTTAGCTGTTTTATCACTTGATTAAATGAATAAATTTACATCACTCTCCTTATTAATACCATTAGGGTGGCTAGTATTTAATTCAAAGATCCATTTTGCTTCTTTGAAATTAAGTTTATATTCTCTGTCTCCACCTCTTCTGTTTTTTGGTACAAAATCAATTGCCTGTATATGAAGTAAGGAGGCATCACCCTGGTGCATGGTTTTAAAGTGTCTTGAGACAGGGGTATCCCTATCTGGGTCCTCAATATCTCTTATGTGCTCCAAAGCCCTGTCTTTGACACAGCGTTTGGTTCTACCAACATATTGGATCTGGCACCCCCTACAGGTAAGGAGGTAAATGATATATGTAGATTTACAGTTTAGTTGAAATTTAATGTCATATTCTCGACCTGTTGCTGTGGACTTAAACTTATTGCCTTCTTTTACATAATTACATGTTTTGCACCTTTGTGCTTTGCATTTAAAGAAGCCCAATCTGTTGGGTAACCATGTTTTTTGTGTAAAGGGGGTAAATCAGACGGGGCTACCATATTTCCAATAGTTAGACCTTTTCTTGACACAAATTTACAGCCCTCCCTTGAAATTTCTTCTAAGCCTGAGTCCACGGCTAGAATGGGTAAGCTTTCTTTTATGATATTACAAATTTTGTTGAACTCAAGGCTATAAGGGGTACTGAAAACTACCTTGTTCTTTGCTTCCTCCTTATGTTTATCACCATAATTATTTTTTATATTTAACAGATTATCCCTAGGTATTTTATCCACTTTTTCCTTTGTGTTTTTTAATAAAGATTCTGGATACCCCCTATCTAATAACCTGTTTTCCAAAATTTTACACTGAGTTTCATAATTGTTCTCATTCGAACATATTCGTTTAGTTCTCAGGAACTGACCTTTTGGGATCGCCTTCTTAACATGCCCAGGGTGACATGATCTGTCATTTAGAATCGTGTTTCCTCCAGTAGGTTTTCTATATACTGTAGTGTTTATTTTATGTGAACTTGGATCCACCACTAATTCCAGGTCCAAAAATTTTATGGAGGTTTTGTTATATTCTGCTGTGAATTTTAAATTCATATCATTAGAGTTTATGTTTGTTAGGAATTTTTCTATAGTTGTTTCATCTCCATTCCACACCACCAACAGGTCATCAATGTATCTTCCATAATAAACAAAATGTTGTTTGAAGGGATTGCCATCTCCATAGACGTGACAGGCATCCCACCAACCCATAGGTTGGCATAGGAGGGGGCAAATTTTGCCCCCATAGCCGTGCCACGCCTCTGGAGATAGCAATCCCCCTCAAATATAAAAACATTGTGTTGAAGTAAAAATTCTATTGCTGTAAGTAAAAAATAAATAATATCTTTACTATAATTAGAAAAATTATTAAAAAAATAAGATACTGCTGTTAGACACAGGTGGTGTGGAATGGAGGTATATAATGATGTAACATCAATAGTAAGAAAACTATATGTTTCCTGCCACTCAAATTGATTGACCTTATTTAATACCTGGGTAGAATCCCAGATGTAACTCATTAGTGTCCCTACCAGTGGCTGCAGGTAGCAATCCACTAGTTCTGATAATGGTTCCAGAAGGGAACCCACCCCCGATATGATGGGTTTACCGGGGGGATTTATACTGTCTTTATGTAATTTAGGTACGAAGTAGAAAATAGGCGTGAGGGGGGTGGATGGAAGTAAAGTATCAAAATATGTTTCTTTAAAGGCGCCTGCCTGTTTACCTAGTTGTAAAATATCCTCCAATTTTGCTCTAAAATTTTGTGTGGGATTGAAAGTGAGTTTGGTGTAAACTTCTAGGTCATTTAATTGTCTTAGGGCCTCTGAGATGTAGTACCCACGATCCATGACCACTACATTGCCGCCCTTATCTGATTCTTTAATCACTATGTCATAATTACATTTTAAGTTGTTTAGAGCTCCTTTTTGTAAAGATGTAAGATTATAAGAATATTTACTTTTAGACATTTTTTTAGTGGTCAAACTTTCAGACAAATTTATTAATTTTTGTTCCACTGTGCGTTGAAATAGATCTATACTTTTGCTTCTACTATTTATGGGGTAAAAGATACTTTTCTGCATACTAGGTCTAAAAGTTAATACTGTGTCTTGGGTCTCTATGTCTGAGTTAGTGTCGATCATCATTGTCATGTCTAGAACCAGGCACTGTTTGTTAAAAGTCAATACATCTTACTGCCCCTTCTTGTTTTTTTCTTTTCGCCTTTGCGCCTGTGCGCCATTCGTTTTTTGACACAGTATCTTCTACCTGCTGGGGTACATCTAATGCTGACATCCCTGTAGTCTCTATAAGGTCCTCGTTAGAATCATGGTCTAAGGTATCCACGTCATAATCAGTTTCAGCAAATTATACTTTTTTTGCATTTTTCTTTGGCTGTATATCTGCCTTATTTTTGTTAAACTGATTTATATGACGTGTATTCCTCCCTGCACTTTTCCACCGATAAATTGAATTCATAATCCCTCTTATCCCTTGACAGTTTTTGTTTTTGATCATAAAATACATGTGCAAAAGAAGGTAAAATAAACAAGCAAATAAATAAATAACATATTGGTCATAACTTTAGCTATACATATAATCAGCCTGGGTAATAAACATTGTGAGATTTTTGCTCTAGTTGTGATTTTTTTCATGCAAATGTTCCTTAGCTATCTGTATTTTCTTTGTATAAAGTCTCTATACTAGAGGTTGAGAGGCATATCCAATGCTGAGTCTTGTAAGATCCCTATACTATGGATATGTCGCTGGTCTTTTATCACACTCTATACCTATCTTGCATTCGGAAGACCTATTTGCTGTATTTATTTAGTTTTTTTTTTTATTGTAAAGGATTGTATCAATGCAGGTATAAGGAGGCATTGCGCATGAATTGAACACATAGAGCTCCAGAACAGCAATGCACTACTGGGAACTAGCTGAACACATCTGGTGAGCCAATGTTAAGAGGCAGATATGTGCAGCCACCAATCAGAAGCTAGCTCCCAGTAGTGCATTGCTGCTCCTGAGCATACCTATGTATGCGTTTCAACAAAGGACACCAAGAGAATTTATTACATTTGAAAATAGAAGAAAATTGAAAAGTCTCTTAAACCTTTGGGTCAAATATACGTAGATCTATGTCATGCAGTACATAGCCCAGCGTACTGCATAACTTAGATCTATGTCCATAATACTGGAAACCCATGCAGTCTTGAATGTCAAGTGACAACCGATGCTTGCTTTTCCTGGGGTTCCAGCATCTGCCTTCATATGATAACAGAGCTTGATTGGTGCCCCTTTACCATATGAAGGCAGATTGCCAAATTGTTACAGACAATGACACAGTCTGTGTCACAGGGCCTGATATTCAAAACCTTGCCGGCATGGAGAGAAATTACACAAAATCTTTGGGATTTTTTTTTTTAGACCTTGTATTTTAATGTCGGAATCTCACATAAAGAACACTACATAGCAACATAAACATGTTTTAAAGGGACAGTCTAGGCCAAAATAAACTTTCATGATTCAGATAGAGCATGTAATTTTAAACAATTTTCCAATTTACTTTTATCACCAATTTTGCTTTGTTCTCTTGGTATTCTTAGTTGAAAGCTTAACCTAGGAGGTTCATATGCTAATTTCTTAGACCTTGAAGCCCACCTCTTTCAGATTGCATTTTAACAGTTTTTCACCACTAGAGGGTGTTAGTTCACATATTTCATATAGATAACACTGTGCTCATGCACGAGAAGTTATCTGGGAGCAGGCACTGATTGGCTAGACTGCAAGTCTGTCAAAAGAACTGAAAAAAGGGGCAGTTTGCAGAGGCTTAGATACAAGATAATCACAGAGGTTAAAAGTATATTATTATAACTGTGTTGGTTATGCAAAACTGGGAAATGGGTAATAAAGGGATTATCTATCTTTTAAAACAATAAAAATTTTGGTGTAGACTGTCCCTTTAAGTTAAAATTTGTTTTTCCAAATTTTTCTATAAGGACCTCGCGTACCAACAAGACTTTTTAGAATATCTTACCTGACCGGAGAGGTTTTGAATATCAGGCCCACCGTCCGTAACAATCTCCATTGGTGCTGGCAGGAGGAAAGGCAAGAGGTGGGTGGGCGGCCCAGTGGCGGAGGGGGGAGTGAAAGGGATCCTACGCTACAGAAATATTTTTGAAGGGAGAGGGAGGGATGTGGTGCTACCCTAAAGAAAAAGGGTGGAATGGGGGGTGGGGCGCCTTACATAATGATCACAGGGAGGTGGGAGGGACCACTAAACTGCAGAAAAAATAAGAATAATTATTTAAAAAACAACAGCAATAAACTATGTACTGGCAGACAGCTGCCCGTACCTAAGATAGTCACCACTAGTGGAAGGTAGGGAGGGTTAGATAGCTGTTTGTTATGCATCAGGGAGATGGGAGAGTTGAGATCACTACACCGCAGTAAAAAATAATAATAAAAATAAATAAATTAGGGATGCACCGAAATTTCAGCCGCAGAAAGTTTCGGCCGAAAATTGCATTTTTGGCTATTTCGTTTTTTTTTGCCTGTTATTTTCGGTAAAATTATTGTGTAGCATGTTTCAAATTTGAAGCTAGCCTAGAGCTGCTGTTTAAGTTTATTACTTGACTTACTGTTCTGCACATAGTGAGTTTTCTAGGACTTATACTTTATTTGGATAATTGGTAAAAAAAAACCTGTTAAATATGATTCTGTTACATAGAACTAAATGAAGAATAATATAGTATATTGATATGTATAATTGTTTTAAGTAGGGATGCACCAAAATTTTGGTTGCAGAAACATTTTGGCCAAAAATTGCATTTTTTGCATGTTTTTTTTTTTTTCTTGGCAAAATTATTGTGTAGCATATTATTGTATGTTACTTTCCATAAAAGTGTGGCTCTATTGGCTCTAATTATGCAAAAAAAAACTAATTTAAAAATAGTTTGAAAAAATACATTTTCGGTATCAGTTTCGGTTTTCGGCCAAGTGCATCCCGGATTTTCTGATTCATTCCAGAATTTCCATTTCGATGCATCACTAAAATAAATAAAAAATGCTCTAAACTCTATACTGGCAGACTGCCAGTACCTAAAATGGTGGGGATAAGTGTGTGTGTATGTGTGTGTGTGGGGGGGGATTGAGCTGTTTGGGAGGAGTCAGGGAGTTTGGAAGTGTAAGGTGGGAGGGTAATCTCTGCATTACAATACTATTACACTTACCAACTAACTAATTAATTCCTTCACTGCTGTGAAATTCAGAAATGTGGTGCGCAGCGGCCTTCGAATTACCAAAAACCAATGGCAAAGTCGTGCATGTCTGTAATTCCGAACTAATCCCAGATCCCAAAGAAGCTTTTACATCCATTTGTGTCATAATTGTGCAATTGTTGTGTAAATAATTTCACTGAGAATTAAGAAACCCAAAGTTTATCAAAAAGTTTTTTTTAAATGATCGCATTTGGTGAAATGGTGGCATGAATATACTAAAAATGGGTCTAGATTAATATCTTGGGTTGTAAACTTAAAAAAATAAAATTTTATATATATATATATCTATATATACATATACAGTATAATTTTGACAGGTAAAAAACAACAACAAGGCTCTATACTATTTCTGTTTAACCCCTTAAGGACCAGGCATTTCAGACAAAAACTTCTTCAAAAGACCATTTCTGCCATCACTACATTTAAACAGAAATATGCAATCATGGCACAAATGGTTGTAAATGCTTCTCTGTGATACCCTTCAGTCAGAAGTTGCAGACATATATGGCTTTGGCATTGCTTTTTGGTAATTAGAAGGCCACTAAATGCTGCTGCGCACCACACTTGTATTATGCCCAGCAGTAAAGGGGTTAATTAGGTAGTTGTAGGGTTAATTTTAGCTTTAGTGTAGAGATCAGCCTCCCACCTGACACATCCCACCCCCTGATCCCTCCCTTTTAGCTTTAGTGTAGAGGGTACGTCGCTGGTCGTTAAGGGGTTAAAGTAAGTGATAGCAAAAAATGCTAAACATTCTCAGGTATTTTGGGCAAGTTTTTCTCTGAAATTCCCAGTACTGAAGGGGCTAAAATCAGACATCCCAACCTGAAAAGACTAATTTCAGGGAGGTGGGTTCACCCGGTACTGCGCCGCCACTCCCCCTCCCAGTTATATATTGGACACCTTGAAACGCTAAATAAGATAGAGACTTATCATTAAAGTAGCTTCCCACTAAAGTCACATTAAAAAAAAGTAGCTTTATTGCACAACCAGATACAACAAACCTATTTTTCAGTGATTGTACGCTTGTTGAATGCTTAAATATTTTAGAATACGAAGTTTAATTACGTTCAGTAAATAAGGTAGTATTTATGTTTTGTTTTTTTATTTTATTAGAATAAGTGGGGGCTTTTTGGTTACTGGTGCATGATTTGAGGGTTCTATAACATCCCAGCAACTAAAGGCATTCCTTAAAGAAACACTATCCGGATTTGGGCCACATTGGATCATGGTACTTGGAATTTCAGGGAGATTGCATTCCATTTGCCGCTATTACAATCAGGGAGACTCCCTGAACTTCAGGGAGAGTTGGGATGTCTGTAAAATTTAATGCTCTGAGCCATTAAAGTTTAATTTTCAATTTCATGTCTCGTTAAACTCACAATTTGACAGGGACTGAGTCAAATAATTCATTTACTTTGTGCAATAGTCATCTGATTTATAATTTGCTTGTTTAATGTTTAATTAGAATTCCATTTTCTTTAACTTTTTCATTCCTTCAAACCATATTAAAAAAAATGTAAAAGCTGTATCATATATTCAGTATATGCTGAATGATTATGGTGTTATATGTTTATGAAGCTGATGCTCCTAATATAAGTATGCATCTCATTGTTTCATCTACTGCAGTGCAAATGTGATGATCTTAAATAAAAATACTGTTAAATAAATAAATAAATGTCTCGCTAAAGAGGACAGGGTAACTAATATATAGGTTAGATCCCACAGTAATAAGAAGCTCTAGTGGACAAATACAAAATCAGGCGCTTTAATATTAACATTAAACACTAAAAATTGATATGTTGATTATAAAAGAACTATTTAAACGTTAAAAATATGGTTTTGTGTGCAAATTTATATCAGTATATTTTGATAGTGACACTAACAGGAAATGCATTTTTGTATAATACTGTACTAGTTTATGGGAGAGAAGCTCACTGCCTGATATACAAAACTCCCATAGCTCTCTGGTATGTTGCCCCATAAACTCAAGCAGAAAGACAATTTTCCTCATTGAAAAACGTTTTTCTAACAAAATAATAAATATATATACATATTTTAATGTCTACATTTAGATGCAACAATTAGAAAAATAATACGCCTGTTTGTGTCATCATATAATGTGCAGCAATATGGCTGCATTAATGTGGATAACAAACGTGACTACAGAAGAAGTTGCCATTGGACTTTAGATTATAAAAATCACAAGAAGTGAAATAATACCAGTATAGCATCAGCTAGATATACATTACTTATAACCAAACAGCACAGTGGAATGCTATTGTAATCTACTATTGTATAATGTAAAGCGGTTTTCTTTTGGCCACCATTACAACTATTTTACTCTAGTCTTTACGCAATAAAATATTGTCCTGCACCATACAGAACTGATCTTGGTTCCATCCCATCCCATGTGACACCCAGCGCCTGTATTTGCCGCGCTCGCATTTGCCCCGCCCTGCTATAATATTATTTATTGCCTAAGCTTGAGTAAGGTTCTCTCTTGACTCGGTTTGATTATTGACTTGAGTAGGTTATACCCTTTGGCTGCGTCAGTGTCTTGTCTTAGCGAAGTGCCTTCAGGATGCCTTATGCTGTTCGTAGAGGACGTCGAACTGGGATCTACAACACCTGGTAAGACTTAATGGAAATTAGTTGGGTGAAAGTGGTGATTGGGACGCGCAATAAAAAAACTACTACAGTATGTTACAGGATGTAAGAAAATATTACCGAGTGCGCAGTAGTCATTGGTAGGGATTAGGGAAGCTATATTGTGCTATGTTACAGAATGTAAGGTAATATTACTGAGTACGCAGTAGTCATTGGTAGGGAAGCTATATTACAGAATGTGAGGTAATATTACTGAGTACGCAGTAGTCATTGGTAGGGAAGCTATATTACAGAATGTGAGGTAATATTACTGAGTACGCAGTAGTTAATGGTAGGGAAGGCTATGTTGTGTTAAAAAAACAGGTTGTCGCAGTTGTAAGCAGTGAAAATAAATTGTAATTGTTTCATCTTTTTACTGTCTGATAAATACAATAAATTGGCTAAACTAAAATACGTTAGATGTATTTAAAAGAATATCAGCTATTCATCTGCCTAATAGCCCCATATTATTTTTTGATTTCGAGGTTACAGTAGTAACGAAATCCTCCTCTCTTCTATACTTCGTAAAAAAAACCCCTCTATTTATAACCTTCAAAATCATATTTGGTTCATTCGTTATGTAGCAAAGACCAATACAAGACTGGAACAGATTAATTTACATTTGGCACTAAAGAGGTTGAGCGACGAGGAAACCAAACTTTGATATTAAACTGCGTAAGTTGTTTTCGGGGCTACGCGGGCCGTGACTGCAACATGTGCCCCTATTTAGTACCCGACTTAAAAATGAAATCTGTTCCAGCCTTGCGTTTTTTTCCCTCTTGCTTTGGAAAAGTCTCTAAATGTAATAAATTACTTTCCCGCCTGGTATTGGTACTAGTTGTCTACATAACGAATTAAACAAATCTGATTTTTAAGGATATAGACCGCTTGTGTTTTTATTTTTCTATAAAAGATCCTGCAGGCAGCACCATTTATTTATAGAGAAAGTGGTACCTGGCTGTCTGTAGCATTTAACTTTAGGTGTGGTTCGGCAAAAGTGCGTGGCGCTTCTATCGCAGTCACGCGGCAGCCGCGTCTGCAACAATCTTTTCTGACAACCTGTATTGCACTACAGTAAGGGATTTGCAAGCAATGCTTTATTTATATACCCCCTGTTCACTTTTTATTTTTGAAAATATCAAAAAGGTGCTTGTATTCTACAATCATGAAAACGAGATCGCTCAAGGTTGTTGTGATGACAAGGAAATTGGTTTCTTATGCAAGCTGTTTCTTATTCGTGAAATTATGTTTCTTATTAAAACATTTTTTTGTCAGACTGCTTTAAATTGACTTTAAAATAAAAATATAGGTTTTATTTACATAATGATTATTATAATGTAGTTACACATAGGTGGAATCCCTTTATACAACAATTGGATATACAAACTGGAAAAAAATGGCATACGTTGGCACCAATACAAATATTACTATTTTAAATAAGTAACTGATATTTTCAAAGGGTTAATATGACAATTGGGCCACTGATTTCACTATGAATATATACCGGGTAGAACCCCCTTCATGACATGTAAATGTCTTTAGCCTGGCCCAATGGTGTTTTTTGCACAGAAATTGATGCCAACCCTGGCATAGGTGCTGTAATTCTCATTTTTGAATAACTGATATTTTCAAAGGGTTAATAACCATTGGGCCACTGATTTCACTATGAATATATACACAGTAGATTCCCCCCCATGAGAACATTTTTTTTTTTTTTAGCCTGGCCCAATGGAGTTCTGGGCACAGAAATTTATGCCAACACTAGCATATGTGCTGTAATTACCATTGTTAAACAATAATTTTAAAGGGTTAATGACCATTGGACCACTGATTTTACTGGTAATATATGTAGGGTAGACCCCCCCCTCCAAAACATGCAGTTTTTAGCCTGGCCCAATGGAGTTTTGGGTACATAAATTGATGCCAACAGTGGCATATGTGCTGTAATTACCATTTTTTAATTAGTAACTGATATTTTCAAAGGGTTAACCATTGGGCCAATGATTTCACTATGAATATACACAGGGTAGATACCTCTCCATGACATGCAGTTCGTTTTAGCCTGGCCCAATGGTGTTTTACTCTAAAGCTCTGATCTGTATAGTAGCCTTCCTCGAGTTTCATAGCAAACTCTATGGTAGTCATTCGGGGAAGTGTTTATTTCTCATGGTGATTATCCATATCATAGGGGGACAAATGATTCCTTGTCTGTTTTAGCTGTTGATTCCGTTGATCAACATTTTTATGTTAATAACCTTCATCCTAGAGGGACATTAAAGCCCTCATCTGAAATGATAGACCCTCCTTTTTTCCAGTAAGGGGTCATTTTAAGAGATGTGCCTGCTCAGATATGGGGACCGATTGGCCGTTTGATTAACCAAACGGCCAATCGGCCCAAATGTAGCTGTTTCTGCTCAAACCTTCAGGCTTGCTGGAAACAGCAGTTAAGAAGCAGCGGTCTTAAGAATGAGAAGTACAGCCTTACTGCCAGTGCTGGCATCAATTTCTGTGCCCAAAACACCATTGGGCCAGGCTAAAAACAATTGCATGTCATGGAGGGGGATCTATAGACCCTGTATATATTCATAGTAAAATCAGTAGCCCAATGGTCATTAACCCTTTGAAAATATGTTACTTATTCAAAAATGGTAATTACAGCACCAATGCCAGTGACAGCATCAATTTCTGTGCCCAAAACGCTATTGGGCCAGGCTAAAAACAATTGCATGTCTTGGAGGGGGATCTACCCTGTATATATTCATAGTGAAATCAGTGGCCCAATGGTCATTAACCCTTTGAAAATATCAGTTACCTTATTCAAAATAGTAATACAGGTATTGGTGCCAACGTATGCCCTTTTTTCCAGTTTGTATATCCAATTGTTGTATAAAGGGATTCCATCTACATAATATGAATCGTATTATTTAAATAAAAGCTATATTTTTATTTTAAAGCAGTCTGACAAAAATTTGAATAAGAAACCAACTTGCTTGAATAAGAAACCAAGAAACCAACTTCCTTGTTGTGCTGGTTAAAGGGACATTATACACATTTTTTTTCTTTGCATAAATGTTTTGTAGATCTATTTATATAGCCCATAAAGTTTTTTTTTTTTTTTTTTTTAAATGTATAGTTTTTGCTTAATTTTAAATAACATTGCTCTGATTTTCAGACTCTTAACCAAGCCCCAAAGTTTTATGAGAATACCGTCAGCTACCTGCTCCAGCTTGCTCCTGTTTGTGTAAAGGGTCTTTTCATATGAAAAATAAGGGGGAGGGGGGAGTGTCTTATTTCCCACTTGCAGTGGGCTTTCCAGCTACCTTTTCAACAGATCTAAACTGAGAGCTTCTAACTAAGTTTTTAAAGAGTTTAATACTGGATTTTTATATCAGTATCTGTGCATCTTATTCTTTATAGTAGTGTCTATTACACGCAGTTATATGAAAATGAGTGTATACTGTCCCTTTAAATGCAACAAATATCCGAATATAAAGTGTTTTCCTTTGTCTGCTTGAAATTGATTTTTATGTAAATCAAATGACAAACATTTGCTTTCCAAATTGTACATTTATTTTTGGAGTTGTTTTGCACTTATTGCCTAATGTGTTAAATGGATCTTTTGCAAAGTAACCTACAGCACAAATGTAAAAAAAAAAAAAAAATCTACATAATCATATCCTACATAGGGCTGCAACTAACTATTTTCATAATCGATTAATCGGCCGATTATTTTTTGGACTAATCGGATAAAAAAAAATCAGTAATTGTTTCCTATATTTTAAATAAAAGCAACATACTGAGTTTTACAAATATACACTTCAGACTAAAACTTTACATTAACTCAACTGTTTGTCTAATTTTAAGCAGCAGAGCACAGTTTTATAATTAAATAAAACCAAAAACTGTTTGAAAACAGGTAGAACTAGAAATAGTTAGACTATCACTGTTAATAACATTCTGTTATTCACTCTTTCAGAAACTTTGCATTGAAATGCAAAAATATCAACATGTCCACATGCTTCTGGCTAAGGCTGGTTCTCTGTTTGCAGCTATATTTCCTGCAGCAGAGAAGAGGCACTCAGATGGTGTTGAGGTGCTTGAGATGTATAAGTAGGGTTTTGCCAATTTCACCAAAGTGGGATATTTCTTTGTTAGCTCTTCACCATTGCAAAGTGTTTTCCACCATGGCAAGGGGCCTCTCAATAAAGTAACCCATGACTTCATTCTAACATTAAAAAAATCTCTTGAATATCTATATGCAATGGTAAATAACCAGCTATACAGTTAGGGGAAAATATCTAGTCCGCTATAAAAATAACAGATATATACTTATAAAGGTTAAATCTGGTACATATCACAATTTATTAAAAATATAAAAAAACAAATCAAAAGCGCTAAGGACTATATATCAATAACAGGACAAAGCCTTACACATTTATTTATATAGTACATATAATCGGCAATAGCAAGCAATACGCTAACAATTGTGCAAACGGACAATAGAGCACATCAATTTAAATAACTCACATCAATCTAGGGGCTAGGTGTAAATAACAAGCTTGGCACTATCATGAAAAGCATAGTTCCAAATCACCTGATTTATTATAAACAATCCAAACGATGACTATTATATCTGGGTTGCACATAAGCCAGGGGTAGTTGTAAACGTATACTGTCCTGAAAAAGTGAAAAGTAGACGTCTGTATGCATCCTTTAGGCTAAGGACATAACCATAAAACACAATAACGTGTAGGAGTTAATTGGAGTGAAGCAGCAGCTGGTGTTGTGCACATACCAACTAATCGATTATGAGATTAGTTGACAACTATTTTCATAATCGATTATGACGATTAGTTGCTGCAGCTCTAATCCTACATTTATTTTTGAGGCAATGATGGTAGAAACTACTATAGTTATCATTAAAGTTTCTAAGTTCCCAGTGAAATGTCCAAAAGTGTGGGAATACTTAAAGGGACACTGTACCCAATTTTTTTTATTTTGTAATTCATAAAGAGCATGCAATTTTAAGCAACTTTCTAATTTACTCCTAGTATCAATTTTTCTTCGTTCTCTTGCTATCATTATTTGAAAAAGAAGGCATCTAAGTTTTTTTTTGGTTTCAGTACTCTGGACAGCACTTTTTTATTGGTGGATGAATTTATCCACCAATCAGCAAGGACAACCCAGGTTGTTCACCAAAAATGGGCCGGCATCTAAACTTACATTCTTGCATTTCAAATAAAGATACCAAGAGAATGAAGAAAATTTGATAATAGGAGTAAATTATAAAGTTGCTTAAAATTTCATGCTCAATCTAAATCACGAAAGAAAATTTTTGGGTACAGTGTCCCTTTAAGGTGAATGTAAACCTAACAGGACAGCCTCATTGTGTAGACTTTTTTTAAAAATGAGCATGAGTTTGTCATGAAATTTTTGAAATGTATTTTCTTAAATTTTGACTGCTCTGCCGATAACACTCCCGCCCGTCATCTTGTCTAATTGACAGATGACGTTTCTTAAACCAACTAATCCTTGTTTACCCCCTGGGGCGTTCAGCCCCTTTATGTAAACGTCACAGCCCGGGGGGAAACAAGGATTAGTTGGTTTAAGATCGTCATATGTCAATCAATTGCACAATATGGCGGGTGGGAGAGCTGCGTTTTATCGGTGGAGCAGTAAAAAGGTAAACATTTAAGAAAATAAATGCATTTAAAAAATTTCATGACTTGTACTCATTTTTATAAGTCTATACAATACCGTGAGGCTGTCCTGTTAAATTTACATTCACTTTAAATTAAAGGGTCAGTCTACACCAGAATTTTTGTTTTTTAAAAGACAGATAATCCCTTTAATTACCCATTCCCCAGTTTTGCATAACTAAGTTATATTACACTTTTTACCTCTGTGATTTCCTTGTATCTAAGCCTCTGCAGACTGCCCTTTTATTTCAGTTCTTTTGACAGACTTGCATTTTAGCCAATCAGTGCTGACTCCTATGTGACTCCAAGGACATGAGCACAATGTTATCTGTTACATGAGAACTAACACCCCCTAGTTGTGAAAAAAAACTTAACATATCTTTAGATCAGAGGCGACCTTCAAGGGTTAAGAAATAAGCATATGAGCTTACCTAGGTTTAGCTTTCTAATAATACCAAGGGCTTGATTTATCATTCTAATTCTCCTGTATTTTCTCCTAAAAGTTCTAATGAGAAATAATTCCCCTATTTATCATTCAAAAATGCGCCTAAAATTGGGCAAGTTCGACTGAGAGATTCTCCTACTCTGTTCTCACTCTCCTTGGATAACATTGTTCTCCAAAAAAGTGTTTAAATTAGATCTTTTTAGTTGTATTTCATATAGTTCTCACTAATTCGCCTAGTTACAAATGTATCATTTTATATTCTCCTGTGGAGGACTCAAAGTTTTCCTGCATTAAAGTTCTCCATAACTACCGTGGAGAACAGCATTAGAAATCTATTCTCTACCAGTTGTAGAAGCAGTTACACAAAAAAAAGACTCTACAAGGTGCAATAATGATCTATAACAAAGCGCAAAGATAATGGTTATTGGAGCGCAATAATAATTTTGGTTGGCGTGATAAAAATATATATAATGGAGCGCCAAAGTAATATATAATAGAGCACAAAAATTTTATCTATTGGGGCATAAAAATAAAATATTAAAAAAAGAGCTAAAATTGAAGCACAAAAACAATGATGTAGATCTATTTTCTAATGACAGTTTGTTGAAGAGGGGCGTTAAAGCTTCTAGGAAGGCTGTATAAATATTTCTATTGGTTTATATATGATTGACGTGGAGAATAGTTGCTTATTTTCAGTGATAAATAAGGAGAAGATGCTAATCCGACTGGAGAAATTTATCATTAGTTCTCCTCAGCTCTCCTATGGAGAAAAAAAAACCTTTATGATAAATTTGGCCGCACGGGTGCACTTCTCTAAAGGAGAGCTGCGGAGAACTGATAGAAAAGAGAGGAGAATTCCCCAAATGATTAATAAATCGAGCCCCAAGAGAACAAAGCAAAATTGATAAAGTAAATTAGAGAGTTGTTTAAAATTACATGCCCTATATGAATCACAAGGTTATTTCTTTTGCAAGATGTACAGAGTCCACTGATTCATCCGTACTTGTAGGATATTATCCTTAACAGGAAGTGGCAAAGAGAGCACCACAGCAGAGCTGTCTATATAGCTCCCCCCTTAACTCCACCCCCCAGTCCTTCTCTTTGCCGGCTCTAAGCAGGAAGTGTAATGTGAAAGAGGTGTTAAACTGTTAGTTTTATTTTATCTTCAATCAAGAGTTTATTTTTAAATGGTACCGGTGTGTACTATTTACTCTCAGGCAGGACATAGATGAGGATGATGATCTTAGCATTTGTAACTAAGGTCCATTGCTGTTCCCACAGAAGCTGAGGAGTACAGGAAAACTTTAGTGTGAGGAACGGTTTCTTGCTATACAGCAATGAGGTATGTTCAGTCATTTTTTTCTGCAGAGACTGTTAACTCAGAAAGGCTGACAGTATCCCCATTAGGGGAAGGGTAAGCAGTAATACTAGTTTTATAAGGGTCATTACTAGCTTGCATAAAGGGCTATTCTTATGGGCACCAGTGTTAATTTCGTCGACTAAAACTAGACTAAAATGACTATAAAACTAAAGAAATTCTGATGACTAAAATACGACTAAAACTAAAATGACATTTTAGTCAAAAGACTATGACTAAAACTAAATAAAAATGACATTTTAGTCAAAAGACTGACTAAAACTAAATCAAAATTTGATGACAAACATTTTATGCAAGTTGTTATAATCAATCCATATCCAATTACTGCTCTTTTGTAAAATTTACGAAACTTAAAATGTAATAAAATTAAGATAAATAAAGAGATGTTATATACCACAACAGTTAAATCTGTTAAATCTGTATTGCATGTTCAAACCTTAATACCATAAATAAAAACAAGTTAATAAACCTTTACTCCAGGAGTATATAATGAGTTTGGAAGTTGTAGAGCAGTGCTAATATCGTTGCCAAAACGTTTTCGAATCTGTGAACAATCAATTGATTCTTCTTATAGAAATAAGCATAACCCCACGAATATGTATTTAAGTTATGCTGTGCCTGTGCTAGCTGCAGAAACCTTTTGTTGTGTTGAGTTACTTGATACTTGTTATAATTATTAACAGAACTGTTAAAGTTTTTATATTGGGTAATATGTGCAATACAGCCAATACAGTTTTGTTTTTTTTATAGTTTAAAGTTGCACTTCTGTTTGTTTATGAAACTTGGTTTTATTTAATTTTAAGTTTAATACAAATTTTACATAACACAACGGCTAAATCTGTGTCTGTATTGCATGTTTAAACCTTAATACCATAACTATTAACAGGTGTTATGTTTACTCCTGGAGTATGTAATCAGTTTGCGAATGATAGAGAAATGCTTAAATAATGCATTACACTTTAACTAAACCCCTTAGATTTTAGTTGACTAAAATCTACTGGAGATTTAGTCGACTAAAATCTACTGAAGATTCAGTAAACTAAAACAATTCAGATGACTAAAACTAGACTAAAACTAAAATGGCATTTTAGTCAAAAGACTAAAACTAAGACTAAATTGAAATTTTCCGTCAAAATTAACACTGATGGGCACTCAGTTTGTATATGATATAGGCAAACGTTTGTGTGTTCTGAGAGTACTGTTTTTATTTCTTATGGGACATCTGTTTGAGGGTACACTTGGCTTATTTAGGGGTTTTTATAACCCACATGGCTTATAAAAAAGGTTTGGTAGATTTTGTGTAGACCCCAGCAACATCGAGTGAGATGGATGGGGCCTATTTTCGCGCCTCAGTTGCGCATTTAGTTTATGCAGACAAAAAGCAAGCAACATCTCCAGAGGTCCTGGTACACTTCTGGGGCCTAATAGAAGCTTTATCCCCACATTATCATTCCCTAAGGGCAGGTAGGCACCACAGCAGAGCTGTGGCAAGGTGCTGACAGGTTGTTTTTTTTTTTACCTGTTTTGGACATTTGTCTATCCGGTTTTCTCATTTGGGCGTTTATTGCTTAATTACTTGTGGTGCAATCTTACTAAAGCTTAGTGGGTATACTGTGAACATTTTAGAAAATTTGAGGCAATTTTAAGCAGTTTTGCAGTTTGTGTATGCCTTTTTTTTTTTCTCTTAAAGGCACAGTACTGTTTTTGAAAATTGTGTTTTTTCATTAAATAAAGTGTTTTCCAAGCTTGCTTGTCTCATTACTAGCCTGTTCAACATGTCTGACATTGAGGAAACTCCTTGCTCAATTTGTTTAGAAGCCATTGTGGAACCCCCTCTTAGAATGTGTCCCACTTGTACTGCTATGTCTATAAATTGCAAACAGCATATTTTGACTTCTAAGAGTTTGGCATTGGATGATTCTCAGACAGAAGGAAATCAGGTTTTGCCATCTAGTTCTCCCCAAGTGTCACAACCAGTAACGCCCGCACAAGCGACGCCAAGTACTTCTAGTGCGTCTAATTCTTTCACCTTGCAAGATATGGCCTCAGTTATGAATACTACCCTCACAGAGGTTTTATCTAAACTGCCAGAGTTGCAAGGGAAGCGCAGTAGCTCTGGGTTAAGAACAAATGCTGAGCCTTCCGACGCTTTAGTAGCTGTATCCGATATTCCCTCACAATGTTCTGAGGTAGGAATGAGGGATTTGCTATCTGAGGGAGAGATTTCTGATTCAGGAAGGATGTTCCCTCAGACAGATTCAGATATGACGGCATTTAAATTTAAAGGGACACTGAACCCAAATTTTTTCTTTCGTGATTCAGATAGAGCATGCGATTTTAAGCAACTTTCTAATTTACTCCTATTATCAAAATTTCTTCCTTCTCTTGGTATCTTTATTTGAAATGCAGAAATGTAAGCTTAGATGCCGGCCCATTTTTGGTGAATAACCTGGGTTATTTTTGCTGATTGGTGGATAAATTCATCTACCAATAAAAAAGAAGCTTAGATGCCTTCTTTTTCAAATAAAAATAGCAAGTGAACGAAGAAAAATTGATAATAGGAGTAAATTAGAAAGTTGCTTAAAATTGCATGCTCTATCTGAATCACGAAAGAAAAAATTTGGGTTCAGTGTCCCTTTAAGCTAGAACACCTCCCTTTATTGCTCAGGGAGGTTTTAGCGACTCTGGATGATTGTGACCCTATTGTAATACCAGAGAAATTGTGTAAAATGGACAAATATTTAGAGGTTCCTGTTTACACTGATGTTTTTCCGGTCCCTAAGAGGATTTCGGACATTGTTACTAAGGAGTGGTATAGACCAGGTATTCCGTTCGCTCCCCCTCCTGTTTTTAAGAAAGTTTCCCATATCTGACACTATGAGGGACTTGTGGCAGACGGTCCCTAAGGTAAAGGGAGCTATTTCTACTCTGGCTAAGCGTACAACTATACCTATTGAAGACAGTTGTGCTTTCATTGATCCTATGGATAAAAATTAGAGGGTCTCCTAAAGAAAATTTTTGTTCATCAAGGTTTTCTTCTTCAACCTATAGCGTGCATTGTTCCTGTAACCACTGCAGCTGCCTTTTGGTTTGAGACTCTAGAAGAGGCTCTTCAGGTGGAGACCCCACTAGATGATATTCTGGACAGAATTAAGGCTCTTAAGCTAGCTAATTCTTTTACAGACGCCGCTTTTCATCTTGCTAAGTTAGCTGCAAAGAATTCAGGTTTTGCCATTTTATCGCGTAGAGCGTTATGGCTTAAGTCCTGGTCGGCTGATGTGTCCTCTAAATCTAAGCTTTTGACCATCCCTTTCAAAGGTAAGACCCTATTCGGGCCTGCACTGAAAGAGATAATTTCAGACATCACTGGGGGGAAGGGTCATGCCCTCCCACAAGATAAGTCAAATTAGACAAGGACCAAACAAAATAATTTTCATTCCTTTCGAAACTTCAAGGGTGGTCCCGCTTTCTCTGCCTCTGCTGCAAAGCAAGAGGGGAACATTGCTCAATCCATGCCAACCTGAAGACCTAACCAGGCTTGGAACAAGGGTAAACAGGCCAAAAAGCCTGCTGCTGCCACTAAGACAGCATGAAGGGGTAGCCCCCGATCCGGGACCGGATCTAGTAGGGGGCAGACTCTCTTTGCTCAGGCCTGGGCAAGAGACGATCAGGACTCCTGGGCCGTAGAAGTTGTAACCCAGGGGTATCTCCTAGATTTCAAAAATTCTCCAAGGGGGAGATTCCATCTTTCTCAATTGTCTGTAAATCAGACAAAAAGAGAGGCGTTCTTACGCTGTGTAGAAGAGCTTTTTACCATGGGAGTGATCTGCCCAGTTCTGAAAGCAGAACAGGGACAAGGTTTCTACTCCAATCTGTTTGTGGTTCCCAAAAAAGAGGGAACCTTCAGACCAATTCTAGATCTCAAGATCCTAAACCAATTCCTAAGAGTTCCATCCTTCAAGATGGAGACCATTCGGACTATTTTACCAATGATCCAGGAGGGTCAATATATGACCACCGTGGATTTAAAGGATGCGTATCTACACATTCCTATCCACAAAGATAATCACCAGTTCCTCAGGTTTGCCTTTCTGGACAGGCATTACTAGTTTGTGGCTCTTCCTTTTGGGTCGGCCACGGCGCCAAGAATCTTCACAAAGGTGTTAGGGTCCCTTCTGGCGGTCCTAAGGCCGCGGGGCATAGCAGTGGCGCCTTATCTAGACGACATCCTAATTCAAGCGTCAACTTTCCAACTAGCCAAGTCCCACACAGACTTAGTGTTGGCCTTTCTAAGATCTCATGGGTGGAAGGTGAACGTGAAAAAGAGTTCTTATTCCTCTCACAAGAGTTCCATTCCTGGGAACTCTGATAGATTCGGTGGACATGAGAATTTTTCTGACGGAGGTCAGAAAATCAAAGATTTTAACCACCTGCCAAGCTCTTCATTCCATTCCTCGGCCGTCAGTGGCTCAGGGTATGGAGGTAATCGGACTTACGGTAGCGGCAATGGACATAGTTCCGTTTGCTCGCTTGCATCTCAGGCCACTGCAACTATGCATGCTCAAACAGTGGAATGGGAATTATGCAGATTTATCTCCTCTGATAAATCTGGATCAAGAGACCAGAGACTCTCTTCTTTGATGGTTGTCACAGGATCACGTGGGCTGGGGTGCAGTCTGGAATTCCCTGAAAGCACAGGGTTTGTGGACTCAGGAGGAGGCCCTCCTACCGATAAATATTCTGGAATTAAGAGCGATATTCAATGCTCTTCAGGTGTGGCCTCAGCTGGCTTCGGCCGGATTCATCAGATTTCAGTCGGACATCACGACTGTAGCTTATATCAATCATCAGGGGGGAACAAGGAGTTCCTTGGAGATGATGGAGGTTTCCATGATAATCCGATGGGCAGAGACTCACTCTTGCCATCTATCAGCGATCTATATCCCAGGGTTAGAGAACTGGGAGGCGCATTTTCTAAGTCGTCAGACTTTTCATCCGGGGGAGTGGGAGCTCTATCCGGAGGTGTTTGCTCAACTGGTTCAGCTATGGGGCACACCAGAATTGGTTCTGATGGCGTCTTGTCAGAACGCCAAACTTCCTTGTTACGGATCCAGGTCCAGGGATCCTCAGGCAGTACTGATAGATGCTTGGTCGTTCAACCTAGCTTATGTGTTTCCACCGTTTCCTCTCCTTCCCCAGGTGATTGCTCGGATCAAACAGGAGAGAGCTTCAGTAATTCTAATTGCCCCTGCGTGGCCATGCAGGACTTGGTATGCAGATCTAGTGGACATGTCCTCTCTGCTGCCATGGAAACTTCCATTAAAAAAGGACCTTCTCATTCAAGGTCCTTTCCAGCATCCAAATGTAATTTCTCTGCAGCTGACTGCTTGGAGATTGAACGCTTGATTTTATCTAAGCGGGGATTCTCTGATTCGGTCATTGATACTCTGATTCAGGGACAAATTTCTGCTTTGTCGATTTTACTTCACAAAGATTTGGCAGATGTTCCAGACGTACAGTCTTTTTGTCAGGCTTTGACCAGGATCAAGCCTGTGTTTAGACCAATTGCTCCACCCTGGAGTTTGAATTTAGATCTTAATGTTCTTCAAGGGGTTCAGTTTGAACCCATGCATTTCATAGATAGTAAGCTATTATCTTGGAAAGTTTTGTTTTTGCTTTGACCAGGATCAAGCCTGTGTTTAGACCAATTGCTCCACCCTGGAGTTTGAATTTAGATCTTAATGTTCTTCAAGGGGTTTAGTTTGAACCCATGCATTTCATAGATAGTAAGCTATTATCTTGGAAAGTTTTGTTTTTGGTTGCTATTTCTTCTGTTTGTAGAGTTTCTGATCTTTCAGCGTTACAATGTGATTCACCTTATCTTATCTTCCATTCTGATAAGGTGGTTTTACGTACCAAACCTGGTTTCCTTCCTAAGGTTGTTTCTAATAAGAATATTAATCAGGAAATTGTGGTCCCTTCTTTATGTCCTAACCCTTCTAAGAAAAAGCGTATGTTGCATAACTTGGACGTAGTCCGTGCCTTGAAGTTTTACTTGCAGGCGACTAAGGATTTCAGTTTATCACCTTCATTATTCATTGTTTTTTTCTGGAAAGCGTAGGTCAGAAAGCTACGGCTACCTTTCTTTTTGGCTGAAGAGTATCATCCGTCTGGCGTATGAGACTGCTGGACAGCAGCCTCCTGAAAGAATTACCGCTCATTCTACTAGGGTTGTGGCTTCCTCATGGGCATTTAAAAACAATGTTTCTGTTGAACAGATTTGCAAGGCTGCAACTTTGTCGTCTCTTCACACTTTTTCCAAATTTTCCAAATGTGATACTTTTGCTTCTTCTGAAGCTGTTTTTGGGAGAAAAGTTCAAGCATTGGTGCCTTCCGTTTAGGTCCCTCCCTTTCATCTGTGTCCTGTAGCTTTGGTATTGTATCCCACAAGTAAGGATTAAATCCGTGGACTCGTCATATCTTGTAAAAGAAAAGGAAATTTATTCTTACCCGATAAATTTATTTCTTTTACGATATGACGAGTCCACGGCCCACCCTGTCATTTCTAAGACAGGTATGTACTTATTTTTATAAACTTCAGTCACCTCTGCACTTTTGGCTTTTCCTTTCTCTTCCTAACTTCGGTCGAATGACTGGAGGTGGAGGGAAGGGAGGAGCTATATATACAGCTCTGCTGTGGTGCTCTTTGCCACTTCCTGTTAGCAGGAGGATAAATCCCACAAGTAAGGATTAAATCCGTGGACTCGTCATATCGTAAAAATACATTTATCAGGTAAGCATAAATTTCCTTTTTCTGTTTTGAAAATGTTGCCATATAAGACACCATCTCTTGTCAGACACAGAGGTTGGAGAATTTTTGGCTGGGGGTAAGATGAAATTGAGGCTTGTCCATTACAAGGTAGAGTGACAAAAATGCTATCAACTTTTTTTTTATTACATTGAAAACTCCATGACCTTGGTTATAATTTGTAGCTTGCAATAACTCTTCTTGGTCTTTTAGGGAAGAGTGTAGCGAACAAGTAAATCGCTATCCAAATGCAAGATTTAAGAAATTCCCATCGTATCGACAAGCAAGAGAGTTTGTAGAGAGCAGTGATGATGACTCATCACCAGGTTAGTCTTCTTTGCATAAAATGTAACTATTTTTGATTGGTTAAAAATTTTATATTTGAACAGTTTATTTCTTTCAAAAGGTGGTGTGATATCCCTTTAAGACTTTCTGACTATCAGCACTTCCTCCTATTTAAGGAAGTGCTTTTCCATTACTCAGTGCCTGAAAATTAAAGTGGATTCTCTCATCCTGTGCTACTGCTCTTTCCAAGCAGTTTACTTTTCCCTTTCAGGTCATAAGTATTTTATTTTTTGAAGGCTGTTTGTATCTCAAAGTTTGCTACACTTCTTTCCTGATTCTTTTGGACTGATACTTCTAATTGTATCCCTACGCTACCGGAACTATATCACACGCGACTGAAGCCGCACTCACACAAGCTGCTACCGGAACGCCGCTCTCTACTAATCTCCGGTTTAGCACTTACTCTGCTGTTATTACCGCTCTCCAAGCTACACCATCGCTCCTGGGAAAATCTGGTCTTGACACCACGCTGGTTTGGGTATCGTATTGTATTCAAATCATAAGGTTCCCAAAAATAACGCTAAGTGTTTTTACTTACCTGAGGTGTATTACACTGAATTAACCTCCTCCTTGCTGGTCAATATTGCGTGTGTGCTGGAACTTTGTATATATATTTTAGAGTGTTTGTGTGAGTGCGTGAAACTTAAGGAAAGATATATTACCATTACTTTATCTAGAGTTGAACTCTATCACTTCGTTTTTTATCCTGAATATAAAGGATTTTTTCTCAATTTTTCTTTTTTGACAATATTAATGAATCATTGCTTATATAAAAGAGACTTAATAAGTATCTCTCATAAGATTTATTATTATCATTCATAGAGGTTTAGTCCATACTTTTCATTTCAATTACTAAAAGTAAATGCTCACCTTGAACATGCTAGTAGAACAAGTTATGTTTATTAGCTGTTTACAAGAATAGAGCAACATTCCATTTATTTTATTTTTTATTAAATTTTCTCTGAAGTTTGGTGAGACAAAATTATCACAGAATTTTCAGGCCACAAAAATAAAGTTTATTTTTTTTTATTTGGAAGATTGATCCAAATGAAATTAAAAATGAATTTTCTAATATTCATCAAAAACTTGAATATCTTGCTAGAGCCTTAACAGAGGTACAAACTGAAAATAAAGCTCTCAAAACCTTAATAAAAGATTGTATGTCAGGGAAAGAAGCAGGAATTGCTGAACCTCACATACAATACCCACAACCCTTCTCTGGCAAGCGCAGCGATTTCAGGGATTTTAAAAGTGCATGCAAACTTCTTTTCTCACTTAGACCTAAAACATACCATAGTGAAAGGATAAAGGTCTGTACCACTATTTCCTTCCTCCAGGGGGAGCCACGCTCCTGGGCCAATAGATTCTTTGAAAGTGTACATCCAATATTAGATTCGCTTGAAGAATTTTTTTTAGCTATGACTGCCTTGTATGAGGATTCCCACACTCAAATAACAGCTGAAAATAAATTAAGATCTATGAGACAGGGGAAAAGAAACATTGAAGAATATATTACTGAATTTCAAATGTGGATAGATGACTCTCAATGGAACGAGATCAGCTTAAAGAACCAATTCAGATTGGGTCTCTCTGAATCCCTTAAAGATGAATTGTCACGATTAGAGATGCCTGACACACTGAATGGGTTGATGAAATTAAGCACCACTTTGGACCGAAGGTTACGTGAAAGAAAGGCTGAAAGAGCTTCCTATGAAGTTGTGCCCAGACGTTCCTATCCCTGTTCTACAACCATGGAAAAAGCTGTTTCAAACCAGGTTTCTATGGAGATTGGAACTATAAGGGGTCCTCTAACCCCAGAAGAAAAAACCAGACGCAGATTAGAAAATCTCTGTCTTTATTGTGGACAAAAAGACCACTCCGTCATAAATTGTCCATCTCTATTGAGACAGAAAAAGGGTAAGGGTAGCTTCAATCACAAAATTGTTCACATTACCCAAAATCCACATCTCACTCTCACCTTTTCTTTACAGTGGGATCAGAAAAACGTGCGATCTAACGCTTTGATTCCGGGGCGTCAGGAAATTATATAGCTATAGCATATGTTAAGCTCAATAAAATTCCAACTGTTGTCAAAACACAACCTGTTTCAGTTAAACTTATTGATGGTTCTATTATACAACAGGGCCCCATTACCCATCAGACAATCCCTTTACTCATAACAACTGACCAAGGACATTCTGAATATATTACTTTTGACCTCATACCTATCTACATGCATACTATCATTTTAGGATTTATAACAACTGACCAAGGACATTCTGAATATATTACTTTTGACCTCATACCTATCTACATGCATACTATCATTTTAGGATTTAGCTGGTTACAAATACATAATCCTCATATTGACTGGTCATCACCACAAGTAAACTTTAACTCTGACTATTGTATAAAAACTTGTTTTCCATATCAGGTAATCTCTACTATGGAACATGAGCTGCCTCAAATTTATCAGGACCTGGCAGAGGTGTTTGACCTCAAGGAGGCAGAAAACCTCCCACCACATAGGGAATTTGACTGTCCCATTGATTTAATACCGGGATCTCAAATACCACATGGAAAGATTTACCCTCTTTCACAAGAAGAATTGGTATATCTAAGATCATATTTAGATGAAAACTTGCGAAAAGGGTTCATCTCACACTCAACATCCCCTGCTGCTGCAGGACTGTTTTTAGTACGCAACAAAGATGGAACAATAAGACCTATTATTGACTACAGGGCATTGAATGAAATAACAATTAAAAATAGGTATCCTCTACCTCTCATACCAGAGTTACTAGAAAGATTAAATGAGGCCACGATCTACTCAAAATTAGATCTAAAGGGCGCTTATAATCTTATTCGCATAAAGGAAGGACACGAATGGAAAACCGCGTTCAGAACCCGTTATGGTCTTTTCCAGTATAACGTAATGCCCTTTGGTCTAAGCAATGCTCCCGCAACCTTCCAACATTTTATCAACGAGATTTTTCATGATCTAATGGATATCTGTGTCATCATATATCTAGATGATATTCTGATTTATTCGAAATCTCCCATAGAACATGAAAAACATGTTAGGTGGGTTCTTACTCGTCTCAAGGAGCATAAGTTATATGCAAAGCTGGAAAAATGTGTTTTCCATGTCTCTAAAATAAAGTTTTTGGGTTATATAATTACCCCAAACAAGATAGAAATGGATCCTGAAAAAGTAGCCGCAATTAAAGACTGGCCTATACCCACTACAGTAAAAGCATTACAGCGATTTATTGGTTTCGCAAACTATTACCGTAAATTTATTAAAAACTTCTCAGTAATAAGACCATTAACACAATTAACTAGTATAAAACATCGCTTTAAGTGGTCTGAACAAGCCCAGAAGACTTTTGATAGTCTTAAGGAAATGTTCACAACAGCTCCAATACTAACACTGCCTAAATTTGATCAACAATTCCTGTTGGAAGTTGATGCATCGAACACAGGCATTGGGGCTATTCTTTCCCAACAAAATAAGGAGACAGGTGAAGTTCATCCCATTGCGTTCTATTCAAGAACTTTGACTTGTGCTGAAGCTAACTATAGTGTTGGAGATAAAGAACTCCTTGCTATTAAGTGTTCACTAGAACAATGGAGACACCTACTAGAAGGATCAGTAATTCCATTCCTTATTTATACTGATCATAAAAACTTAGAATACTTAAAGAAGAATAAGACTTTAACAGCTAGACAAGCAAGGTGGTCACTTTTTCTAGATCGCTTTAACTTTTTAATAACTTATAAACCAGGGAGTCAAAACACAAAGGCAGATGCACTTTCTCGTATTCATGAGTTACTTCCTCATGAACAACCTAACTTCACTATCCCTCCAGAAAAGATAATAGGTACCTTAACACCCTTAGAAGAAGAGATTTACACTGCTCTAAAACATGATTCAATACCACTACAGAATTGTTCAAAAGATCCTACTACAGGTCTTTTTTATCATGAGGAAAAGTTATACGTACCTGAGAAAATAAGATCTTCCATTCTCACACACACCCATGATGATACCTTATCTGGTCACCCAGGGATACAGAAAACCATTGAACTTACCCGTCGTAAGTTTTGGTGGCCAGGGATGAATAAATATATTTATGATTACGTCTCTAGGTGTGAGAATTGCGCTAGAAATAAAATTGAACATAAAAAACCCATAGGGTTACTCAGACCTCTGCCCATTCCAGATAAACCATGGAGTACTATTGCCATGGATTTTATAGTGGAGTTACCTGCATCACAACAATATAACACTATCATGGTAGTAGTCGACCATTTAACAAGACTGGCTCATTTTATTCCACTCAAGGGATTACCAACTGCCATGACTACAGCTAAAGTATTTCTTGATCAGGTTGTAAGACTACACGGTTTACCCTCTAATATTATTACTGATAGGGGTACCCAATTCACCTCTTCCTTCTGGAGATCTTTGTGTAAGCTACTGAAAATTGATCATCGCTACACTACTGCTTTCCATCCACAGACAAATGGGTTGACAGAAAGACTGAACCAGACCATTGAACACTTTTTACGTTGTTATATTTCACATTTGCAAGATGACTGGCTAATTTACCTCCCTATGGCAGAATTTACTCATAATAATTCATTGTGTTCCTCAACCAAAACATCCCCCTTTTTCGCAACTTATGGGTACCATCCTAACACTATAACCTTGTCCCACAAAACAGTGAATTCCCCTTCAGCTTTAGATTTTTCTTCCAAACTTCAAGATCGATTGAAAGTATTGAAAACACATCTAGCTGAGGCTAAGGAATACCAAAAGAAATACTATGATCGGAAACATTCGATTGGACCTGAATATAAAATAGGTGACTTAGTGTTACTCTCTACTAAAAACCTCAAACTTCAGGTCCCTAGCAAGAAATTGGCTAACCAGTTCCTGGGACCTTACCCTATAGAGCAGATAATAAATCCCAATGTGGTCAAGCTCACATTACCCAAGGATTACAAGTTTCATCCCACCTTCCATATTTCATTATTGAAACCTTTACATTCAATGACACGCACGGCAGTTGATCTTCCGCCTCCTATCTCAGTGGATCTTCAAGAGGAATTTGAAGTTGAATCAATACTGGATTCTAGGATTCGACGACAAAGATTGGAATATCTCATCAGATGGAAGGGTTATGGTCCAGAGGATGATTCCTGGCATCTTCATTCAGAAGTTCATGCCCCTCGTCTGGTGAAGTCATTTCATCATCGTTACCCCCTTAAACCTGGTCTGGAATCCCCGGGGGTGATTCCCTGAGAAGGGGGGGATGTGATATCCCTTTAAGACTTTCTGACTATCAGCACTTCCTCCTATTTAAGGAAGTGCTTTTCCATTACTCAGTGCCTGAAAATTAAAGTGGATTCTCTCATCCTGTGCTACTGCTCTTTCCAAGCAGTTTACTTTTCCCTTTCAGGTCATAAGTATTTTATTTTTTGAAGGCTGTTTGTATCTCAAAGTTTGCTACACTTCTTTCCTGATTCTTTTGGACTGATACTTCTAATTGTATCCCTACGCTACCGGAACTATATCACACGCGACTGAAGCCGCACTCACACAAGCTGCTACCGGAACGCCGCTCTCTACTAATCTCCGGTTTAGCACTTACTCTGCTGTTATTACCGCTCTCCAAGCTACACCATCGCTCCTGGGAAAATCTGGTCTTGACACCACGCTGGTTTGGGTATCGTATTGTATTCAAATCATAAGGTTCCCAAAAATAACGCTAAGTGTTTTTACTTACCTGAGGTGTATTACACTGAATTAACCTCCTCCTTGCTGGTCAATATTGCGTGTGTGCTGGAACTTTGTATATATATTTTAGAGTGTTTGTGTGAGTGCGTGAAACTTAAGGAAAGATATATTACCATTACTTTATCTAGAGTTGAACTCTATCACTTCGTTTTTTATCCTGAATATAAAGGATTTTTTCTCAATTTTTCTTTTTTGACAATATTAATGAATCATTGCTTATATAAAAGAGACTTAATAAGTATCTCTCATAAGATTTATTATTATCATTCATAGAGGTTTAGTCCATACTTTTCATTTCAATTACTAAAAGTAAATGCTCACCTTGAACATGCTAGTAGAACAAGTTATGTTTATTAGCTGTTTACAAGAATAGAGCAACATTCCATTTATTTTATTTTTTATTAAATTTTCTCTGAAGTTTGGTGAGACAAAATTATCACAGGTGGTAAGACCACAATCAAAACTCCTGTGGTTGAAATGGACAGTCAACACTAAAATTGTTTAAAAAAAATAAATGCCTTTACTACCTATTTTCCAGCTTTGCACAATGAATATACTTTATAACATTTAAATCTAAGCCACTACAGACAGCCTCTTATCAGATGCTTTTTTAAAGGGACACTAAACCCAAATGATTTTTCATGATTCAGATAGAGCATGCAATTTCTCCAACATTGGTGTGTCCGGTCCACGGCGTCATCCTTACTTGTGGGATATTCTCTTCCCCAACAGGAAATGGCAAAGAGTCCCAGCAAAGCTGGTCACATGATCCCTTCTAGGCTCCGCCCACCCCAGTCATTCTCTTTGCCGTTGCACAGGCAACATCTCCACGGAGATGGTTAAGAGTTTTTTGTAGTTTTATTCTTCTATCAAGTGTTTGTTATTTTAAAATAGTGCTGGTATGTACTATTTACTCTGAAACAGAAAAGGATGAAGATTTCTGTTTGTAAGAGGAAGATGATTTTTAGCAGACAGTAACTAAAATCGATTGCTGTTTCCACACAGGACTGTTGAGATGAAGTAACTTCAGTTGGGGGAAACAGTTAGCAGTCTTTTCTGCTTAAGGTATGACTAGCCATATTTCTAACAAGACCATGTAATGCTGGAAGGCTGTCATTTCCCCTCATGGGGACCGGTAAGCCATTTTCTTAGTTAAACATAAAAGAATAAAGGGCTTCAAAAAGGGCTTAAAAACTGGTAGACATTTTTCTGGGCTAAAACAATTGCTCTACTAGGCATATTATGCAGATTCTAACTAATTATTGGTATTATAATCTTGGGGAACGTTTAGAAAAACGGCAGGCACTGTGTTGGACACCTTTTTCAGATGGGGGCCTTTCTAGTTATAGACAGAGCCTCATTCTGGGACTGTATAGGGGTTAAATGTAAAAACGGCTCCGGTTCCGTTAATTTAAGGGTTAAAGCTCTGAAATTTGGTGTGCAAAATGCTTTAAGACACTGTGGTGAAATTTTGGTGAATTTTGAACAATTCCTTCATACTTTTTCACATATTCAGTAATAAAGTGTTTTCAGTTTGAAATTTAAAGTGACAGTAACGGTTTTATTTTAAAACGTTTTTTGTGCTTTGTTGACAAGTTTAAGCCTGTTTAACATGTCTGTACCATCAGATAAGCTATGTTCTATATGTATGAAAGCCAATGTGTCTCCCCATTTAAATTTATGTGATAATTGTGCCATAGTGTCCAAACAAAGTAAGGACAGTAATGCAACAGATAATGATATTGCCCAAGATGATTCCTCAAATGAGGGGAGTAAACATGATACTACATCATCCCCTACTGTGTCTACACCAGTTATGCCCACACAGGAGGCCCCTAGTACATCTAGTGCGCCAATACTTATTACCATGCAACAATTAACGGCTGTAATGGATAACTCCATAGCAAATCTTTTATCCAAAATGCCTACTTATCAGAGAAAGCGCGATTGCTCTGTTTTAAACACTGAAGAGCAAGAGGACGCTGATGATAACTGTTCTGACATACCCTCACACCAATCTCAAGGGGCCATGAGGGAGGTTTTGTCTGATGGAGAAATTTCAGATTCAGGAAAAATTTCTCATCAAGCTGAACCTGATGTTGTGACATTTAAATTTAAATTAGAACATCTCCGCGCACTGCTTAAGGAGGTGTTATCTACTCTGGATGATTGTGACAATTTGGTCATTCCAGAGAAATTATGTAAGATGGACAAGTTCCTAGAGGTTCCGGTGCCCCCCGACGCTTTTCCTATACCCAAGCGGGTGGCGGACATAGTAAATAAAGAGTGGGAAAGGCCCGGCATACCTTTTGTCCCCCCGCTATATTTAAGAAATTATTTCCTATAGTCGACCCCAGAAAGGACTTAAGGCAGACAGTCCCCAAGGTCGAGGGGGCGGTTTCTACTCTAAACAAACGCACTACTATTCCTATCGAAGATAGTTGTGCTTTCAAAGATCCTATGGATAAGAAATTAGAGGGTTTGCTTAAAAAGATTTTTGTACAGCAAGGTTACCTTCTACAACCAATTTCATGCATTGTTCCTGTCACTACGGCAGCGTGTTTCTGGTTCGAGGAACTAGAAAAATCGCTCAGTAAAGAATCTTCGTATGAGGAGGTTATGGACAGAGTTCAAGCACTTAAATTGGCTAACTCTTTTGTTTTAGATGCCGCTTTGCAATTAGCTAGATTAGCGGCTAAAGTCTTGGTCAGCGGATGTGTCTTCCAAGACAAAATTGCTTAACATTCCTTTCAAAGGTAAAACATTATTTGGACCTGATTTGAAAGAGATTATTTCAGACATCACTGGGGGAAAGGGCCACGCCCTCCCACAGGATAGGTCTTTTAAGGCTAATAATAAGCCTAATTTTCGTCCCTTTCGCAGAAACGGACCAGTCTCTAATTCTGTATCCTCTAAGCAAGAGGGTAATACTTCACAACCCAAACCAGCCTGGAAACCAATGCAAGGCTGGAACAAGGGTAAGCAGGCCAAGAAGCCTACCACTGCTACCAAAACAGCATGAAGGGATAGCCCCCGATCCGGGACCGGATCTAGTGGGGGGCAGACTTTCTCTCTTTGCTCAGGCTTGGGCAAGAGATGTTCAGGATCCTTGGGCGCTAGAAATAGTTTCTCAAGGTTATCTCCTGGAATTCAAGGAACTACCCCCAAGGGGAAGGTTCCACAGGTCTCAATTATCTTCAAACCAAATAAAGAGACAGGCATTCTTACATTGTGTAGAAGACCTGTTAAAGATGGGAGTGATACATCCAGTTCCAATAAGAGAACAAGGAATGGGATTTTATTCCAATCTGTTCATAGTTCCCAAAAAAGAGGGAACATTCAGACCAATTTTGCATCTAAAGATCCTAAACAAATTTCTCAGGGTACCATCGTTCAAAATGGAAACTATTCGAACGATCCTACCTACTATCCAGGAAAATCAATTTATGACTACCGTGGATTTAAAGGATGCGTACCTACATATTCCTATCCACAAGGAACATCATCGGTTCCTAAGGTTCGCTTTTCTGGACAAGCATTACCAGTTTATGGCAGTTCCATTTGGATTAGCCACTGCCCAAGGATTTTCACAAAGGTACTAGGGTCCCTTCTAGCGGTTCTAAGACCAAGGGGCATTGCAGTAGTACCTTACTTGGACGACATCCTGATTCAAGCGTCGTCCCTGTCAAAAGCAAAGGCTCATACCGACATCGTCCTAGCCTTTCTCAGATCTCACGGATGGAAGGTGAACAAAGAAAAAAGGTTCTCTGTCCCCGTCAACAAGAGTTCCCTTCTTGGGAACAATAATAGATTCCTTAGAAATGAGGATTTTTCTGACAGAGGTCAGAAAATCAAAACTTCTAAGCTCTTGTCAAGTACTTCATTCTGTTCCTCGTCCTTCCATAGCGCAGTGCATGGAAGTAATAGGATTGATGGTTGCAACAATGGACATAGTTCCTTTTGCACGAATTAATCTAAGACCATTACAACTGTGCATGCTCAGACAGTGGAATGGGGATTATACAGACTTGTCTCCGACGATTCAAGTAGATCAAAAGACCAGAGATTCACTCCGTTGGTGGCTGACCCTGGACAATCTGTCACAGGGAATGAGCTTCCGCAGACCAGAGTGGGTCATTGTCACGACCGACGCCAGCCTAGTGGGCTGGGGCGCGGTCTGGGAATCCCTGAAAGCTCAGGGTCTATGGTCTCGGGAAGAGTCTCTTCTCCCGATAAACATTCTGGAACTGAGAGCGATATTCAATGCTCTCAGAGCTTGGCCTCAACTAGCAAAGGCCAAATTCATAAGGTTTCGACCGTTGCATATATCAATCATCAGGGGGGAACAAGGACTTCCCTGGCGATGAAAGAAGTGACCAAGATAATTCAATGGGCGGAGGATCACTCCTGCCACTTGTCTGCGATCCACATCCCAGGAGTGGAAAATTGGGAAGCGGATTTTCTGAGTCGTCAGACATTCCATCCGGGGGAGTGGGAACTCCATCCGGAAATCTTTGCCCAAATAACTCAATTATGGGGCATTCCAGACATGGATCTGATGGCGTCTCGTCAGAACTTCAAGGTTCCTTGTTACGGGTCCAGATCCAGGGATCCCAAGGCGACCCTAGTAGATGCACTAGTAGCACCTTGGACCTTCAACCTAGCTTATGTATTCCCACCGTTTCCTCTCATCCCCAGGCTGGTAGCCAGGATCAATCAGGAGAGGGCCTCGGGGATCTTGATAGCTCCTGCGTGGCCACGCAGGACTTGGTATGCAGACCTGGTGAATATGTCATCGGCACCACCATGGAAGCTACCTTTGAGACGGGACCTTCTTGTTCAGGGTCCATTCGAACATCCGAATCTGGTTTCCCTCCAACTGACGGCTTGGAGATTGAACGCTTGATTTTATCAAAGCGTGGGTTTTCAGATTCTGTAATAGATACTCTGATTCAGGCTAGAAAGCCTGTAACTAGAAAAATTTACCATAAAATATGGAAAAAATATATCTGTTGGTGTGAATCTAAAGGATTCCCATGGAACAAGATAAAAATTCCTAAGATTCTATCCTTTCTACAAGAAGGTTTGGAGAAAGGATTATCTGCAAGTTCTCTGAAGGGACAGTTCTCTGCTTTATCTGTTTTACTTCACAAAAGACTGGCAGCTGTGCCAGATGTCCAAGCATTTGTTCAGGCTCTGGTTAGGATCAAGCCTGTTTACAGACCTTTGACTCCTCCCTGGAGTCTAAATCTAGTTCTTTCAGTTCTTCAAGGGGTTCCGTTTGAACCCTTACATTCCGTAGATATTAAGTTATTATCTTGGAAAGTTTTGTTTTTTGGTTGCAATTTCTTCTGCTAGAAGAGTTTCAGAGTTATCTGCTCTGCAGTGTTCTCCGCCCTATCTGGTGTTCCATGCAGATAAGGTGGTTTTGCGTACTAAGCCTGGTTTTCTTCCGAAAGTTGTTTCCAACAAAAATATTAACCAGGAGATAGTTGTACCTTCTTTGTGTCCGAATCCAGTTTCAAAGAAGGAACGTTTGTTACACAATTTGGACGTAGTCCGTGCTCTAAAATTCTATTTAGAGGCTACTAAAGATTTCAGACAAACACCTTCCTTGTTTGTTGTTTATTCTGGTAAAAGGAGAGGTCAAAAAGCGACTTCTACCTCTCTTTCCTTTTGGCTTAAAAGCATTATCCGATTGGCTTATGAGACTGCCGGACGGCAGCCTCCTGAAAGAATCACAGCTCACTCCACTAGGGCTGTGGCTTCCACATGGGCCTTCAAGAACGAGGCTTCTGTTGACCAGATATGTAAGGCAGCGACTTGGTCTTCACTGCACACTTTTGCCAAATTTTACAAATTTGATGAGGCTATTTTTGGGAGAAAGGTTTTGCAAGCCGTGGTGCCTTCCATTTAGGTGACCTGATTTGCTCCCTCCCTTCATCCGTGTCCTAAAGCTTTGGTATTGGTTCCCACAAGTAAGGATGACGCCGTGGACCGGACACACCAATGTTGGAGAAAACAGAATTTATGCTTACCTGATAAATTACTTTCTCCAACGGTGTGTCCGGTCCACGGCCCGCCCTGGTTTTTTAATCAGGTCTGATGAATTATTTTCTCTAACTACAGTCACCACGGTACCATATGGTTTCTCCTATATATATTTCCTCCTGTCCGTCGGTCGAATGACTGGGGTGGGCGGAGCCTAGGAGGGATCATGTGACCAGCTTTGCTGGGACTCTTTGCCATTTCCTGTTGGGGAGGAGAATATCCCACAAGTAAGGATGACGCCGTGGACCGGACACACCGTTGGAGAAAGTAATTTATCAGGTAAGCATAAATTCTGTTTTTTCTAACAAGACCAGGTAATGCTAGAAGACTGTCAGAAATCCCCTCAGGGATAGGTAAGCCATTTTTCTTAGACTCTGTATAAAATGATGGCTTATATTAAGGGCTCTATGCTGGTTGACACTATTGTGGGCTTAATCGATTGCTTTTTAGCATGTTTTCAGTATATATAAGGTTTTTTTTCAGACTTTGAAACACTTAAGGGATTTAATATTGTGCCTGGCACTTATTTGGACACCTAATCTAGTCTAAAAGGCCCCTTCACTCTGGAATGAAGAGGGAGGAGGCATCATTTTCGCGCCTCAATTGCGCAGTTGTTTTGACTAGGCAGTTCATGCAGCTTCACGTGGGGAGTCCAGAGACATCAGAAAGGACTTCAGAGAGGCTTATTTCCTACTTGAATAATCCCTAAGGAAGGTAACAGCCACAGCAGAGGCTGTGGCATTGTACTGTAGTGTTTTTAATCGGTTAACTGCTGTTATTTATGTTTAAAGGCCAAGGTGGTTCCCCCATTAAATTTATGTGTGAAGTGTGCCATAGCATCCAAACAGCTTAAGGACCGTACAATCACGCTTAAAGATGTAGCCCATGATGATTCTTTAGCTGAAGGTAGTGAGGATAGCCCGCTATCCCCTCCTTCTGTGTCAACACCAGCTATGCCCGTGCAAGCGATGCCCAATACATCTAGTGCGCCAATTGCTATTACTATGCAACAGTTAGCAGCAGTAATGGATAATTCTCTCGCAGCATTTTTATCCAAACTGCCAGCTTTTCCTAGGAAGCGTGATTGCTCAGTTTTAAATACAGAAAATGAGCAAGCAGACGCAGAGGATAATTTATCTGTAGTGCACTCACATCAATCTGACTTGGCGGTGAGGGAGGGCCTGTCTGAGGGAGAAATTTCTGACACAGGAAAAGTTTCTCAGCAGGCAGAGCCTGATACCATAGCATTTAAATTTAAGCTAGAACACCTCCGTGCCCTACTTAAGGAGGTCCTAGCTACGCTTGATGATTGTGACCCTTTGGTGGTCCCAGAAAAATTGTGTAAAATGGACAAATTCTAAGAGGTCCCAGTACACACTGATGCGTTTCCGATACCTAAGAGGGTGGCAGATATCGTGACTAAGGAGTGGGAGAAGCCAGGTGTACCTTTTTGTTCCCCCTCCTATATTTAAGAAAATGTTCCCAATTGTTGACCCCAGAAGGGACGTGTGGCAGACGGTCCCTAAGGTAGAGGGGGCACGACTATACCAATAGAAGACAGTTGCGCTTTCAAAGATCCTATGGATAAAAAATTAGAAGGTTTACTTAAGAAAATTTTTGTTCAACAAGGTTTTCTTCTTCAACCAATTTCTTGCATTATTCCTGTAACCACTGCAGCGGCTTTTTGGTTTGAGGAACTAGAAAACTCGCTCCAGAAGGAGACTTCTTATGATGAAGTCATGGACAGAATTCACGCCCTGAAGTTGGCTAATTCTTTCATTACAGATGCCGCCTTGCAGTTAGCTAAATTAGCGCAAAAAAATCTGGTTTCGAAATCGTGGCGCGCAGAGCGCTTTGGCTAAAATCTTGGTCGGCGGATGTGTCGTCCAAAACAAAATTGCTTAATATTCCTTTCAAGGGTAAGACCCTATTCGGGCCAGAGTTAAAGGAAATTATTTCAGATATCACTGGGGGAAAGGGCCATGCCCTTCCACAGGATAGACCTTTCAAAGCTAAAAATAAGTCTAATTTTCATTCCTTTCGCAATTTCAGGAACGGACCTGCTTCTACCTCTACAGCCACTAGGCAAGAGGGTAACGCATCCCAGCCCAAACCAGCATGGAAACCATTGCAAGGCAGGAACAAGGGTAAACAGGCAAAGAAGCCTGCTGCTGCTACCAAGACAGCATGAAGGGGTAGCCCCCGATCCGGGACCGGATCTAGTAGGGGGCAGACTTTCTCTCTTCGTTCAGGCTTGGGCAAGAGATGTTCCAGGACCCCTGGGCACTAGAAATTGTCTCTCAGGGGGTATCTTCTGGAATTCAAGGACATTCCTCCAAAGGGAAGGTTCCACATGTCTCACTTATCTTTAGACCAGATAAAGAGACAGGCATTCTTACATTGCGTAGAAGACCTTTTAAAAATGGGAGTGATACACCCAGTTCCAACAGCAGAACAAGGATTGGGGTTTTTACTCAAACCTGTTTGTAGTTCCCAAAAAGGAAGGAACTTTCAGGCCAATTCTGGACTTAAAGATCCTAAACAAATTCCTCACAGTTCCATCATTCAAAATGGAAACGATTCGGACATTTTTACCAATGATCCAGGAGGGTCAATATATGACTACCGTGGACTTAAAGGATGCGTACCTGCATATACCTATCCACAAAGATCACCATCAGTTCCTGAGGTTTGCCTTTCTGGACAAGCATTACCAGTTCGTGGCTCTTCCTTTCGGATTGGCCACTGCTCCCAGAATTTTCACAAAGGTGCTAGGGTCCCTGCTAGCGGTGCTAAGGCCAAGAGGCATTGCAGTAGCACCTTACCTAGACGACATCTTAATACAAGCGTCGTTCTTTCCAAAGCAAAGGCTCACACAGACATGGTTCCCTTTGCTCGAATTCATTTAAGACCACTGCAACTGTGCATGCTCTAACAGTGGAATGGGGATTATGCAGATTTGTCTCCCCAGATACAAATGGACAAGAAAACCAGAGACTCACTCCTCTGGTGGTTGTCTCAGGATCATCTGTCTCAGGGAATGAGTTTCCGCAGACCGGAGTGGATCATTGTCACGACCGACGCCAGCCTCTTAGGCTGGGGTGCGGTCTGGGAGTCCTTGAAAGCTCAGGGTCTTTGGTCTCTGAAGAATCTCTTCTCCCGATAAACATTTTGGAATTAAGAGCGATATTCAATGCGCTCCAGGCATGGCCTCAACTAGCGGAGGCCAAATTCATCAGATTTTAGTCGGACAACATGACGACTGTAGCGTACATCAATCATCAGTGTGGAACAAAGAGTTCCCTGGCGATGAGGGAGGTATCCAAGATCATCAAATGGGCAGAGGATCACTCCTGCAATCTATCAGCAATTCACATCCCAGGAGTGGACAACTGGGAAGCGGATTATCTGAGTCGTCAGACTTTCCATCCGGGGGAGTGGGAACTTCACCCGGAGGTTTTTGCCCAGTTAACTCAACTATGGGGCCCTCCAGATCTGGATCTGATGGCGTCACGTCAGAGCTCCAAAGTTCCACGTTACGGGTCCAGGGATCCCAAGGCGACATTGGTAGATGCCTTAGTGGCGCCTTGGTCGTTCAATCTAGCTTATGTCTTTCCACCGTTTCCTCTTCTCCCCCGGCTAGTAGCCAGGATCAAACAGGAGAAGGCTTCGGTAATTCTAATAGCTCCTGCGTGACCACGCAGGACTAAGTATGCAGACCTGGTGAATATGTCATTGGTTCCACCATGGAAGCTACCTTTGAGGCAGGACCTTCTAATCCAAGGTCCATTCGAACATCCAAACCTAGTTTCTCTGCAACTGACTGCTTGGAGATTGAATGCTTGATTCTAGCTATGCATGGGTTTTCGGAATCAGTTATAGATACTCTGATTCAGGCTAGAAAGCCTGTCACCAAGAAAATTTATCATAAGATATGGAGGAAATATCTTTGCTGGTGCGAATCCAAGGGTTACTCATGGAGTAAGATTAGGATTCCAAGGATACTATCTTTTCTCCAAGAAGGATTGGAGAAAGGTCTGTCAGCTAGTTCCTTAAAAGGACAGATATCTGCTCTGTCTGTTTTGTTGCACAAGCGTCTGGCAGCCGTGCCAGATGTTCAGGCGTTTGTATAGGCTTTAGTCAGAATCAAGCCTGTCTACAGACCTGTGGCTCCTCCATGGAGTCTAAATTTAGTTCTTTCAGTTCTTCAAGGGGTTCCGTTTGAACCTCTACATTCCATAGATATTAAGTTACTATCTTGGAAAGTTTTGTTTTTGGTTGCTATTTCTTCTGCTAGAAGAGTTTCTGAATTGTCTGCTTTGCAGTGTAATTCACCCTATCTGCTGTTTCATACAGATAAGGTCGTTTTACGTACCAAGCCTGGTTTTCTTCCAAAAGTTGTTTCCAATAAGAATATTAACCAGGAAATAGTTGTTCCTTCTCTGTGTCCTAATCCAGTTTCTAACAAGGAACGTCTGTTACACAATCTTGATGTGGTTCGAGGTTTGAAGTTTTATCTAAAAGCAACTAAAGATTTCAGACAAACTTCGTCCTTGTTTGTCGTCTATTCTGGTAAGAAGAGAGGTCAAAAGGCGACTGCGACCTCTCTGTCTTTCTGGCTGAAAAGCATCATCCGGTTGGCTTATGAGACTGCTGGAAGGCAGCCTCCTGAACGAATTACAGCTCACTCTACTAGAGCTGTGGCTTCCACATGGGCTTTCAAGAATGAGGCTTCTGTTGAACAGATCTGTAAGGCAGCGACTTGGTCTTCACTGCATACATTTGCCAAATTTTACAAATTCGATACTTTTGCTTCTTCGGAGGCTATTTTTGGGAGAAAGGTTTTGCAAGCAGTGGTGCCTTCCGTTTAGGTTACCTGACTTGTTCCCTCCCTTCATCCGTGTCCTAAAGCTTTGGTATTGGTTCCCACAAGTAAGGATGAAGCCTGTTGTATCGGATACACCAATGTAGGAGAAAACAGAATTTATGTTTACCTGATAAATTTCTCCTACTGTGTATCCGGTCCACGGCCCACCCTGGCATTTGGTCAGGTTTAAATTTATTTTTGTAATCTACAGTCACCACTGCACCCTATGGCTCCTAACCGTCGGTCGAATGACTGGGGGGGCGGAGCCTGAGGGGAGCTATATGGACAGCTCTGCTGTGTGCTCTCTTTGCCACTTCCTGTAGGGATTGAGAATATCCCACAAGTAAGGATGAAGCCGTGGACCGGATACACCGTAGGAGAAAGAAATTTATCAGGTAAGCATAAATTCTGTTTTTCTGACGGAGGTCAGGAAATCAAAGATTCTAAATACTTGCCGAGCACTCAAGTCCATTCCTCGGCCATCAGTGGCTCAGTGTATGGAGGTAATTGGATTTATTGTAGCGGCAATGGACATTGTTCCGTTTGTTCGCTTTCATCTCAGATCACTGCAACTGTGCATGCTCGGACAGTGGAATGGGGATTATGCGGATTTATCTCCTCTGGATCAAGAGACCAGAAACTCTCTTCTTTGATGGTTGTCGCCAGATCTGTCCCAAGGGACTTGTTTCTGCAGACCCTCGTGGGTGATAGTGACAAAAGATGCCAGCATTCCGGGGTGCAGTTTGGAACTCCCTGAAGGCTCAGGGTGTTTGGACTCAAGTGGAGTTTCTATTTCCAATCAATATTCGGGAACTGAGAGCAATATTCAATACGCTTCAGGCGTGGCCTCAGTTATCTTCGGCCAAATTCATCAGATTCCAGTCGGACAACATCACGACTGTGGCATTTATCAATCATCAGGGGGGAACAATGAGTTCCTTAGCGATGATAGAGGTATCCAAGATAATCAGTTGGGCGGAGGCCCACTCTTGTCATCTGTCAGCAATCTACATCCCAGGAGTAGAGAACTGGGAAGCAGATTTTCGAAGTCAACAGACTTTTCATCCGGGGGAGTGTGAACTTCACCCGGAGGTATTTGCCTCATTGATTCTCAGATGGGACAGACCAGAATTGGATTTGTTGGCATCTCGACAGAATGCCAAGCTTCCAAGATACGGATCTTGGTCAAGGGATCCGCAGGCCGAACTGATAGTGATTGCTTTAGTCTAACAAGAGAGAGCTTCAGTGATGCTGATGGCGCCTGCATTGGCACGCAGGATTTGGTATGCGGATATAGTGGACATGTCCTCTCTGCCACCGTGGAAACTTCCATTGAGACAGGACCTTCTCATTCAAGGTCCTTTCCAACATCGAAATCTAATTTCTCTGCAGCTGACTGCGTGGAGATTGAACGCTTGATTTTATCGAAGCGAGGATTCTCTGATTCGGTCATCAATACTTTGATATAGGCTAGAAAGCCTGTCTATCATAAGATATGGTGTAAATATCTTTATTGGTGTGAATCCAAGAGTTACTCATGGATTAAAGTTGGGATTCCTAGGATTCTGTCTTTTCTCCAAGAAGGATTGGAGAGAGGGTTATCAGCAAGTTCCTTAAGGGAACAAATTTCAGCTTTGTCAATTCTGTTTCACAAACGTTTGGCAAATGTACCAGATGTTCAGTCTTTGTCAGGCTTTATTTAGAATTAAGCCTGTATTTAGACCCATTTCTCCTCCCTGGAGTTTGAATTTAGTTCTTCTAGTTGTTCAAGGGGTTCCGTTTGAACCCATGCATTCCCTGGATATCAAATTGTTTTCCTGGAAAGTTCTGTTTTTAGGTTGTTTCAAATAAGAATGTTAATCAGGAAATTGTTGTTCCTTTATGTCTTAACCCTTCTTCTAAGAAGGAGCGTATGTTGCATAATTTGGATGTGGTCCGTGCCTTAAAGTTTTACTTACAGGCAACTAAGGATTTCCGTCAATCTTCTAATTTATTCATTGTTTATTCTGGAAAGCGTAGGGGTCAGAAAGCTACGGCTACCTCTCTTTCTTTTTGGCTGAGAAGTATCATCTGCCTGGCATATGAGATTGCTGGACAGCAGCCTCCTGAAAGAATTACGGCACATTCTACTAGGGCTGTGGCTTCCACATGGGCTTTTAATAGCGATGCATCTGTTGAACAGATTTGTAAGGCTGCGACTTGGTCGTCCCTTTATACTTTTTCCAAATTTGCTTCTTCTGAGGATATTTTTGGGAGAAAGGTTCTTCAAGAAGGTGGTGCCTTCCGTTTAGGTTCCTGTCTTGTCCCTCCCTTTCATCCGTGTCCTATTGCTTTGGTATTGGTTTCCCACAAGTAAGGATGAAATCCGTGGACTCGTCATATCTTTGTAAAAGAAAACTAAATTTATGCTTACCTGATAAATTTACTTTCTTATACGATCTGACGAGTCCACGGCCCACCCTGTTCTTAAGACAGTTTTTCTTTATATTTTTTGTAAACTTCAGTCACCTCTGCACCTTTTAGCCTTTCCTTTTTCTCTTCCTTTACCTTCGGCCGAATGACTGAGGGTGGAGGGGAAGGGGAGAGGCTATATATACAGCTCTGCTGTGGTGCTCTTTGCCACTTCCTGTTAGCAGGAGGTTAATATCCCACAAGTAAGGATGAAATCTGTGGACTCGTCATATCGTAAAAGAGTAATTTATCAAGTAAGCATAAATTTAGTTTTTTAGCCGTGGGCTGCTGTACCAGGTAAAAACGGCAATTGATTGAATCAAAGGAGCTTTCTACATGATATATTTCATACTTCATGAATGAATGTCCTCTAAATTTGTTTCAATAGTCAATCCTAGCGTTTGTAAAACACTAGTATTGACTTTCACTTTAAACCTAGACTTCATAAAGGAATATGCCAGACTAAATTAGCTTTCTCCAACATAGGTGTGTCCGGTCCACGGCGTCATCCTTACTTGTGGGATATTCTCTTCCCCAACAGGAAATGGCAAAGAGCCCAGCAAAGCTGGTCACATGATCCCTCCTAGGCTCCGCCTACCCCAGTCATTCTCTTTGCCGTTGTACAGGCAACATCTCCACGGAGATGGCTTAGAGTTTTTTAGTGTTTAACTGTAGTTTTTCATTATTCAATCAAGAGTTTGTTATTTTCAAATAGTGCTGGTACGTACTATTTACTCAGAAACAGAAAAGAGATGAAGAATTCTGTTTGTATGAGGAAAATGATTTTAGCAACCGTAACTAAAATCCATGGCTGTTCCACACAGGACTGTTGAGAGCATTAACTTCAGTTGGGGGAACAGTTTGCAGTCCTTTGCTGCTTGAGGTATGACACATTCTAACAAGACGATGTAATGCTGGAAGCTGTCATTTTCCCTATGGGATCCGGTAAGCCATGTTTATTACGATTGTAAATAAGGGCTTCACAAGGGCTTATTTAGACTGTAGACATTTTTTGGGCTAAATCGATTGATATTAACACTTATTTAGCCTTGAGGAATCATTTACTCTGGGTATTTTGATATAATTATATCGGCAGGCACTGTTTTAGACACCTTATTCTTTAGGGGCTTTCCCAAAGCATAGGCAGAGTCTCATTTTCGCGCCGGTGTTGCGCACTTGTTTTTGAGAGGCATGGCATGCAGTCGCATGTGAGAGGAGCTCTGATACTGATAAAAGACTTCTGAAGGCATCATTTGGTATCGTATTCCCCTTGGGTTTGGTTGGGTCTCAGCAAAGCAGATACCAGGGACTGTAAAGGGGTTAAAGCTTAAAACGGCTCCGGTTCCGTTATTTTAAGGGTTAAAGCTTCCAAAATTGGTGTGCAATATTTTCAAGGCTTTAAGACACTGTGGTGAAAGTTTGGTGAATTTTGAACAATTCC